>NC_092066.1:20970000-21608333 GCF_039877785.1 Chaetodon trifascialis
AACACTCACACACTCAAGGTCACACTCCAAATATTCAACCTGAGGAGACAGGTGTGGTGAACTTTGATGGATGTTTGTTGGGTGATAATTTTACCCCTCACCTTCATTTTCTCATCAGTTCATCAAACCTGGGATTTGTCAAAAACCTGCAACATCATCTAACTGCTCATGTTTCCAGATCTCAGTAATCAACTTTACGTATATTGTTATTCTGAAAAGTGTTTCAGTAAAGTATAAACCAGACAAATGCACACCAGGGAGGAAACACTACATAAATGATATAACTACGTACTGAGTGAGCTGACTTGCAACAGCAGTGTGTGAAAAACAGTACAACACATGTGCTGGTTAAAAAGTGGAGCCCACCACTGGCTAACTGCTCCTGGTAGACCAATAAAAAACAAATGCTAGATGGAGCAATATAAAGTAAGAAAAAAAAAAAGAAAGAGGAAAACCACCCAACCACTCGTGAAGAACATGATGGAGCGAGGCGGGATCCGAAAGGGAGAGCAGGAAGAAAACAGGGATGCTCATTAGCACGTAATGGGAGGTGTGAGTGTAGCATCATGTGTGATGTGCGCTGATGGAAATAGCCCAGTATGCCCACTATGCTGTCTCTGTTCCATGTGGAGGGTGAAGCCTTGTTGTGGTTTGAGCGGCGGAGGCCACCTCCAGCTAACGGCTCCTGGTAGACCTATAAATTTACCTTCATAAACAGGAGAGACGGGAGAGACGGGCAGAGGAAGGAGGTGGAGGAGTGTAAAGTCGAGGGGGGAATGAGGGAGGGAGGGGTGAAAAGAGGTGAGGACAAAAGAAGGAGGAGAGGAAGGAGGCATGTGGACATGTAGGACGCACAGATGAAGGGAGAAAACAGGGAAGGAAGGTTGGTATGAGATGAGGGGAAATGAATATATGTAGGTATAAATGTGTAGGTATAAATGAAGGAACACCCATCTCCTCTTCTATTGTCTCCTGTTTTTGCCTCTCCTCTCTTTCTCTCTCCTTTCCTTGTTTCTGTCCTCATTTCCTTTCCTCTCCTGTCATTTTCCTTTCCTTTTCCTTTTCTCCAACTTTTCCCTCCTATCCTCTCCTCAGCTGTGATTTCCTTTCCTCTCCCACTTCTCTCTTTTCCACCTCCCTCCTCTTTTATCCTATCCTTGCTTCCTCTTTCCTGTTGTTTCCTTTCCTCTCCCATTTCTTTCCTTCCCTCTCCTCCACCTCCATCCTCATTTATCCTATCCTTATGTCTTCTTTCCTCTCTCTCATCACTTCTTCCCCTCTTGTTTCTTCTTTGTGCTTCTCTTCTCTAATCCCCCATCTTCTCAGTGATATTTACTTTAATCTAAATGTAACTTTCTTTCATAATTTCTACTTTACTCAGCTGTTTCCCCTCCAAATGCCATCGCTAGACTGAGACCTTTGAAATGAAGCAAGGTGAAGATGTTCGTGACTCGGCTGGTTTGATCATTAGCAGCGGCTCTACGACTCATTGGAGTGACAGGCCTCGGAGGGGTAACCTGCAGCAACCCCACTCAAGAGGCTTCTTCTTCTCAGCCAATCACTTCCCCAGATGGTGCCGGGTCATCCAGGAAGTAGGAAGTAGGGGTCGACCAATGAAAAAGTAGACCTGGCCTTTTACCATTGACCCGTGACGCCTTCCTCCCACAAAAACAGACCGAACCTGTCCATGTGTCTGTCTAGCTGTGTCTGTCTGGCTGCGTGCGTGCATGCGTGTGTGTGTGTGTGTGTGTGTGTGTGTGTGTGTGTGTGTGTGTGTCTGTGTGTGTGTATGTGTGTGTGTGGAGGGGGAAGGAAGTGTAGACTGGTGTGCAGCTGCCCACCCCCTGTCACACAAAGACAGAAACCTTGACCGTCATTGTTTAGTGGTGGGACACACACATTAACACACACATACCAAAGGACTGTGCGCATGTTTTAGTCGCCAAATGTGCATTTTACCTTTACAGCTTCAACTTTACAGCCAGGACAAACACCATGTAGATACCTTAACAGACATGAGCGACACACTATTTGATAGTGAGTGTCTGTTCAAAACGAACTAAAAGGAAAGGAACTATCGACCTAAGTGAAATGAAATGAGAGGAAATGGACTCAGACAGCAGGCCATAAACTATTGCAATACTCTCTACAAACTGCACCAAACTAAGGCGTAAATTTCTCCAAATAGTTTTCCCCTATGTCCCCTGTCTCTCTCCCTCTACTCCATCCATCATAACGAACCCCCGAGATCTCTGCAAGCGAAGATGACTCACATTGAGAAAAAAAAGAAAAGATTTATATTACACCATCTCGCCACATGAAATTGTCTTTTTCCTGTTCCACTTTTACTTTTTTAAATCCAACCTCTACAGCTTTATGTTTGACTTTCCAAAAAGTGTGTGTAAGTGTTCATATTTGTGCGTGTGTGTGTGTGTGTGTGAGGTTTTCTGTGTGTTCTGTGTGTGTCTTTTGAAAGCAGCTGGAAACTTCACAGAGAAGTGAGCCTCCAGCTAAGGCAGTCATCCACTATTAGTTTTACTGTTAAGACCATCAGACTCTTCCTCTCTTTCACACACACACACACACACACACACACACACACACACACACACACACACACACACACACACACACACACACACACACACACACACACACACACACACACACACACACACACACCGACACAGATATAAAGACACACACGCACATGCGCACAGTGGGGTAACAGCACTGTTCCTGAACTTAAGGCCTTAACTTTAAGGGGTTTGTCTCTATATCAAGTACCACAGCTCATCTTACCCCCACTGACTTTCAATGGCACTAATTCTTCTTCCTCTAACGCACTTTTGTGAGGCTTTTCAAAGCTGATTCTTGCAGAGCAGGGAATCCTTGTTTGGGTTGTAAACGAATAAAATATGGTTTTATTTCACCACTTCCACGTCTCCCAGGATCTGAGTTGGTCTGAATATCAGATCAGCATTTTCTCTGATATCATTTCCAAAAAGAATCCTTATCTCAAAACCATAGAACAACTCACATGTGTGCATGCCAAAGAAAGATCAGATGTCAAGTACACTAAAACATGATGTAATTTGAGATATGAAATACTCTGTAATTGATCAAGACAGGCTTTTGAAGCCACGTATCCACCTGTGCTGATTGATTTGCCAGCCCTGGGGAATCTCTGCTGCATCTGTCTCTTCCTCTCCTGGACTGTTTTTTTCTTTGTGTCATTCTTTCTTTTACCTCCTTCCCTCCATCTCTCCCCTGGTCCCAGAATGCTTTGAGCCTCTTCCCTGCTGCCTTTGAACCAAGATCAGAGGGAGTGTTTGGCTCGCTCTCGCTCACACACACACACACACACACACACACACACACACACACACACACACACACACACACACACACACACACACACACACACACACACACACACACACACACACACACACACACACACAGTGCTGCTGCTCGTTCAGGTGCAAGAGCTCGTCTGCAGTTTTGATGGCCTGTCTGTATCTCTCTCTAACTCTTTTATCTAGGTCTTTCACTCTCTCACTCTCTTGCAAACGCACACACAAATCCAACGTTGGAGCGTTTTCAACAAATTCACATATGTTTTAGTTCTGCTCTGTTAAGTATGAAGTTAATCTCAGCATGACGAAAAAGAAAACAATGCAGGTAAAATCAGGAAAAAGCATCATTTCAGTCGCCTTGTTGGGAATGTGAAATAAGGGTTTAGCGAGAGAGCGTAATGTTTCATTGTGTAGTTAAATTCAAGCAAAATGCCAGCACTGACTTCAGTCTTCTTTTGTATTATCTCATTTATCTATGCACCTGTCTACCAGGTGTACATTAGACAACACTTTCATTTTATTCTGTAATGGAATGAAATAGACTAAGATGAAAGAAAGATGCCTATGCAATGCAGCAAAGTAAGAGCATTTAAATTTGCTCAATTTGTGCACAAATGCAAACACTAACATTCAGAAATGATCAAATCCAACCAGATGAAACTACACAAAAAACAGAATGCACACCATGTAGTGTATACGTGGTTTCAATTCAACATTTGACCTCTGAGGAAAAATAACTTGTGATTTCTGAACATGTCATGGCCACACAATGGCACAGTTATTCACTTATTTAGTAGGTCCACTCTCAATGATTGTGTGATTAATATCCTTAACAAAAATGTAAGAATCCCACTACATTTTATATATGCAGATTGTTGGTTGTCACTTCCTCTGTTTTCCTTATTTCTTGTCAGTATAAAGCTATTCACACTGCCTGAAGTGGAGCTTCAAGCTTGAAATGCTGGAAGCTCCAGGCCGTTCTTTATATGTTTTCTTACTTTGTGCAACTTGAGCAAAGGTATTTGTTCTCACTTTTCCATAAACGACTTCCACATTTTTTCTTTGTATTAGTACTGAGCTGATTTTACGAAACCACAGTAGGAAACCATCCTTCACTTCCAGCTGAAATATCAACTACATGAAGTTCTCTAAAAAACAGAAAATGAAATATGATGGTTGGATAGAGACTACTGTGGATGTCAGATGGATGAGCAGTTGAAGTTTAATTTCCGTTTTGAAGAAGTCCCGATAAAAGGCAGCTGCCTTTACAAAATGGCAACACAGTGTCATTGGTGTGTTTGTGTGTGTGTGTTTGTGTGTGTGTGTGTGTGTGTGTGTGTGTGTGTGTGTACGTGTGTGTGTGTTTAAGCAACATTAAAAATAGCAAAAAAGAAACCAGGTAGGAGGGGAGCAAGCTTAACTGCTACCTTTTACACCTGTCAGGAGCCAAGTCAACTGTGTTTATACAATATTATATCTGAGACACACACACACACACACACAAAGAAAAAGAGAGAAACAAGCAGCGGTTGCAAACAAGCGGTTCAACAACCTAGCTGCAATTTTGTGTAAATTTCTTCTTAAAGAAACACACACACAGCTAGAGTTGTGTATATTGTGCAGCTATCATATAGCTGCTGTCAAAGCCACCGCCAATTATGACCATTAGGAGTCCCATCATGTCACTAGCTGTCCCTGTGCCGCCACCCCCCTGTGCCTCCCTCTCAGAGACCAGACCCTATAATCTAACCTCACTTTGCTCCCATCACACACACAAACACACCACACACACACACACACACACACACACACACACACACACACACACACACACACACACACACACACACACACACACACACACACACAGATTGTTACATGTGCTGTTTTATCTTTTCCTTCTTTCTTCCCATATAATTTCTTCAGACAGAGGCAAATGGATGTCTGAGGTATAGAAACAGGGAGTGAAAGTTTCAGCCTGTCTGAATAAAGAGCCAGAAACAGTAAGGCACTGATGGAGAAATCAGATCCCTTGTTTCTGCCTCCTCCTGTCTTCCTCTGGTTTATATTTCAGATAATAAGATCAGTGAGGTCAACTGATCCAGAAAGACAGGAGTGCTTGTCGGGTTTACCTTTCATTTTTCTACCATTTTGCTCCTATTTTGGTTCATTTTTACTCCTTCATCCCTCCAACACCATCCAGTGACAGCAGCACGGGCTGTACCTCAGTGATGTTTGCATTCTGTGCACTGGATTGAAAAAGGAAATGACCATTAACGGATGAAGAGCTGAGGGAGAAGTGCGCTGCGTTTCACACATGCTGCAAGTGCCGGTGCTATACATTGAGACCTGTCATTGAGGGAGATATACACATTTCCTGTCAGACAGAGCGTGTGTTTAGACAGAGTCAGACTGTGTTTGTCTAAGTGTGTGTGTGTGTGTGTGTGTGTGTGTGTGTGTGTGTGTGTGTGTGTTCTACAGGAAGCCATTAGCCTGGTAGCCGGGGGCCAGACAGTAGTTAACCACCTGTTTCAGTTAACAGGTAGCTCTGAGTTTATGAGTCTAAGTAGTCTGTTCCCTATGGAGAGAGACAGTGTGTGTCAGAGGCTTCTGTACTAAAGAGCTGCTTCAGGGGAGTGTGTGTCAGCCTGTTTTCCACAGCTGCTTGATGGTAAATACACCATGTAACTGTTTATTGATTGCTCAGAATAAAAGTTTTAAAAAATGAGAAACAGCATATGAGCAAATAATGGTAATGATATGAATCTAAAAGCCCTGAAAAATGATTGTACTATTATAAAAAGAACACATTGAACTGAAAAGTTGACCTAGACGCCCATTTCTGAACTCAGAGCTACTCAAGCACAACTCTCATTGGGGTGAGGTCACCCTCGCGCACACATACTTACACACACCGCTTTCTTTGTCTGCTTCGCAGCTCTAACGGCAGCGTTGCTGGTGCTGGCAGGGGCACCAACATGCTGCTGCTGCTGCAGTGCCAGGAGCCGACACTTCCCTGCTCTCTGAAGTGTTTCAACAGCCAGAGCGGGACCTAAACTGGGGTCACTGCAAGATTTAATTGGGTGCCTGAACTATTCTGGGGGTGTTGGAGTATCTGGAAAAAGATTGCATTTGACATTAATGATCAGAGATATTTTTTAGTAATGTTACAGACATTTTTATATGAAGCAGCAAATTGCGATTTAGGTCTAACACTCTCAAAATATTGTTTTCCAGAAGTGATTTACTTCAAGACGAGAAAAAAAAAAACAGGAGAGGGATGAAAAAAGTGTGTTTAAGTGTCACAGCAAGTGGTAATAGCTGCAGCACACACTAACACACACACACACACACACACACATACATACATACATACATACATACATACAGGTGCAGCACCCTGTAGTGTCCCAATGTGTGTCATTAGGCCTATCAGGGCCACTCTAGAAGGATTAGAGGTCTGTTAGAAGAAAAAGGCTTCACACTCTCGCGTGCACACACACACGCACAGAGTGACAGCTCACCACTGGGTTGTCTACACACTGCTGGACACCAAATCCCTGCTCATATGTGTGTGAGAGAGAGAGCACGTGCCAGTATCTGGTGTATCATGCTGTGAGCGCTGAGCAAAGATATCAGTGTGCTGCTGAGCCCCTTACAGAACTAATCCATCACACACTCTCTCTCTCTCTCTTCACACACACACACACACACACACACACACACACACACACACACACACACACACACACACACACACACACACACACACACACAGTCTCTCTCACACACACATAGTACCTACAGACATACATGCAGTACAAAAATAGACATCACTGCATGCATTTTTGCTATACAATAAACGTACTGCATTTAGAAATTGTTTCTTTTTCTTTACATTTGTATTCTTTGACATTTTTAGTGAGAAAGCCAACTGTTGCAAAGTGAAACACAGACAACTGAACAGAAATGCATCAGCTGTGTAAACACACTGAAAGTACAAAAAGGGAATATGCTGAGAGAGATGGAAATTACAAGGCAGACGGGACAAAAGGAGCTCTCTTAACTTTCTATTGATGCGACTTGTTTGAATGAAAACTATCACAGATGGTTCTTTAAATATAGAGGAGTGGAGTCGCCCACCCAACATATGCACTGACAGCCTGTCTGTCTTTATTCAGCCCCTTTTTCTAAAGTCCAACTCCGTCTAGTGGGGCTTCCCGGCCACTTTGGGAGGGACAGAGGAGAGGAGGAAGAGAGGGATGCAGAGATGGAGAGTGAAGAGGAAGACAGACGGAGGGAACAGGAGAAAGGCTGGAGGGACGGTGTGGAGGTGATGGAGGAGGGTGTAAACGCAGCAGCGTGAGTCAGTCAGTCAGTCAATGGTTTGCAGCAGCCAACACAAAAGGAGTTGATGTGTGTGGCTCTTTTCAAGGCTGGTGTTTTTGTGTGTGTGTGATGGTAATGTGTATGTGTGTGTTGGTGGGGGGAACTACCCCTTTTTTCAGGGGTAGTTTGGGTCGGGGGGGTCGACAATGGGGTGGAGGGTTGGGTGCATTAAGCTCCCTTATAGCAAGCTGAGCGCAGTCACTGAGCCAAGGGGCTGGTCATTTCGCTGTTTTCACTGAGGGGGAAAAAAAGGGGGGGGGGGGGGGGGGGGGGTCTCTCTGTGGTGACAATTTCCACCTCTTCTTTTCTCCAACCATTCTTCGGCTTCTCCAGAGGCTTTTCTTCAGGGTTAATACAGCCTGCAGCAGAGAATGGGATGGGGTGGCTTGGTGGAGGGGAGCGCTTTAAGGCCAAAACTAAACCCCTCCAACCCCGGAGGCTTTTATTACTATCAGGAACTGTTGGAGCACTTCAACTCTGGAGAAGTTAGGCTGAGAGAGACGGCGGGCTTGATATTTTTTTCTCTCTATCTTAGTGCCTGATACACAGCAAAAACCCAACAAGCTCAGCTCGAGTCAGCTGGAGCTTAAGGAAACAAATTATTAGGTTTGCGATGTATCTAATTTTAACAAAAACAGACTTAAGATGTATTCATGAAAAACCAAAAAAAGTAAACTGTTGCTTGGAAATAGTAAAAGTTTCCTTCAACAGTTCAGGCAACTTTCTCTGCTAATGTTCCACAATGCATGTGTGAAGCACTGGTAGAACAGAGAGTGACAAAAGAGAGAGGGAGGCAGCAGCAGTGAGAGGAGGAGAGAGGGAGAGAGGCAAGGATGAAAGCTGTCTCCACTTTAAAGTGGATTACGGGCACACAGCGCTGAAACAATGGAAGGTGAAAAATCAAATTATGCCTCCCCAAACATCAAACGAGGGAGGCCAGGAATAGCTAAGCTGCCTCTGTCGCTAATCTGTTGACTCAATGTGAACGATACACGCCGCTATTCACCGCTGCAGACAAGCTGTTCTGCTTCTCTTTGCCTCTGTGTGCCGTGTTTGACTTCTTTTCTCATCTGCCCTTCTTTTCCTGCTTTTTGCCCCTGCCCGCTTTTGAGCCTTTGGCTTCAAAGGCCTCAGCGCGAAGGTACGGCTGCGGCCATGCTCGCAAATGCTGGTGGGCTGAGGATGATATTATGTGGTTACTGTGAAAAATTGCCTTGGCTGGACCATCCTGTCCTGCGTCGTCCTGTTTTGTTGTTTCCCGTCCTGCTCCGCTTTGCTCTTATCTATCTGCTCCTGCTTTTTCCACTCTCCTCGTGTTTTGATTCTGTGCTCCTGTGTTCTCCTCAGTTCTGTTCTGTGCTTGGCTTCCCTGCTGTCATTTGTTCTTGTCAGCTTTCCTCATTGTACATATTCCATATTTATATTCTCTACCCTGTCATCTTGTTTCTTCTCATCTGCTCCTGTCAGTTTTGCCCCGCTGTGATCTGACTTCAGAGGAATGAAACTTGCACACAAATGTCCATGTAAAGTCCATACAAAAAAACACACATCTGAGTTCCGCGGCCTATAACTTATCATGGGCTGAATACCACTCAGGGGGACAAAAGAGGCCATTGGCAATGGCAAAATAGATAACATAAAACCTGAAAAATAATGATGTCCTAACTTTGAAAGCCACAAATCTGCACCCCTGGATCTGCCACTCTTAGCTGCCTCAGCCTCTTTTTTAATCCTATGCATATAGTTTGTTTCCTCCATGCCATTATGTACTTTTTCTCTCATTCTTTTTAATCCAGCGCCACACTTAAAACCAGTACAAGTCAAACTATCCCGCTCTGTTACTAACTGGTGCGCATCCAGTATCAAGACCCTTCATTGCACACTCACTGCCTACATCTGGATGTCTCTGGCACTAGAGTTTCCTTACTAAATGACTTTCTCTCCCTCTACCCCTCCCACAGTTCCCAGTAAAGAAGAAGAATGCCCCAGCAGCGATGCATGTTCCATTGTTCACGCTCTGCCTCCAATTTGCTCTCCACATTCTGCGGCCTCGGCCGAGACGTTACGCCGGCTTAAGGGACAAATCGCACACACAAAAAGGGAGAGAAAGAGAGAAAGACAGAGGTGGGGGGTGGCAAGGAAAAGATAGGGAGAGACGAGAAGGGGGGGGGGCTAACCCTCTTCACAGCAATGCAATTATGGTCTGCATTTGAACCCGGCGGGGTTTTGTGGCAACCTCTCTCGCTCTTTCTCTCTCTCCGTCACTCTCTGTACTTTAGCGGCGAAGCTAATAGCCATAGCCGCAGCAATTTCTACGGTACATGACATTAACATGGTGGCGTGTCGCCGACAAAGGGAGGCATTCAAAGGGACTTAGAAAAGAGCAGCGGTTTCGCCTGGTTAAGTAGGCCTCAACCTGCCAAGACGGCAAGACAGACGGACAGCTAGTGTGTTTATTACCAGAGCCACCTACGGAGAGGAGAGGATGAGCGAACAGAGCGCAAAAGGAGAAGACGCGTAAATTAGTCAGTCAGACAGAGAAAAGCAGTAATGTCCTATCTGCGGTAGCCTCCACGCTCGTCTCCTTTCGCTCTGTTACAAGTGGCTCTTTAAATATGCACTGCTATAACGCAGGAGGCAGCCTTGTGAGTGGCTGAAACCTTACCCCCCCATGTCCAAAAAGAATGTAGACACTTTAAATGACGCTATAAAACAACACTATACGGGGCATAGCGCACAAAATAGGATTGGGTTTCATTTTACATATGGGTAAAATTCAACACATAACTGGGACCACCAACCAGGACAGCTGCTCGCTCTGGTGGCACTAAGACCCTTCATATAAGCAGAAATATAAGGTGGCAACGAGTGTCTATGTGTGTGTGAGAAACAGGTGGCCAATTTTATAATTTGACATACAGTAGCAATGATTTCTTTTTCCCCCGTCTTCATCGGAGTGTTACCCTGACTAATTCGAGTGGGCATGTGTTTGCCTTAATGCCAGATTTTCCACGGGCCTTGAGATGAAAATACAATGAGAACGTTGTGCCACTGTATGATAATCCCTCACACTCACACACACAAACATACTGTGCATGTGACAGAATGCATACACATCATCTGAGCTCGGTCCAAATATCTTGTCTTGCATGTTGCTGCTGTATGTGGCAACACAACAAAGGATAAGCAGCTGTTGAAGCCCTCAGCATGTCTCTATAAAATGTTGGATTAAACACTACATTTGTTTGACATTTCCCCCCCAAAAATGATCTTAACTTTCCCCTTTGATCCATCTTACTATAACGCTGTCTGTGGTGCAGTTACCTTATTGTGCTTCATAGTCTATCAGTGTTTCTTAACTATCATATTCCCATGAGGATCTGTAGTTTTTCTGTAACCTTTGCAGGATTTCTTTACTTAGCTCGATGTTTGCATCAGTGATGCTCTCTATCTCTGCAACACACACACACACACACACACACACACACACACACACACACACACACACACACACACACACACACACACACACACACACAGGAGGCTGTGCAAAAGGATGGGTGAGGTTAAAATGGGGGGAGATGAGCAGAAGGCAGAGTTAGTCAGTGGCTGTGGGTTTGACACAAAAGACGTTTCCAAAAGAGAAAGTTGGGAAGGCACAAAGAAGCAAAAAGGCTGCCTGGACACAGAGGAGGAGGAGGAGGAGGAGGAGGAGGAGGAGGAGGAGGAGGAGGAGGAGGAGGACGCTAAAAGCGAGGGTAAACTCCCACATTTATACACACACACACACAACAAGGGAACCCCCGCTCCATTCAAAAGACCATCTGTGGCTTGAAATGGATGAGTGTTGTGTGTGTTCAAAAACATTTGTGTTTTAATTCTTGCGCCTCCCGAGCGGGCGGAGCAGAGAGGCGAGGACGGGTGGAGGAGAGGGAGGCAGGCGTGAAAAGGTCCTGTTACAGCTTCCTATCAGTTTCTTCAAAAAAAAAAAGGGAGCACCGTAAACAACTGAATGAGGGATACAGGGAGTGAGTGTGTGTGTGTGAGTGTGTGTGTGTGTGTGTGTGTGTGTGTGTGTGTGTGTGTGTGTGTGTGTGTGTGTGTGTGTGTGTGTGTGTGTGTGTGTGCGCGCGCAGGCCCCTATAACATAGGGCCATCTACACAAACCAAATTACACGGGGCGAGCTGGACAGACACAGCTATTTTGTTAACAAAACCACTCTGAAATCTAGCATTAGAGACACACAGAGTGACTAACTGGGACAGACGTTAAGGGCCAGTTTAGGAAATCCACCATGTCCCACTTTTTAGAACAATACACACTCAATGCTTTTAATGCCAAATTAGCCTGAAACCATTTCATCCATTGCTTTGCTAAGACGTCTTCTGATTTATGTCGGAAAATCAGACATGAACATGCCTGAATATGTGAGTTATCTTTTGTATATAGCGTGATATTATTTTCTTTGATTTTACAGTGTTTTATACTGTGTCGATGGTCCATAACAGTGATATTATTCTGTGTTTATTATTGTTAGTGGTTAACAGTTGCTTTATGGGAAAATGGCCATAGAATCGGTCTACTTTTTTTTTTTTTTTTTTTGGATAAATTCTAATCAAGATTTTTTAGTGACTTTGGTTCATTTTGTGATTTTGAAAATTTCTTTGATAGCGGTTCATAATTTTTTTAGCAGAATTTAGTTTATTTTTTGGGATTTTGTTCTGATGTAAATGCACTAATAAAATAAACACACTAAGGGATTTTTTTTTCAAAAGGAGTAATCTATTTGGAAAAATGAAAAATACAGCTCTAAAAATGGTTGAACCAAACTTGTTTTTGTCTTGCTGAATTTCTATCCCCCCTCCTCTCTCTCTGTTGTTGTCTCCCTCTCTCCAGATTGAGTGCCTCCAATTCATTTCCACCCCCCTCCATGTCAATTAATTAAGTGCACGCCTTTCTTTAGCCGTGCACGCCAATTAGCATGAGATAAATATGCATTAGTCGAATTATCTTGTCTTGTCGCTTTCCCCCTTCCTACCCGCTGCACCCCTGTTCTGATGTTAGCGGTAATTTGCATCATGAGTATTTTTAAATGCGTGTTAATTAGACTCAGGTATTAGGTCCTACCTCAATATGGGACCTGAGGAACGTGTTCAAGTGCTTTTACAGCCAATGGGAGGCTGACATATTTCAGTTAAAGGGTATAAATGAGTTAGACGGGAGGTGTTTTCATGTTGTATGAGCAGATGGTAAAAGTGAAAGCTTATTTTTTTTAAATATTTTTTTTAATTATTACATTTTGGAGGAAGAGTAGCAAGAGTTGTAAAAGTGATACTGATATCGTTATTAATAGCAGTGTGTAGGTTAAAATGTATTATTTCTAAGAGGATTCCATGGATTCGAGGCCTCCCCAGTCATACATTTAAAAGCACAGAGGCAGAATAATGCACTTGTAAAACTGAAAGATGTGATCCCTTCCCATAACATGATGCCAATGGCCTTCACCAAACTTCCTGCAAGATAATCAAATAATGGGCCCAGAAGTCGATTTTCTCTAATAGGCGTAGGGGCAATTCAAACGATAGACTTCATAGCATTACATCACTCACAGAGCACTCTGACAAGCCATTTACTGACAATGAATTACCTCACTGCCCATAAAAACTAAACTAATGTGAAATATCACATATTTTAATCAACTTGGAGGAAGGGAAAAAAGTATTGCTCTTCTCAAATATTTGGACCAAGGCCGGACATTTTGGTGGCAAGCCTTAATTAAATTAACGTGGGACCATATTTGATTTGTGCCCATTAAAAACTCTGGGCTTTATGGTGTAATTCCTAAAAAGTATCACAAGAGGTTAACGACTTGTAGAAAAGGACCGTGCAGGTTTTTTAATTACGTTTGGACAGTGTTTTATTGTCCAAAACTAAATCCAGGGAAGTGATTTTTCCACAGGTTCTCCTAGTGCGGCTCAGCGTTAAATCAAAAGAGGATCATCTAAAGGACACAGGGCTTCATTTAGTGTTTCTGTAAAACTAAGTGAGGAGAGGAGGAAGAGGATGGATTGGGTGCCTGCACCTAATACATTCCCTCTCACACATATACATGCAGCAGAGAGAGTAGTCTCAATGGGAACTTACTCTTAAAGAAATCAATTATCTCTAGAAGAAACTAATAACATTTTAGAAAGATAGATACTGCAGGAATAAGTTGCTATAGGAGTGTTATAATTACACTGTATCATAATTCATTATGGAGTCACTGTGAGGAGCAGACACACAATTTGTTTCAGTGGAGAGAGTGGATGAGCAATATATTTGCAACATGACTACAAATGTTTTAAATATACATGATTTCACTATTTGAAAGTGGGTCTTATATTTTTCTTGTCATCAAAGTGTTAGTCTGTCTCTCAGTCCTTTCAGACTGCTCTACCCTGTGTGAGGCGCTCAGATTCAAGCCCACGTCTTCCAACTGAGAACATAAATCTTTAAAATCAGGTCACAAACATAATTTTTTTGTCTTTCAAAAAAGGCTCAGGAATTTACCGCAACAGCTGGGAACTGCAGCTTTTGGCAAAACTCACTCAAACTGCAATAAATAATGCATTTGTTGGGGACTATTTCCATTTGCGTGTTAATACAGGCTAGTTATTTACATCTGCAGGACAATGAATATTGGACTGACTCAAAATAATGTACAGTGATGTTCATCATGATGAAGGAATATGTCGACGTGTGCAACAGTGTGTTTCACTGATGTGCTTTTAATAGCTGCTGAACAACAATGGAGCTCTATAGCACAGAAGAACAGAAGAAGCTATATCACACTTTGACAGATAATACTTTAATAGCATCAATTAATTGCTATTTGTGGTCTTTTTGTGGGACAATAAATAAAATACAGAATATATATTATACTAAAGGAAATAGAGCAGTACATTAGCACATAACCTTATCATTTCTATAGAACCACAGAGTAGACTAATCCCTTATTGTGGGAAGAATCAAAGGAAATAAGGCTGTAAAAAAAATGCTGTTATCATTCAATATGATCACGCCTGCCACTGATTGTAGAGGGTTTCCTGAGAGGAACACACAGAGCAAGAGCTTCATGAAGTCAAATAAGAAGCAAACTATCTCCTCCTGACAGGAGCTGGTTTGCTGAGCACTAAATTCTCTCACATAACAAAGCCTGAATGGCTGAGAAAGAAACTGCAGCGTAGTGTGTGTGTGTGTGTGTGTGTGTGTGTGTGTGTGTGTGTGTGTGTGTGTGTGTGTGTGTGTGTGTGTGGGTTTATGAGACCTCTTGTTTCTTGACCTCTGGAGCCCTCAGTCCAAGCTGACAGGACCTCCCACCCTCTACCTCCCTCCCTCTCTCTCTCTCCCTCTCTCTCTATCAATTATCATTTGTCCAGATTGAGCAGGCATCATCTGCCTCAACTTTAGGCGACGCACTCACTCAAAATGCTAATTTTCAGTCCACCATTTTTCTTGATGAGCTACTTGTCACTTGGTTTTTGTGTGCAAGTGTGTGTGTGTGTGTGTGTGTGTGTGTGTGTGTGTGTTGTTGGGAAAACAGGGGGTCTTTCTTGGCCATTCAGTGAAAGAAAAGCTTGTCAGCATTATCAGCTTTCCCTCTCGCCTCGCGCACAGGGAATAGGACCCCTGACACTGCAGAATTAGTGCCTTGCTCAACTGTCAGAAGTTAACTGGACTTTTGGCTAAAAGTGGGAAACAGAAGCATTTCTGCTGCCACATTCTCATTTTACCAAATAAGGAGAATAGTTTTAGTCAAATTTGTTTTGGCAACTTGGAACAGAATCACACAAAAATAGAGTGTGTGTGCCAATAGAAAACCCCTGACATGCAGGCTGTCTCATACACACACACACACACACACACACACACACACCGCTTTATATGTTCACCATAGTTTCTGATCATCCTAAATCCTGAAATTATGTGAAATTAAGCACAGAAGTCACATCTATCTAGCATGTCTTTCAGATTTGTAGAATAAGAGGTGAGAAAATAGACAGAGAGAGTAAACTGGGAGGTGTTGGAGGTGTGGACAGAGGAGAGGGGATGGGTCAGAGTGTGTGTGTCTGTGTGTGTGCGTGGGTGAGAAAAGCTGAAAGAGGGGTGCCTGATGGAAGCTGAATGCCACCACCCAGTAGGCCGTGAAATCAGAAACCCTTGCCAACAAGACAGCCACCCGCACACCAGCCGTCACTCAGTGTGTGTGTGTATGTATGTGTGTGTGTGGCAGGGCTCCTCTAGGGAAAGCGCAGTCATGCAAGGTATCACCCAGCTCCTCCTCCTGCTATCTCCTGTCGCTCCCTATCCTTCTTTCTCCTCCTGCTGCTCTCCACGGCACTCCATGTCCATCTTACATGTGTGTCTGTCTGTATTACATCTCTGTTATTTCGCAAACATACACTATTACTAGGCTACAGGCTAAAAAATGAGATTATTCATTGTTGTATAAAATGATAACCGTATTCTTGCCCTACATCAGGCTCGCACACATGAGCGCCTGTAGAATGTAGAAAGAAATAAAGTATAGTGTTTTTTATGATAAATCTTAAGGTGAAAAAAGTTTTCTCTCTCTAAAAAGGCTGTTAGCCAAATACACACATAGCTTTACGTGCTTCACCCACTTAAAATGCACTCCAAAAAATTATACACAACCTAAGATTGCATTCACAGAATATACTGCTTGTGTAACAGAACAACTTCACGTTGAAATGAGAGAAAAAGCCTCCAAAATGAGAAACTGTCATTGCAGATGTTTATGTAGCTAAAGTTGTGGTAGAAAAAAACTCATTATATGAAAAGATTCATTGAAACCCGATGTCTAAAATGTCTCTATAACAGAACCAATGCATTATACGCACACTGTGCAAAGAGATAAAAGACAGCAAGAATACAGGGAGAGAACAGGCTGGTGGATCAAAGCCGAGCTGTGGAGAAAAACACCTGTTTCTAATGCTGGCTTTTTTTTGTTTTTTTTATTTTCTCAAAGCAAAACCGCGTTTTGCTTGCATGTAAAGTTTCCTCGACTCCCTTTTTTCCGTCTCTGGTTTTAAAAAAAAGAAGAACAGTGTTCTGAAAACGGCCCCCCATCCTCCCCCTCCTCTCTTCTCTGTCTGCCTTTTCTTTTCTCCTTTAACAAACTCTCCTCTTTTCGTGGTGTCTCGGTTAGCAGGCCTGATTACCATGCTGCCGGTGACTTTTCCCCTCTTGTCTCACTCTCACTCTTTCTAAAGGGTACTTAATAAAATTCTGAGTCTGGACTTTGTGTGTGTGTGTGTGTGTGTGAGTGTGTGTGTGTGTGTGTGTGTGTGTGAGAGAGAGAGAGAAAGAAGAGAGTGAGGGAGAGAGAGAAAGACTTTTCTCTTGTTTTGTTTCTCTCTCTTTCTCTAAAGGGTACTTAATAAAATCTGAGTCCTGCGAGGCCCTGTCACAAAAGCATGGCACGTCGGCCTCACACGCACGCACACATAAACACAAACACGCACATGCACACACACATGCATGGCCCTTAATTTCCATTAGAGAAGAGGAACGCAGAGCTTTCACAAACTAGTGTCTGGGGATGCAGTTCATTCTCACTCCAATCTGCCAAAGTATATACAGTAGTTTGGCCAGATAGAGAGAGAGAGAGAGAGAGAGAGAGAGAGAGAGAGATTCATAGATTCTCCCTCCACAATGTTTGAATATGCAAATATTTTCTTTCCAAAACAGCCTTCTAGTGTCATTTTTAGTGGACAGGGACTGTAAATTGCAATTTAATACAATAGAAATTTAAGTTTTTAAGTTAAGTGCACAACATATGTAGCAAATGGTCTTATTGCTTAATTACATTTTTTCAAATGCACTGAAATTTAATGTTAAGGGTCAAGATCAGTCATTCACCAACATACTCATATCTTAAAGTTGTGTGATACAAACAGCGTCCTGTGGGAATTCTTCACTCCACATGACAGGAGAAAAAGATCTGGAACATAAAGACATTCAGGGCAATCATGTACTGGCACTTGTCGGATGTGTTTCCCAGACGGGGCAGAAAGAAGAAAAATGTTTATTCTGTAGCTCTCTAATCATTTAGGGGGTTAGGGATTCATCTGTAACGACCAAATATGGGCTTTCTTCCTGCTGGAAGACTAATGGCTTTAGCATTAATGAAAGTCTTTCTTTCCCAGGTTGAGAAATTAATCAAAGATAGAGAGGGAGAAGGAAGATATTAAAAGTTTAACTAGGGCTAAGTAATTAATTATCCTCTCAGAAAGCATGTGACAAAGATAAACTCTTTCAAATTAAGATTTGTTTCTGCTTATACACTGTCTGGACAAGTGATATCACAAAAGGCAGGATCATATGTGGAAGAAAGGCAGAGGGAAGAAAGAGGAGGAAGGTAGAAAACAGAAAAAAAGCAAGAACAGTGGAGGTATCGGAGAGGGGAAGGGTGATAGAAAAGAAAAAATGGTTAGAATGGAGGGGAAGAGCAGGAATAAAAGGGAGGAAAATGAGAATATTAAAGGAAATGAATGAGGAAAAAATGAGACAAGAAAAGAGGTAAGTCGCAACAAAAACTAATGAAGGAAGGAAAAACAATGAGGGTTAAAGAGAAAGAAAGGAGGAAAAGAAGAATGAAAGATGGAAAGAGGGGAGGCAGGCAACAAACAGGAAGAGGGAATGAAAGGAGGCAGGTGAAAACTTAAAAGAAAAGAGAAAAGGGGAAAGATAACAAGAAATAAAGGTCATAAAACACGGAAGAAACAAAGAAAAGAAGGTAAAAAAACGAGATGAGGTAGGAAGAAAAGGGTGGAGATCGTGGAGGAAGGAGGAAGACACTCTCTTCATCTATCATCACCTTCCTCTCCTCTCCCTGCTGACACCCTCCTCCTTCCATCCCCTCTCTTCCTCCCCCCTCACTCACTCAGTCTCCCCCTCACTGTTAAATTATTCAGGGCCACTTCTGCAGCATGCTTGATTAAGTTTTCATTTCTGCAAATTACCATTCGGAGACGCGCCGCGCTACTGAATCACATAACCACTACAAGCTACAAGACTGTTTACCTGCTGTTATGCAGCGAGAGAGGGAGATATGCCGAGAGAGACAAAGGCAGCATAAGTGATTGCATTATACCTTAATCATTTCTTTGTATTGTTGTCATCTTTATGTATTGCAAACCGCTTTGTCAACACTGTTAATTCTTCAACAGTCATGCCAGCAAAGCATCTTTCAATTGAAGTGCAAATTAGGAGCTGAAAGATGGGAAACAGAAGAGAAACGCAAAAAAAGATAAACAGATGTAAAGACAGCATGAGGTAGAAGCCGAGGCTGCTGTTCTACTCTCTAATCTACTGTACACACATAGTGATGTACTCTGATTGCACAAACAGTCAATAGGTCCCATTAGGAAGAACGAGTGGGAGGCCAAACATTTCGCACCCAGTTAAACCCATATTAGTGGGAATACACTGCAGTCACTTTTCAACCTTGTGTCCAGCACCAGAGACCTTCACTGCAACTGAGAGGAATAAATCCACCTGACTAACTGAGAATCAATCTGTTCGCATGAGTGGATCTGTGATGGCAAATTTGTACACTTCTCTAATTGAATCATGCAGTAAATGTTATGTGATTCATTCATAACAAATAAAAAGTGACCCTTTTTTTACATAACAAAATTCTGCTGATTGCATTGAGCTTTTTTGTTTTTTCACTCCGTTGTCGAATACAGCAAGGTCGTGTAATTCAGCCTGAGGCCTGAGCAATTGTCTCCTTGGACCGCGGCTTCTTCCTGGTGTCCTGCATGCCTAACAGTCCATCATGACTATGATCAGCAGCAAGAGGGGATCCTCCCGGTGCCACGTAAGCGGCAGTTAGGGAAATGACGGTGGTTAGGATGAAGAACATGCATGTTGCGGCCTGGGAGGGGCAGTGGGGGGTTTGGGCGTGATTTGTGTATTCCTGTATGTGCAGGTGTAGTGGACGGTAGGAACTCCATGCACATTGTTGTTTCTGGGTGTACGGTATGATTAGGGAAGGGCGGGATCCTAGCAGGGGTGAGGACCACGGCTGTGCGTAATGCATATGTTCATGTGTGTGTTGTCAGTATGCAAGAATGTCTGTGCTGTGTGCATGACATAGTGGTCTGTAAGTCCCTCTGAGGCAGCAGGTAACCAGACCGGACCCCACACACACACACACACACACACACACACACACACACACACACACACACACACACACACACACACTCTCTCTCTCTCTTCCTTTTCTCACGGCTCATTACTGCTAATATCGGTTCACACAGGTAGATTTACTGTCGGGCATGTGTACAGACAGCTAATCAGCAACAGGCCACAAAAGGCCCCTCTGTGGCTACAAGATAAAGATAAGCATCAGCTCACACACACACACACATGCACACACACACCTGTAGCTCCCAGATAGGCACCAGCCTTTCATGGTAGAAACAACAGGTTCTGATTTACTACTTTGGATAACTGCAGCAAAATGCCGACTGATTATACTTCCCTCAGTGTGTGTGTGTGTGTGTGTGTGTGTGTGTGTGAGGGAGAGTGGTAGGCAGTTGATTTGTGTGGTCTCTCTGATGAAAGCAATCTGTCACCGGGTGGCTACACTTGTGTCAGCCGCTATCATGTACTGCTGCATCTGTGCGTATTGTGAGTGCGGTGTGTAAAGGTTGTAGATTTACGGTCATCTCCCATGGTGAAACTCCCAACACGGTTCGTACTGTAGCGACTGACAATGGACGGTGGATTAACGGTTAGCCTTCCTCCTGCCTCTTCCTCTCTCCCCCTCGGTCTATCTCTGCCTCGCTGTGTCTCTCCGCTTGTTAAAATCCGGCTCCTAATTAGTGCTTGTGGAGCCGGGTGATATACTATCTGCTATCTTTCTTACACACGCTGAAGAAAAGAAGACATTTATTTTAGTGCTCTTTGGTCTTTCTCTTTTCTTGTCGGCATCGCCCGGACAGTGTCTGATTCCTTATCTGCTCCGCTCCCTCTCTCACTGTCCTTTGTTCTCCATTTAGCACTTTTGTTCTTTTTCTTCCTGCTTGAATGTTGCTGTGTCAAATTAGGCCGCGATCAGACCGACATTAGCGCTGTCTCACAAAAATGCAGCCTCCTCGTTCGTCTCAGTTAGACCGTCGTGCTGGCACAGCACAGATCTCATCGCAGAGGACGATGACAAAGAGTGTAAGGTTGTTCTCCAATTTTTTTTTAAAACCTTGCTCGACTTCTCTAATGTCATCCAGCAATACACTACAGTGGCCAGACGTGTGCAGACAACCTCTCATTTTCCCTTGGATTCTTGTCCTGCACCTGAACCCAGCTAAGGTTGGGTATGCACTGTATCCACCTCATATCATAAATTGAGGGATGTCAGTAAGCCCATCGTGTCTCTAGTCTTGATGTTCTTGAGGCAGCAGGTCAGGATTTTGGAGGGAATCAACTGGATTGCTTTCCAGCACAAAAAAATGCTGTATGGCACAAATCAGAAACAGGATTCTTCCAGTGCAAACAGGAATAATCACTGGTATTATTGGCCACACTTAGGATGTCTTAATAATACAGTACTAAGTCCTTGAATTTGGCTCAATATCTAAATCAATAATCAATAATATGATTTCCATCTCACTCAAACAAACTGTGGGCTGAGGATTTATTGCATTATATTGTCAGAATAAAGAAGACGAGCACACATGGCATGAACTGGATGCATGCACTGCTCACACTGAATGCAGTTTTCAACAGGGTTTCTTTCAGCAAAACAGGGTCTGTCAGTGTTATACTGTAATTTTCATTGGCATGGTGTTGTCTGCCATAGCGCCACCTGTGGAGAAACTGGGGTCAGGAGAGGAGTGCTAACACTGAAAAAATGTGTAATGCACAAGGTCACAAAATGTCTCTGGGATAGGTGCTGAATGGCACAAAAACCAATGAGAATATAATAGAAAAGTACCTGTGCAACAGAATCACAGCTCCTTTAAGCTGTATTAGTGAAGTTTTAGGTCATGAGATGAAACTTTTGAGCATCTGTTACCGTGAATCATGCGAGTATCCCATGACATTTGAAAACATTTTGTCAGAGGGAAAGACAGCAGCAGCAGCTTTAATGTTTGCTTGTTTCTGCTTTGTATTTCTGCATCTCTCTCCTTCTTCTCTCTCTTTCTCTCCTTCTGTGTCTCTCTCAGCGCTGAGGCCATAGATCTCTCTAACAGGCACTATCTGCAGCCCTAAGCCCTAATGAGGCATCATAAGGCGAACAGTTTGCAGCAGCGCCGCGCTCCTCTTTTATTTGCCAAACCATATCTCTTCCTCTCCCCCTCCCGACTGCCCTCTCCTCGTCTCTCAATTGCTCTATCAGTCTGCCCTGCTCACCATATCTCTCCCTCTCTGTCTCTTTCCTGCCCTCCTTCCCTCCATCTCCTCCCTGTCTCTCTCTCTTGCGCTTGCCGCCATTGTGTTTTATCTCTCTTCTCATTCACCCGTTGAGCTCCCCTCTCCCCTCTCCCTGCCGTCGTGGTTTGAATCATATCTGGCCGTCTACATATGCTAAAGCCTGTGTAATTACAGCAGCTCTTAAATAAAGACACGCTCCTAAAGCTGTCGGCTGGAATCACAGCCAAACAAGGCAGGAGGGGCCTCCCAGCAGCAACAAAGCTGTCATAGATAGCTATGGATTTATCACCGCCAAGGATGAGGGGAGAGGGAAGGGGTGAAAAAAATATATTTCACATGTTGTCTGAGACATAGCGGAGGGTAAATCCAACTACTCTGAAGCTTTTTCATGTTTTCACTGTGGGGGAAAATGTGAGAAGATGAAATGAGATGGGTGGACGAAGAAAAACCTTGATACAAGTCAGGACAGGGAGAGAGGAAGGCAGGCAATTTTCATGGGTCACAAAACATGATCTGCCTCTTATAAACTGTGTCACACAAACTACAGCAAGTAAAAGTGGGTCTCTTTTAAATGCAGTTCTGTGTGAAGCCATCAAGACAAACTGAGAGAAGTCTGTATGAGCAAATGAGCATCAGAACAATATATCGTGATAAAATACTGCTCACTTGGCCCCGGTTCTTGGCAAGATTGCCTGAAAACACTGCATGCATTATCAATCTCCGACCCACGTGACAGCTCTTTAAAACAACACGATGTCACAAAGTCTCCATTCCGTAAAACAATTTCCCCCCCTGCCAAACAAAGACGTCTATTCAAGCCGAACATGTCTCTGCCGTGTCTCGGCCATAAAGTCCTCCTGTCTGTCAAAATGTAACAGCTAAAGTCAATATTATGCATGCATCCCTGCTTTTAGGGATGAATTTCAAGCGCTCAGCTTCTGTATATCATCGGTCTGCCCTTGAACCTGGACTGACTTCGACTAAATGAGAGATCCATGTGATGGCCTTCTGCTTGGGCTCCTTTTTCCGTTTTTCTCCACAATTTCCTAAACCTTCATCTCCAAGTATTTCATCTCGTTTGGACGGCAGGGATCCCAACCCTTCCTTCTTTGCTTCCTCTATTCATTTCATTTCCTCGTCAAGGCTTTTGGTAGCCCTGCTGTGCTGTTCATTTTCCCCTCCTTTCACCTGTCTCCTTTTCTTTTCAAGACTCATCATCATCACCACATATTACTCATGCTTTCCTCACACTCCTCATTTTGGTCCTGAACTCCTCCACCTAGCCTCTCACCCCATTACACATCTTTGTCTCCTCTCCTCTTCCTCCATCTCTTCATCCTCCCACTCCCTTCCCTCCTCTTCCTCCTCCATTTCCCCCCTCTCTTTCTGTCTCCACTTCTGTAATTCATCAGTGCAAGCAGCAGTGCAGATTGATCAGCCTCTAAAGGCAGTGCTGTGTGTGCTGCTGATGTAGCAGTAACCTCCGCTGAATAGTGAGCAGTGTGTGTGTGTTTGTGTGTGTGTGTTTGTGTGTGTGTCCGGCACCAGGGGAAAGTGGAGGGGACATTTTTTTAAAATGTATTAATCGTCGTGGTAACAGGGGATGAGAGTGGTTGAGACAGGCCCATCTTTTGAGAGATAGACCATATGTGACACACACAGACGCACACACACACACAGATGCACACACACACACACGCACACACACGCATTCTAATAACCCAAGGGTTCAGCCCAAGTCCTTTACACTCTTGTATCAGCCAAGGTATCATGCTGATACCTAAGATACAATCCTCACCACACACACACACACACACACACACACACACACACACACACACACACACACACACACACACACACACACACACACACCACCTATAGGGAAATACAAGGCAATTTATCACTAATCACTAGACTCCCTAACTTTGTATTCATCTGGATTTCCTATGATTAATAGCTTTCCGCAGCAAACTTTATCTCTCTGAAAACTGTGCTTGAGTGTGTGCGTGTATGTGTTTGGAAATAAGTGCTCTACAGTATAAGCAGACATAAACCAGTGTTTAATTGTTTGGGGAGAGAATGTTGGATTAGCCACAAGATTACTCCTTCAATTGCATCTTTCTCTATCTTTCCCTCACTCCACCTCTTTGACTTCTTTCTCATTTACTCTTTTGTATTTTGCACTCTATCCGGCAGGATATGGTATGCACGGAGGGTGTAAAGGAAAGAGAGGAAGAAAGGAAGGAGCTATTGAAGGAGGTCTTTAGTGCTTTTCAATTCCTTTCTTTCTCTTTTATCCATTTATCTCTTTTTTCCTTCGCTTCCTGAGTCTAATTGATGAGTTAAACATAAGCACGCACCATAATGACTGCCCAGATTCCTGCAGAAATAAAGAAAAGAGCCATATAAAGTGTAATAATAAGGTAACCGGCTGTTGTGAAAGCAGCCTCAATCAATTCTGTCAAATTTTTATTACTTTCTCATCTATAAAACTTGTGGCCCAAAGGATATTTTGGGGAATCTTGACGAATTCAAGTCGCTGTATTAGCTGAGATGTTGCACAGAACCCAGGCATCAAATTGGTTAAAGTAGCTCGAATAATTCCACATCTTTTTATTAACTCGTCCCACTTTGGTTTTTGGTGGCAGATCGTGTGTGGTCGAGCTTTCTGCAAGACTAGAGACGAAGAGCTGGAGGAGGAGGTGGAGCGGAGGGAGGAGAAGATGAGAGGAGGAGGAGGCCAGAGAGGCAGGAAGGGATGAGGACGACAGAGGAGAGGAAGCAGAAGAGCTGGGGAGAGGAGGAGAGGTGACAAGGCTTCAGGGACAGACAGAGGCATGAATAATTTATCAACACTTCTGATGGACAGATTAGGGGAAAAAATGAAGAGAGACGAAGCGAGGGGGGGGGCGAGGAAGCGAGATTGAAAGCAGAGGAAGGGGAGGAATAAAATGACAAACAGAAAGAGAAGAAGAAAGCAAGTGAAGGGTGGAGGGGCCACACACTGGAGCTCTTTGATCCTAACAAACCCCTCTCACCCTGACACCACCATGCCATCTGTGGCCCGCACTGTGTGTGTGCGTGTGTGTGTGTGTGTGTGTGTGTGTGAGAGAGAGAGACAGAGAAAGTGACAAAGGAACAAGCACATAGAGGGAAACAGATACAAAATGCATATTGTTTTTTATGATTTGAATCGAGTTCAGTCACAAATTCAAGCCTGTGCTTTTTCATTTCAATTTCAGAATCCTGAACTGTGTCACCCACAAAGTGTAAGAGAGTGTGAGCTTAGCACAACTCGAGGATGAGGAAGACAGTATCGTGTCTCTCTGGTATTTTCAGTCTATATGCTGCGATCATAATGTGACGGCATTTAGAGAGGGGGAAATCATCCTCATCATTGATTTACTATATCTGTTGTGTAACCAATCAATTTTGAATCCATCCTCCAGCTTTGAATTGCCGTCTTATCTAATTCATCATGTCAACATGACTGACATCCCAAGGTGCCATCTGGCGGAGGTTTCTAATGCCACACTGTATCTCAGATTATTACACGTACTGTGTATCGTGATGCCAGTTGGGCGCCACTTTACTGAGGCCTCCAGATACCACGATGCTCTGACTGTGTAATAAAACTGAATAGTGTAATTTGGGTCCACCTTTAAAGCTACAGGACTCTGAATATTTAAACATGGTCTTAGTTAATTTGTCAACCCTCTGGTCAAATGCCACAATTAGCATTCTGACCACTTATTGATATGTGTGTGTGTGTGTGTGTGTGTGTGTGTGTGCGCGTGCATGGATGTGTGTGATGTGTGTGTTGATTGGGAATTATGATTGCAGTGATGAGAGGACGGGGGTGGTCAAAGTGCACAGATCACATAAATATAAACACAAACACACACACACACACACACACACACACACACACACACACACACACACACACGTTCTGCCTATCCTCTGGTCTTATGTCTGTCTGTAAATCATTCGCCCTAATCACGTGCACGTGATTAAACATCATCACCCACGAGAAGTCCACCAGCCATTCTCAGTGCTTTTCACCTGCTTTGACTTTCACATGTTCTTTTTGTCCTCTCTCATTTTCTCTTCCTGTTACTTCGACGGCCTCCCGGTGCACCTGCCTTTCATTACTGCAGCCAGCACTTTTCAGCTTATACCACTGACCGTGTGTGTGTATGTGTGTGTGCTGGCAGGAGCAGGGTCAGCATGCAGGCTGTCGACATTACACCACGGCCCTTCCACGCCGCAGACAACAACCTCACCGTGTCGGAGTCTTTACCTCCCAACCCACACTCCCCTCTGACACGCGCACACACAAACTGCCATGACCGGTTGCCCCCAGCGACCAGCTATTACCAGAGATCTCGCGCTGTGCCTCTGCGCCAGGTCGTAAGACATGTGACCCAACAGTGAGCGCACACACAAACACACATACATGTGATGAGCCTTCCTGACATTGATGCAAAGTCAGTGGTGTTTTTTTCTACACGGGTTAAATCCTCCTTTTACTTAACGGTTAGATTGTTTAAAGCCACACTGATCAAAATATCTATATAAACAATGCCTCATAACTAGACTAGTGCCGCTTGTGTTGATGAACCCTGCTTTTCTTGCATCATTCAACTTTCATTTTATCTTTATTAACTTTACTAGTTTGGTTGACTGGCATAGCTCAGCATTTCCAGACACAACAGTCAGTCATTTTTACTATAAAAGTGTTGAGAAACCCATTGTACTCTACCTGACCAGCACCAACCAGCAAAGTCAGCGACTGGCTGGTGAACATAGTGGAGCATTTAGCCACTAACTAGCCTAATGTGTCCCTCAGGAGACCAAACCAGAGCTAAATGGAGAGCGAATATTTGACCTTTTATTTGTCAACTTGTAATGAACTTCATAAGGTTACATAATATGCCAGTGTTGTGTTTACAGCTTGTTTCAGTGTCTCCAAGTGTAAAAAAGTCATACTGCTTTAATGTAACTCTTCCTAAATAAATTGTCATTTTTATCCAAACAAGACACACAAACTTAGTTAACCAGTCCATTCCAGATCCTCACCTTTTACAGAGCTACCTACCTGTTGCAGTCATTGTGCTTAACTAGGATAAGAACAACCAGACTTCAGCTCCTTGTTTAACACAAGCACATGAGACTGATAATAATAAGTGGAGTTCCCCAAATGTTGAACTGTTATGTAAGTATTCACACTAGCCACTCATGTTTTTATATTCTGGATAAATAAAAATCTGCCATATAACAAAGTTAATTTGTCACGTTTGTCTTTGAGGGAAAATCAAAAGTGACTAAATGAACCTTGTTTCCAGTTACATTGTTTTTTTTAGCATGTGTTGACTGTATACTGAACACAAGTGTAGTATAGTGTAATTAGAGTGTATTAGAGCTCACCCTGCTCGTGTAAATCTGTTTTACTTTGTTTCCTCTGCAGTATGGTGTTGTGAAGTAGAGACAGTCCATGGCAGTAACTGATGATACCCTACAGTTCACAGTCTTTGGTTACCCACAGCAAGAAGCTTTGGTTAACACCATCTTCACTCTGATTTCAGGGGTTGATTTTAATCTTCCCACCACTGGCCTTTAGGTCCTGACCCAGTCTTTGCGAGACACTGCTCTGACAATTACATGAAAATACACACAGGATCCCTAACAGACTGCAGAGCCCCTGCTGGTGACGTCCCATAGGTCATTAGGCTTCTTCCTGGAAAACAAGGCTGAGCTAACAAGTGCACAGCGAGGTTTAATGTGGTGTTAGTGCAAAGACAAGACAAAAGCTGAATGCTCATCTCTGTGGCAGGCTTGGTTTGTGTTTTTTCGCCCACTGACTTTTTTTTTCTTCCAGGACCAAAAATTGACTATATGTGACAGACAGGAAACAGAGCAAGACAGATAAAAACCCTAAAGAACAGCAAACTAGGTCATGCTGTGGTTTCACTTGTTGAAATACTCTCTATCTTTCACTCTAGTGTCTATGTGGAATCATGAATAAAGTATTAAAAACTGTTTCATTGATTACACAATCAAATATCCCATTCAACAACGCTGCAGGAACAAGGCTCTGTGCTTATGAAGCAAGCAAGGAGGAATGATCAGGATGTGTTAAGCACTTGTGTGCTCGCACGCACACACGTACATACGCGCGCGCACACACACACACACACACACACACACACACACACACACACACACACACACACACCCTCCCTTGTTGGGTGTAGAGGAGAATCAATATGTCTTTGAATGAGGGTCAGAAGGGTTGTCTGCCCAGAGAGAGCTGACAGATTTGCTCTCTTTTGCTCTGCTAAGCCCCTGCCTGCTTCTAAAACCCCCTGACACACACACACACACACACACACACACACACACACACACACACACACACACACACACACACACACACACACACACAGATGGAGACACACAGAAACATATAGATGGAGAAACACACACACACACTCACACATAAGCAGATGGAAGGAGACACACACATACACAAAGATGTGACACTCCTCCAGGAGGGCAGAATTCCAAGCATTTTGCCACAGGGATGTGATATTAGACGATCCACATCGAAATGAACCCTACCGCGTACCCCGCTGAGTGTGTGTGTGTGTGTGTGTGTGTGTACTGTACGTGTGTCTGTGTGTGAGAGAAGGGCGATGGAAGTCGGGTTTGGACAGCAGAACACAAGCCTTGGCAAGTGTCGTAACTCAGGGTAGGACACACAAACACAAAGAAGAAAGAGTGCAACGCTTGGGGATAAAACAGACAATTGGATCTGAAGCAAGACACACATTCACACACGCACGCACACACACACACACCACAAGTACAAGATTGCCCCCCCGCTTTTCACTTTTACCTCTCATCAAAGCAAACTACTGCAACTGTCTTTACCCACCTGACTCCAATTTACCCCCGCTTGCACACAAACCACATGCACATAATTCTCAAAAACAGACTGCTTGATGTTTGATGCCACAATAACAGAGGAGCAGAGGATTTACCAGCTGACTCAACAGTCAGGAAAAGGCAGCAGAGAGCAGGGGAGGATCCAAAAAGCCATTCTATTGTCATTTTAACAGAAAGCAAGAAAACAGGGGAAAACACCCTCTAGGCTTCCCTGTAATATCTTACCAGTCTTCATTAGTCACTTCTCTTAAATTCCCTGCAATGTCCCTTTGGGTCAAATGAGTTGGCATCCATTAAATATTAATAGTAATTTCCCATTATTACTTAACATGTCATTCTGCCTGTGATGGTAAATATTTTTTATTTACATCTTTGAACACATCTGGAGGAAACAGTCAAACCTCATTATATTATTAGAATTTACAAGACTGCAAAAATATAGTGGTTTTATTGTCCTTATTAAATATATATAACATTTTTTTTTAGATTTTAAGCTGGCAAAAAGGTTGAAATAAGCTTCGTCCAGACAATCAAACAAATGTGAATCTGTGCATAATGACGACTGAACGTAAATCATCGCTGTTAACCGCTTTTGTTGTGGAACAGGCGTAAAGTGTGCCGTGAGGCCTGACAGCACAAAAACACTGCAGGGTTAAGCAGATAATAGTCTTAAATGCTGGATATTCCTGCTCTTGATAATTCAGAATGACATCTAATGGATGTGATTACTAAGCTGATCAAAGGGCCCAAAGCCATTTCAGATGGATCATATGGATTACAAGAATGAAGTGATGGTGAGAGATAATGTTTCTATAAAAAAATATTCATCTTTAAAAGCCTGGTGTGCATCCAGAAAAATATCTTCCCTCGCCCTCTTCAGTTCTTTACATTGGTTTATTTTGCCGTACCCCTCATAATTTCACTGATGATCAGATCAGACATGTGGATCCAAGCAGACGTACGAATGTGTGATTAATGTTTTTTATGTGTGTGTGTGTGTGTGTGTGTGTGTGTGTGTGTGTGTGTGTGTGTGTGTGTGTGTGTGTGTGTCTTGTGTGCTTAACATACTATAGCAGCAATTAGTAATCACTCATGGAGCTAATGACATCAATCAATGAGCTTTTAAAACCAGTCATTTGATAATTACAACCGTCAATGGTCACCCATGGATTCATTATAGCACTGCGCTCTCTCTCTCTCTCTCTCTCTCTCTCTCTCTCTCTCTCTCTCTCTCTCTCTCTCTCACCACCTATCTACAAGTATTTTAACTATTTCAATATTCAACCAGTGCTGTACTTCTGCAGCCCAAACATCTAAAGTCATTCTATAAAGCATCTATGTTATTATTCACTCATTTGCTACTAGGTTAAAACACTTGAATCCTGATTCTTTAATAAAGGATACAGAGCAGGAAAATCGTGAGGAACAGAAAATACTGTTTTGCTTAGAAGAGCCTGTGGCTGAGAGTAAAAAACATTCCTGGTGCACTGTTATTAGAAGGCCACAAGTAGAGTTTAGGTGAGAAAGAACGGAATGAAAAGGCTGGAACAGTTCTGCTACGGAATCAGCCAGTGAGCATCGGACGTGTTGTTCTGCCCTTTAGTTTTACCCACTTCCCACTTTCACTGTATGATTTTAGACTTTTGCGTATTGATGCAGCCAGCGTCTCCACCCTGAATAACAGCTGAGGTTACTTGTCTTTTAGTCATTTCAGGAAGCGGCTGCACTTCCAATTTACATTTTGATTTGAAAATTGTCTGTCATTTTCTTCTTTTTTTTTTTCATGTATTTTCTGTGACTCAAACAAATGGAAACATAAGTTTATGTTTTTGTTAAGTCATACTTTCCAATATCCTTGTATGTCCCAGTTGCCGATATTGAGCAGTATTGAACATTATACAGTATAGTCTACTAATGCGTACATGTCCGCAAAATTGAACTGCATTGAAGCTGTTGTGTCTACTATCAGAGTTTTTAGTGACCTTGACCCTAAAATCAGTGTCACTCAGTGAAATGAAGTGTCTGGGTGGCCAGCTGACAGCTAGAGGATCTAAATATGAGCTAACCTGCACATCATATAGATGCACGAGTGTGCATTTGTGTACGTCTAGTAATGCGTGTGTGTGTTTGTGTATGTGCATGTGTGTGTGCGTGTGGCACGGATGCACAATTACCAGGCAGGCACGAATCGATAGGTGCCTGCTGACAGATGGATTAGCACGGTAAACAGATGATACACACACCGCTAAATTATTCATCTGCTGAACAGTGGGCTGGGTTTCCACACACAGCCGGTGGCTGGGAAGAGGAGAGGAAGGCAGGGGGAAGGGATGGAGGGAAGGAGGGACAGGGGTGTGAAAAAGGAGGATGAGGATGAGGATGAGGAGGGGAGCCTGAAGCAGCACCCTGTGTGTCTTGAGCAACTTGAGTTTCATTGAAATGATTCTTTCTTCATCTTGAAATCCACGGGGAGGGTGTGAGCTACAACAAAGCTACCTGAACTCAAAGCTGAGATTTTAGGAGAGCAGCGTGTGTGTGCGTCTGCTTAGAGACTCAACCACAAGGGGGAAAAAAAACACCCATGGACAGACAGACTCTGTCCCTCTAATGCCTTTTAGATATGCAGAGGCACCACGGGTCAACATGAAGTATCTTGCAAGGCATTTGAGATACTGAATACACACGCGAGCGCAAACATCGACACACTCATCCTTTCTTTATCCACGTCTTTTTCTGAAGTGCGGGCCAATCCGTGATCATCGACTGTTTATGCCTTTAACAAAGCCTGCCGCGCGAATGCAATTTCACACGCATACAAACACACAGTGTGTTAGGGGACGCCGAAGCATCTTCACAAGCAGAGAACTTTTTCATAGAACAGCCGTCGCCTTTCGAATCAACGTTCTCTGACGGCCTTCGGTGATGGCCGCCATAACATTAGCATTTCACGAGAATTTCCTATGAAAAGTGGACAAAAAAGTACACATTGTAAGGAAATGAAGGCCATAAAAACAGCCTGTTCATGCACCTCAATGAGACCTTTAAGTGCTGGCTCCCACAGCGCACTCCCAGTGTTGAACAGCAGAGATTCAAGTGCATGCAAATCATATGAGCATGCACACACATTTACACACACACTCTGGCATGCATATAAAACACCCATTATTGATTTGTTTCACCTTTCTAAGGGACTTCAGAGGCCTTTTTTGTGGGAGATGCTAAGCTTTATTCCTCTGGGATGCCCTGCAACTTTTACCACCACGGAGGAAGAAATCTAATAAGATGATACACCCTGATATCTGATCACTGCGGCTTTCAGCTTAATAATAACGCGGAAAAAATCCCTATTTCTTATTTAAAGATGTGTTTCACTTCCAAAAACTCTACAGGTGCAAGTGGTTTAGCTACTATTGTCCCATAAAAAAAATAAAGCGTGTGTGCATGAGCTAAGTAAAGGGCCGGTCCAGCTTTGTGAAGCGACAGTGCGTTAAGAACAGCTAACGATCTCGAACCCACAACCCCCTCCTCACACACATGCACGCACGCGCACACACACACACACACACACACACACACACACACACACACACACACACACACACACACACACACACAAATTGTTCGTTCGCATCATGGCTGCCATCAGCAGGAACCAATCAGATTTGATGAATAATTCAATATTAAAGAGGGTGTGACCAAGACAGGGGGGTGGGTGTGCCAAGCAAGTGGGTTTTTTGGAAACGGGCCTGCTGTGTGTGTGTGTGTGTGTGTGTGTGTGTGTGTGTGTGTGTGTGTGTGTGTGTGTGTGTGTGTGTGTGAAAGTGAGAGAAGCAAGTGGGGAGGCCTGTCACACTAGACTGCATCCACAAACTGGCTGCAGATTAGATTACTGAGGAGAGGAGAGGAGAGGAGAGGAGAGGAGAGGAGAGGAGAGGAGAGGAGAGGAGAGGAGAGGAGAGGAGAGGAGAGGAGAGGAGATGAGAGGAGAGGAGGGGGGGTGAGGAGGGGAGGAGATGAGGACAGAATGGAGGGAGGAAGAGAAGGATGGGGGAAAGGAGGGAAGGAGAAAGAGAGGAGGAAGAGATGAGACAGAGGCAGAGGTAGACTGAGGAGAGAAGAATCTTTTAACACGTGCATTATTAGGTGTCTGAACGCTGGAGCTCTCTAGAGAAATAAACACATCTCTGCTTCTGCCAGACTGGTAGATACAGCATGTAGCAATGTACGGAGAGGAGTACAACAGTGTGTATCATTTTCAGATTAATTGGGATTCTTTGGTAAAGTTAAACCATGACTTCAGGGATTACTACAGCTTTTCTCTGTTCTCCCTTTCTCCATCACTGGAAACTCTTTCATAGGCCGATGGTGTGACAGTATATTTACACGTTTTGGACAAAAAAAATCCTGCATCTTATCTGAAAAAAAAGTGAAGCAAAATGTGAAAGAGGTGCAGGAGTTCAGGGCTGCGGCATGCCATAACCTTGTGTGTGTGTGTGTGTGTGTGTGTGTGTGTGTGTGTGTGTGTGTGTGTGTACACATATTAAAAGTTAAATGTGTGTTGTGTTGCCAGGTGTCCTGAAGTTCTATGAGACTCAGTGGAGTTTTAACGCAGGGTTTTTATTGGCCAACGCTGACATCACCAGGGGAACAAAGTGGAATTCCGGAACTCGGGACCTTACAGATCTGGGCCTGTGTGTGTGGATGGGTGGGTGTATGTGTATGTGTGTGTGTGTCTGAGAGGCAGAGAAAGGGAGAGAGACTGACTCTGTCTAGGCTACAGGGATTGTAAAGCCTAATTTTCACTTCAAAGCAACCTGCTTTGACAATTCCCAAAGTGACATCCTGTCCTCAAAGTGGTCTACCTTATCTCTACATGCTTCCCCTGTTTCTGGAGAATTCCTGAATCAAGTCAAACAGCAGTGAAGCAGGTGCTCTCTAATTTGAAAAGGAAAAAAAAAGTCATATTTTAAGAGTGAAGATGAAATGACTTTTGAGACTGGAGAATATTTTGCAGGGCGCCACAGAGGGAATCCTCTCAGCTCATCCGCTCTCCTGCATTTGCCTTACACCAGCTCCAGTGGCTCATTTGTGTAACCTACTCCTCTAGGCACACACACACACACACACACACACACACACACACACACACACACACACACACACACACACACACACACACACACACACACACACACACTGATCTGTGTCCAAATGGAGTGGCTGGGCCGACAAAAGGCTCGACAGGAAGCGACTAATCCTTGATCTGCACAGTGTCGCAACAATGACCGCAAGACGACTCACACCAAGTGAAGCACACACACACACACACACACACACACACACACACACACACACACACACACACACACACACACACACAACTGCACATGCACACACACGCACATAGACAGTTGCTGCTTGCTTCCAGTTGCCACCCAGTGAGAGAGAAAGGGAGGGGAAAGGAACGGTTTGAAAGAGAGATGGAAAGAAATTTTCCCAGATTCAAATGACTATTTCATTTAAAAAATAAAGGTTTCTAAAAGCAAAACTTTAAGTCACAATAAAAGGAATCCAAAAGCTGTCCTTGCCCTGCATGTGGACTAGATGCATGAAGGCTGGTATTGACAGAGAAACAGACACACACTCCTCACCCTGAGGGAACTGCCAGAAGGGCAGAAGGGCACACACTTGGGGGTAAACAAAGCCACCACAAGTAGGACAGTCAGCGATGTGTGTGTGGGTGAGTGTGTGTGTGGCACACAGTGGAGGCTGACAGGGAGGCAACATGAGAGGGACAAGCCTTTTAACATCTGGCTAAGCACTGACAGGAAGACACACACACACAAACACACGCACACGCAGAGGCAGGCAGGCGGGTCCCAGTCCTAATTATTAGAACACTCTTACTTAACTTAACCCTGCCACTAGACCGTGACAGGCAGAGATGGAAGGGGGGAGAAGGGGGAGGGAGAGGTGGAGGAGGGCAGATTTTGTGAGGACAAGGAGAAGGATGAGCGTTTCTGTCTCCTTGGCTGATTTTTTAACTCCTCACGTGCCACAGCAGGGAGAGAGAGGAGCGGAAAGGATGGAAAGTAAATAAATCTCAAAAACCAGACATTAACAGTCAAAAGCTGCCACCTGCAGAATCTGAAAGCATTAAACCCCCACGCACGTGCTTTGATTGACAGGTGGTCTGTGGGAAGTGCACTGCAGAATCCCCACAGTAATTCCCGCCTTGCACTAAAGATGGAAACTAAATTCAAAACAAAATCTGCTCGTCATCCATCAACATCAGTATCATTATCATCCACTTTCCTCTTGTGAGAACTCCATTTTTTCCTCCGTTTATTTTTCTCCACTGTGACTTTTTTTAGCTACAACAATTTGTTCTACTCGTCCCCAGAAAGAAACAACACACGTGACTTTTGCTCTGTGAAGGGGGGGGGTAAGGAAAGGAGGCAACTCCAAAAGAGAGGAGAAGAAAGGCGAAGAGGAGGATGAAGAGGAGGCCTCTCGCTGTGTGTTTTAACAGCTGTGTGTGATGCACTCTGTTATATGCTGATGGGAATACAAGAAATAGCGAGCAGTCTCCGGGCAAGTTTGAAGCTTGTGTCATAAGTTCAGGTCAACGGTGCGTCAGTGCATTAAAGTGATTCGACTAAAGCCGTTTCAAAGAAAGGACGATACTGTGAATGCTACACAAATTCAGCAAAATCTACCTGTACCTGTGCGTGCTGTCTAAAGAATTCCTCTGCCTTCACTTCACTCAGACAGATGGGATCTGTATTTCAGCTCAACCTCTCACATCCTCCCTCTTTTCTTCACTCCTTCCTTCCCACAACCTTTTATCTTATGGCTTTTATCCCTTCTTTTACCCCTTCTTTCCTCCCTCATGCATTCCTTCCCTTCGCTCTGTACTAAAAATATTTGTTGTCTTTCCCTGCTAGAGATGTCTGTTTCTTTTTTTAGTTGAACATTTGTCTTCATGTTGACTTTGAGTCTTATTTACCTGTATTTAAATTGTGTGTGTAGAAAATGTTCACTGGAAAATGAAAAGAAGAAAGAAAAGGAAGGAGAAAGATGGGGAAGCTGGGTTAGGCATTCAGGGTCAGGTTCAGTGTAAATCTCTCAGCCTTGTAAATGAGGAGAACAGAGAGAATGTAAACAAACACACTACAGCTGTCACACACTCATATGGGCGATGCACATATACACACACGGCGATGACAGTGAGAACAAAAGGGAAGTCGGAAGCAGCAGGGAAAAAGGAGATGGAACATGCTGGAAACATCAAATCCCCTCCACAAACAAGCAAGTGCACTGCGAGGGCGGACTGCTTCATTTGTCAACAATCCCATTAATTCCAATCACACATCCCATAATTCCAGTTTCTCCTTTAGCCTACTGTATATGCACAACAACCCGCTGCTCTGTAACCCGTCATTCCCCTGCTGAAATCTTACAACGGGAATACAGTAAATGGTAATAGCTTTTACTATAATATCACATGCACAGCCTTCTTAAGGCATGATGGGGCCTTTATGTGCAGGTTTAGCAGCTGACAGGTTAGCAGGTTTAGTTAAGAGCCAACGTGCCTGCCGGTGCAGTGGGGGGATTTGGGAGGTCTTAGCACAGAGTAGGCCTCTGTTGCTTGGAGTGGAATGTGGCAGGCTTGACAGAGGGGAGCTCGGATTGTCAGGTTTTTCAAGTTGTGTTAACATCATTTTTGATTTGGTGTGTAACAAAGAAAGGATCATCTTCACACCTGGGATTAACTAACATGACACACGATTGTCACGGATTGTAATCGGATAGGACTAAAACATATATTCATGATGCAAATGGATGAATGCAGGACAAATGTAGGGGCAGGTGGTGATGCTCTGATATACTCTACACTAGACTCTGATGTGGACAGTGGTCATGTAGGCCTCTTTATAATACTTTGGGTATCTGCACAGGTAACATTATCCCCAGCAAAGAACTTCAGTATTGGGCAATTTCACAAGCTCCAAGATTACATTTAATCAAAACTTTTTTCTCAGTGTTTAAAAAATGTTCCTTTCCACAATATGTGCGCATGGCAGTTACCAAGGTTATAGACTTCATAAAAATCTGGACATTAATTGCTGGTCAAACTCCAGTGTCCTGCTTTTAAGTCAGACACTGCACTTTGGACAGCTGTCCTCCCAAACCAACTTTTAGAGTTTCCAAGTGTTTCATAATGACTGCGTGCAGGCATGCAATTACTGTGTTGTGCAATGAGGCGTTCCCGGAAAGTATAAATTCAAATGTATGTGATCAGGATGTAATCAAACAAGTTGATAACTGAACCACCTCTGGTTACTGATGAAGACCATAAAGCTACGGAAAACGCTGATTAGTTGGTTTGGACACTTAATTATTATCTGAGTCCGTTATCCCATGAGTAGAGCGATATCAGCATTTTAATGACAGCTATTAATTATATCCATATAAATAATCAACAAACAAATAGATTCAAAGTCCATAAGACAGACTTAAATCTGCAATGTCATGCTTGCACTGAGAATTATGTACAGTAACTTTATGCAGGTGAAGGGAACAAACTTAAAAACCTGTCTAAAACATTGAGAGTTAAAGTTTTGGAAATGGATCAAACGATCGATTAGTTTTAATTATTTATTTGCCATCATATACATTTTCAAACTCCTGCCAAGAAGATCCAATCTGTTGTTCCAGACACTCTGAAGACACTGAATGATCCCGAGCATTATAAACCTCTTTTCACTTCAAGATTCGAGAGGTATGTGTGAAGCAGTGCGGAGGCTGCTAGTTAGCTAATGTGTGTGTGAAGCAGCGAGAGCACTGTTCTCATGGGACTGTACCAAAGTGTTGTTTGTTCTTTACGCCTCCACTGGATTGCCAAAACCAGTGATGGAGAACCCATAATTCTTTGCTGTGAGCAGTGCCTCTGCACATCCAATTGCATTAGAAGCCTATGGTAGAGGTGGAGGCTACTTGTGCCAAGATTTAACCTGATTAGATACAGATTCAGCCGTTCCAAAAGACAGCACAGGAGCCCTGAACCCATCTCCTATTCTATTTCTGGCCCCGGTCTTAGTGCTCACAAATCTGTGGTGATAACAAGGCAAGTATGGCTGTGACGTGCACCACACTTAACAACACAGTTCTCTTGAGCAAGGCACTAGTCCAGTGGGCTGAAAACCAATACAAACGAAAAATGTGTATTGAGTGAAAAGGCAAAACATGTTTTAAATCATCAGTGTAATGAGACTACAGCTCCACAGCAGAGATATGACTTCTTTCTTTCTTTCCTGTCTCTCCTTGGTCTTGTCCTGTTCCCTCTCTCACTTTATGTGCCCTTTGATATCTTTCTCCTCCTTCTTATTCCTCTCCAGCCAGCCACTGGGTGTCATTTTCCCAATTTCCTCCTCTCCACTCCCCTCCTTCATCCCTCTCTTCCTCACCCTCTCTGTCTCTCCTGCGGTGGTCTTTTTATCGGATCAGTCTCAGGTCGTCGCCTCTGTCTCTCATGTGTTCCATCAAGGATGCATCGCTCACACACACACACACACACACACACACACACACACACACACACACACACACACACACACACACACACACAAACGCTCTCCCTCTTCAACAGAATGTGGAGGAGGAATGAAAGACAGAATAAAGAAATAAAGACAAAGGAGGAGCGATAGAATGAATTTAAGAAAGAAGCGTCGAAATGATGAAAAAACAGAAACAGAAAGGAGTTTCTCATTTAGTTCAATTATACATTATAGGCACGTCTCTGTCTGCCTCTCTCCTAATTTGTCACTGAGATCCGATGCAGCTTGTTGACATGTGTAGGAGATGTCGGTGCTCATGCTGAGAGCTGTTTATGTGTCTGGAAGAGTGTTTGTGGATGCTTGTGTGTTTGTGTTTGGAGCTATCACAACCCGTCTCCCACCTCCCCTGTATTAAACACACACACATGCACACGCACGCACGCACACACACACACACGCACACACACACACACACACACACACACACACACACACACACACACACACACACACACACACACACACACACACACACACACACACACACACACACACACACACACACACACAACACACACAGGGCCTGCCAAGGTTTTGGGTATGTGGGTAAATCTTTTGGCAACAGGGCTGCCAGCGTGGAGCTATGATGAATGCTGATGGCAAAGAGCATGGCCAGTCTCTGAACCATTCACTCTCTCACACTCACTCACACACACACACACACACACACACACACACACACACACACACACACACACACATACACACATACACACATACACACACACACTAATCAGATTCCCAGTGCGTGAGGGCCAAATGGCATCCTTCCACTGGTGAATGCTAATGTGACCAGTGGAGCTTGTGGGCTTGTGAAACAAGGATAGGGAGAGCCAGCAGAGATGATGACAAGAGGACATAGATGGGATTTATTGTCCTGTGTGATGCTCGTGTGTAAAAATTTGCATTCTTTTACAAATTGCAGCAACTTGTACTTTGGTTTTGAGAGCCAGAAATATATTTGGCTCTGTAAGTGTGTGTGTGTGTCTTGCTGTATATGTTTGTGCATGCGTCAGGTTTAATTACAGCTGAGCTGTGGAACGATGCTCGAATATACGTGTTTAAGTTGTTTTCATTAAACGTGCAATGAGTATTGGAAGTGTGACATTGTGAAAATCCTGCACACTCTGGGATTTTATAGCTGTGTGTAACCTGTCATAGAACGTACATCAAGATTGCTCAAGTGATGTGGTGTGTTCCTTCATTGTATCACACCCAAATAATGTACAACACATCATTTTCTTATCATTACAGACCATGTTGGGCTTATTTTCCGTTTGCACTTGAAAAGACTTTCAGAACAATATGTGGTGTGGAGTGTTGTGTAAATTATATTATTGTGAGCACATTATGCAACAAGTTCCACTGATTTGTCTTAATATGCCTCACAAGCCAATCTTAGATACAAATTGGTGACAAATATGTATGTAAGAAAAATACAACATAAAGTTTCTTATTGAGGTGTTAAGTTTCCAGAACAGCTTCAGAGCTCCTTGTGTTTTGATAAAAGTGGTGAAGAGCACTGTGTAACATGTTGCTCCAAAATCTCCCATAGGTGTTCAACAGGGTTGAGATCTCATCACTGCAAAACCATAGCACAAGATTCACACCACTGTAACACTCATAGAACCATTCGGTGACTCCTTGTGCCCTGTGCTGTTATGTTTCCACTCATTTATTCATGTTTTTTCCTATCATTTGTCACCCATCTGTATGCGTGGTTCAACATGGTTCTACTTTCCCTGACAGCAATGTAGAACAGTCATGAATTGCTACTTACAGCGTTCAATGCGGTCCTCAGGGCTGGAGGAAGTCTCTCGATCAGACAGGAGGCCTGACACGGCGAAGATCTTCTTCCCACTGTCCTCCACTGCTTTCAAGGCGCTGCTGGGCGAGCCTCCAGGAGGGATCTGGCCACCACCAAAGTCATACTCTTTCCCCTCTGCATCAGAGTACCGCAGGTGGGGTGAAGCCTCTGCATCCAGGCAGCCTTTGAGGCGCTTGGCTGGGGTGAAAGCAGACTGATACCCGCCTGGTGCGCTGTCCCGATCTTCTGGAGGTGAGGCAAAAGGCCTGAAGGCACCAACCCCGCTGTGATTGAGCATGCTGATTGGCGAACAGTCCAGGTTAGGTGGGGCAAACTGATGATGGAGGTGGAGGAGGGATGGAGGAAAATCCCTGTTGGGGAATCCTGGTGGGACCGCACCTTGGCGGTGGTACATTGATGCAAAAGTGTAAGAACCATTGTTGAATGGCAAATGGACATCTTTCTCGACAGAAACCGGGACCCCAAATGGACGTGGCTGCTGGCAGGGAATTGAGGCGTCACGAGAGGCTTCAGCAGTGGAAGCCAGGACCATAAGGGCCGGGGAGGCCAGGGGATTGGGCAGGTAGGAGGAGCTCTCCATCTTGAAGGCTGCCCTGTGGAGGTCCATGTCTGGACGGAGGGAAGAAGTCGTAAGGATTTTAAGAGGAGGAGGAGATGCTTCCTCCTCAATAAGATTTGAGACAATGTCCAAGACCCTTGGAAAGGGTCTGAGGATGTCAGAAAATCTAGGCTGCACTCTAAAAGGATTTGGTTTTCTAAAAGAGGGTGCTCAGAAAAGAGCAGTTTGAAGAGTAGTATTCTTAATGAAATTAAAGAATGTCAGCCAACATCAGTTCAGGTGAGGTTGACTTCAGTTCATTTCTCCTCAGTTGAACTATAGTGAGTTAATCTGTCTCCAGCCAAATTCACTTGAGCTAAGATCAGTGCAGATCATTCCGTGCCAGGTAAGTGCTGTTGGCTATGTTCAGTCCTCCAGAGACTTCACAGTTTGGACTACTTCAGTCCTGATGATAGATACAATAAATGGTCAAGGTTAAGTTTTTCCTCCTGGGTAATAAGCTGCAAACGCCTCCCTCTTGGAGAGTTTGTTGGGTGTGTTGCCGAAGCCAAATGGTCCGGGGAGGGTGGACATCCGTAGGTCATCAAAGCTGGTTCCTCATCTTCATGTGGTTGTCAATCTGAGGGGATACAAAACACAAGCATGAGTTTCAATTCATTTTCAGGGAGCTACAGCGATGTTTAGAACTCTCGGGTAGTTCACTATCACCAGTCGCAAGAAAAGCAACTTGCAAAGCTTTTTCTTGAAAAATGTGTGTTGGTCTCAACAAGCTTATGCAAGACACAAGAACAGCTGTCTGAGCTGAGTCTGAGTTCTACCCTAACATACAAAGTGTGATGGGTAAAGATAATTACATCTTCTTGCACATTGTTTTTTTCTTTTTAGATGATTTGCGGTTAGATGAGATCTGCCCTTTGACAGATTTACTTGAGCTTTCTGCCATTTTGGACAGCCCTGAAAAGATCGTATCTGTGCTGACAAAAGTGCTTAAAATCAGCTCTTTTAATATCCGTGATAAAAATTCAAATCCCTTTGCGCACTCTGTCACATTTATCTCAGACCTCCTCATCTTTTCTTAATGGTAGATACTTCCAGAGACAAGGGGCGTGCTGCTTTTTAAACTGACAAAGATCAATGTCTTGCCCTCAATCTGTATGTAGAGCAGAGGCTGGGAGCTGAGTGGAAATGTTTTAATAAAGGAGACGCTGGAAGCCAAGGCTTGAAGTCAAAACCTTTGGGGGCTGAGTGTTTTTAAGCAGACACTGTTGTTGAAGCCACAAATTCAGAACCTCTTGGGATAAAGTGTCCTCAAGTTGACACTGTTGATCAAATCCTGTAAATCCCTGCCTTTTGACAAGAAGCCAAGAACTATTTCAAACCCCAAACTTCTCCCACTTTCCCCTCCTCTTTTCCTCCTGCTCTTTAAAAAAAACTTCTCCAAACTGTTTCCACATCACATCTTTCCATTCCGATCTCTAGCCCTCCACGTCTCATCTCTTTCCAAATGTCCCCTTCTTGTCCTCCATCCTCCTAATCTGTCCATCTCCTCCTCCTCTTCCTCTCCTCTCGTCGTCATCTCCTCCTCTCATCTCCCCAGCGCTATCTGTCCTCCCTCCCTCCTCCATCTCAGATCTTGGTCTAAGCCGCTTATTCCTACCATCTCCCAGGATCTTATTGGACCAGAACCACTTGTCTTAAGATAAGGACACACACGCACGTTTCACCCACACCCACACACACACATCTGATAAGAGGCTATGTGGCTCAATGTTCAGCTTGACACCCGACTCGGTGGGGCAAACACACTCCACACTCTTGCAGGCTATGCTACCCTCTCCTATCTCTCTATCTAACCACTTTTAATTCCCCAATTTTAACTATCTGTCCTCCCTGTCTTTTTACATCTCTCCTGTCAATCTCTCCTCTCTCATCCCTCCATTCCTCCCTCCCTCCCTCCCGTGTCTCTCCTGCTCTCTTCTCCCTTGGGTGATTCAGATGGGTGATATCATATCAAACCTCTCCATCTGCCATCCACGAGCCAGAGGAAATCTGACTGAGTGAATAAATTAGCCGTACTTGACCTCACGACCCCCCCGGCATCCGTGGCAACAGACTAGAATCTTCCCTCCTGGGGATTAGATTGGAGCGTGTGATTGGCCAGTCGGAGGAATGCAGAGAGGCAGCTGATGAAACGACAAAATAACATTTCAGAGATTTTTATCCCTAAAAGGGCAATTTGAAGGTGGCTGGCTTGTTAATAGTCCAATATGTTTAGATTAGAGTAGGTAAAGATGTGCTTGTCGTACATAAGCGGTCGTGGGACTTTGTGCATCGTTCTGGATGAAAAAAATATCAGATCCGCTTACATGCAAATAGGTTGTCATGAGTAATTCTACCTGATAAATCAGATAAAGCCACATGCCATTTTGTGCTATGAAAAAGCACAATTTTTGGTCTTATTATCATAAAAGTCACCGCTGCCATCAAAATTCAACACCGACGTAACTTGAAAAGGTCAAACATGAAGTCATGCGCACGCATACATAAACACACAACAAACTCACGCAGTATCAAGTAGCGGGCCGAGCCGCTCTAGACGAGCTTCAAAGCTGTGTTGACTACCAGCCAACATCAAAGTAGAAACTCCCTGGGAAATGAAAGGAGAAAATCTTTTATAGCTATCAGCTGTCCACAACACTCATTCAAATCAATTTCCAAACCTGATCTCGGCCTTGGCACGCTCCCCCGCCTCCCACACACACAAAGACACACACGCCAACAACTGCCGGGAGGAAGGAGAGAGGAGAGGGCCCAGAGACAGAGAGAGATGGGGAGATGTGAGATGTTTTACATTACCGCAAATGTACAGTAGACTAGTGTGGAGTGTTGAGAACGGCTTACGCTAACACGCCTCTGGTCTGGACAGATGCCACAGAGTCACATTACAGGCCTCTCTTCCTCCTCCTCCTCCTCCTCCACCTCCTCTTTCTTCTCTACCTACCGCAATCCATCCTGGAAATAGCACCTTGAAAATGTAGCCATGGCAAAACTCCTGCCTTTCTTTCTCCCCATCCCTTTCTCTGTCTATCAGCTTACTCCCTCTCCTCCTCTCTCTCCGTCTTTCCCACTTTCTCGTCTGGTGTCCTCTCTCTGTTCGCGCTGTATATCAGATCACGCTTTCTCCTGTATAACCTCTAAAGTCGGAGTGTGTCTGAGGTGTTGATAGTGTGGTAATACACTGATAAGTACCGGGATATTTCAATTTTATTATCATTACCCAGCAGGCCGAGGGGCGGCAAGTGAAGGGCCGCCAATGTGAAGCAGCCAATCCAATAAGAGGACACTGGATATTCCTTTACAGGCCACAGCAGGAGAGGAGAGGAGAAAAAAAGGAGTAAAGGAGAGAGGAGAAAGGGAAAGAAAGAAGGCGATGAGACAAAAGAAGGAGAGGAGGGGAACTGAAACAAGAAGGAGAGGAAACAAGAGGAGAGGAGATAAGAAAAGGAGGGGGGAGGAAAGGAGGAGGAGCGAGGACAGAAAAAAGAAACAAGAGGCCCTGAGAGGCAAGGAAATGAGGAAATAAGGAAAGGAAAGGAGAGGACAGAAGAGGGTGTGATATCAGAGCAAAGGGTACAAATCTCATGTCCCTGGGTGATTGACACAAGCCGGCTGCCTTCTGGCCTGGTGGTCTTGTCTGCACATATGTGAACACACACACACAGACACACAGACACACAGACACACAGACAGACACACACACACACACACACACACACACACACACACACACACACACACACACACACACACACACACACACACACACACACATATATGTGATGAGGCCTCTAGAAAGTGATACCAAGGAGGCCTTCAGCTGTCTCTCCACATTTAACTTTTGTGTTTGTTTTTATATGGATGCTTTCACACGTGAAAAATATTTTTCCTAAATGTGACATTTATGATGAATTGTAACTCTGCTGTTATCGTACTAATGGAAGTGTCATGAAGCTGCTTAAAGTCAGTGATGTTGTTCACCTTATCTCTAAAACAACAATCATGATGCTGGCTGACATACACCTTTGCATACCATCAATATACAAGCGCAATTACATCTAACGCACACATGCATAATGTCAGTCGGTGCCACTTACAATCCCATTTGCCACTGAGGGATACCACCCACACATTGTCTGACACCGGGTATATGCATTTTATAATAGAAAATGTCACAGGGGAACATTTACCACGCTGTCATAATTTGATTACAGCGTGCAAGAATGATACAGCTGTCAGCGCGATATTAAACACAAACAGCGAGGAGGGCTTTTCACGTCAAATCTGCACTTTAAGTGACAATGTTATACCAGTCGCCGAAATTGCGTTGTCAACAACAATGTGCTTTAACATCATTCTGAGGGGGAATTTCAAATATGAGCCGCTGAGAGGGGGGGCTGCGGGAGAAGTCACAGATCCTATGCAAAAGAATTGGTAAATGTGGTCATAGACACTATTATTGTTCTTTCAAAGTAATGATAGAATGTTATTTGCTTGTAGGAGAGCTCAGAAATGCTATATTTTGATGGTGGCGTTATGGGCACAATAATGAGAATGATGATGGTTTCCAAATCAGGCTCCTATGTGAACTAGAGTGTCCTCACTGTTCCAGATGTTCCAGTGGATTGATTCTTTGATGGAGAACTGGAGGGAAGAAACAGGAGCAGTTCTGAGTGTCAGGATCAGAAAAGAAGAGGGAAAATGGGATCCAAATAACTACACTGGTGACAAAGAGCGGCCGTCTCATCGAAGCCTTCCTTTTTGTTGACTAGTCGGAATAAATATTTTTCTTGCATGGCTGCTTTGAGTGTGTAACCAACGCTTTTGCTGTTCCAGCGCGGCGCTGAAACTTGTCAGATCGAGTTTTCCAGTGTGCCTGTTGAGTTTTAGAGAGGAATCCAATTTTTGTTATAAAAATGTCTTGTCGACTGTGACTGCTGTGCGTACGCACACGTCTGTGTGTGTGAAAGCCGGGACTGTCAGGAAGTAAAGCAGCTGAAGTTTGTTTGTTTTTTTTTTCTTTTTCTAATGGAGACAGAGGGAAAAGCAGTCAAAACCACAGGCCTGTCTGAATGTGTGCGTGTGCGTGTGTGTGTGAACACACACTTCCCGGTCCATGGGTATATTTAGAGATTGTTGACAAGCGTGAAAGTGCCACTCTTACATTTTATTACAAGACAGGCCAAGCTGTGTCATTCATCTCATCTCTCTAGTGAACACACACAGTCAGTCACACATTCACACCAGATGATGTAGAGACAGTTTAGAGACTTTGAAGAGTAACACAGTGAAAAACAAACCATACCGCATATTACAACACCACAGAACTAAACCGACCTAATTGCATGGAAAATAATCTAAATACATGCTTCCATAATTGAATTGGTATTTAATAAGGAGCACCAATATCTTAAGTATGTAGCGTAAAAGAGCAAACTAAAGTCTCCTGAGAACAAAATGTTCATGTTCACAGCCCTGAAACTCCAGTTAAAATTTACAGCCTCTAAAGTCTACCCTCAGCCTCTGCCAGCCTTGTACTCTATACTTCTCTCTCGCTGTTCTTCACCCTACCCTGAAAGCCTTGGCACGCCTTATTTTAGGGTAATTACAGCACTGTGCTTTTTAACCACCATAAAAATCAACCACATAAACATTTTATAGGAAACTGTCAACCCCATGGACTATTATCAGAGCAAGGTATACTAATAAAGGTGCGGCATTTTCAGGTAGAAATAATAAGTATCATTGGGGGAAAAAATCCTATTTTTATTATTGGAAAAAAAAATCTATCTTTAATTCTAACAGCTGCCATTTTCATAGATGTAACACTTCTAACCGTAACCCAGCGACATGCTGCTGCTGCCCAATGAAAAGTATACAACTCAGAAATGCCAACCAATCGTGAAATATGACCCTGTTAGAAGTTTCAGGACATTCTTTTGGAAAATGCAACGAGTTTCGCCGAAGACTTGGAAGAATTGTCCAAGACCACAAAAGAGCTTTTTTTTTTTCTCAAATATAAAGACGTGTTTTCACTGGACAGCTTGGTAACTGATCACAATATGCACATCAGTGCAGCTCACATGCGTGACGTAAATAGAACAAAACACTGCCAAACACTAGAAGCTCAATGAAAACACAAACATGTATACGAAATAAAAGGACTTGTTATTTGAAATGGGAAAAAAATGTATATTTTTCAAACCCTGCAGAGTAAACCGGACCATTCTGAGGACTTGTTTCACCAGCCAAAAGACAAAGAAAACACTGCTATTTAAAACCCTGCTGTCAGATACTAAATATTTGCCATCATGACACACACATGGAGGGAAACAGAGCAAGTAAACTGCCTGTCTGTATGGTGTGTGTGTGTGTGTGTGTGTGTGTGTGTGTGTGTGTGTGTGTGTGTGTGTGTGTGTGTGTGTGTTGTAAAAAGCATGCACTAAGCTGCACACAGGTCCACTCTGTATTCCAGACAGACAGCAGTGTTTGTGCTTTTGCGTCAGTAGGTGTGTGCGCGTGTATCTGCGTGTGTGTTTGCTGATGTCCGAAGCAACAGTCAATACTATTGAAATCTACTCATTCATGTCTGGCCATGAGGCAAAGCTCAAATGTCCTTGTGAATAACCCCCCTCCCCCTCGCTCTCGCTCATATTATTTGTCCTTGTCTTTCCTTTCAGCTGTAAAACTCAAATTTTGTTTCCAAACGCCTTTCAAATATCCAATCTCATGTTTCTCTCTTCTTTCCTCTCTCCCTCTTTCTTTCGCCCGCTCTGATATGAAATCTGTAACCAGGTTATTCGCTTCAGTCAGCAGCTGCTGCAGTTAACGGGAGATACATGCATCAGCAGTGGGAAAAAATATTACAGTAAGATTTAATAATATACAGACACACACATCATCCTGAGGTGGATAATGACACTTGGACAATATTCAGCAAGAAAATCAATAAGGATTGGACAAGCTTGTGCGAGTGAACATACAAGCTTTGTGCAGCAGTCAACGAACAATAAATATATTTTAGAGAACGTGTTATTCAACAACGAATACTCAAACGAATTGGAAAAAATAAGAGGGACAATATTTTTGTCATCTTTCTTTCCCAGAGTCACTCTGTGACGAAGAAAGAACGAAAGAAAGAAAGAAAGAAAGAAAGAAAGAAAGAAAGAAAGAAAGAAAGAAAGAAAGAAAGAAAGAAAGAAAGAAAAAGGATTTACTTCTCAAATAAGCCTTTGTGATTTCAGAGACAGAGTCATGGCTGGGAAACAAAAATCATTCTGGACGTCGGCCCTGACCTGTGGCAGGGATTTCTATTCATGGCAGCACCAGCGAGGCTCAGTTCAGCGGGGCCAGCTAATTCCTGGTACAGACAAGGCTAAATGGGAAAAGCACACCATTCCACTGCTCACAGATTACCATGCCCAAAGTGTATTTTTGGATCATTGGTAAACCAAATCTCAGCATCTTTTTTTTTTCTTTTTTGTTTCCCTGAAATGATGCTAAATAGACCTCCTTTGACGCATCTGGCTACTGTCAGGTGCAGCAGTATCGGCCTGTATTCTGGACAGGGACATTTTTATGTCACTTTAAGAGTCCAAAAAATAACAATTCATAATCGTAGCAAGCTGTTGAAAGTCACTTTACACCGCTTAATATCTGACAGAGGACAAAATGACATAAATACCCTCTCTTTCTACTTCAAATAAAACATTTTCATGTGCTTAATTTATGGTGCAATAGAAGCTGAGACAGGCCGTAACACAGAGCTTAACAGAAGCCAGAAGAGACCAACACTCAAAAGCTGACAATCTGCTCTCATGCCTCATAGTTATCCGTTTCTGTTCAAGTCATAATGCTTTAAACTTTGGGCTTTCGGCACGCACTCACAAAATCCTTCTAAGCCTGACGGACGACACCAATGTCTCTTTGCTGACTGACAGGTGACAGAACTTGCTCTCTGTCCTGCAGCACTGTGACTGAGCGTGTGTGTGTGTGTGTGTGTGTGTGTGTGTGTGGCACCAGCCGCCCTGCTATGACTCTTTATTGCTGTGCTGTGCCGGCGTGTACAACAGCAGCCACTAATCTAGCTGGCTGGCAGGCAGACAGGCAGACAGGCGGCTGGCTGGCCAGTTTGTACTACAGGCTGCATGCAAGTGCAAGCCAATTAGTTCAAGTTTAACAAGGAAAAACTGCCTCCAGGTACACTGTTTTCACTCCCAGATCCCGCTGTAATAATCCTCTATTGTAAGTTAATAATAAGAACAATGGGAAACGTCTTTGATACCTGCCGGGAAATGATCTGCTCTGCTCTGCATGGAGGCCTGAGGTTAGAGACACAGAGCAGCAGTGCTGGAGCTGGTGAGAGGATGCTCAACCAGCAATCACACCTTTACGTTAACTCACGAAAAGGCTACCAAGCATGCAACGTGAATATCAAACTGCGTGTGTGCGGACATGCAGATGCATAAAGGAGTGTGTTCTTGCAGGTATTTCTGCATCGCTCGGTGTGATCACACTGCCTGTATCGCTCTCGCCTTCTGCCTGCATGCCCGGCCGGCTGCACCGAGAAAAATGATAAGTAGGCTACACAAATACTGTGTGTCTGCAATCGATGGACGCAAATGCACCAACAGTGTCTTCTGGGGAGGTGTGCGAAGGGGAGGGGGGTGAATATTAGCTTATTTTCCAAGCAGGGAGCCTGTGATATGGCTCTCGGTGTAATTGACGAATGAGGGGTGGGGGTGTGAGGAGAGATATGATGTGGCGGGGAGGAGGCAGTGGTGGGGGTGGAGGGGGATAGACACAGAGAGAAAGAGACACGGAGCAATATGGAGAATAAAAAGTATCTGACATCCGACACAACTCACCCCCCCCCCCCATTAGGCTAATTCTTTGACTTTCTCTTGTTGCCGATAGCATCTCCAAGTGATATTTCCCCCTGTAACGGCATTACCAGTGGCTGCCTTCTCCAATGCAATCAAACCATTAAACACTGCGCTGCATCCCCCACATGGAGTGATTTCCTTCCAATAGAAAACGACTGGACATGAGCTACTCCCCTTTCCTGTCATCAATAAAAGGAATCATTGGGTCTGCATGCATATTTGCAGGAAGAGGATAAACTTCACGTTTGCAGCAGAATTCTTATTTTGCTGACTTTGTTTGAAATGATCATCACATTAATATCCAAGCCAAACCTTTTTGTTGCATTTGCATGCATTTTTTAATATACATATGATTTAATAGTGCTTCTACAGCCAGAAAACTGTGGACACTCTTTCACTTTAAATGACTTTCATCATTAAAAAACAATGAAAAGAGTTTAAATAACTCTTTTCCTACAAACATACTAATACAACAAGCAGAATGCATTTTAAATATTAGACAAGAAAGTGCACAGTGCGTGAACAAACGGTAAAACACAAACTTTTCAACACGGAATATTGCACAAACCATCCATAATCGCCTGAAAACACAATGTGCGTTGCGGACAGGCTGCAATTTTCAGTGAGGGAAAACATTTGGTTCGTTTGATAAGCGAGACAGCCCTACAATATCCATCCATTAAATGATTGCATCCGGTTCTTCGCACTTAATTATGGTGATTAGAACAGCGATAACAAGACAACAATAACGCAAAGTTTTTAAGATGCAGACCGCGCAGGACGCCGTTTCTCTCGGAGGGGGCCCGCTGCCGTGTCTGCGTGTTCAAACACTTGTTATTTGCCGGCGACGCGTTTATTTCAATTACCGTGTGCATGTCAAATTAGCTCTCGTATGTAGTGTTTATTAGCACAACAAAATAATAAAACACACACAGAGGAGGTGGGGGAGGAGACGGCGAGAGGGGGGAGGGAGGGGGTGAAGGAGTGGGGAAGGAGTTGCTTCTGCTTTTAATAAAGAATGAGGAATTAGTGCATATTGATAGGACTTAATAGACCGAGGGGGGTCATCAAAGTAGTCGCGACTGAGCGATCCACGGTTAATTTACTATCAGTGTCATGTTATGGAGGGGGGGTGCTGCGCGCGTCGTGACGCATTAATATCCAAATATGTGAGCTGGCCTTTTTTGAGTGTGAACGCACGTTTAAGGCCTGAATACACGTGGATTTATAGTTTTTGTTCCGGGCGGCTGATCACACAGAGAAAATACATCCGCTTCTTTCGTTTCTTGATTACTCATCTTCTCAGAGATGCAGCGGGAAATAAAACGTGGTGAGCAGCGTAAATCCTCAAAAAAATAAAGAATAAAAAAATACACTCCCAATCAAACATGTGCTTAATATGATGTAAAAGTTGCTCCACAGCCCCTTACTCATTATTTACGCTGCGATAATTAATAATTAATTAGTTTTTTTTAATCATTATTATTGTTTCATAGCCATGCGGCGCTTCTTCGGATCCAAATTAAAATAAACTTCCCTCCCTGCGGCCATCGATCCAGAGGAGAGGTGTGAAATGGACATTAATTTTAGGTCACTTCTCGGTGCGCAAAGGAGGGGAGGAAGAGGGATCAATGGCGAGCAATAACAGCTGACTGCTGGGGAGGGGGGTAAGGATCGAAAACGCTGACAAATAAATCATCTTTTGCTACTTTTCCTCCAACCTCGACACTTTTTTTTCCTCTTTTTTGCGCCTGCAGACTATTCCTTAGAGAGCGGAGAAAGAGGATGAGGCCTAAATAAATAAGTGAGAAAATAAATAGAGCATAGGTATTCCGAGACTTTATTAAAAATGTAATTATTAGATTCAGTTTGGTTGAGAAAACAAATGGACAGAATCCCTCGTGGCTGTCATGTGAAGGGCCGTCTCGTATTGTTTCATTCAAAAACCATTTCTTCCATATGTGATCACAGGCGTCATTGAGTGATTTAGATCTGTGTAATCTCAAAGCTACGAGGCTCTGTCTCTGAATTAATACCGACGAACGAAAAAAAAAAAAAAAAAACTTAATAAAGAGCCGAAATCAAAATGTGACTTTCACAGAAACATAAAAAAATCAGACTCTGCGGCGCGTTTAAATGCGGACGTGAAATATGAGAGTTTGATGAATACAAGCGGCGGCCTATAAATCACTGAGCTCTGAAAACTGAAGCGGAAAAAAATAAAATGACAGAAAGTGACAAGGTGGTGCATCACTCCGGGTGACAGCATTTTACCATAAAGACCACAAAACACTTTTAAATAGCCAAATAAAAGTGAAATATTATGCATGAGGGGAGAAAAATGCAGCTTTAATTTTGCTTAATTAAAAAATGGCCTATTAGGAAACACCGGCGTATTTAAATGATGGTTTAGATGCATTTTTAAGACTTATAGTAAAGCAATGGAACTGAAATCAATAGCTCTGAATGTCTCATTAACATATCATTAAAAGCATAAGAATTAAACGGTGATTTGGAGGTGGGCCTATTTTAGAAAAGCGCCTTTCTGCGTGTACACATTAACTGGGCGAAAAATGCATTAAATAAATCTCTTACAGTAATCTTCAAAATTATTTATTCAGATTAATGTTTTTAGTGGCACCTGTAACATATAGAGGGATGGACCGCGGAGCCTTTAATGGAGAAATGACACGTCTCACATGCGGATAATTACAGAGGGAAAGGCATGTGCTCACTTTTCTTTGTTAGTAAATTGTGTTAATGAGAAATATGTGAAATAAAACTTCCCGCCGCACCGACAACAGCCCCTCCATAATGCGCTGTGTATGAAGCCATGTTAACATGCTGAAAAGGAAACGTTCGTGAACGCCTCTCCTGCTTCACCACATTCCACTTTTAAAAGCTCATTATTGCTTACTAATGTGTGGGCTTGGAAAATGAAAAGGCTCCGCTGGTCGTTAGAAGTCAGGGCTGGTTGATCTGACAATCAATAAAATCAATTTGACGGGATTCATCACGCTGCGTTCACCGGATCTGGATTTGGAGTTTCTGATTTTTGAGTAACTATAATTCAATCTTCACAGTGCGGTGAGTTCAATGACCCGCCTCGAGCGCACCTTCGCCCCCAAAGTGTGTTTTTCCGCGCTATTTATTGCTGGCAGTGAGAGGACTTTTCAGCTTGGAAATTACTACTAATAGCTCTGCTGCATTTTTTCCCCACAATACTAATTTTATTATCGCCTGTTCTGAGCGCTGCGGCTTGGTGCGGCAAGCGCGTAAGCGACTGCTCACTTGTTGGCTTCAGTGAGGTCTCTCTTTTTAAAACAACGATGGAGGTAAGACAAGGTCGGAGCACAAGCAGAGAAAGAAAGGAGTGAGGACAAATTAGTGAGATATCTCTTCGAATACAGACAAAACTACAGAAATTGTGAGTAAAGAGAAATTGAGAATAATAAAGTCAATCTCATCCGAGTTTTCATTGTCTGCGTGCGCCACTTTAGTAAGTTAAATTACTGCATAATAAAAACAGCATTAAAAACAAATTTAAAAGTCAAGCATACAACAGCTTGTAAAGAATATGTGGAGGGACAACACAAAATAATAGAAAGAAAACCAAACTCCTATTATAAAGGCGTGGGAACTGTTGAAAAAAAAAAAAAAATAAAACCTGAGTTCAGTTAAAGGTAATAATCCTTTCTTTGTGGTGAGACACGGTAGAGTGCTGAAAATGTAGCTTAAATGAAAAGTGAATGTTAGATCCGGTAATACCGACGCAGCAGCGGCAGCGGGACCTGGCGCTCGGGGGAAGCCGATTTTGGCTCACTGTGTCCGGCCACGAAGCTGGAAGGCCCCCGGGACTTCCTCTGGCTGGGCGCTCTTATTTAGGGGGAGGATGTAAATTATAGTGGCTCCGTAGTTAACAGGTGTTTCCCAACTGTGTGTAGACCTGTGTGTCTCCGTGCGCGCGCACGTGTAGGCGCGTGCTACGCAGCGAGTCACCCTCTTTTTGAATCCAAGCCGTCTGTTTCTCTTTGAGGGAAACTGAGAATAATTAGTTGCGCATTTAAGAGGACTTGCACTCACGCGCTTACGGGAGGGGAGTTTCCTGTGAAACACTTTTCTCTCCTCGACTTCACCTTTTGTTTCTTTTTCATAATGTTTTGGGTAATTGTTTTATTTTAATTGCTACAATCACATTTGCTTGGATAAAAACACAAGTTTGAAATGAGAGATTAAAACGCAAATCCGTTTTTGAAGATTAGTAATCCTGTTATCATAGAATGGTTGTGGTCCACGGGTCCTTCATAAATTTCTATCCATGCGGGCGTTTCATTAAAATCAGCCTCATCAGAGGTTTTATTGGACACCAAGTACCGGGGCCAATATGCGGCTGTTTAAGCCACATGCCCTGATCACTGTGAGCGCTTTAATGCTCCAAAGCGAGAGGAACTTCCACTGAAGACCAGCGATAGAATGATTCAGTGAGGCATAACTACTGCGGTCTTCATGTAAAGAAGAAAAACTCTTCTTTATTTTATATAAATAGAGTCACTGTAGGCCTGCTGACTGACGCTCGTGGCTGAGGAGGATCTAGCGGGTAATGATGGGAAAACATCTCTGGAGCTCTGCACAAATAATACGGATCACAGTTTCCACGGCAGACTTTGACTGTATATTTAATTATTTGACTGGGATGTTTGAGAATAATTCAAGAGTCTAAGCACTGGTTCTGAGAGGACATAACCAGCTTCCTCAAAAGCAATCACAAAATCAATATTCAGAGTTGTAAAAAGTTGAAATATTGCTTGCAATGCACGGCCGCGCAGTGCAACACACCAATGTGTGCTGAGGTTAATGTATGCGTAATGGCACTGACACACGCACTATACTGAAACAAGTGTTTTCAAGAAGCCACTTTCTTATTTGGGAACCTTGCATGTGCACACACGCGCGCGCGCGTGCACACAGACAAACACTAAGTGGTATAGATGTATACGCACTCACGCGCACACGCGTAAAAGTCCGTGTCCAAAGCGGAGACGGACCGTACCGTGACTTTTTCTCTCTCTGGCTGTACTAAATTTTTGACGCGTGGAAACGCGCCGCGAGGCGCACAATCCCCGAGAAAGTTTACAGAAACGACTCGAAACCCGCGTCTTACACGGAGCGGCGGAGCGCGAAGCAGGCGTGGAAACAAACTGTGAGCTTCAAACAACAACAACAAAAAGACAAGTCAGTGTTACTCACCTCGCCGTGGCAGAATCCGCTTCTTCTGCAGACGACTCCTCGGTTTCCGGCTTCTTTTTTTTTTATCCTCACAACAAACGGAAAACTTTTTCTGCGGAGTGGGAATATCAGCAGCACTGGCCCCTCTGGCTCTTGCGCAGCAGCGCAGGAGATATCGGGAGGCGCTTTCTGGAAGCAAAAGTAGTTAACACCTCCCTGTTAGATTACCAAAGCGCAGCCAGAGAGGAGGACAGAGAGCGAGGGGGAGAGAGAGAGGCTGACTTTCCACGAGCACTGTGTAAAGTGGGTATCAATAGCGCAATCGCGCGTACAGCCCCTCCGCTGAAACACCGAGAGGGACGATCAGTGGGAGGAAAGAAGTGAAGCCGGTGAGGGAGCGCAGGATCGCAGAGATGGTGGCAGCCAGTGGTGGTGTTAGGGGATGGGGTGAGGGGGGGTGGGGGTCTCACAGTGCTCAACGGCGACGTGTGTGAGGCTGTAGCTGGGTTGCGCGAGGCTGAGCGGGGAGTGTGGGGGTGGACGGAGGAGGGAGGGGGGAGGGGAGGGGTGTCCAGAGCGCTCCGAGGTGCAGTACTGCCGCGCAGCGCTCGGGTCGCTCAATGACTGACTGACAGACACGCAGACATAACAGCTCTCTTCTTTTTCTTGGTTAAAATTCACTTGTATGTCATAATCAGCACTCCTTACTGATATCAACGTGGGCTTTTTCCCCTTCTCTGGCCATGAAACAGGTCACACACTCACACACTCAGGCAGTGGACCGCGCTCTTTCTTGCCTGAAAACAATGTGGGTCTCTCAGTTTCCTCCTGTGAGAGATCAAGTAACCGGACAGTGTAAATATCCGAGATTTGCGTCACTCTTTTGCAAGATATAATCAATGGCGACACTATTTCTGCCATGACAAATACAGTGCTACCAAAATCTGGCTTTCTTCCTCTAGCTCCACAAAATGAAGAGTCTTTATGAGAACATTCAAGAGTGAAGGGGGAAAAGTGTTTTTAAATTTCTTGGAGTGTGTTTATCCCCCCAGCCTTCTGCCTCTCCCCTCTGTCTGCTGTTTCGTTCCCCTGGGTGATTTCCACTGCGCTTTGTGCGCAAAGTGAATGAATTATCCCCCTCCTCTCCCTCTCTTGCTCTCTCTCCCCTCTCTTTCAGCCGTTGGAGAGACTGTTCGCCATAAAGCCAATGAAGTCCACCTCTTAACAAAAAGAGGTGGACTACCAGACACTCTTATAAAGTGCGCACTGCAGACTGAAGTTAGGGAGAGAGAGGGAAGTTCGCTCCACACTCGCAGCTGTGTGGCAAAGTCCCGGCATCGATCAACCAAACCTTCAAAGACATTTTCACATAAAGTATGTCCACTTTACGGGAAAAGGCCACCTCTTACTTACTACTGTACTTAAATGTGTAAAATTCCCCAAGCTCAACTTCTCATTTGGGATTATTTTTTACAGATTGATCTCTGACATCTGTGATTGTTTTTAATGAAATTCATTTAATGATTCTGGTGAATTTTTTTGTCCTTTCAATAAAATACATTTGGACTTCATTGGATTAAATTCATGACTGTTCATAAGCAGAGCCAAAGCTGTGACTGCTCCTAGTATGCCCCTCCTCTGTGGACTACAGTCATCTGACGGTCACTGTAAGAAACAATCATCGTCATCATGGGAAAATAACGAGGCGCACTTTAAAGTAGAGTTTTATCCCCCAACTATTTGGGAATACTGGAATATGACACCTGAAATATTTCCCATTTTTTCTTTGGCGGGAGGGGGCATAATCTGTAATTTAACCACTGGACAATATATGTGTATGTGTGTGTTCTGAGGACAGAGTGTCAGACTGGTTGAGAGTGAGAGACAGAGAGAAGCCGCTTGTACTCTGTCTTCCTCTCCACTACACCCCCCTGCTGGTCACATGTGGAACTGATAAATACTACTGAGCTACAAACTGACTTTTTTCCTCTGTTGTAACTCACTTTGGGTCAGTAGCTGTTTGGTACTGAAAGGGCAAAAAAAGGAACCAAAACGAGTCACTATGATAAAAGCAAATATGGATTAATGGAAGGAAATCATTTTGTGTTATCAGAAAGTCCACAGGGCACGCTAATCAAAATGTCCACCCAGTACCATTTTACTGCAATGAACAGGACTCTTATTGGGAAAAAAATAATGTATTTATAGATTCAAATGACTCCTGAAACTATGATAATATGAATGATTTTTATAGAGAAAGAAAAGAAGATATGACAATTGAGAAAAATAAATAAAGAAATCATCCAGAAGAATTAGAATTAGAGGCCATCAAAAAGGCTGTTTTGATGCTGTTAAGATACCACAGAAATTATTCTGTGTCAGTGAAGGGGTATCAAAAAACACTTAGTATCACTAGTATATAAAACCCTGGCTGGAAAGAAGGGGCCATAAATGATCTACATACTTTTTTACCATACCACAGAACTAGTATCCACGGCATCCACATTAAATTCAAGGCTTCAGATTTATCCCAGCTCCAGATCTTAAGTGCCAACGAGGCTGATTCCATCTAATTTCTTGTGTTAAATGATGTCTCCCACCAACAGTTAGTTCATCATACCAGAGTGTGATTCTTTTCTCATGAACTCACACTCTGATCTGGTTTCACGCTATAAAATACCAATGTTTTAGATAACAAAAGCGTGGGAAAAGTGAAGAGGGTGTGTGTGTGTGTGTGTGTGTGTGTGTGTGTGTGTGTGTGTGTGTGTGTGTGTGTGTGTGTGTGTGTGTGTGTGTGTGTGTGTGTGTGTGTGCTGGGTGGTCTCCATGCACATGAGGAGCAGTAGCAGTGCCATTAGTGGTGTGTTGTCTTGCTAATAGGCTCAGTTTGGAGTCAATGGGCTGACTGAGGAAGAGGACCATCCATGTATTAGATCCCTCTCCATTCAAAGTCTAATGCCACCCTATAGTCCAACCCTCTGATGTTTTTAAATGCTGCCTCTCTGTGTATTGACTAGGAAGCACTTTGATAGCACCTGTTTGACTGCTGAGGCATCTGCACTGTTTCTTTCCCCCACTCTGGAGCTCAGACATTCCCCCTGCAGACCTCAGAGGTGGAAGGGATACTATGAGGGATTTTATTTGCCTTGGTTTTGTAAATATCTGTCTCTGCCGCCACACCAAAACACTGATGAAGAGAATGGAATTTAGTTTGTGTTGCTCATTGTATTGAAACAACATATTCTCAACAGGGCCAACTTTTCCCAGAATTTGTGTTTTAGGGTACTGTATACGCCTCACTATGAGCAGCTTTCATTGGAACTACTTTGTGCTGACTGCATGTTCATTGGGTTAGCTGGAGAAATGACTTCAGTCTCATGTGGACACTGGGAGTACAACCACAGTTAGATGAGACAAAAAAAAATGCTACACCACATGATCCAGCAAGGCACCGTGTTGATCAGTCCAGAGTAGATTATTTTCTAATAAAGACTAACAAGAGATGCATCTGTAATAACTTTCCAGAGTTGTAAAACCTTGTCTTCAGTATTAAAAATGGCTATGCAGAGTTTGGGTGCCTGATAAGCCTTCAAACTACAGAATCTATTACTCACACTGGACTTCCTGGATTTGTTTCGTGCAACAGTTTCGTGCAATTTCAATGTGGGGTGTTTTTCGCTATGAATGCTTTCTCAAATGAGAGATTGCTTCTTTACCGTTTGGGTTAATCAACCCCAGTACCTCTCTTTACGCAGACATTCACCAATGCCCTCCACAATTCAAATCACAAGAGTTTAAAAGCTGATTGAAATGATACATTTGGTGAGGAGTACCATATCTTTCATTGGCTCAAAAAAGCTCAGATAAAGTTGGATTATAGTAGAACAATGGCAGGCATTTATACCAAATACAAGACTGCATTTAAAACTGCAACGATCTGCATTAAGCATGAAAAATACAATCTAGAAAGTCCATTTGGACTGAAGGTACTAACACAGAATACAGTGAGGACACATCTGAATGCACTGGACCACTGAAAGCTCTGGCTACAGATGACTAAATGCGACTTGGGCGTTCAGTTTTGCCTCATTGAGGCCAGGTCACAAACTATCTCATATTTCAGCCAAACAGTACACTGAAATATGTTTTGAAAACATTTCAGTCGAGATACGGGCAATGCAGTAACAGAATCTTGAGAGTTGAGGACAAGTCGCGATTACGCAAATTCAGATACAGCGACTGGTCCATCAGCTCGCCATGCCGCATCCATCATGCACCGCATGCATAGTTCTGTTCTGCATAGAAAATGAATAGGATCTGTTGACTTGACATCTGTCAGCAGATCCAATGTGTCTGTATCTCAACAGATCCATGAGTTTGAAGACTTATCAGAGCCAAAAAAATAATTCACAGGGGATTATATTCTGAGGAAGGATGTTACTGGTGTGGAAAGTTATCACGGCTGCAATCACTTTATCTTTCATCGTGACGATCGCGAGATAAAGCTCTAAAATAACCTATCACGAATGTGTGTTTGCAAGTATTTGTTTGGCCGATGCAGCACCTTGCCAGATGACACTGCATTCTGGCAGAAGTTGAATCAAGCTGTATCAGCGCCCTCACTGAGCCAACGTACAGGTCCCTTTCAAATGAGTGAGGGGGTGCTGAATTTCACGCAGTGCTGTCGTCTGCCTGAGAGGCAGAAAGTATCAATGAATACTCTGTACGTTCCCATATGCAAGAAACAGCAGAAAAGCCATCTTACCCTACATCCCAATAGCTAATGACATGAGTGTACAGCACTGTGTGTTAGCAGAACCAGGATAACACCAGGGCTTGTTCTGTTTTTCAGCAGATTTCTTCGCGTCCATCAGAACTGAGTCTCGTCCTTGTTGCCCTGACATCTCCTCTGAAATGACAGAGTGATAATGAAAAGCCAAGCTGACAGCAGGCGGCGGGGGCTGCCCTCTTACGGCCTGCTTTCACCTATGCTTGGCCGGGTTTATCCTTGAATTGAATTCTAAGTCTTCAAAACTCTAAACTAGGAGGGCTGGACTGAGTCGAGCCAAATGGAGAGGGTGTGCGAAGCTGTGGTTTTCTGCTTTGTTTGTGTTGCTTGTTGGCTCGGCTATTCTATTTGGTAAAACATAGCAATTGGGGGGGGGGGGGGGGGGTGCTGTAGTGAAGACGGCTTTAGTTTTTTTTTTTTTTGAGCTGGTTGGTGTATATATACAGATAAAGGTTTCCTTGAAGGAAACCCATGTCCATTTTATGGCTTGAACCTGTAATCCTTTGATGTTTTAAGGCAGCTCAAACTTGACCCTCCCTACCACCCAGTGACTAAAGTAATACCCTGTTAGGTCCTTTACACCACGTGGGACTTAATTCCTTAAACAAACCATGTTTGAGTGTGATTTACAGCTTATCTGGACAGGCGACGGTCATTTCTATCTTTCCTTTAATAATTTACGATTGGTGGAATTTATAGCACCGGCTCCCCAGCCGTGCATGCCGCCAAATCCATATGTCTGTAATATAATGAGATTTTAGCGCAGCAAGATTATAAATTATGGTGTGATTTGTTCTCTCGCTGTTTTGTCACGGCATATCCTTTGAGTGTGTGTGTGTGTGTGTGTGTGTGTGTGTGTGTGTGTGTGTGGCTTGGGGACATGGCTGGCATTTGGCTGCCATGACGCTCTAATTGCTGACGTACACACAGATAGATGGGACCTGATGGTTGGTGTCACCACTGGAGGGTGGGAGGAGAGAGGAGAAAGAGGAGAGGTGAGGGACGAAAGGGGAGCATGAGGAGAAAGAAGAAGAATAGCTGGCTGGAGGAGATGAGGAGGAGAGGAGAAAAGGGAGGTAAAGGATGGATGGATGGATGAAGAGACAAGTGAGGAGGAGAGATATTGTCTTGTGGCGGGAGAAGCAGCTGCCAGCAGCTACATGGCCAAGCGGTTAACCACACTGAGGGAGCCGCATTTAGAGAAAGGAAAGCAGAGGGAGGAGGGAGGGAGACGCAGCCACATTCATCTCGCTCTCAGATCCATTGCTCCAGGGAGCTGTTGGAAAATAAAGAATTACATGGCCCTGATCAGATTACATTACAGTACAAGTGATTACATACATTTGACTCTTGTACAGAAGAACAAAAAATGAAGGAAGGGGAAGGAAACATACATGATCTGATTAATTATGTAATTATGTGGTATTTGTTCTGGCTATGATACATGGGCAACATTCTGAGGGAAGGTAGATGGGTAATTTCATCTATGCTTCACCGCTTGCCACTGAAACCTGCTTTAATATAAATGCTGATTTTGTGCCAGTCGCCATTTACAGACTTGACTGCTACTTAAAAACATTCTCTGTTGTTGTATTTGGTTTACATGGAGAAGGGGGGGGCAAGACCTTTTTATGAGAATTTTTAGGGTTAGGCAGCTAAATTTCCTGTTAGGGAAAGATCATGGTTTTAGGTTAGTTAAAAATGCGTGTCTAAGAGAGGATGCAAGAGGTTTAAAGCACTACACCTTGATCTCAACGTTCTTACCTTTTGCCTCGCTACATTAAAGCCACACTACTTCCTGAATTGGACGTTTGCATTGGTTGTAAATCATGAGGTGTGGAATAGTCCAGTATGGACTTAATTCCTCGGCTACTGGGCTGAGGGTGTCAGAGCATTATTACACAAACGTCAATTATCTACCCGTCCTCCTCCAAAGGAGATCTTTAGCTCTCCACACATCTCAAAAACTCATGTATACGTAATCAGCATGTCATTTTGGAAGACTCTAGAGGTGGGTGGCTTGAGGGGTAAAGCATCGATAGTGCAAATGCTGTAGTCTTGTGTTGGGTATCGTTACTTATGTCAATAGGACCAATTAAAAAATGAACAAATCTGTCGCATGTTTGATCGTTTGGCCACAAGAAAACGAGAATTCACACGAGCTATTTGTTTTTTATTCTTAAAAATAGTATTGTGTTTAACCAACCTGTTTTGTTGTTCAGTGTAAGAACTTCTTGGCCAAATCCAAAACTCAGGAATTTCTGACCTGTTTGATGTCTACTTTTCTGCACAATTAAAAATTCCTGGCATTTGGGGGATTGCTTCTACAAATCTAAGCATTTGGAAGAAGTGTCCATTGTTCCTTTACAAATAACACATCTACATCCATGGATGACAACAAAAACAAGAATATCAAAAACTCGGAAAATAATACTGGTGCAAATATATGGGTTGAAATATTGTGTTGGCTTCAAGGCCGGGAACGATCAGAGTGTATTTCCTCCCTCGTCGCCCCGGTCGCTCCGTCATCTTCAAACATCCACGGGGAGTGACTTGTTATTTGCTCTGAGCTGTCTGCATGGTTTGGCTTTTTGATTAGAAAGAGACAGAAAGAAAGAGAGAGGGAGACAGAGGGAGAGAGCAGAGATAGAGAAGAGAGAGACAGTCTTCAGGCACATGTCAAGCAATGTCACAGATAATCACACATCGCCTTAAAATAGCTTTGAAAATGACAGTGTTGGGGGGGTGGGCTGAGGAGGGCGATGTTGGGGTTTAGGGGGGCGTGAGGGATGCATCAGAGCACATGTTCTGTAATTAAAGACCAGATAAAGTTAATTTCTGACAACTCCCCGGGGGAACATTTATCAGGGCCAACATATAAAAAAACGTCTTATCTGTGGAAAAAGAGCAGAGCTGGGAGGGAAAGGGGGGGGGGGTACATGAGTATCTAACACACATCTGCTTTGTTCTTTGAAACAGAGATAAATATAAGGGGGGTAACTATAGTGACAGATGGAGAAAGAGCAATTTCCTCAGTCAGTCAGGTGAGGATGGTGAAGTGGCCTCCTTCCCTCATCATCTACCCAGTAAAACCAGCCTATTTCATAGTCCACGTGATCTCCACGTTACTGCTTCCACGGCCGCTGTCCCTGCTGGTGCTGGGGGGATTCTGACCATTGCAGAAATCATTGTCTGGTTGTTTGCTCACACTCAAAGCCGTGTTCGCCAGAGCCAGAAAATCTAAACTTGAGGCTGTGTACAGTAGCTGAGGTGGACTGAACAAGTGGAAATTAAACATTCAGTGCGACAGTATTCCAATCTAGAGACCAGCATACTTGAAGTCTTAAAAACGCCTTAATGAAAAATTGTTTTTCAAAATCGCTGACAAGGCACACATTAGAAGAGCAGGGAGTCATGCTGAGGTGCTAACCTCTGGATGAAAATCCAGAATTGACTTTGTATTTTAAGACCAAAGTTGGAGGTTTTCCTATTGATTTCAATACAGTTCTAGTGGCCATCACAGAAGAACATGTTAAAATAATCCTGCACTGGCTTCAACATTCAGCTGTGGCGGATGACAGATATGAACAGCAGACCACTGTTCGAGTAGTGCTTCTGGCTAATCATGAGGGTATTTTAAGGGAAATCTGATCCTTTCCTAACCTAACCAAGCGGTGTCTGTGCCTAAACCTAACCAGACCTTAAGAATTGTGACTACATTTGACAGCCGAAACATTCTCCACAGTGTCAGCTGTCATTTTTTGGCATAAATACAGAACGACAGAATAAATAAGCAGCCCAGAATTTTGTACATGCTGAGACCATTTTCATTTTTTTTTTGTTGGAATGATTTGCCCATCGACTCTATAGCAAGCAGAAGCTGGTAGTTAAGCTAAAAATAATGTTTATTCCTGCAGACGTTTAATGGTCCGTCAAATGGGATAACAAGGACGGCTGATTTGTGGGCCTTTCTCTGCAATTACCCAGCCTTCCCACTTCCTCCCTGTTTAAATTAAACAAGCCATTGATTTTATGCTGAATATTATTGTGCCATATTCCTCAAGAGTGCTTTTGATAGAGATATGGAGTGATTGGACTCAGACACACTCAGAGAAAGACAGATATATAAAACTGAAGAGATAAGCAGATGGGAGAGTAGGTCTGTGAGGTTCTGCTTGTTTTTTAACATTGCAATGAAAAGTCAGATTTTGTATTTATTTTATTTTTGGTCTCTCTTTCAGGGGAATTGCCATGGAAAACATAAGGTGACCCCCACTCACTGACTGTATGGTGTGGAAAGTTAGCATATTGGCTTAGGTGGAATACATATTATGATCATATCACTGAAACTGACAGGTAGATACTAAAGAAGAAGAAGAAGTTTAAATTCACGCTGATCACATGAAGCAGGCAGTTATAGCACAGTTGCAGGAACTAGACATCGTGGATTCGGAGAATATGAATTGATCTGACAGCCTGACATATCTCACTGCAGGGAAACAAACCCCACCCTCAGCGCTGCTGCTGAGCACCTGTGAGGTCAGCCACGCTGTTTGGATCTGAAGCAGACAGCAGGAATTATTCTGCTATCGCATCTTCCAATATGTGATTATGAAAAGTAGGAATATGGTTTATGTTTTGTGTCTGTGAAAATGCAATGTTATGTTTGTATAACATTAGAACAGAGAAACGTCACCCTCTGGCTGACTCAGAAATCTTGGCTTCTGGACTCCACACACAGCATGCTTGGGCTTACTGACCATCTTATGATGTCTTAAGCAGATAAGTTTCTCAGCCTGCATTTAATGACTTCCCATTGCACCAGGTGAGAGAACAGATGTGGAACCATAGCAAAGACAGTAAGGCCAAAGGGATGAAAAAAGGACCAGACAAGCAAATTAATAAAATCTACAGAGTCCAGATTCAGACCAGACATGCACTCTGTAACACACACATCTCGTGATTTAAGCTAAAAATAACACAACTCCTGGCCTGCCTGCTGGAGGTGCATGCAATCACTCACTACAGCCAGCAAATTCTGATTTCTCTTCCACTGTGTTAGTCATGCTTCTGCAGACGATTACATTTCATTGTTGTGTTTGAAGGAAAAATGAGATCACCTTTGACAGGTTCATCATGGAGGCCTTCGAGAGGCATTTTGCCTGACTTGGCAGCCTGACAGTCAGAGACTCTATTAGCCATGTGTTTTCATCCCAAACACAGGACTGTGTTCCCCAGGTTTTCAAGCACATGCACCCAAGCAAACGGCGCAATCACTAAGGAGTGAAGATTACACAGAGAAGTCAAGTGACAAATTCAAGTGGCCAGAAGAAATATCAATTCATTTAGGACCAGTGAGCAGCAAGCCAGCTGTCAGAGAGAGAGGGAGAGAGAGATCAAAAGGGCTTACCCCTGATATGACAGATGCATTAGAGACGAGAGCAAGACAGTTAATTTTGTGTGTCTGAGAGCGAGTGTGTGTGTGTGTGTGTGTGTGTGTGTGTGTGTGTGTGTGTGTGTGTTCCTTCTGCGGCATCACCAGCGTGTGTCTTCAACCAGTCAAGTGGTTAGACTTATCCATTGTGTTTAAGAATAACAAAGACAGATAAATGTGAGCATGGTGAGCTCAACATGGACTGAATCTCTTCAAAGATAAAATCCACCCTGTGAGTGTGAACACTGGTAAAAGACAGTCACTGGGTTTGTGCCTTGAAGTCTTCATTCTTGGCTTTTGTTTAGCTTATTCACATGTGAAACTGGCCCAGTGTAATAATAGAGCTGGATCTGCAGACATTTCCTGTGCAGCTACAGAGGATTTTAAAATGATCAAACCGGTTTCCCCACAATCCCAACATTAACTGTGCTTACACTATCTGACTCACTTTGTGATATGAGTGAAGGTGCCTGAAAATCCTGTCCTGTCCAACTTTTACAGGTGTTGTCCAGGACTCTGTGACATCACTGCTGGGTGTGGTTACAGACTCAACACAGCACGCTGCTGGATGTTGTCTGAGTGTATTCCAGCTGTTTCTTTCACCCTCACAGAGAGGGGGGGGGGGTCGTGGTGAGCAGAGGGCTTGCAGTGCAGATGGCTTTGCTGGAATGTGTGAAAAGAAGAGGACTATACCGTCTTTTTCCAACCTGCTTCATGTTGCATCAGAAACAAGCAGGTGATGCCGACCCATAACACCTCTCCATAGCTCCATAGCTGCTGTAGCTCCAACATCTAGATACATTTTTGACAAGGTGCACGTCAGCCACAGTGTAGCCTACCGTGTAGCCTCCGAGTCGACCAATGTAGGCATGGCGTAAGCCCTTAACACGTATCCAGCTCAACTCTGATGGAGCTGATCACTGCCATTTTAGACAAAGCATGTAATTCCACCGGGCGTATACCGTCTCCATTAAAGACGTGACCAAGAAGCAGCTCTCAGCTCTGCTCTGCAGAGAAAGCAGGAGTCTGTTTTTGACGTGTGATGCGTCAATATGCAGAGCAAATTGAACAGGAGGTCAGACACAGGAACAGCGTAGAGAATATTACATTTACAAAAAATAAAACACTCTGTGCAGACTCCAGATCACATGTCAACAATAAACCCAACTAAAACAGACGAAAGAAACCATTTAGCCTACTTACAGACAGTAGAAGCACAAATATCAAGGAAAAATTAAGCGATCAGCAAAATCTGAGCTAGTCAACAAAATCAGGTGGGCCAAACGCTCCTGGTGCGGTCTGCAGCCGCATGGAGGACAGAGCAAAAACGTGTTGCAGACGCGAAATCACTGCGACATTTGAGCTGAAAGGAGCCAGTTAATGTGGTGCAGCTATCTGATCAGGAAGCCTCATGGAAGCTTACCTGTGGAGGTGCGTCCAGCTGGGAGAAGACCGCAGCGCACATCCAGAACACGCTGAAGAGATTCTGAATCCCACCTGGCATCTGCTCAGACAGGACTGCCACCATGAGCCGCACCTGGAGACCAGAGGACAACCAAAGCTGAAGTGAACATTCGCTGGTTGATTAATGGCATTTTTAATTCGATATGGTATTGCATTGAGCTACATTGTTGCAGATCACACTTTATGCGATCCTGTTGCTCCATGCATGAATTGTACGTAAGTTAATCCATAGTTTATTGATCTTCACCCATGTTTATAGCATACATCTTGAATAGAATCAAGCCACAGTCTAATTCATGTTTTATAGTTAACATACTGTCATTGTAGTAAACATGTTTGTCCATAACGGCTGTGTGATTGAACTAATAGTAAAATCAGAGCAGCACTGCCTATAATGGGAATGGTCCTGCTTATGGCTAAATCAATATTCATGTATATATTAAGCCAATATTCCATGAGAGGCAATTACCGCTGTAGTGAAATGGTGTCGTTGTTTGTGAAACCAAATGCCTTGAAAGTGTGGACCACTTTGATGAGGCCTTTTCAAGGTGATCTCAGGACATTTTTATGTGTCACTTCTTCCCTCCTCTCCTCCCGTCTCTCTCTCTCGTGTCTTTGATGAAAGAAAAGAAGTGTACAGATGTTGAAGTGTGCTGACATGTCCTTGCGGAGAGATTTCAACCATGATGCTAATAACAATAATTAGCTCCTAAGTGTTTGTGGAGGGGGAGGTAGAGACATGAATATTCTCCCATTGTGCTTGTGTGTGTGTGTGTGTGTGTGTGTGTGTGTGTGTGTGTGTGTGTGTGAGTGTGAGTGTGAGTGTTCCAGGACAAATGGCTTCCCTGTGTCTTTTTAAAAGGACAAATTAACCATAATTGCTTGTTTCAGAGGTCTGGGGATGAAGGCAGCTTTTTGCTACTTCATTATGCCCATTTTAACTCTCCCAGATCTCTCTCTCTCTCTCTCTCACACACACACACACACACACACACACACACACACACACACACACACACACACACACACACACACACACACACACACCATTGAATCTATTAACAACATAATATTGTGACTATTTATGAGCAACACAGCAATTAAATTGAATCAGAGTACATTTACTTAATAATGCAAATTGCTGAGTTACGAAGGATAGCAACTGAAATAGCACTCAATGCAACTGTTTATGAGTAAAACTCCTATTTAAATGATTAGAGGTTAAAATGTTGAACTGGCACAAGCCAACAATCCCACTGTTTAATTGAAACACACTGACATTCTTCATTTTATCTTTTACTTGGAGTGAATACATAGGAACTAAATCCATACACCACTTAAAGCAATCAAGGGGAGGAAATTTTCTGATGTGCAGAGACAGACTCTGCCATCAGCTTTGATTAGTGTTACAGTCCGTCTTTCTTGGCTGTTAGATATTTGAGAAATTATTATTAATAACAAAATAATTTCCACAGATTAACCCCATTCTGGCTTTATTCCTGATCCTCTGGCCTTTAGGAAATTGATCCAGGGAAAGATTGATGGCTCTCCCGCTGTTTTAAAACGTTTGTCCTTGCTGGTCTGTTTTTTTCTTTTCCTCTTCTATTGTACTGGAGTTCTGTTTCAGACGTCTGTTAAATGAAGCAGATGTATCTCTGAATGTGACATTGAAACAAACTCAAAGAGATTTTTCATTTTGATCTGCTGTGGATTATTAGCATTAAGGCAAGGAAGGTATGCTGTAACAGACAGGGCCTTTGTAACTTTTCGTCTCAGCCATATTCATTCTTTGGTCATATGTACGCTGGTTTCATTCAGGTGCAATGCAAACATGATGTCGGGGGGAGATGAGGGGGCTGACATTCTCCCGAGTATGTGCAGAGGGTAGCCTCTAACAAAACATACACATCAAAACTCCACAATTCAACACCATGAGGTCACCTAGCGAAAAAACCTAAATTTATAATGAATACAAATAACTCATATTCATGAAACTCAGTCTGTCAGACAAAGTTATTTTTTGTACACGACACTGTTTCACTTCTGTCTCTGACGTCTTCTCCCCTCAGCCTGCAAATTTAGCTTTGCAGGTCAATGTTGAGCGTCCCTGGTTGCACTGGCAAGAGAAAGGTGATGCTGCCATCGTGATAAGCGTGTTATAGCTAAAGGATGACGAGAAAGTTGGACAGAAAGCAGTAGATGCCCTCATTATCCACAGGGGAAGAAACACGATTTTTTAGAGATAAGAAAGGACGTCATTGCGGAGTGTCAGAGTCGAGAGAAAAGAAAAAACGATGTGTGGTGTTATGGCATAATATCACACTGGCGATATGTATTGAGTAACGTGTACAAACTGTGATGTCTAACAACTTTTTAACATGTTGGCTGGACCATTAACACAATTCTGACTGACTGCTACAGACAGGAGCAACAAAATTTGTCTGTTCTTTCTTATCTTTTGTAAATTTAGCATAAGCAAGGAACTTCTTCCACTGTGGCCCTCTGGGATACGTAGCTCCAGCCAGGGCTTCACATAAAGGGTCTACCTCATGCTCAGTGGGGTATCTAAGTCCTTAAAGAGCCTCATCTTCAAGGTCCTTGGGGTCAGCCAGAACCTTGAAAAAACATGGCCCAGATGCCCCATGGGATATGGAGTTCCTGATGGGTTCCTACCTTGTAGCTAAAGAATTGTAAATGTTGACCGAGAGGTTATCAGTTAGTCACCTCGGTGTCACTGTGGAGGATTTCCATTTCCTCTAAGAGCCTGAATGAGGTCTGCACAAACATGAGCAGATGGATGGATGAATGGGAGAGCGTGAGTCACGCAGAGAAGCAGAAAGAGCATCCTTATTTATTGTTCATGCATTTTTAAACAGCAGACCAGCTGGGTCAAATGAGTAAACAGGATTTAACCCGAGGGCAAGAAGAAAGGAGGAAGGAGAGCAGGAGAGATGGACAAACTGGACGTGTCAGTGTGGATGGAGAGAGGATGCATGAGGTGCTGGTGTTCGTGGGAAAAGCATTAGCGCTTACTAATCTTTGATATTTAGGGATCTGCAGTGGTACTTCTTTTAACTGTAGCCTGCAGGAGAAAGAGATTTCAGAAAAAAACACATCTTTATTTGAAAAAAAAAATTGGCTCCTGTGTCCCACGACAACACTTTTAACTTCCATCATTCCATCTGTCTCCCTGAGATACAAATACACTGCATTTAAGATGCTGGTGTGACACCTGTGTAGTTTTGGGGCATAGCCAGGTCAAACTTATGTGTCTTAACCTCTGACCCTTGACCTTCACACACAAACACACACAAAAATGCACACCTACACACACAGCCTCAAGCATATGACTCTGACTGATGTCGTTGAGATTAGCTATACATCTCTGCAGGGAGCAGCAGCAAGCGTTGAGAGTGTGTGAGACACAGTGAGGGAGTGTGTGTGGGGGAGAGAGAAGGTCTGCATTGATTTGACAAACAGAGGAAGACAAGAAGACTATGGTGACCTTTGGCCTTCTGTGTGTGTGTGTGTGTGTGTGTGTGTGTGTGTGTGTGTGTGTGTGTGTGTGTGTGTATGGGCATGACAATGACTGAGTGATGTCCTGTGTGTGTGATTCTTTTCCTGTGTTTTGCAGTATCATGCTGCTGTGTACGTGCTGTGAATCAAGAGCTCGTTTCATGAAAACTATTTGTTTTGTGTTTAAAAAGGATATAAATAACGCTCAGAGAATCACCACATAAAACACACACAGACACACACACATTTGTGAAATGCTGTTTCACAAGGTTTTCCTCCCAGGATGAACAAGCATCAGTCCGTTCAGGAAGTGCTTCAAAACATCTGTTTGCATCAAAGTGTGAACACTATCCTTCAACACTGGAGACCACTGTTTCTTTGCCGTTTTCAACTGAAAGTCACATTTGAAAAAAAAAACAAAACAACATTTTAAGCATGACCACGATCATGCCCCATCCTTAACCACATGGTTATTATTGTAACTATGGGCACAAAGCTTAACAAAGTAGTCATTTCAACCCAAGCCACTGTGTTTTCTTAGCCGTAATAAGTGTTTATTTTAACCCAAACCATGACGTGTCCCTAAACCCAACCAAATCATTTTTTGCCTAAACCAAACCAAACATTAACCATAGTGTTATTACAGCATGGTATTTCTAACAGTATGGGAAGGCTCAGAGAACTGAGGCTGTCCTGCTGGGAGGGACGTCAGACCTGTATGTGTCGTTCTGGAGGGCATGGACCAATGACGTGTTTACACATAAAACAGATGTTTCCAGTTGTGATGAACATTTAAATCATTTGCCAAACAGTGGGTTCATCAGTTTAATATTTCTTGGTATTATTTTCCTCCTTTTCTGCTGTTGTAGCTATTGGTGTTTGGGTCATAAATTGCTTCCAATCATTAGGAGAATTTTACCCAACCAAACTAAAAAAAACAGAGGAGCACTGCCTTAATTAGAACGACCAGAAACGTGCACATACGAGATGCGAGCCCAGGTGGCCACGTCCGCCCCTCACCCTCATCTCCGTTGCCATGGCATTGAAGTGTGATTAGAACTCTGGCTAACCAACATGGCTGACGATATTGACTTCCTGTCTAGTTCATGCAAACAGGATGTGACAGATTTAATTTGTTTGTCAGCCCACCTTAATTTAAACAGAAGGCTGGAAGCCAGCAAGAGGCAAAGACTGAGAGAGGCGAGGAGCGAGAGAGAATTCTGATTGGCTTACCCGCAGTTAAAATGAGCAGTGTTTGTGTGTTATTTGTAGGTGAGCATGTTAGTTGCAGGTGTTGATTGATTTTTGTGGTGTCCTTCCACAATATCGCCTTATATTACTATGAATATACAGAAGGTGTGTAGCTTCTAACTCCCCTCCTCTCCTTTTTCAGTGCATGCACAAATGCCAAAGGGTAAAAATATGGGAAATATAAAGCAGAGAGAAGACAGAGTATGTGAGGAAGAGGGAGAGGGAAAGAGTTAGAGATGTGTTGAATATGTAAGAATAGACAAGTGCATGAAGTGGGAAACAGAGAGAAGATGGAGAGAGGAGAAAGCAGAGCAGATTAAGCGGGAGTGACTTGATCAACACATGATGGTGAAGGTAACAAAGTCTGAGAGAGAAGCTCAGTGAGAGGGACAGAGCGGAGAGACGGATAGGAAGAGGAGCGACGAAAGGGGAGGAAGAGGAGGGCGAATCCACCTAACGGACAGCTTCATGATGGAGCATGAACCACATGGACGATCTGGACTCGTGTGTGTCTGAGAGAGAATCCTGATGGTGGTAGAGAGCGCGAGTGTGACAGTGAATACAGAGGGCTGCATTATTGTTTAAATCATTGATCTTTTCACTCGCTCTCTGTCTCTCTCTCCTCCTGTCTATGTATCTAACTTGCTCTTTCTCTTCTCTTCTTGCTTTCTTCTTCACCTCAGATATTTGTGTGACAGTCCCACAGGCAGCCTGTCTTCTTGTCTTTGTTCTCATCCTTCCCTTTCTGACACTCATGTTTTCTGTTCATTTTCACATTTTGTCCTCTCTCAACCTGTTTTTCCTTTTTGTCTTTGTCTTATAGCTGTTGTTATTCACGGGCTCTGAAGCTGTACATGGCTCCTCATCACCTGCACTGATTTATTGCTGTTTATTAAAGTCACTGTTACCAACTGCCTGTTCCGCTGACGGCTGCCAGCGGAGCTGTGGCTGTGTTTTCTCAGTTTAGACATTGGATGCTATTTTGACGATGAACATACCTGCAGATAAAAGTGTAACTTAATCTTCTCATACCTGAGTCGTCGTCTTGTTTGGTAGATAACCGTGCTCACATATGTGTGTTCTAATATCAGCAATGTGCTATTGATTCTAGCCCTGCTGTGTCAGCTTTAAATCAGCTCTAATGGCAAAATTAATCATTACTTCTATGTCCTGATTCATGCCTGAAAAATATATACGACTTTTTCTGAAGAACAGCTGAGATGGACATTAATAGATGTCAGTTTTTTGAGGCAATGCTGATTAATGACAGTGACTGGAGATGGTCAGCATTGATAGTCCACGTTTGTCCTGCTGATGAAAGCTCCTGCATCTCTGACCCCCCCCCCCCCCCCCCCCCCCCCCCCCCCATGAGCGTGCAAGCTGTGTGTCCCCCTCTCTGTCTCTCTCTGACTTAGTCCAGAGGTTTTAGATGTGGTTCCTCATCCTCCATGAGACTCAGCCTCTCCTCTTGTCATCATCCTCCCAGATCTATTCTTCATTTCTGTTATGTTTATGTTATTTAGAATTTTGTCATCTTGATGGTCCACTGTCCATACTGCCATAAACATGCACACAGACATGTCTTTTTGTCCTGGGAGCCATCTGGAAAGGTTTTTCCTTATCTGAATTGAGCTTTCAGGATGGAGGCTGCTGTATCCTGTAAGACTGTGAAGTCTCTTTAGGCATATTTGTTACTTGTGAAAAATCCACAAGATTTGAAATGAATCCGATCCGATGCTTGTATTTGCTTAATTAAATATATATCTGATATAATGAAATAACAGCTGTGATCTGACACACCTTATTCGTCACTTGATACAAACGCTGGAGCTCAGGGTTCAAAAATGTTACAATTACATTTTTAAGACCGATCAGTCTGTTGGATTAGTTGGTGTTCCAGAAAGGAGTCATAAAGTGAAGCACCAAAAACATTTGCTTGAGTACAGAAACAGCAGAGTTTAGTTTTGGCCTGTTCTCAAGTACTCACAGAATGAACACTAATTAGCATCAGCTGATACGATGTGAGGTGATCCTGTGAAAGTAACGGTCAGTGCTGGATGAAACTGAGAAGCTGCTACCTGAGTGTTCTGCACACTGTTATTTGCTAATAGTAACTGGTGTAGAAGCTCAGCAAATCCGTGTATTTTGCAAACCTCAGTGTCTGAACTCAGCAGTGCACGCAAGGAAAAAACGTTCACACGCTCTACTTTCCTGTCTCATATGAAAATGCTTCACTGTAAAGCTCCTTGAGGTGAAGGAGAGCAGCTTTGCAACTTCAAGAATTTTACACATATTGGGTTTAAAAAAAAAGTTCCAGACAAACCACATAAGACAGACACCAAAAAGTATGCCACAAGCACACAGCAGAGGGGGTCTGTGGGACCCCAAACACAAGAATTCCACTAATATAGTGTGTGGTAGTTTTAAATGGCAGTGACAGAGGAGTCCATCCATTGGATAATCCCAAAGGAACACTTTTGTTTGAGCACTTTGCTTCGTACATGAATCCTTTTTATTGTCATCTTCCTCTCGTGCAGACCTCAGCACATCTGTTGCCAGGTGTAGAACATCTCATCCGAGCATTATTTTGGTAGCCAGACGGAAAGTCGCCTTCCACCACGCCAACACACTGCCACAGGGCTGTGCTACTGGCTTGTTACCACGGAGACAAGCACGCAGGGCGACGGTTGCTGTTTGGCGGCGATGCTTGTCTTGGCAGGGAAACGGCCAACGCTGAGGTCGAGTGACAGCCAGACACACACACTCTCTCTCTCCTTAAGGCTCAACAGGGAGGGCGGGTGGGGGGGCTCCGCGTGTGTGTGAGTGTGTGTGACAGTGTTAAGCAGGCGAGGATGACAGTGACGTGACACTGGTGAAATAATTATGAGTCCAAAACAGGGCTGACAGGGAGCAGCCCGTGCCCTTCAACTATCTGTCAACTGTCATTAACATAGAGCCCTGATACACAGCCGGAGGGGAGGGGGGAGGGAGAGGGGGTGAGAGAGAGAGAGAGAGAGAGAGAGAGAGAGAGAGAGAGAGAGGGAGAAACTACAGAGGAGGACACAGTCAAAATGAGCCATCTTAAAAAGTCATTTTTATCTAGAATAGGGTCGTAAAAATACTTGTTTTATGATAAGTTAACAGGAATCAGATCATCTGAATGGTCAGATTTGACTTGTTTAAATTGTTTGGAATGACTGGTGAGAAAATATTAAAGGGAAACATATAAAAGAAAGAGAAAGAGAAAGGGAAGAGGGGAATGTGAAGACTGGGAGACAGGAGAGGACAAGATAAAGAGCAGGATGGACATCGATGGGTGGCGAGCTACCACACAGGCTGCTGGCCTGACCATCGGGAACAGGCTAGGGTTCAGTGGCGTGGCATTTTGACATTTTGGCAGGAGGAGGTGGGGATTGAACCCCCAACCCTGTGATTGGTGGACGACCTGCTCTGCCTTCTGAACCACAACCCCAGACGGTGGCAGCGGTTAACCCCAGCGGTTAACAATAAATGCTTATACAACTAAAATAATACTTTACCAGGCTGTAACTCTGTTCTGCGTTGTGTAATTGAGGAATAAAGAGTGGGACATCTGCTGTGTCCATTCAGCTCAGAGACAAACAACAATGCTGTGAAATGTTTACAGTCATGTCATTCTTATCTGTGTGTGGCCTCAGGCCTTGTGAAAATGGCCCCAGAAGTCATCTGCTCACTAATGTGTGGATATCACTTTTTGGGACAGAAAAATACCAAAGGTCAAGGACAAGAGCTCCGTGTGTGTGTGTGTGTGTGTGTGTGTGTGTGTGTGTGTGTGTGTGTGTGTGTGTGTGTGTGTGTGTGTGTGTGTGGAAAAGCAGAGTTTCCTTTTACTCTCTGTAATATCTGATGTAATTAATAAGGACAATGATACTCAAGAAGCAGACAGCAGCTTTAAAATTAGAATGGTTAAAGTTCCTCTCCTGGCATTGATTAAAAACTCATCTCTGTTCATCAAAAGTACATATTCAGAATTTTTTCTATGAAAAAAATCCCTTCCTGCCATAAAATGGCTTTGATGTAACTCCACACCTCTGCCTTCATTTCGTGCGTGGCCTGTATCTCCACCCACCGCTCCACCACTTGCCTCAAACTCAGGGTACACGCTCACCTTCTACTCTGCACATCAAACACACAAACTTCTACTTGTGTCTAATTCTTGAGTCAGTGCTCCTGTTTGATAACACTGGACTAATGATCTAATGTTATCTCCTGTATTACGTCAATGAACGACACACACCGACTTCTGTCTTCTGAATCAGGATAAGTGTGTGCGTGCATTGTTGCACACCTGAGTTTTACTCTCACATGGGAAAGCTGGACTCCACCAGGACTGATGAAAACTACCATAAAGAGGTAAATACAGAATGCAAACATATGTGATGCAACAGGAACCAGAAGAGCAGAAGCCTGATAAAGTGTGCAATTATTATTTTTTGCATCTACAGGAAGTGAACAAAATCTCACAAGAATAAGACTCAATTTAAATTGAAATTAAAAAAAAAAGGGCAAGTAACACTGGGTTGCCTCCCTCATTGGTCAGCAGCTTCTAGAGTGACAGCCGTTGGCCAGCAAGTGGTGCAACACTAAATGTGTCTGTCTGTCGGTTCACTGATGTATGCAGACTGTGTGGATGGTGAATCATTTTCTATTGTTTCACAAGTACTTTCAGCAACATGCAGGTACACATGACAGTTAGCAACTCTCCTCACCAACATAACTCTCATTCTTAAGGTGATGGGGGATTGTGGCTGCTGGATGTTGACATCAGTGTCTGGAGCTTGAAGGTGTGTTCCAGTTGCAGCTGAATGGCGTGGTAATTTTAGCAACTCATTGAATATGCTGCACACGGAAAACACCAGCATAAAAACTCAAAGTGCATTACTTCCTCATATTTCAGTAAAATAAGAAATGTTGCCAATTTTCCAATTGGATGTGAATTTCCCATTTCGAAGGCTAAAATTTACAATAACAAAGCAGAGTCTCACAGTTAGAGACGTGGCTGTCAAACGGCCGTCCCCATGAGATCGCTTTCTTCTGCTGTAAATGTGTGTGAAAGTGTTTCTATAGCAGGCTGTGGATTGATATGTGGATTAGGCGAAGGCCCGGGTGAAATATGTCAGAGAACACCGTTACCAAGAGTCAGGATGTAAAACGCCTCAGTGTACATAACTCTTCTTAACGGGAGTAAATCCCTCCTCAAAACAAGAAGACGCAGTACATTTCGCAACAGTGTATTTGGAAATAAATCTGACATGATGCACCATGAAACACTCAAAGAGACGACGAGAGAGGCGAAGTTAAGGAGAAAAAACGGAGAGAGATGAGAGGGGGATTTATGGACAGGGGCGATATCCCAGTGCCTAAGATGAGCCAAATGGCCAACAACAGAGTGACGGACTGAAAACACAAATAAAGAGCCATTTTTATGATGTGAATGGATCGGTTCCCTGGAAGACACTTGGCTGGATTTTATTTGGTCGCGGCTTTGGCCCGAGCCAGTACATATTTCTGTTTTATGAAGAGACTCAACGGCTAAGACAGCGGCTAACAGAGTGGTGCGAACTCTCTCACCTCGTTTGGATTGGTGGAAAAAAAACAGGAGGAAGGAGAAGAGACAGCAGGTGAGAGACAAAGAGGAAAAAAGACAGAGGACAGGGACACATAAAACACAGCAGGATCAAGTATTCACAGTATGTACCTGAGTCTGCTGCTCTCAAACACACACACACACACACACACACACACACACACACACACACACACACACACACACACACACACACACACACACACACACAGGTACACACAAACAGAAACATTCAGGATCACTAAAGAAGACAAGCTGTACTTAGACAGCAAGACAGCTTCGTCCCTTTGTCACTTTTCTGTGTAAGTAAATGAAAACATGCCAGATCTACTGGCCAATCAGAGCTCTCTATTCAGTGCTTCCATAATTGACCCCGAAGACAGCTTCAGGTCTTTTTCACATCTTTTTAAAACTGCTTAATTAACATCTTAATTATTTAATTGTACTTTTAAAGCACTATGTAACAGAACTTTGGTTAATATGCGTTCTATTTAAGTGTGCTCGGTAAACACTGAAAACAAACTTGATTTACCTGGATCGTCTCGTCATAACTGTCTCATATCTAATTAATTATTAATTATTTAAAACTAAATTTTTTTGAGCATCCCACAACTTTTCCCGTCCCAACTTGCTGGGATCAAATTCAGAGTAAGCATATTTTTACAACAAGCAATGAAGCTGCTATGGTCAAACGTTAAATATATTGTCTTTGCACTGTTTTCAAATTGAGTATATGTCATACGTCAGTATCCTCTGAGCTGTTTTTAAAAAGCCTGGTAAACTCTTACATACAGTAGTTACGTCAGTCCTTGTCTTCATGGAAGCATTTGGACAGGAGGTGAGTCACAGCATTGTAAAACAAATTCCTGCAGCTGGTAAAATAGTCATCACTGTAAAATTAATTGCACCCGTCGGCTGGATCTTTGACAGCGGACATGTGACAGTTGCTGCTTTCAGCGTGAAAACCCTGCTGAAAGCAGCGACGACTCAATCTCTTCCTCTGCCTTTCATACAGTATCTCTTTCAATCTCTCACACATATGCTAATCGTTCCCTCTCATTTGCATCCTAATGATTTCACTCTTCCTTTTTACCTTCGTCCGATCCCTCTATTAAGTTCTCTGCCGCTCGCGCTCCCTCCCTGTCTTTGTGTAGGTGTCTTCTGACTTTTCTGTCTGCGTGTCACTTGTAGGCTTTTTTTTTCTTTCTGGAGGTTATTATTCAGTACCAAGGGGTGGGATTTCAATAGTTAATGCTTGATCTCTCACAGGAGAGCCACACGTGTCAGTCATGGAATAAAAAAAGGAGGAAAAAAGCAGGAAAGCAACAAATAAATAAAGGAAAGAGAACAGTGCAGGCGCACAATGTGGCTTATTTTTGAAAGAACTTGTAGAAAAAAGAATTACTTTTTTATGTGTTTTATAATCACTGCGACCTGTTTCATTAACAGCCATAGTTGAGTTTGTAATCAGACATTTACACCTATAGTATTTGCAGTGTTACCCTATAGTGTGTATATGAGAGGTGTGGTCGCTTCTGTGTGTGTTTGAAATGCTTTTGTTCCTCCCTATACTTTCGACTCTTGCTGGTTATACTAGAATTCAGCTCTACTCTTGTGTGTTGTCTCTCTTGCTGGAGAGCTAATAAGCAACAAATGCACAAAGCAATAAATTAATGGTGTGGATAATTAACCAGCAGTGTGGCTGGAGATGCATGACAGGGTACCAGCCACCATTAGGGAATCTACAATCATAGTATGTGTGTGTGTGTGTGTGTGTGTGTGTGTGTGTGTGTGTGTGTGTGTGTGTGTGTGTGTGTGTGTGTGTGTGTGTGTGTGTGTGTGTGTGTGTGTCTGCAGTTATTTCAGGGACTTGGCTGTGTATGATTTTGAAAAGGACTATTCAGTTAAGCTTGTTAAAAAAAAAAATCATGAGGCACAAAGACACTTGTGTACAGAGATGCCATGTTCACATCATTAGGAGGTTACTGTAAATGCCTCTTCCTATTTGTACATACTGTTCACGTTCAGATCCAAGTGCAAAGAGGTCTCATTTATTTTCAGAAAACTCCGGCATGGCAGAAATAATAGCGCCTAAAAACCATTCAATCATCCGACTCTGTCTGTCATGCGTTTGTAGCTCAACATTATATTCAGAGCGTGAATTTCACTCACAGCTAATCATCATCTGGAAGAGTCCAGTGTCATCGTGAACTTTTACCTGATGAGAAAGCAGAAACAACTCTGTCCACTAAACTAAGCCATTGTTTCAAGCAGCTTATCTTGAAGCATCTTGAAGTTTTCGGCGACTCGTTGAACCTCGCAATTTCACTATTTTGCATCAGCTGTCACAAAGACAAATTGCCACTTGCATCATCGCAACGTAGAGGGACATTAAGATATCAAATGACACAACTCAAACTGAAAAGTGTGTGTGTAAGGATTGTTTCTCCAAGTTGCAGCCATCATTCTATCAGTCAGCACTCTCTTTCCTCATAATGAGCCATGTTTGCTCACCTGGAGTGAAGGCGTGTGTAACTTACGTGGCTTTACTCAGTCGCTATCCTGATCGTCAGACTTAATTGCCATTTCCCTTCACTGCACACATTCAGCCTGACACTGTGTTCACGCAAGCCTAGTTCTGTTTGGGAAGGGCCTTTTGGTTTGGTTTGCACTAACGAATCCTTTCTACCCATGTAATTTTCAGCTGACATGGAAGCTGCGCTCCTGGTTGCTAGCGGTGGTTAACTTAAAAGAGTATTCCACTGGTTTAGCGTTGCACTCCTCCAACACTGTCAGGCTTATGAATGGACACTTTAAAAAAAGGATCAAAATCAATGCAGCAGAGCCAGAGATGTCTTCCTTCTTCATGGTCAAAACCTGAGGCCTACATTACCCACAATGCAACCCAACCACTGATAGGTCAGTCCAATACGTCCATGGTTTCTGCCTCACACCACTTGCCTCAAGCAGAGATTAGCAGATTTCTGCTAAGCTCACTTCTTTCTAACTCCACACCCTGACGTGCATTTTCAAACTCGTAGTTTTCAGCCCCAACTGATGTTGACTCAAGTGACATCACTTGAGACAATTTCTCAGACTTCACACAGCTCCCTCTGGAGCACTTTTAGCACTTTCTTTAGTACTTCCCAACAACTGTAAAGACACTTTGATGTGTACAATTGTTGGAGTTTCACATTAATGTTTAAGCATTTTTGGCCCAATTTCTTTTTCTCAGGTAATGAAAGCATGCTGTGCAGCATCTGTGTGCATCAGTATAAATAAGCCCTCTTCTTGTTTAGACTGAGGGCTCAATCTTTGTGATGTAACTCAGGGACAAACAGAGGAAAACTGAACAGTGTTGTAGTAAAAATCATGCCCATGCTAACTTAACTGCCCATTTCCTGAAAACAAGTCTTAAACATTTGCAGTAAATGTAGAAAAGGAGCAGAATCAAAGAAATACAGGTTGGACTACAGCAGCACATAAGTGAACAAATGTAATGTGCATACATCACATGAGCCTGGTAGTAGATCTGAAGAGCACTGGACAGGCTTCAAGAATTGGCCTATCACACCAGTTCGCTGAGATGGATTCACAACCGGCTCAAAGTGTCCAGCAAGGATTGAAAAGGTCACTCATGTCTCTGCTGCGCCCCTCAACGTCCTGTACGCCTCAGCCTCTAATCTGAATAGTGTGTGTGTGCTGTGTGGAATCTGAATAGCAATAAGGCTGCCTGATAGATTGATGCATAACAGCAAGGAGCATGCAGAGCAGACAGGCTATTTTGGTGTCAACTCCCTTTATTTTCCAGCTGGCCCCATTTCATTCAGCCACTTCAGATGTTGTAGGTCTGACACAGAGCTTTGAGGCTGGGAAATGACTTTGATCAAAGTTGGATTCTGTGGTTTCAGTGCGCCCGGCGGTGGGGTTTGACATTTGATTTTGTTCCTCTGTTGTTTATGCTAAAAGGAAAATGTGGTTTCGCTGCATACCCTCTGCTCTGTGCTCTGCTCGAAACCTCTCTGATCACACAATCTTAAAAAATGAGATCGTTCACATTTCTGCCACCAACCCAGCACAACAGAGGTGAATGAAATTTAGCTGCTTGGGAAATGTAATCAGTTACTTAATGAATTAATAAATGAATTCCTCCTCTTTTAGTAGAGGCTGGATACATCCCTACATCTCCAGCCGAAGGTGACATGTCCTCGACCAACCTCTCCACTAAACACACAGTAAGACCGTAAATGTACACCAAAAAAATGTACAATTACAGTTACTCGTTCCAGTTTTGTTTCGCTATTTTCAAGAATTACTGGAACTATTAATTTCAACTGATTTTCAGATTCAGTAATTATGTAATCCCAGTAATAATTAACCCTACATTACTCATTACAGATAACAGTAATCACATTAAAAGCCTGAAAAGTTGGCATGATGGACATTTCAGCATCTCTCCATGCCCATAAGATTCTCCGCAGTACACACATGTCCACGTATGTGGGACAAAACAGAACTACTAGCACATCTGAGGTCCATTTTACAATATCAGCACTTTATAAAAGGAATGCGTTACTAATGGCCAAATAAAACAAAGTAGCTGCATGAACCTTTTTTTTTTTTAAATATTATCATCATTATTATTCAGATGAACTGACTGGACTAACTGCTTGCATTGAACAAGGGGACAGGTAGGACATAAGCATATAAAGCCTAACAAACCAGCAAAGATCCAGTTTTCCAGGTAGATTGTGACATGCGGTCTGGACACTGAATCAGGAATGATGCACTTTTCTGGCTGACAACACAAATGATCTCAGTAAATCAAAGCGATTAGAGGAATTCAGTGGAAACAATAAGCCCGGCATTCCAGGAACAAGTTTACCATCATCATTTCCTCCTCTTCATCCTCCTGTTCACTGCTCTGAAGCTGGGATGCTGTGCCGCCTTTGGCACAATTAGTGGGACTTTGAGGGAGAGCAGTGAGGACTGGACTGTCTTTTTACAATTACCAGCTGCTGTGAATATTAAAATAATATTAAAATGTCTGCCTCCATCTACAGTCCTGTCCTGATTGCTATCTTAACCTCTGACTGGGGGGGGGGGGGGTCCGGTCTGCTCGGAAACACCAAGAAGACTGAGAGCAGCCGCACTTTAATTCTTCCGCCTGTGATTTCTGGATAATAGGGAGGATGGATAATATATGCGGGGCAGATATTGCTGCCTGGGATATAATGTGTAGCTAATGTGTGTACATGCATGCACACACTACAGTGAACACACACACCACACACACACACATTTAATAATCTCTGCAACTGAATGGGATGGTTAGAGAGGGAACGCAGCAATACAGAGCTATTATATTTGAATCATCACGGATCTCAAGCGCGCGCGCACACATGCACACGCACACACACACACACACACACACACACACACACACACACACACACACACACACACACACAGTTCCAATCCTCTCTAATAGAAATACCGATGTGTCAAAGCCATGAGGGCAACTCTTAAATCAAGCTGTGCAGATACAGAGGGCAGGAAGGATGGATAGATAATATGGAATGAAGGACAGAGGGAAGGATGGAGGGGTTTGGGGTGGGAAGGGGGTGGATGGAGAGAGGGTCCAGGCAAGTTCTGCACTGTTTAGTGTAACATACAAAAGCAGAAAAAAAAAAAAACATACATGACATATTGTTTTGCTCAAACTTGAACTTCAAACTGGTATTAAAAGTAACTCTGTAATGTACCCTCACACACACACACACACACACACACACACACACACACACACACACACACACACACACACACACACACACACAGTTAGATCCAGCAGCCCAACTTCCCATTCAGATTCATCTCAGCAGGTGTCAAAGATGTGACAACCAGTTTGTATCCACAGTCCTTCAGCAGACATGAAAACAGCATGACACTGATTAAAGCAAATACAGAGATGTGCACAGGTCCACACACAGGCATACGCACGCACACACGCACACACGCACACACACACACACACACACACACACACACACACACACACACACACACACACACACACACACACAATCTGCTTAACGGTTGAAATGTAATATTACAATACAGATCTCAGAGGGGGGGAAAAGGGTTGTAATTTGTGGTGGTGCTAATAAATCACACAGATATTATGAGAGCAGGGATTGAGACAGAGGAGAGGAGAGAGACTTTTTAATTATGACTTACACATCAAACTCAAAATACGTCTCAGGGGAGTGCGCATAATGATTTCTTCCCCTTCTTTTCGTCTTGGTGGAGCTGGGGGATCTTGATTTTTTTATTATCACTATTTGCGCGATTAAATGAATCAACAAGACAGAGACACAGCGCAGCAGTCAGTGGAGAAGATAAGGAACCCAAGGAGCCTTCAGCGAAGTCTGCTTCCTGTACTAGAAAAGAGCAGGTTAGACTTTTCCAAACCCAGAGTTCTACAAATTCCTCTGGAGTTCCTTACGTGCATGTCGATGCCACTTTATTATATGTGCTCACAAAACTAGTTGTAGAAAAGGTAACACTAAAGATAAACAAAAACATAACAGTAGAAACCAGCCAAAGGGATCCATCACTGACATGTGTATTCATGTAAACCTTAATGCTTATAACAGACATCATTAATTAATTATTTTTTTTACATAACTAAAGTAATTAATGACAACTTTCACACACTTGATAGTGCAGTGGAGAAAAGAAATGCATTACCTTTTAGTAAAGGTAGTAAAATTAAGTAAATTACATGTTTACATGTGCAAAGTTTCTAGTAACTTTAGCTACATCGAAAGTTTCACTTAAATCCAGGACTGGAGTTACATTCCACAGTTCTTATAACATTCCCACTGCTGTAGAGTGTCCGTCCTCATGCCTACAGTCTTAACCTCACTAATCTGTCCTAATCTGTCTTGCTAGCCTTCCTTCTTTTCCACTTCTAGCATCATGCTGTCATGCTGTTAGGTGGAGGGGGCTGACCATTTCTCACTGGGATGCTGTATAGTTCTTACTGTGCTTCCCACTCTACTCACTTTAGCCTGAACTTTAGCTCCTAAGCCTTCATTAGCTTGCTGGTATATATTGTCTTTGTGGCTTTTGGTATTTAAAATGTGTTAATGTTGTTTTTAATGGCTAATTCTATAAGTGGCTCAAGGAAAAGTGGTTGAAAATTAGCCATTCGGACAGCAAAGGCTCAAATACCATTATGATTAATAATCAATGAGAACTGTTCTTGTAAAAATAATAGATGAAAACATAAAGTTTCTTACTTTCCAATGACTGCATTTATAATGGTATTTGGTGGCAGCATTACTTTTGCACATAAATAAACGTGTAACAACCACAATTTTAGGTCATTCCTAATGTGTTTTTTTATTATTTAACTCGAAGTGATTAGAATTTGGTATCAATTGTGTAGGCTGTCAGCAGGACCCCTGCATATTTACTATCATCAAGGCCCAGAGTTTCAGTCTTTATTTACTGTGTCTGAGTTAATGTCCAGCTTCTTAAATGTCCAATAAAGTCAAATAAATAAATAAATAAATAAATTAGGAAATGCACAAAAGCTAATAGTCCAAGAGTGTCCATACCCTATGAAAACTTTTCATATGGCATCCTGATAATGCAAGGTTTTCACCACAGTAGGCCACAATAGAAATACACACATATACACAAAACACACACACACACACACACACACACACACACACACACACACACACACACACACACACACACACACACACACACACACACACACACACACCACATCAGACTTCCCCTCTTTTTCTTTCTTTACCCCTAATTCCCTTACACTTCACCCCTGTGCACCCCCTCCCTCCTCACCCACCATGCCTTTTGTTCTGCGCACTCCTATTTATCACGGTGTGAAGGTTGAAAGAGATATTATTATGGGGTGTCGGGCTGGAGAGAGGAGACAGGGGTAGCCACATGGATCGCGTGGGGAGAACGCAGGGCTAATGACAGGAGGACAGGCTTGGTCAGTGGCCTGTGGTACCTGCTGGATGTGATAGATGGAGAGCGGAGAGGGGGGAGGAGGGGAGGGAGGAGGGCAGGGAGTCCTTTCTCTGCCTGCACATGGATTTTATTTTATTGTTTCGAGGAAATGACTTTGGAGCATTTCTTCCATGAAAGTATGGTGTGGTAAGAAGAGACTGTATCTACATGGCGGCTGTACCTGACTGACAGGGGGTGCAGTGGGAGTTATTTAGTCTTACTTAAAATAAAAATGAACTTTTAGGTAAAATTCACCATTCTCCATTTCACCATTTCAAAACCTCAGTAGGCGTACATTAAGAATTACAACTAAATATACAATCTTAAATGTAACTGCTCATAAAATTACAACAAACAGAAGTCAAAGTGGCAGGTGAGGAGGACTTCTGCTGTTATACTGTCTTCACAGTGACTCACAAGATAGCATCCACTGCTCCTGAGCCACTAACTACAGTAACCCACAGCACTGCTAGAGAAACACTTCAACGGTTCTTGTAGGGAGTAATGAGCATTGTGCCGCAGAGCAGTCAAAAGAATGGCTGAATTTGCAAACTCTGGTTACGTTCACTGATAATGTTCTTTTACATCCAATGCCAAAGGTTTTAAATAAAACTAAGCTATGGTGATGATGGTGGCTATGTGACGAAAACACTCGATCAAGGAGGTTGGGGAAAGATTGTGGTTACAGTTAAAAGGGTGAACATTAACTGTAAGTCTGTGAGAGGAGAGGAACTCTGGTCTCCTGCATGAAAGTGAAACTCCTGCATGAAAGTTATCTTCCGACTTGCTACATGAAATGCGTGTTACTTCATGCACAACCCTGTCTCCTACAATATGTCTGTTTTTTTAAGAGGATGGAGCGCAACGATCAGAGAGAGGTGGTCACGCTTTTGGTTAAATGCAAATAATCATGCTGTGTCTTGTGTTTTGTGTGTCTTGTGAAGCATAACCATCAACAAATGTAAATAACTATGAGCGGATATTGTATTTTGGTTAGATATTGTGGCAGATGATTAATTATCATTTCCTCATCAGGTTTCCCTTCAAAACATATTTGCTGGTGCAAAATAGTTGTAAATAAAGGTCATATCAAGGAGATGGAGTTGCTCTGCACTGTTAGTGAACCTCTGCATTAGACTTAAATCAAGAGGTGTGAAAGTGTGGAGATATATATATATATATATGATCATATTACTTTATAACTATTTCATTGTTTTTTGTTTACTTTAGAAAAGCGTTCAGATTGGAGCAGTTTCAATTTCTGTACAATAAAGAATTTGCAAAATGTTTCCAGTGTTAATATTTGACCACTCTGCTCTTGCTATAATCACCCAAATGTAATAAAATCAGTTTCCCCCTTCTGCTTTGTATGGCCATTTGTTTGGTGCAATTACATGCTTTCTGCATAATGTACTGTATTTACATAATGCTTCTAATGATAATATTAGGCCACTTTTGCTTGTGCTTTTGTTATTAGCAGCAAAAGACCTGGAAAAGAGAAATAAATTGCAATAATTATCCATGATGTGTAATAATCATAAATATTTGATCAAAATAAAATCTTCAACCTCGTCTCAGGAATGACAGTGGATGGGTTAATTGTTCAGAAAAGCAGCATTTGTTTTCGTTTGTCTTATAAAAAATTAAACGTAGCAAAAATCATTAACTTTGCCATTCATTTAATCTCACGTTCTACACCTTGTAAATAAAAAAAAAATATTACCTCTCCCTCTGCTCACACGCACAACTGCAGCCTTGTCTAGGAACAATCTAACAAAGAAGGCAGATGAATATAAAGGCTGGGTATCAGACTATTCATCACTAGATGATTACCGGCTGACAGCAGTAATTGAAAAACACTTATTGGAGTGATTGGGGAGGAGGGCTGGTTCAGTCCCATCAGACAAAATAACCCTGTGAGGGTAAGAGAAGTGTAAAGGTTATGATAAATGGACATATTTTCAAAGGCAACCTTCAGGTTTGTCTGTTTTTTGTTTTGTTTTTTTCTGAGAAACACATCATCTTGATGACAAATAAACCTTCCCTTTAGCAATACACAAGGAAGTAACCTCTGCAAAAACAGTCATCAATAATGAGCCAATTCAACTCTTTTAGGGTTATGCATTATTGTTCTAAACAGATTCTTCCAGTGAGTTTCTATAATTCAAAATATTATCTTTGTGTATGTATATCCAAAATAAAAATAAAGGCTTTAAACACAGTGAGATCAGAACAAACTATAGTTCAACTTGACTTCACTTCAGGTGTTATTGTTACCTTCTTGAAATAGGTCAGATAATAAAAAGCAAAATCTATCATGAGGAGCAATGATTAGCGAATGACAACAAACTTTACGTGCATTAACACACACACACACACACACACACACACACACACACACACACACTTCTTTGGTGCTGACAGTCAGAGAGGAGCACAATTGTAGCAACACATTGCACAATAGGACTGACATGGGGTTTGCAACACTGGGCCACCCTTTGGATTGCAATTGCTTATTATTTAATTTCATTGTAATAATTACTTAACTGTTTGCCTTAATTTATAAGCCATTTCTTGCCCACTAGCCACATTGCTCTATGGGTAACTATGTAGGTCTGTTCATCCATCACTTGAAATATCTGGAAAAATATTGAATAGGTTGCCAACAAAGCTTGTGCAGGAACTCACAGTCCCCAGAGGATGATCCTCACTGAAACTTCAGCACTGCCACGAGGTTAAGATTTTTGGCTTAGTGTCAGATGCCATTCATAAAAACAAACCAGACACTAGGAATCTGAATCTTTAAACTCCACACAGAGTAATTTCATCTCCCAACACCAGCTAGCCTGAAAGGAACGGACTCAGTCCAACTTAATCTCATTCGATGTTCTACCCAAATCATAGCAATAGTCAGTGCAGCATTTGTAACGCATGACTCCAGCTTTAACGGAAATAATCCCTGATCATTTCTGCGTGATCACTGAGCTCTGTTGTCATGAGAGAAGCTGCACAATCAGTTGTAGTTGGGTAAAACCATAACACCGTTTACTTTTTGCAGCCAATAGTTGTGTCCCCCCTTCCCTGAATTCTTCGCTTTTTCATGCAGAATATGATTGAGGACTTTTTATGCACAGTGAGTGTGTCTTTCTATCTGTAATGTTGGTATTAGCCGCCCTCCCTCTCCCTCTCTCTTTTTTCCCTTCCCTGTAATATTTCACGCCCTCCCCTCCTTACAGTAGCTCCTGTGCCAACATATCTATCAGGATGCTCTTACTTAAGATGCCATCCATCTCTCTGAGCCAGCTCTCCCTGATATTCAACACGGCCAATACTTAACACTGCTTTTTAACCAACTAAGACATCATCATTACTTTGAGGGATAGGGTCTCTCTGAGTGAGTTGTCCTCCTATTTCATCCCTCCTTCAACACATTCTTTCGTCCTCTCCCAACTCTCTCATCCTCTGTCATTCTCATCTCTTTTATCTCTCTTGAGAGGTTTCGATCACTTCATGTCCTGTCCTCCGCAATGTCTTGTCCTGTGTAATGAGGGTCTTGTACCATTACATGCCTGCAGTGTCCTGTCCCGCCCATATCTGTGTCTTGTTCCATATAATGTGCGCCCTTCATCATTAGGCGGCTATTGTCTTGTCATGCAACATCTTGTACGTGTGTGCACTTATCAATGAAGCACTTATTGGATGGTCACTATCCAGTCACGTTTCCCGCACTTGGAAGAAACTGCCACTGTTGTGAGCAGCCAATGTTTACATGCAGTTACATGCAGTTGATGATGAAGCATTTATGAAATGTACTTTCACTTGGTATTTGCTGGCTTTGTATCCTGTACATTAATATAATTTATTCCATGGCATGTGATTGGTTGGTAGAAGTGGTCGTGTTGAGACATTCAACAGTTTAATTCTGGGAAAATTTGAGCTTAACATATATTTAACTGCAAGCAAAAGGCCTTCTCCACAGCCAATATTTCAACTTGTCATGGCAGGAAAATCATAGTGTAAGTAATAATGTTAATTAAGGCTCCATTCCATTTAGGTGTGTTACTCAGCCAGTATGTGCAACAGCAGGTCCCTGGCACAGAAATTCTTGATTGGAATCCACAGTCCTCAACAAAAATACATTCCAAATATTTATCGGAAGTTAAGATGAAGTGTCAGCTGTCTGTGTTAATCAGATCAAGTGGTTGTCTTCCAAAGTTACAGTCTTTTTAGTGCCAATCTCCATCTTTGTGTTACTGTCCCTCCACTGCTGCCCAGCACAGAACCTCTGTAACTTTGGAAGATGCCCACTTGGTTTGATTACCTTAGACTGCTGAAGTCTCAAAATAACTCTAGTTAGTAACTAACTAGTAACTAACATTACGTGCCCCCCCCATCCCTTTCATTGAGACCACCTCCGGAAAGGATCTTAAAATGTAAAGTATGAAAAGACGTAATATGGAGTCCTGGAGGTGCCACTGAGTCATTGTCATTGTGCTTTTGATTTAAAAAATTGCACTCTTGATTTATTATAGCTTAGTCTCTTCTCTGTAACAAAGCAACAAAGCCACTCCTGAATGAAAAACATACAACAGACAATAGATGCACAGGTTAACTGCTGCCTCTGCACACAGAACAACGTCTGAATGTCCACACTGTCACTTCACTCACTAGTGGAATAAGTTTGTGATGTGGCCTGAGTCTGCATATGACACATCACCTTCAATGTTAAAAAAAACACCTCCAGTTCAGACGTTTTCTGTGCAGAGACACCTTATACAGCTAGTGTATATTTTCCAAACAAAGAAAAGTTTTCCATAACAATGACTGGAGGCATAACCACCTATTTGATGTGAATTACCCTCCAGTACAGCAGGTGGCAGTATGTAGAACATAGCTAACATCTAGTGATGAGAAGTCATTCATTCAAAGAGGAAGTGCCAACAAAACAAGACGAAGATGAAGACGAACAAAAGCGAGTGACAAGTGATGGAGTACCTGCCAAAAAGGCTAAAGGTTTATGCAAGTATCGTACTAGATGGGAAGAGTCTTTTCTCTATTAATGAAAAGCAAAGTCATGCTTTTTCTTAAGTATGTCACATGGATTTTAGTGCATCACACGAAGGGAAAAGTGACAAATCTGCCAAACATAAGCACACCCAAGAAGAGCAGAAACACGCTCTGCCAATGACTGCATTTAAACTATCGCATCCATTTCCATCATCACCCTCTCCTGCCTTGCCAGTGGCCTCTTTCAAAATCACACATCTCCAAAATGTAATGTGTAAGTGATGTGTATATATCCTTATATTATCTGTAATACATAAATAGGGCTGAACTGATATGCCCTTTAGTGTTTTCATTCACATAATGCAGGGATGCTCACGTCATATAACTTCAACCTGGTATCTGAATCTGACCACCTAATTGTTGCTCTGATATTTTAAAGCGAGTGATTGCGGAGTGTCTCGCCCGTTGACAGCCGAGATAGGCTCCGGCCCCCCCGCAACCCCAAAAGGAATAAGCGGCATAGAAAATGGATGGATGGATGGTTGCCTAGTGGTGGTTTTAGGATTCACTGTGTGTAGTTTTCTAAATGTATGAAAAAACAAACCACTACAATGCAGTGTTGCCTCTCAGTCTGCCGTTGGACAGTCTGAAGAGATGTGATGCATTCTGGGGGCTGTTGAGTATGTCCAGTAAGGTCACACCACATTTTCATACATTCTTGCTCAAAGAGCTTGTGGTGGACTACAGCCGTATGTCTGTGAGTGTACAAGTTCACTGAGATAAACCAAAAGCAGAGTCAAAGTCAGTTTATATGTTCACATGCTGTTTCTGACAGAAAGTTGCAGCCATGACAGTACAATGACAATGACATTGACAGACAATGCTTCAAATGTGAATGTAATGACCGCATGTGCATGTTTGAATGTTACTGGCAGAATGATAATAAACGGCCATGCCAGCTAAAACGACAGCATCTAAACCCTCTTCCTGTTTTTAATTGTTCATACTTTCTATCTTTATTACACTCCTCCGTCCATGTCTGTTAACACATCCATTTCTCCTTAACTCTCTCTTTCTGCCTCTCTCTCCCGATATGCATGTTGTAGATCATCTCATCTCACCTCCCACTTTGTCTGAGGGAAGCTGACAGACCACAGATGGCTGCCTTTGATCTGCCATAACGAGGTTCCCCACGTCAAATTACAAGGGAACAGACAGGAGAAGAAGGAGACACTGAAACACAAGACAAAAAAGATAAAATAAATAAAGAACGCAGTAGACCCGGAGCTCGGGAACACGCGGCCCTGTGATCACAGCAAATGAGACCCTCGTCATTTGATCACTTTATCAAAAGAGACGTCACTACTACCTTTGGAGATGAAGAAGAAACAAAGAAATTTAAAAAAAGGAACATTGATGAAATGCTATGCAATCCATTTCAATAGCTCTGTTGTAATTACACCTGAAGACTTTGGAAAAAAGGCAAAGAGAAAAGAAAATTAGATTTCAAGCATAATGGTTAAACTTTTCGGGTCCAGGTTTTGTAGCACTGAAATACAGTCAGAAAATTAATATGCAGTCACCACTTCCACTCATGATGCCTTATATTGACAGCAGAGATTCTCCAACAGCTGTCTTCAGTTCAATTTTGAGGCTGAGAAAATGTCATGTTGTCTGGGATAGTTTGGGCTTGAAGACTATACATTTCTAACAGAGAGGAAAGGAAGGAAGTGGCCATCTGTGACACATACATGGAATAAGACAGAGGCACTGTCCAGTTGCATTATGGGAATTGTAGGATCTAATGCTTTTGAGGTTGAGCCATACTAGGGAGTGAAAGTCAGGAAATCTCTGCCTCTGCTGCTGTACTATGATTGTTCTTTTGTTTGGTTTCTCTTTCTTTTCAACCTTCATGGCAGTTGACCTGTTGGAGTTAAACAGCTAAAGCACTAAAGATCACTTTGATCCATTGGGTAAAATCAAAAGATGGCCATGTTGAAATGAACATGTGTATGTGCAAATGTGGTTATGTGACATTGTTTTACAAAAACCTGTATTCAATTTTCTGAATCCTTCTGTGAATTGCAAAATATTAACAAAGACAAGCACATTTCCTCCATTAGCAAGAAAAGGTTAGAGGCTATAAACACAGATTTTCTTCTAATTTTTCAAATCTGACATGAAAATCTGAGTGCAGATATCTGTAGTGACATGTTCAACATAAACAGTAAAATGCATTTGTTCCTATACTCAACAGTCTCTTATACTGTAGTTTCTTACAACAGACATCTTAACTCAGCACTGGTGCAGCCAAGGACTCCAGTAACTGTATTTCATTTAGGTTTAGTCTGAGCATTCTGCTATTTTGAGCTTGCTGACTCACACCTTAACGTGACAGAGCCAGAGACTTTGCCTTTCCTGTTATGACAAGTCAAAGCCTTTACTGTCTCTGACAATGTTTTTTTAGGAACTAAGCCAAAAACAGCATTTTTAGTGATTTTGTTGAGAAATAAACCCTCACAGGACAAACGTTCAAAAGAAAAAAACTAATATGAGACTAATTTCTTCATTTTATGCCCAAATCTCTACAACTTGTATTTTCTACTAGGCTTATTACTAATTACTAGAACATCATGTATTAATCTCACGAAGAGCTGTAAAGTCAACTCATCTCCTGCAAGTTAACGTCTAACATTTCATCTTGAGTCAAACTAGCCTGCCTGCTTGCTTCCTCTCAGTTCCTGCAGTGCACTTCTCGTTCCCTCTCACTCTCTCAGCCTATGAATATGGAGTGATAGGCCTGCCCAAAGTGTGGCTCGGTCACTGTTACACTGTTAAGAAGCAGCCATTTGAAAACATGGTCAATATAGCTCTTGCTCTCCCTTTCGCTCTCTCTCTCTCTCTCTGTCAGGATCTTGGCAGATCGTGGGAGGTGCTAATGGAAAAGCTCCTGCTCCTGTTCCCCTTGTTCACCACACTAATGTGAAAGGCACCATCCATGTTACAGCTGTGTGTTGCCACGACCAGGACGCCCTGTCATAGTCCACTGGTCACCGAGCTAATGGGCCGACCCCAGAAGAGAAAGACAGATGGAGGGAAAAGGCAAGTGTTGCTGAGGACAGAAAAGCGAGAAAGCTCCTTTAACCACTACTCACCAACTAACCTGAAAAATATTTTAAGAGAAACCCCCTTTTTGGATTTACAGAAAACCCTCCTGAGTGTCACAGGGTGCTGCATATTAAATCAAATGAACCCATAATCACATAAAGCAAAAGCGATCTTCATAGAGCAACGTTTTCTGCACATTGTGAATGACTTGTTTTCCAGTGATGAAGCGATCAGTCAGTTAACAGATCAATAACACATTACTGCAAACATTTGGTAATGGTCTCACCTTGTCTGTCATAATTCAAGCAAAAATGCCGAACATCCCCTGTTTTCAAAGGCTCAGATTTAAGGATTTGTTGCCTCTGTATCACTGGAAATCGAAAATCTTCTGATTTACAAATATGTATTATTATTATCTATTTATTATTAAATAATACTAACAAAATGAGGAAATAAATGTGTCTGTTTTATTCAACACATTTGGGATACTAAATTATCTGGTGAGGCATTCAGCAAGTAACATATTGCCTCTATAAAAACCTTGTTGCTTGTTTTTTGTTTTCATTAATCTCTATCTGAAAAGTGTTAGAATTATGTATGAGTATGTATTAGCAATAAACTTATTTAAACAGCACAATAGCAAAGGATACTCTATCATAGGTGTGTGTGTGTGTGTGTGTGTGTGTGTGTGTGTGTGTGTGTGTGTGTGTGTGTGTGTATTCATACAGAAGGCGCTGCCAGAGTCTGACAGCATTTCTTGTTTCTTTTGCATATTTCTTAGTAACCGTGAACTTGGGAAGCCTCTATCGCCTATCTGCCATCACCTTTGTGGTCACAACACACACACACACACACACACACACACACACACACACACACACGAAAGCCTGCAGTAGTAATTCTGAACAAGACAAGTCTGTCCATTCGTTCTCCTCTTCTTTCCAACTGGACTACAGCTTCAAACAACCCTCCTCAGAGTTTGTCACATACTGAACCACTATCAGACTCTAACCCACCACTGCAATCACTATGTGTGTGTCTGTGTGTGTGTCTCCAAATGTCTCCTCACACCCCTCATCATAAGCTCTGGAGACAGTGGTCTCCCTTAACGACGCTCTCCCACTCTCCCCTGTTGGACTCGGTGCTACTGAACAAACAAGTCTCAGTTTGTCAGACCCAAACCAAAGTGTAGCTGAGTGTTGGACAGCAGAAGGCCGAACCAGCCAGTGACACGTCACACAGTCCCCCTACCACACTCGCCTGTAGACAGGGGGAAGGTGTGGCAGAAAACACAAAGCTGCGGAGGCTACGAACTCTGTTCTTCTTCCAGGTACTGCATAGAATTTTTTAAAGAATAACTCCCGTTTATTACAACTTTAATCTCATGTTCTCAGCAGTTTGGGAAATCATTTTATATTTGGCACATTGACCAACCTGGAGGTACATTTAAACCATTTTGTGAAGGCTTTTCTAAATAAACAGAGGACATGACACAACTGTTTTAACAGACCAATTGGTGCTCCCCATGAAGAGCGCACTAATCTCTATGCTTAACATGGGTGAAGTGTCCTGTTCATGCAGCTTTAGAAGCTGTTTTGAGGTGATATCTGGAAGATATTCAGGTCCTGATTTGACAGAAACATGCAGGACAAATCATCTGGAAGTGAACCAAAGCCTCAGAGGGAGAAAGAGAGTTAAGTGGATAATATCTGAGCCATGGGGTCCTAACAGTGGCTGAGGAGGCCAAGGTGGGTTTACTTATGATATTGCGCAGTTCAAGTGTGGCTTGTGAGCTGTACCGCTGGCCTTCTCCTTCTCTCATCATTCTTACGATTTCTGTTATTGTGTTCTATCTAAAGCAGATATGCCCGACAATAATCTTGCAAAAATAGGTAGGTCATGGTGTTAGCCCCTTAGCCTCAGGGTGGGAAACTTCAATGGCGAGCAATCAGATTGAAGCCAGCACATTCATGTGTTGAGTGGTTTTAAAAGGCTTGCATTAACCTGCCGTAACACAAACCAGAGACAGGCAGGCCAGCAGAATATCAGGTGGAAAAGCTGTTTCTGTCTATCATACACTCTCCATTGTTGCCACTTTCCCTCTCTCCTCCCCCCTCCACCACCCCTCTCTTCTAACTGGCTCCACTCTCTCATTCTCTGTCACACTCCCTCTGTCTCTCTGACAATTGCGTTATTTGGCCTTATCGAGGAATATGAAACGCCGTGGCGCGACATCTCCGCGCCGAGCCCAACAGATATGCCAATTCATTTCGCAGCCGGCGATTTGACAAGCTAGACTGCTCCTCTTGAAAGACATCATTCAAGCGCACAGCCACCGTCACCGATCCCCACTCCCTTCCCCTCTCTCTCCCTCTTTCTCTCTCCCCCTCCACCTTCTCTTTTCCCCTCCCTCCTTTATCCCGCTTTCTCCATTCCATCTCCCGCTCTCCTTGTTGCAATCTGTAGAGCTTCGCCTCTTAAGATTGAAAAGGGCTCTCGGCCCACGACAAAAAGCCTGAAAAGAACAGGGGAGCCACAAAAAAAAAACATACCCCCTCCTCTACGTCCCTCCCTCTGTCACACTCCTTCATGAGGAAAAAAAAAAAGTATTGAAAATATAAAATGATGGGGTGGTGGAGGGAGGCAAGCAGGTGATAACATTGTGGATATTAGGGGTGGAATTGCGGAAGATGAGGAAGGAGAGTGAGAGCAGTGTGGAGGAGAGACAGAAAAGGAGACAGACAGAGAGAGAGAGAGCGAGAGAGAGAGAGAGAGAGAGAGAGAGAGAGAGAGAGAGCCAGAGAGAGAGGAGGAGAGGAGATTGGTGCCCTAAGCTGCGGGTGTTTGAGGGGATGACACAGCCACTAATACAAGTGTTTAAATATTTGATGCAGGGAGGGATAAAGCGGGATCGTCTCGCCACGGAATTGAGTGTCAAGACGAGAATCTATTAGAGAATCTTTGTGAGCGTGTGTGTGTGTGTGTGTGTGTGTGTGTGTGTGTGTGTGTGTTTGTGTGTGAATACAAGGCAGATTTGACAGTGTGGCAGAGCAGAGCAAAGCCAATTCACCCCCCCCCCCAACCCAACACCACTTCAACCCCCAGTCCCTGTTTCCACCACTAGCACCCCACCTTCTCTTCACTTAAATGTTTTTCTGCCGTGCTTCAGTAGATGCTGATTATCACGTCTTTTGGAATGGAGCTTTTTGGGCAAGGAGCGAGGCAGACAGCGTGTGAGGGAGACTCGGAGATGGAGAGACCACGGTGCAATCTTTGAGGGTGACAAAACACTGTGGGGCCCCTGTGTGTGAGAGCGAGTGCTCCTGGGCTGTCTCGCATGCCCTTGGACACTGAAATCACTCCGATACACTACACTGTCATTTTATTTGTGTCCAGAATTTTGTGACATTTAATGAAGCACTTGATGTGTACAGTGTCCTCATAAATTTCGATAACAGAAGAGAAAAGTGTCACAGCACTGCAATACACAACTTTCAGCTAACAATGCTCATCACATTTGAAGTTCTTAATTTCCTGAACTTTTCTTGAAGGAACTATTCAATTTGCAAATAATTTAAAGGAAAACTGTTGAGTCTAAAAACAGTTGCAGATATCAAAGGAATTTCCTTTAAAGCACTGCTCTACTTAATCACAAGTAAAAATGTACTCCTCGTTCATTTATTAATTGAAACTTTGAATTGTTTGTATACTTGATGATGAATTTGATGCTTGGGTTTAGATAAATGCACATTTTTCAGCTCACCTACTGTGTGCTGACTATCTGTTAGGCCAGTTATGCATTTGATGAGAATTTCCTGGAAATCTAACCATTGATCACCATCTCTATTTTACACAAGCATATTACAAATCACACATTTCCTTCCAGGAAATTTCAGAGGAAAATGTAGGGACATTTTTAGGAACTTATGAACTTCTAAAAGGTGATTTGGGACACAGCAGGAGGGAAAGGGTCAACTCAAATACAAGATAACCTGTATGTTATCCAGTTATATGGACTGCTGAAGTACTCCACCTGTTCGATCCTAATAATGAACTCTTAATGAAACAAAGGCATCATTAATAACAACAAATAGCTACAATGTAAACAACAACAGCAAAACAGTCTCTTTCACGGTAAACCTTTTTTTCCTTTTTCACTGCCACTCAGTCATGATGTTTAGAACATATTAAATTCAATGAAGAAACTACACACACACACACACACACACACACACACACACACACACATCTCAATCTCTCCTTCTCACTATTCTTTGATTGAGGGCTTGTGGCCTGGTCAGCAGTGAAACCAGGCCACAGTCCACTCTCACCTGGGTATAGGTGTGTGTGTGCGTGTGTGTGTGTGTGTGTGTGTGTGTGTGTGTGTGTGTGTGTGTGTGTGTGTGTGTGTCTCCGCTCTTTAGCTGTCTAGACAGGGCCGAGTGCCACTTTAACCTGTGTGTAATGAGGGCATGGTGGAACATTGTTAGGGAATAAAGCTTGTTACTTTTAGTCCAAACACACTCGCTAACACACAAAAATGCACACACATACACACACGCAACACAGATATATACACACACACTTCATCCAAACAAGCCTTAGCTAACACTGGGTCAAGGTTGACCAACACCATTGACTCCAATTTCATCTTGCTCTGTAGCGAGGGTCTGCTTGTTTTATTTCTCTTTCTCTCTTTCATAACACAAGAAAGTAACAGCTGATCAGCGTGAAGACAAACAACAAGGTAAGCAAATGTATCCTTCAAAACGTCCCTCCCTATTCATGTGAATATGAGGTTTACATTTTAGGAATCTAATAAGAGGAAACATGCAGCTTCAATAACATCACTAACATCATAAACTACCCACATCAGTCAGCATTATCAAGTGCTTGCACAATTACAAATAAATCAATAATATTCATAGGATATATCCACATTAAAGTACAATCCTGATTCCAAAAAAAGTCCAGTCATGTCCTCTGTATTTTTCTGCGAATTTGAGTGTCAGTGTTTGCAACTTGGCGGTGCTCTATGGTTACAAAATTATAAATTGTAGGTACTTAATTGGGCAATTTCAATATTTTTACATCCAGTATATTCAACCACTTTTTAAGCTAAGAAAATAAAAATAATAGATAAATTCAGGCATTGACTATTTCACTTTCTCTTGCCATGAACAGGCTGTTTTGAAACTGCATTTAGAAGTTTGTGGTAGTAGTTTTTACTACAGAAAATATAACTGTTAAATACATAGAGTGCGAACAATTAATATAATTAAATTTTTTAATAAATTTTAATTTTAGGGTGTCTGGTCAGGTATTTTTAACAGCGGAGAGGGGTACATTAGAGGACATTAGGCTCTTGACCTCTGTATTTCTAAAATCCAGTTGCCAGTGTTTTAGACACACCCACCTAAAACTAATACATTTTTATTCATGAAAGCTGTCGTTGAAGCTGTTTTAGAGAGGTGTTTGTGTGTAGTTTATGATGCTGCTGAAACGAATTATACGGTTATACCTTCATAAACGTAAACTGCATTCATTTTACTGGATAAACCGCGAGAATGAGCTCACAATAAGAAAAATTACTTGAAAAAAATTCCATGAACCACAAGAAAATGATGAAAAACTAGTATTTTTATTTTCATTAGTTATTGAAATTACTACAGGGCTTAAAAAATGGCCATAGAAGTGTTAATTAGGACAGTGAACACACAAAAGCACAGGCAGGTTAATTATAATTGATATTACTATGTTTGTTGGTACATTTAGTATAAATATATAGATCCTATTATTTTGCTTTATCATACATTTTCTATGTTTTCTGTTACTAATGTCAAAATAATATATTTCTGGATGATCTCTTGCAATTGTACAATTTACCACTCAAAATTGTTAAAATATAACAACGAACAACAAATGGGGTGCCTGCTCTGTCCCGGTGCTGTAAACCAGCTGAAGGAGCACATACACCCTCACACACTTAACCTGACTCAATAATGCACTAGTGAGCGTGCTGCGTAATGTGTGTGTAGCATCCAGATCAGACACCCTGTGACATCCCCCAGCCTCCTACACGCATGCACACGCACAGGCACACACACACACACACATACACATACACACACACACACACACACACACACACACACACACACACACACACACACACACACACACACAAAACCATGCAAACACTAACATATGCACACATGGCACCCATCAACCCCCCCTCCCATACACATACACACCTCCCCCCACATCCACCCTGGAGACAGTGATTCTATGTTCCATGTCGCCACCCTGTCTTGTCACATTTCCTTCTTGTCTGCCACTCTTTCTCTCTCTTTCTCTCTCTCTCTCTCTCTCTGCCTTTCTCTTTTGTACCCTCTCTGTCTTCCTATCCTCTCTCTCCCTCTCTTCTCCCATCCCTCCATCCAATCAATAACTGCTGGCACTTCCTTCCACAGCTCAGGAAAAAACAATTAAAAGCCATCGATCCCAGCACACACTCACACGTGGGCGCGCAAGAACACACACAGGCAAACACACACATGCGTACACACACAAACACGCGCTCGGCCATGAATATGCAAGTGGGTCTCCTTGACCTTCAAAGACAGGGGAAAGCCAGGTGACTTCATTCTTCATGGGACTGCCACTGGATACGTCTGTCACCCCCTCACACAGACACACACACACATGCACACAAATATTGACAGGGAGAGACGTATGTTTGAGACATACATGCAAAGTTAAGTGTGTCTGTGGGTGCATACATGCATATCTTAACATATACAGCGCAGACACATGCACACAGTTTGTTTCCTCTATGTTGTTTAGACTTGAAAAGACTGGAGTGGCTCAGTATGTGAACAGATTGGTGGAGCCAGTGAGTTGCTTTCCATCATCAGCAAGTTCATTAACCAATGGATAATGCAGGTCTGGTAATCACTTACAATCCTGGACAGATAGTTTTAATGTCGTGTCCATTCACATAAGTTGCTTTACAGCCAGAAACAGAACCAAGGCACAAAAGTATGAACTACAACAATGAACAAAACCTAAATCTTTGCAAAAGAAACAATAACAGCTGCTAGCTTGTTTACGTTTGTTATTAGTGACCATGTTCAGCACAGATCAGTGTGTAGGTTGTAGCCATGGCTGCAGTAATTGGTGATTACTGTTGTAGCATTTGAGCAGTCACTGATGATTTGACAACACTGCAAGCACTCAGTGGCAGTATCAGGAACTTGGATTTCATATGACCTCACAAGCACAGCTAAAATTAACATCTGTGACTGCTGTTATTTATCAGGTTTTCTTCAGATTTGTTCAACTCAGTCAAATCCATCTATTGTTCCAGCTAGCTTTGTGCTCTGGACAGATGGAGAAATGGAGGAGAAGAAAGAGATGGATAGATGGAAGAACCGGTATGGATACATGGACACAACAAGGAAAAATGAAGGTGACGGAGGATGAAAGAAAGAAAGAAAGAAAGAAAGAAAGAAAGAAAGAAAGAAAGAAAGAAAGAAAGAAAGAAAGAAAGAAAGAAAGAAAGAAAGATGGCTGTTGCAGTGGGCTAAGCAAAGAGAGAGTGTAATAGAGAGGGACAGCAGTCACACTCTGGCTGTTGCTCAATGAGGGAGTGGCCTGTAACGCCACCTCTAATCTGTGTCCAGTCAGCCCTGACACACACACACACACACACACACACACACACACACACACACACACACACACAGCATCTGCAGAGCTGCCACAGTTTCAGCTACATGAAAAATAGTCACATCTCTTTGCTGCTGATTGACACGGGGGTTAGAAATGAAATTCTTTTGTTGTTGAGGTGTTTTTTCATTGTGTGTGTGTGTGTGTGTGTGTGTGTGTGTGTGTGTGTGTGTGTGTGTGTGTGTGTGTGTGTTGTGATGCTTGATGTCACAGCAGGCCAGGTGTTCCTCAGGGTCTGCTGGTTTTCTTTTGGTTTGCAGAGTTTGATAAATGAAGAGACAGAGAAAGACAGAGTAAACAGGGAGAGTGAGAGAGCTTGATGAATGATTGGCGAGTGATAGATTGACTGCAATCCTCCTACATCTGCAGCATCTGCTGCTGCTCTGCTGGCTGCTGAATTGTCAGGGGTCACTGTCACCCGTCACCAGTCATGTAGTGATTTCTGATACCTGCTGCTGTACATATTAGCATCGGAAAGTTCAGGATTTATGCAAAATACTGTCCAACTTAATAACACTGAACATGTCACGTTATGTGTTTAAGGATTCAGAGATCTTAATTGTTAATACCCAGCAGGTTAAGTTCTGCTAACTATGTAGGATGGTTCTGCATTGTACAGATAATTAGAACACAAGCATATTGGGAAACACAACAAACAAATGGGATACGGAAATGTTTCTGCGTGTTGTTTTGTCTTTTGGCCTCCTGTATGGGTCTAGATCTGAAAACACTGGATCGTACATTTCATTTAACTCTTTTCATTAGAACATCCCTGCCTGACAACTACCACCTATCACCAGATGAGAACGACAGTTTTGGATTTGAAAAAGAACTCAGGTATAGTTCAATATATTTTTTGTTGTTGTTGTTGTTGTTATTGTTTTGTTTACATCCAATGAAAACATTTTTTTTTTAATTTAGGTGTTAGACTGTTATGAGTAAGGTACGGTTAGGCAACTGAAACACTTGGTTAATGTTGGTTAATGTCAGAGACACATCATCTTTACAACAAAATAGGTGGAGTGCCGCTTTATTTAAGCCACTACAAGTAATGTACTGAATCAGGACTAAAATAGAACAAAAGCGTCTGTCTGTCTGTCTGTCTGTCTGTCTGTCTGTCTGTCTGTCTGTCTGTCTGTCTGTCTGTCTGTCTGTCTGTCTGTCTGTCTGTCTGTCTGTCTGTCTGTCTGTCTGTCTGTCTGTCATGATATCACAGCTGGAGCCTTCTGTGTTTGGCAGACACGACTATTAGATCACTGTTTGATCCATGAACCACAGCCCTGTGAACTTAAATATGACAGAACACCTACACCCATGAGTGTCCAGGACATCAGGTGTATCGGAAAATTATATGTATGCACATACACAGGAGCAAACAGGTGCATGCACACAGCTGCACACAGAGACAGCTTTCATTCATACACTGATACATATTGCACAGTGGAAAGTACTGCTTATTGTGACATTCTGCTTCCTGCTTATTTTAAAACTTTCAAATCACTGGACCTGGTTACAGAAGGAAGTAACACTCCGAAGCAGAGCTAAGATGCCCTTGAGGAGGGCACAGAAATCCCTCACTGCTCTATGAGGAACACACAGGGCTTCAGTGGACATTAAGGTGTGTCGTTTGCTTTTGCTTTGTCACACAAATTGTGCAAAACCATTACATTCTGGTGCATCATCACTTCCTTAATGTGACGGGAATTCCTGTTGGAACAGGATGTTGGGGCAAGACATCAAAGAGAAGGGATACGTTTGAAGTGTGTAGAGAAATTCAACTTTGGAGGCAGGATTGCTGAGAAATTCACCACTGCATGGATTGTTTATTGCGAAGTTCAAGTCCACAAATTACAAAAAAGTATTAGAATATATGTGGTTTATGTTTCTAAATAGCCTGAAGAGAAACAATGTATTCCTACTTCAAACTGAAATCCTTCTTTCCTTTCCTTCCTGAATAGATGAACAAGAGGCTTATTTCCAAGCAGCACTTCAAAATCAATGCACACATCAAAATGTTCAAAAATGCTCGATATCTATCCAGAGCAGATCAAGGCCTTCCATTAATAACACTTATTTGACGACTACTGTCATAAGCTCCAGCTCACCTCCAGGCCCGCGAGATCAATTGACATCTGCTCTGATTGGTTAATCGCTGCTTCTGATTTGCTCCGCAGCCTATGAGATCATTTCCCTCTTCTGTCAATCATATGTGCTAATGTGTGTGCCCGGTCAATTGATCTCCAGTCATCTGAACATAATCCCTCTGCAATTAACCAATTAGGCATTTAACCAATTTAGCAAACATCTAACATGCCAGACGGGTCGGGCCTGTTGGAGGTGAGCTGGTGTGTACTCCGTTTGTGCTTTTTGACTGAAGGCCAGTATCGAGGAGCGCGCATGTGTGTGTGTGTGTGTGTGTGTGTGTGTGTGTGTGTGTGTGTACTGATGTTATCACGCTTGAGTTGAGATATTAGTAACAGGTGGCTAACTGGATCCCCAGGGCTCCATGCACTCCACATGGAGATTTGTGTTAATTGAGAGATGCGTAATTAGTTTACGAGTTTGTGTGTGTGTTTTGGGGTGTGTGCTGAGTATATGGGAGTGTTTAATTGCGGTGCTGTTAATTAAGTCCTTTAATGCTGCAACTTTATGGTTTTACCATATTACGCACTGAGAAAGTGTGCTTTTGTCCATGTGTGCGACTGTTTCCTGCATCTCTCTGCGTGTCTGCATGTGTGTAGCAGCTGTATTAGTACATCACTGTCTGTCCCCGTCCATGTGCTGACAGCCATAAACCAGCAGACGAGCATGTCTCTTTCAGCAGAGTCAATTTTACAGCTCTGAGTCGCAGCTCTGAACTGACAAATCAATAAAATCAGAGGGAGTTAAATAATTTAGAGCTGGCTCTAATTAGTCTTCTAGTCCTGCAGTATGGATTCCTCTACAATATTGATGACAGAGTGCCTGTTTATGGAAGAGATTGGAGAACTGAGCTCTCTTCTTCTCTGCCTTGTTGTCAGAGACTACAAAACACAAATCAACATCCTGGAAGTTGGAGTATGAATTCAGAATGGATTTTCAGTTTTTTGGGGGGGATAATGCAAGAGGGAAACACTTGCACATGACAACAGAATGCTTTAAATACCAGTGTTTCATCTAGCTTGGCCTTCCTTTTGTGTGTTAATTGTCCTCCCTTCAAAAAACATGAAGCAAATGTGAAATGATTTGAGTGGAGCCACCTGATTTGGATGGCAGAGGAGAGAATAAATGCATCTCCACGGGCTGAAGGGTTTTACTCCAAAACTGTGTGAGGAGAGTCTGCTCCACATCTCCAAAAATAATAGCATCATCATTAAATGTAAGCTTTTAACCAAATTTGACAAAGAAATCATCTGGTTATACCCCTTTAAAAACAAAATGAAGGCCACATATTTATGTTAAATAAATATATGAATCAGTGTTATATCTGCTTATCTACAAGCCGAAAGTCCAAAGTTACAAACTGAGAATTGGTTGTCACCCATTTCTTTCCATTGGGCAAATTCCAAAAGTACCAACTGAATAATTTTTGAATGTTTTTTAGTCATTTTAAGCAAGTTTTCATGTAGATTTGGTTTATATTAAACTGTGGTGTCTCATGGGCTGGGCATATTTGGATGCACAATACAAAAAATTAAGATGTAATCAACATTATTATCATCCTAAATTACAACTGGTGACTGAATGCCCTGAAATTAACAATTTCCTTTAGAACTGTACAAAGAGAAACTGTAAAAACTGTATTTCTTTTACCTTTTTTTCCTTGGTCTGTATTCACACTCATTGTCTCTTTATTCACTGTTTGTTTGTGTGCTTCTGCAAGGGTGTGTGCATTGTTACATGTGTGTATACTCCTGCAGTTGTCTGAGCATTGTTAGTGTCTGGCTTGCACCTTTCTCTCTCTCGGTGTGTGTGTGTGTGTGTGTGTGTGTGTGTGTGTGTGTGTGTGTGTGTGTGTGTGTGTGTGTGTGTGTGTGTGTGTGTGTGTGTGTGGCGGTTGTTATCAGTCACGGGGGGGAAACTATCGATCATCTCTTTTAATTACCCCGAGCATAGCGAGAGGCCTAAATTAACTCCTCTCCTCTCCTCTGGCTGCTGAAAAAGCCATGCATATTTCACGACCGGGAGACCAATCGTATGTCACTCAGCCCTTCTCCTCTCCTCTGACAAGACAAGACTTATCACGGTTATTTATCTCTCTCCCCCTTCCTCCCTCCCTCCTTCCCCCTGTCTCTCCAGCAAGCATGTTGTCTGTGTGCAAAACAAAAGCGTGAATAATAAATATCCACATTGCGTGCGCGAGTTTGTACTGAGGCATGTTGGCCCGGTGAAAAACAAAAACGTGAATCTCAAGTGTCCCCATCGCTGGCTTGTTTGTGTGTGCGTGTGCAGTCATGTGTCATATGTGTGTCCTCGCTGCTATATGAGAAGCAGTAAAAACCCATAGAGGTGCATTAGAGGTGTTTTACCATGCTGCTGTCATTGTGGCTTGTCTGCTGGTGCTGACACCGAGCACTGTTTTCCTTCAAGGGACTATTCTGTAAGGGTCTACTCTGCTCCCCCCCCCCCCCCCACACACACACACACCTTTACTCTACTGCTTTTTGGCTTTCACAATAAAATTCTACCCCCTTTCTTTGATACACTTACTTTCACATCTTTCATTTTTCTTTTCCGCTGCCTCCAGAATGGAGAGGCATTGCGATCGCACATCCTGGCATCCTAATGGCAGGCTTTGAGAAGGACATGTGAATGACACACTAGACAGGAACACGCAGTCACACACTTAAATACACATTAAACCAAATTTCTCACTCATGCAAAAGGACACAAATAGTTCAAAGAACAAAAAGACAAGCACATGCATTGTTCCTCCTTCAGACTAAGATTCAAGTAATTAAACAAAGTTTAGTTCCTCCCTACTGACACAGGCATGCAAATATGCACAATCCAAGCGATCATTACCAGCTAATCTATGGTCTTTCATGGGAGCTGGATGTGACAACAATTGACGAAACCGGTGAGTTCTGAGTCCAGTCAGAGGCTGAGCTGCCACACAGACACAGGCATTCCCACAGACATGGTTTGGGAGTCCATTGCTAGCTAGCTTTTAGCTAACGTTCAATAGATACCATAGCTGTTCATGGGCCATTGGTCAAGTGAAAGTAGTTTCACTTTCTGTCTAACAGCTGAGCACATTGGGATGTTGGGGGTGTTGGGCGAGCTAGGAATTGGATACAGAGCAAGGAGACGAAGACTTTGTGGAAAAGTCCTACATGAATTTGCTGTGAATTGAAATTACTGTAAAAATTACGTCATGCACAGGTCAAATCAAATCCTTATTCAGACTCCACTGCACCACAGTGCCCAACAATCTGCAGTGTTTCTGCACACAAATGCAACAAGTTAAGATGACATGGTACACTGAGTGATCTGTACTTGTGTGCAGTCACTGACTGAATCTCTGCATCTGAGAGAGCAGCGAGTGGGTTTATTTGTTAGAATGCCAACTCCAATCAATAACTGACAGTCTCTCCGGCTGCCTCTTGATGGTTTGACTCTCCTTCTCCTCTTAACTCTGCACTGAGACTATTCCCAACTTGATGCACACACACGCACGCACGCACGCACGCACACGCACACACACACACACACACACACACACACACACACACACACACACACACACACACACACACACACACACACACACACACACACAAAACAAACTCAACTCTTAAACATAAGCCTCGTTTCCACCAAACACTTTTGGTATAGCACACTATCTGAGATGCAGGTGTGTCAGAAAGTATCTTCAGTCTCGGGTAAAGAAGATCCCGCATCACAATTTATTGATCATGCTAACGTTATGTTTAGTGTTCTTTCATGTCAGTATGTGGTTGTTTATTACAACAAGAGGATGAGTTCTATTTGAGAAAAGACTGCAGGCAGCAAGACAAAAAACAGCATGGGGACTAGAGATGACTCTGTTTGGGCTGACTCTCTCTCACCAATCAGTGGTCTCCAGTGTTTTAAGTCCACCTTTAGTATTGGATGAGCGGGATGTAGAGAAATGGTTCTCTTGGTACAATCCATAATGTTTGCCAATGGTAACATAAAATAACCATTTTAATGTGTAACAACCTGAACTGAAATGAATGCATTACTTTGTCTGCTAACAAGATCTGCCGCTTTAATGCTTCCTGGGATATACAAATCCATGTATAAGATATTAGATTTCTTTTTATGTTTTTTCCTTCTTGTGGTGACTTGGGGCTCTGACTGTAATGTAAACTTAATTGATTTATTGTGCATCAATTTTGGATACGTCTGAAATGCAGCATCCCTCTTTAATTTGCTTCTCTATACACTTCGAGGAGCTTTTCAAAAATGGCATCAAAAGTGGATGAATTACGAACACGCTGATGCTCGATGCTCATTTTTACAACTTTGACTTGCATTTGCAACCCATAATTCACATTTACTCTCATCACAAACATCACGCTGAAAAAGAAAAGCTGCTTGTCAGAAAAGGCTGTAACACCACTGGCTCAGTCATCCTGTGTGCACTCACCCGAAGAGAGTTATCAGTTTATCTATTCTTGTTTTGGCGTTGGAGCATGGAAGGTGAACTTTTTGAAAAAAAACTTAACTTTGACAGGTAAATGCTGTTTACAGATTTTTCTGCCTTATCCATCCTTTCCTTCCCTCACCGTCAATCTCTTTATCAAGCTGCGAAAGTTGATTGCCGGGCTACAAAAGCCTTTTGTTTGTCAGCTCCTTCACACTCCACCTCTACCATTTTATTTTCTTCCCTCTCATCTCTTGCTTTCCTCACATTATATTTTTTTTATCTCTTTGCTTGTGTGTGTGTGTGTGTGTGTGTGTGTGTGTGTGTGTGTGTGTGTGTGTGTGTGTGTGTGTGTGTGTGTGTGTGTGTGTGTGTGTCAATGAGAGAGAGGGAGATTTGTGTTATATTGCTGAGCTGACATGGTAAACAAGCCTTGCCTATCTGTCTGTCTGTTTTCCAACAATGAGTCAGTGAGTCAGTCAGCTACACAATCAGTCAACCTGCGAGTCAGTGAATTATTCCCACAGCTACTAATGGTCTTTCCTCAATCTCGCTCTCATTCTCTCTACACAAACACACACACACACACACACACACACACACACACACACAGAGAGAGAGAGAGAGAGCAGCCATCCTCTGTGTAATTTAAATGACTGTCAGGTCAGTGGCGAGAGCAGCACCTTGCCACGTTAAAAATGCCAGGCGGCTGCCATCGTCACCGCCAACAAGCTGCCCAAACTGTCACACACTCACACACGCATGGACACGCACACACACACACCGAGCTGTCAGCCACCGGTCACAATGCATTTACTTAGTGACAGAATTCTAATTAGTGGTCTGGCTGGTGTCACCTGACTTAGAGAGGGGGAGAGAGAGAGAGAGAGAGAGAGAGAGAGAGAGAGAGAGAGAGAGATTTGTATGGTGGAAGAGAGGTGTAGTACCAGATTGGAAAATGTAGACAAGTGAGATGGAAGGGTAAGGAGAGATGAAGGGGAAGAGAGGTAGAAAAAGAAGAGGTGGGTGGAGAAAGATGCTTGTTGATGCGGCGACAGAAAGAGACGGACAGAGTGATGGAGAGGAAGGAGACTAACAGAAAAAAAGGTGATGATGCAAAACTACGAGAGAAAAAAAAGTCTGATGAAAGAACACAACTCTGTTTTTCTCCTGCTCACATTTACATAAAACACACCAAATTACCTCCCACGAGTGACTAAAGCAATCCCAGTAGCTCCTAAATGCCCGCTTGGCTAATTGCCTGATGGAATGAGAGTGCTAGAGTTTAACCCCGCACAGCCCCTGACGTGCCTGCACCCTCCACTGTGACACACCATCACAGACAAACAAGACGGGAGGACGCAGCAGGGGAGGCGGGATTATGACGAGCAGCGAGCAAAAGAAGATGAAAATGTGATATACCCTCACTGGCTTTGATTGGTTTACACCACCTCCATTATTTCTGATACTGTAGACATCACTGAAATATAATGTTGCACATCAGTGTATATTCTACGCAATGATTGATTGGTGGAATAAGTTTCAAAGTATTCGTTTACTGGTAGTTCATTTGACATCATTAGAAGAGAGACACATCAGGCACATCTACAGACATCGAAGACGACAGAATCCAAGACTTATTTCCAAATGCAACTTCTGATGTAAGAGACACTGGAGTAATAAAACCATATGTGATTGTTAAGCCTCCATGTATCAGCCTCCACTCCTCTGGGGAGGCTTTAATCTAAAATATTTGGGAGCTGAATAGGAGTAAATCCCTAACTGTACTGTCAGCCACAACAGCAGTAATGAGGTCAGGCTCTGTTGTTCTATGACAAGGTTCACAGTCGGTGTTCCAGGTCATCCAAAAGGTTTTGGATAGGGTTGACATCAGGACTCTGTGTAGGCCAGTTAAGCTCTTCAACATCACACTCAGAAGAACATTTCTTAATGGACCTGGTTTTGTGCCGCAGGCTACCGTCATGTTGAAACCAGGAAGGGCCTTAACCTTTAAGCAGACTACTGGCTAAAATATCACAATAACATTTACCTTAATGGAATAGTTTCTCATTTCCAGATATTCAATTTTTCACTTTCCTGCTGACGGTAAAATGAGACGACTGATACCACACTCTGTTTCTGTCTGTCTGTTCAAAAAGTAGCTCAAGCCAGCAGCCAATTAGTTTAGCTTCACATAGAGACTGAAAGCAGCTGTCCTGGCTTTGTCTGTAGGTAATAAAAGCAACATACCAGCACCTCTAAAGCTCACTGGTTAATACATACTAGTACTGGGCGGTATGACCAAAAATGTATATCACAGTATTTTTCAGAATTACAACGGTTTCACGGTATATGACAGTATTTTTTTTTTCTTTCATCTGGAAGACAAATGTTTTAACACAGGTATATCCAGGCTTTCATCTGGGCAGAGTACCATTATCTCGTCCAAGCATACAGAGAAACTCCTCTGTTGAAAACACTTTTTCATCCTTTTTTTCTGCTTGCTATTGTTCTTAGCTCTCATAAAAGGACGAAATGCAAATAAAACAGTAAAATAACACATCGGGCTGGTCGGCAGTGTCCTCTGTTAGCGCTCTACTCATTCATGAGTAAACGAGAGGGAGTGGTGAAACTCACTGCGCAGTTGATAGCTCAGCGACCAATTGGTCAATTTTGATGATCGACACCTCTATTGACCAGAGTCAAGAGATTCGAGGGGCAGCACCCAAATTCACCATAGTAACACCAATGACGATCCAGAAGGAAGTAAGCCCAGAGATAGGTTATTGCATGAAGAGCGCTCCTTCCACTCTAGAAACCCCCTCCTCTTTATGTAAACAACCAGGACCTTAATGATCGATCTCAAACTAACACAGAGTCATTGGAGGAGACATTAGCAGTGTTTTTTCGAGCTGGAATATAACTTTTGACCACAAAACAGCAAAGGTAAGACATACTGTATGCTTTAGTAAAGTTTTTTTCTGCTACTCTTTGGCTGCTAGCTCGCTGAGTTTCCATCGCACAGTGAGGAGGCAGACATCTTCGTGATCAGCAAACTCTCTGCTTTCATATGATACCAGGCTTGTGTAGTTTGCATGAAGTGGCGAAATCAGCAGATGCTCTAGAGTGGACATACGCAATTTTCGTCTTTTTGTTACATGCGCGTGTAATTTATTGCTGTATGAATTATGTTTCGTTCGGGTGGCAATGCTTGGTAAAGGCTTTTAACTGAGATTCTCCCTGTCATTCTGATATGCTACACATTAGGATCGGTGCTTTCTAGTGTGAGCATTGACCGTCTGAACTGGAGCAAATTGCTCATGTTGCCGATCCGACAACAACTTTAGCCTAACAAAAAAAAAAAGCAACAGACACGGCTCCTCTTTTTAGCACAAGTTCTTGTGTGTCATCATGTTCTACTAGTTCTGCAGCTTCGATTTCGGAACATTCAATGTCTGTCCCATCCATCTTCACCGTAACGTAACACCAGAGCACTACAGTTTACCCTCACCATGCCCCCGCAGCATGCCTATTGAGAAGCGCATCATTGAAAACGGTCCCGTCTGAAACTGTCACGCGGCGCAGCGTTCCGGACGTTGTGTAATCACATACACCGGTGTGGCGGTATATTAAAAATTCATATCATAAGAAAAATATACACCGGTGTTCGGTGTGAACCGGTATACCGCCCAGCCCTAATACATACTATCACATTTGTTTAATCTTTACAAAAAAGGGAACTGTAAAAACAACAATTTGGGGTTTTACATGGGCTACATGCAAGAATTTGTCCATTGGAGACCCTGGCACCTGGCCAAGACATTGTTACGCTTATAAACCTTTCGTAAAACTGTAAATTTCCATTGCATTCAATTCAAGGCTTTAAGAAGTTTGCCAGGCTAAATGCGTTTACAGTTTGATGTTTGATTTCCAAAGGAAATCAACGGCTTGCCTACGTCCAATGACAGAGAATCCATTACAGATTTGTCAGAATGGAAAAAAATGATCTTGTGATGTGGATGTAAGTTTTGCTTCATTTTATTCTGAAACATCAGCAACATGCTGAGCAGTAGCTCCGGATGGGACTTCAGTATCCTGCCCTCTCTCTTCTCCTCTCTCTTCCGATCTACTCTCTTCTGACCTGTGTTGATCTCTGCATCTCTTCTTCTCTACCCCGACCCCAGTCCACCACTCCATCTCTCCACTCAACTGCCACTCTGCCTCTTCACTTGTCCTCCATGCTCCAGCTCTCCCGCCTACCTCACAGTGCTTCTGTTTCCTCTGGAGTATCAAAACTGCCACACTGTGGACCACTGTCACATTCATCAAACCTCAAGTCCTAAAATATAATTGTCCCTCACTGAGATGTTCAGTGTTTATATGAACTTAAGACTGCTGATTCAATTGACATTACTTATCTTAAAACTGTAGTCCTAAAATTGGACAGAAAAGTAGTGAAAATTCCGCCGGTTTAAAAAGCCGGACCCAGGAGACAGAGGAGGCTTTTAATCCCCTTGAAGAGTTCATCCAGGGCCTATTACCAAGCCACCAGAGTAGAGTTGTGGGGTTAGCTCTGACCCAGAGGGGCTGCAGGGCTGGAGGTCTAGGAGACTCAGGGACTCAGTGAGGCCAGGATTGAGAGCTCTTCATGGGGTCAGGCAGCCAAGAGGCTCCTGTCTGTCCTGCTCCCCACTCTGGTGCTATTAACGGGCAGTGTGAAGAGGCACTTTGTTTCTCTGCTCTGCATTTGTCTCTCTCTGTCTGCTGGCCTGCCTGCATGCATGCTTGTTGAGTCTATCTCTGGTTGGTTGGAGTGAGGGGTCCTTGGGACTCATCGCATCCAGAGTAAAGAGCTCTTTAAGGGGCAAGCAGGTAGTGGAGTGCTCCCCTCAGTCTTAATCAACTTCCAACCCTTTACACCTTCAGGGGTTCTCTGTTGCCCTTATGTCAAGGACCGAGATATAGATCCACATTGGCCACAGATCACAGCTTCATAATATGTCATCTTACTGGCCAGTGTGGTACGGCTTTTGTATCAGTATGACGTCATCAATATATTCTCTACAATTTCTGCATGAGTTGAGTTGCAAAATTGACTCTGAATTGAGTCTGACTCAGTTTGCTAGGGAATCACCATGGACTCTTGTTGAGGCCCCAACAGGGGGAACTTTGGAGCCCACTATCCAAAGTGAGCACAATCATGTTTGCATCAAAAAATCCCAACTCTTCTAAAATATGTCGACATGCTCAGCCATGAAACGTTTTGTTGTGATGAGTATTTTACTTCAAGTGAAGACGACACACCTTCCAGCAGAGCTTCTGTGGATGCTGTGCACTGCTCAGTTTCAACTTTGACCCTTTTTGATGGTGACCTTCTAATTAGCAGTCAATGACAGCTGCCTTTGATGTAACCTGACAGCGATTCGTGATGGGAAGGACGAAGATGAAGGATGTACAAACCGAGATATGAGAAAAGGGGACTGTGGTGCAGGAGAGCCTGGCTGCATGTGTGAGTGAGGTGACTGGGACAGTAGGGAAAGTCAGAGGGCATCTGGTGGACAAGAAGAGAATGGACAAGAATGGAAGAGTGGGAATGTGGCTGGAGGGAATGACAGAGAGACAGAACATGACAGCTGGTCTCTTTTGTCTTTACATTGAATTATTTGCTTCTATGCTCTATAGGTGCATTTCAGCTCATGCTATCAGTGTGCACAAGTGCACAAAGCTGCTTTTACAAATGTTCAAAGAAGATGTACGAGCTTCCAGGTGTATCAGAGGGAACCTTTTAGATCTATTTTAAGCGTATGCTGTCGCTCATTCATCATTTTAAACTGAATTGACTGGTGAAACAGTGCACTATGGATTATGAGTGAATGAAACTGAGGAACAGAGATATTAATTTCTCTCATACATCATCTCCATAACCAAAGGGCATGGGGGAACGATTTATGCTAATTCATTAACATTTCTATCAAGGCCTTGTCAATATTATGGATCAGAGAAAATCTGCCACTCACACAAACCAAATCAGTAATCATCTATTAATTTATAAACTGATGTTCATCATCAGCACTGATCTGGAAGCTTGTCTGTGCTTTGATGCAGAGTCATTGAACTATGGAAGTGTCCCAGTGCAAAGAGAAGGGGATGATAGAAGGACGATTTGGGATGAGGAACAACTTGCCTCCCCCCTCAGCTGTCCTCCAGCCCTGAGACAAGCACGAGACCATCATCTTATCTCCTCAAGCTCTCACATATCAGACTCCCTCCCCTGCCCTTTCATCCACTCCCTCCCCCCTCAATCTACCCACCAATCAGGTGGTCACCTCTTGTCTTTCACATCAACAGACATACGCTCAGACACATTTATCCTATCTGTGTGTGTGTGTGTGTGTGTGTGTGTGTGTGTGTGTGTGTGTGTGTGTGTGTGTGTGTGTGTGTGTGTGCAGTGATGAGACATGGTGATTAAAAATGTCCAGTAGAGGACAAGGGTCTGCCAAATTTGTCGTCCCTGGACACACACACACAGTGCTAAAATGACCTCCATATTATTTTCATGGTGTGTCAAAGAAAGTGAGTGAGAGGGGGGCAGGAAGAGGAAAAGAGCAAAGGGGAAGGAACAACTCAGGGTTATTTTTATCTCATTTGTAAATCATCTGTAAATCATTACAAGAACACAAAAGAATCTTCTTAAGATAGCACAAATAATGTTCAACTTCCAATGACCAGACCAGTCAAACTCTGCTTCACTCCAGGCCAAATCAGCATTGTGCTGCCCTTGAAGGGCCAGCTAGAAATGTAAGACATTACAATGTAAGACAAAGGACAATTGCTCTACATTTGATTACCACTGGTTTCAATAAAACTTTAGAATGAATAATTAGCTGAACCTCTTCACATACCTTCAGCATATACTGCTTCAACAATGCACCTTCTGAGAAACACTCTGATGATGGGGCAATTTCTTCATCCTCAATAAAGCTAGCTTTCACTGCCGCATCATTTTTTGCTCGAACTTTTTCTAACATTCTATTGAGAATGTAGGCTGGTTTTAAGGTGGTAAATTGTGTTTCTTTGGTTCTGTCAAGGCTTCCTCATTACAAAGAAGACACACAGGCTTGTCTCCATTAAGCACACACGTATTCGCTTTCCCCATCTCTCATAAATTGTATTCCCTGTGCATCAACAGTTCTTTTCTTGGACATTTTGCTTGGCTGCTCCTGTTATCATTACTAGCTAAAATCATTTGGCAAGAGTGCCACTGCTGGAAATGGTTATATGATTTTAAGACATATGTGTATCCTAACATCTGTCAGACAGAAGCTTTCAGTACACGGACAACAAAACCAGAACACACTCTGAGACATATAACTTACGTTCATAAGACAGCATAGACTTGTATTGCGCAAAATATAATCACTGCAAGCTCCTGTGTAAAATGAGGTGCTAGGCCAGTTTACCTTGAGTTAGACACATGAGCTCTACTCCAGTGGTTCCCAAACTTTTTGGCTGGGAAGTGTTAAAGTGTAGCTAATCTACTTGTGACCCTTTGTTGCAGGTGGTATATTAGCTGCAAGCACTTAACTTAAACATAGTACCAACACAGACTTGTCGGCTGGTTATCAGCCCACAAAGACTGAAATATGTCAGCTTTTACATGAATTCTAAATGAAATTCAGCACAGACATGTGTCTCTAGGATGAATTGAGATTAATTCCGTGATTAATACCTGGTGATCCTGACACTCAATTCGGGAACCACTGCTTCAGACACTTTTAGCTTTTAGTTGCTGGTTAGGAGGAGGATTTGTCTTTTATTCTTTCTTGCCACATTATTATATGTATATTGGTAAAACAAGGCCATGGTAATAAGACCTATATTTTAACATAAATACAAATGTAGTAAAATCTAATGTAGTATTAAACCTGAATAAAAATTCTAGTGTACACTCTTACTACAGATTTGTGTATGTGACAGAAAGGATCTCAAACAACTGCCATAATCTGCAACAAAAGTCACATCAGCTGTAGCTGAGAAGACGTGCAGATGTAACATAGGTGTGACACATACATATTTACACAAATTTTAAAAAAACACAGCTCACACTGAAATCTAAAAGGAAGCAAAACAAAAAGGAGAGAGGGCTCATGCATCAGAAGAGACCCAGACAGAAGAAGTCATTGTTTCTTTGTAGCCCCTGTGTGGCCTCTGTGGCCTTTGTTTCCACTGTGCAGCAACACAGGAACATGACATAATTAGAATTGTGTGTGTGTGTGTGAGAGTGAGAGAGCGAGAGAGAGAGAGAGAAAGAGAGAAAGAGAGAGAGAGAGAGAATGTGTGTGTGAGAGAGAGCTGTAATTAGAGTCATGTCAGTGAGCAAATGTGTTGTGACCCAGGCCTCTGTCAGGCCACAATATACTCATGACATCACACACACTCTCTCTCTCTCTCTCTCTCTCTCTCTCTCTCTCTCTCTCTCTCTCTCTCTCTCTCTCTCTCACACACACACTCACACACACACACACACACACACACACACACACACACACACACACACACACACACACACACACCACCTCTGTGCTGCACCTGACCCCATCACAAGCACAGGAGCCACTGGCGATGCGTGCTTAAAGTTCCTCAGTCAGTGGATGGATGGTGTATGTGTGTGGGTGTGCATACATCGTGTTTGACACACGGGGGAGATTTAGAATGACTGAGGGCAGCATGAGCGTGACGCCTTCTGCTTCTTTTACAGTCACTCCCTCATTCTCCCCTTTCTCCTCCTGAGTCCTTTGTCAAATTCAAAAGTGGGATACGGACAAACTATGACATTGCTTAATTGGTCCCTTAATTTCTCCACTGAAGTCTTTTGTCCACACCTCCCTCCCCTCTTTCATCTCCTGTTGCTTATCAGTCTAACATCTCCTCTTTCATCCCTCCTTTTCATCCCTTCCTTCTTCCATTTTTCTCTACGCTCCATCTTCTCTGTATTTCTTCTCTTCCTTTCATGTTTCTTTTATCATTTCCTTCAAACATCACTTTCTCTCCATTCCTGCACTACCTCCATACGATCTATTTCCCTTGTTTGCCTTCTTTCTCTCTCTTCCTCTCTCCCCTTCTCAGGGCTTAGAGCAGTCATGGTGATTTAGGGAAAACACTCAGGCAGGCAAAGCAAATGTCAGAGCAAATGGTCGCTCCCTTGGGAGGCAGAGAAGAGGAATCCTTCTTCGTGTTTTTTTACTTTCCTCTTTTTTTATTTTGTTATCTATAATTCTGTGATATTCCACCAGCTCACACATGTCAGAAATAGTCCCAAACAAAAGGTAGCACTACAGCGGAGGAGAGTACAGTGATACTACATGTGCTTTGTACACTGAACGACACAATTCATCAGAAAAAGAGTTTTACAATTTTACTGTCTTCAAGCTTCTGTTGTGCTGAGACATACCTCTTTACAAGGGTCTCTATCTGAATTTTCCTCAAATTCCATCATCATAACAAAGATTTAGTGTAAAGATGAGCAGAAAAAACATCTGTCTACCAGAAAGAGTAAAATTGTGGGTGCTTGTACTCATTGATTTATTTATGGTCTCATGCATCTCCCAGCACGATTGACAAACTGCTAAACTGTGTCAACACATAGTAATATCTGCAGCAATTACTGTCATTACAAGATCCAACAAAATACAAATCAAATATCAGCTCCTGTTAAAGTGATGATGGAGACAAAATACTGGATAAAAAACCTTTCAAGACAGTTTTGCCTGAAATCTCAGTGAAAAATATCCATACACCTGTCTGACAATCTAAGAAAGCTTGATGAGTGTGCGAGGTTTCAACACTGACTGATCACACAAACAAAGTTCTGTCAGGTGAACAATGTCTATTTCCTGTGTTTAGCATCTTAGTGGTGAGCATCTGAAGGATCTTAAGTATGAACAATTAACAGAACGTCATTTTGTGAATTTTCTACATTTTTCTTACTGATGTGAATGTAGGAATGCCAATGGTAACCGATTTGTGGTCGAACAGACACTCTGGTCATAATGATGCTGATGTTTCCAGACTACACCTGTACCAAAACCAGCAGGTTGACATTTTCACTTGTGAGCAAAATGACTAAACAACTATTGGATTGGCATGACAACTGGGTACACACATTCCCGCTCCAGGATGAATTCTCTTGATGGTGGCCGTGTTCGGACCAATGGTAGTCATGCATGACAAAATGTAGCCCTCTCATTCATTTAAATGGCTCCAGTTCAGAGACAGCAACGCAGACGGGTCCAGCAAAACAGCAAGGGTTCACCAGCGATACAACATGATGTCATCTGGCAAAGACTATGCACCTTATAATTTGGTTTTCTTTACAGTGAGCTTTACAGCCCAACAGACTGATCAGCAATGCTGCGGACTCTTACATGCAACACGCATCAGGTATGTAATTTGATGTCTGCTGCCCACAACACAGACAGAAGACATTCAGAGTGTACTGAGAGCAAGTACAAGCAATTACATTTGGGTTCTTGTTGATACAGAGCACTGATCCAAGTATTTATTAACACCGTTATAGTTCTAACATGTCCGGTATGTTAGAATGATTAATGATTAAGATGATGAAGAGTACATGAGCACAGCATCGGACCCAATATCTGCTACTGATACTGTATCTGGATTGTTCACAGGAGTGAATTTGATGACACTGCTGCATTTCCAGTGAGTTAAAGCTCAGCAGGACAGTGGGAGGCTTAAATACTCACTGGCTGAACACGCTAACGCACAATGACAATGAGGTTCCATGATGCTGCAGTTGTGTGCCGCCCTTGGGTCCTGTTTCTCAAGACTTTGTGCCAATTGCATTGGCATGTTTAACGATGGCATTACTAAAATTCAAGTTAAGGAAATATTGCACCATCTGATATAATACCTCTCTCTCTCGTGCTCTCTCTCTCTGATTGCTCCCAGAGGGGTCTGTACTTGCTGAAACAGTTGTTCTCACCCACGAGGCAACATCATTAATGGTGCATGCACAACCAACAGCTATCATAATATTATGATCCATAACTACAGACACTGAGAAAAAGAAAAAAGAGGGGGAGAGGGAGAGAGAGGAAGAGGAGTGGAGAGGGACATAACGGCAGTAGACCTCAGTGAATTACACTTACATCTCTCTACTCTCCCCAGCTCTATTCATCTGGGAGTGATCTAGGGCGGCGTGCTTCCTATGAATTATAGAAACGAGGCCATAATAAAGCGATAAATATATTTCTCAAGGAGAGCCACCGAGGCATTAACTGAGACATTAGCATAGGCTGCGTCCGCTCTCTATCTAACACAGTGATTAACTAACAGCGCGTGTGTGTGTTTGTGTACGGCTTTTAACATATGGCGCGTGTGCGGCGGAATGAGGAAGGTAAGGGTGCATACAAGTGTGATTCTTAAAGAGCAAGTGTGTGTGTGTGTGTGTGTGTATGTGTGTGTGTTTAAATTAAGAGGGTTGATCATGTGAGAGCCTGTAATGATGAAGTTTTTACATGTGCATGTGTTAGTGTCTGCATTTGGATTATTGTGTATATGTGCGTACATTATATACAGTATGTGTGTGCGTGAGTGGGTGTGTGTATGGTATATAAGTGTACCTGTGTTGTGTGTTATGCAAATGTCTACATGCTCTTGGGTGTTAATGTGTAAACACACGCACACATGCGAGACAGGGAAACGTCTTCACTCTATAAATAAGGCCCCCCTTCACAGAAACCTAGTGCCATTTAAATGCATGTAGATATGGAATTAAGTCTGTTTGTCCCCTCAATGTGAAGAGCAAACACATTTATCCCCAATAACAATGCAAATAACATATTTACACCTGGTTAACAATATAAACCACTGGGGCACTCTTATGAGTTTTTCCTCTGAGTCCAGTAAATAAAATCGTCTCATTAGCATACAGCATATAGTGCACATGGAATGAATAACTCTTATCTCCTGCATTGAGTATCATCACTTACAGAAGCACTTGCAATGGCTGCCAAACTCCGTCATTATGTTGTGTTATCATGTGTCTATGAGTGATATTTAAAGATATGCTGTATACATGTATAGACTGTGATTACTGTGCTTGTATCTGTATTGTAGAGATGAAACGATTCTGTGTGATGTGAGAGGGCTCGTTCACACTGACAAAGATCACCAGACTCTCCTCTTCCCCTCAGCTTTATGGTGTATTTATTAACATCCTTCACAGCACCTTGTTTTGGTTTCAGCTTTACTGTTTCGGTTCAGTGTCACTTCTCTCATCAAGCATTTCCAGCTAAAAGGCTCTGATTATCTGACAGTTTGCTATCTGCCCAGCACCAAACTGCAGACATACAAACTGAATGTAATGGAGCACTCAGCAGCTAAAGAGCAAGATATTTCCCTCTGGAATTGATGAAGAGAAAAAAACTGAGCTAAAAAAAGAGGAATATTGGATTTAAATTCATCAAGTGAACAGACGCATGACTGGAAATGAATATTAAGGCTGTTTGCTAACATGTTTGCCAAAACAACTTTGGAAAGTGACAATGTACCAGAGAAGAACTGCTTAAAACAGAATGAGTTAAAATGATAGCTTCTGAAGGTTTAACAAATTATGACTCCCCCTGCAGAAATATGCGATCTTCATCACAAATCTGCACCTAGTTCAGCAAAGTTCAAATGAACTGGAAAGCTTTGCAGGATTTTGTTTCCTCTGAATCTGGTGCCGAATGTTGCAGTCAGAAACTGGAACAGGATGCTAAAAAGGAAACTTTTTGCTGACAAGCGTTGATGTGGATGCATGCAAAACCCTAATGATGGCATTTTCTAGTATACACATACAGTATGGAGACATTTCTTCCCTCCTAGGAGGTTAATTAAAAAAAAGTCCCAATCTTTCTGTCGCACCATCAATTTAAACTCCTCTAAACAGTGGGGAGGAATGGAAGTCTCTCCATCGTTTCCTTCTTCCCTCTCCTCCTCTTTCTTCTCTATTTGCAAGACTGCCTTATTAGCCCTGCAGCTTCTTGTCCTCACTAGATGAAGACCCAGTCATTTCTCTGTTTGTCCGCACATGCCGGTGTGTCTGTGTGTTCTGTGTGTACGTGCAGTGGAAGCCACTTCACCTCCCCATCAACTGAACATCTCTCCCTAGTTTGTGTCTAATGAGCGATGAGCGCAGCACAGCCACTAATGACGCATCTTTGTGTGTGCGTGTGTTTGCGTGTGTGTGTGTGTGTGTGTGTGTGTGTGTGTGTGTGTGTGTGTGTGTGTGTGTGTGTGTGTGTGTGTGTGTGTGTGTGTGTGTGTGTGTGTGTGTGTGTGCGCGCGTGTTTGTGTGTGTGGGGGTTTTAAGCAACTAAGGCGCTAGTTAGCAGTGTGGGCGTGTCTTGTAGTAGCTGGTTTTGATTCGGTGCGTTCCCCATGTAACGCACTGGAGGTCGCGGGGTCAGGCCAATTACATCCTTGTTGAGAGATGGCTGCTCTTTGATTCGCCGAGGTTGCCGAGGTTCTAAGGGTTCTGCTCGGGGTGTGGGGGGTCTGCTGAACGCCGATTAAGGAGTTGTTAATTGGAGCATGTTGTTTGGACCAGGCAGAGATATTTGTGTGTGTGTGTGTGTGTGTGTGTGTGTGTGTGTGTGTGTGTGTGTGTGTGTGTGTGTGTGTCTGCAGATTGGTGTGTGTGCAGTAAGTGATTGTACCTGTGCTAATTTGACATGCATTATCATATTGTTATGTGCGTGTATGTTTTTGTGCAAAAGCTAACCCTTATTGTTCCTGTGGGGAAATTGCAGTGAACAGCAGTGAAAACATGTCCGCTGTGACACTGTCCCATATATGTGTGTGATACACGCGTTTTAATTGCAAAATCTAAAGACTCTCTTTCTTGTTTGACACAAAAGAAATGGCAAAGCTATCATCAGCGTCCCAACAGAAGCCTCTCCTCCCCAAAAAGCCACCATCACAGGCAACAAAACACAGATTTCTCCACTGGCAGTGTAGTGTTTAGTCATACATTCTGTTCTATATCTGTTCATATAAGGAAGCAGCCACCATCACCTTACATGGAACAATAAGTTTCTATTTTTAGTAATCTTTCTGAAGAAAGAAAATCACCTAGAATCTGTGGGTTGTCAACATCGAATATTTGGTCTACAGCCTTTCATTATGTACCATTTTGATTTTAAGATAATATAAAACTTTTTTGATCCCACATCGGGGAAATTTAGTCATTATAGCAAGCAGGTTACAAAAAGCAAGCACAGTGGCATACAGAGGTCAAAATAAAAATATAAAATTTTCAATGTAGGGCTACACAACAGGTCTATCTCATTGTGTAAAATCAACTTAAACACTAATCTGTAACTGTCTCTCTCCAGGTCAACATGAAAACTGTCAATATTATTGACAAATCATCATACTGTACTTTCATTATTGTGCTATCATCAATTCTAACATTTTTTTTATTGCATATTTTGACATTGAACAGTGTGTCTTTGGCCTGCATGGCCTGCCTATATCGTTTGTGTGGACTTTTTTTTTTTTCCAGTTTTCCCTTTTTCATCACTGGCTCCATGTGTGATTACTGTTCACGGGGTATACTGTATGTGTACTCTTACTATGTGTGACTGTCATCGGGAATGGACAATTTTCCATGACATGACTTTTGCTGCACACACATCAGTTTTTGTGTGTGTGTCGTCCACACAGCACAATCTGCCGTGTGTGATGAGGTATTGAACTGGCAGCTTCTCACTGGGCTCATTTCACTTGTCATAAAACTTGCTCTCTTTATTGGCCTGGCCATTCACACACGCATGCACGCACACACACACACACACACACACACACTTCGAACCATGTTCCCCTTAAATCCACTTCTAACAGAAGAATCTCCTGGGTGTTTTGTGTGTGTGTGTGTGTGTGTGTGTGTGTGTGTGTGTGTGTGTGTGTGTGTGTGTGTGTGTGTGTGTGAGAGAGAGAGAGAGAGAGAGAGAGAGAGAGAGAGAGAGAGAGAGAGAGAGAGAGAGAGAGAGAGAGAGAGAGAGAGAGAGAGAAAGACCAGACCAGGATCAATGCTGTGTTGTTTTCAGGAAAGTGTGTATTTATACTACAGGGCAGTCCAGGGAGCAAGAAGATGGAGAGGGGATGGGAGGATGGGAGGATGAAGAGAAGGCGTCATGGAGGGCTGAGATATTTAATGTGTTTGCTCTCCTTGCTGTTAAGTAATGATTCCCATATCCATCAAACCCCTAGAGGGCAAAGTTGTTCATGTTCACAAATCAAGACTGAAGTGTAGAGAGAAGAACACAGAAGAAGAATTCATTTTGTCTTTTTGCTTTAAGTATTTCTTTAAGTATTCCACCACATTACTTATTTCCTTATGTTATTTACTTATGTTTGTTGGAACATTGGTGGAGGGATTTTATCAATACACAACAATAATGTTGAAGCAGTCACATGCAGCAGCTCTTCAAAAGTTTGTTCACGAAAAATATGACGAAATATGTTCAACGACCTTTTTTTCCACGACTATGACAGGACTGCTGTTAAACACAAACCCTGGCTATAACGAAAACATGCAATACTTTGTTTTTGTTGACAAAAAAGAGGGGACGAAATACTTTTTGGGGTTCCTGTGCTGCGCGAGCCATATCAGGACTACACTGGCAACACACACAATGAGTACAGTCAACAGTGAGTGTTTGTGTGTGACAGAGACAAAGAATGTGTGTGTCAGTGAATGCAATTGTCAGTTATACACCAGAGTGTGTGTGCGTGTGTCTGTATGTGTGCTCGCGAGTCAGATGCTGATGTTTCAGTTTATTTTCAGCTGCAGCAGGAGCTTCAGTCCAAAACTAGCAAGCTAACTAGCTAAATGCCATACACCTTTCAATCATAAACAACAGCCTAGTATGCATTTGACACCTATTTTGTCATGTATTTGTTGACAGAAAAATGCTGGGTTTCTTTGTCCTTCACATGACCATCAAAACAAATTTGATTTGGCATCAAAATGAATCTGGATGTATTCTTTAAACTGTCTTTAAACCATCAGGTCACCAGACCAAACACTGTCTACAAAGCTCTTCTAGTAGCTAGTAGTACTAGTACTTCTTACTCATTCAACCTGTGCTTTTAATCAGATAATGAGAATAAAAAATCTTATGTGAATGATAAAACATTAACAGTTTGGGCAAGACTAGACTAACTGACTGAAATGTTCAGTGTAATTTGATGACTAAAAAAAGACTAAAACATCGACAGTGTGCTGTCTTTGAAGTTAGATAAATAAATTGATAAGTTAAATAAGTTAGTTAAAATGATTTAAAACGTTAAAAAGCTATTGCCAGTTGGGTTTGAAAACAGCGTCGGAGTGAGCGCTCTGTTTTGTTGTTTGGTTTTCGGAATTAGCCACAGTGAGCGCTCTTACCTCACAACCTATCTTTGACGTTTCCGTGTTTCTTGCTAGCTAGCTTCATCTCTCACGTCGAGCAGACAGCCAAGTCGGACAGAGCCGAATTCATGATGTTGCTAATGTTTTTATGATACGCTTCTGCCTTGGAGATCATTAGTCTGTAAGTAAAATGTGTACATAAACACAATGTTTTAATAAGTAGTGAAGTTGTGTCTTATGTAGTATATTGCAGATTTGTATGTCGGTAAAAACTTTATGCTCGGTTGCCATAGTTACGTGTGTATACTTACCGTCAATGTGAATATGTCGGTGCTTATATACTGATCCTTTTTTATTTTCTCTGTAATGTTTCAGTTTTACATGAAAGAAAGAGGTCAAGACTCAAGTAAAATACGGGAAAAGCAAGCCCTGTGTGTTTATTTGAAGACCCCTTTTTGGACGTTAACTAGCTGTCTAGCTACGCACAAGAGCACGCGCTGCGAGGGCAGCATAGTAAAAAGACTATTCTACGGCGGGCTCAAGCACTACAAAACATTATTCAGCAAGCATGAGTCTACGCTCAGGGAAAAGTTACCATAAGGAGCACACCACTGTGCAGCAAAATGAAGCTAGTGGAGGTGAAGCAACCGAAGAGCAGATGCTTCCTCAGTCATTCGATGCTAAGTCACAGTCATCCAGAGCATCCACTAGACTCTCTCAGCGTTCATCATCAACAGCCACAAAAGCTTATGCTAAGGCAAAAGCTGCCCGAGCACAACTAGTTTACGCCGAAAGAGAAGCTAACATGATGAAACAGAGAGCAGAATTGGATGCAAATCTCCATCTTCTGAAGTGTGAAAGAGCTGTTGCTGCAGCTGAAGCTGAAATGGAAGCCTATGAGGAAGCTGAAGTGGAAAGCGGGGAGCTGTACAACGCACATGTGAGTACGTCCAGCAGCATTTTGCAGAACTGCCCTCAAAACGTGTAACAGTGGAGTCTGATGAGAGAAAAATAAACACACAGGCTGTGAACAAAGACATAAAGAAAGAGCCTACAATGAACACAGACAATATTCAGCCTCACAGTACTCCAAAATACACAACCAATCCAGAAAGAGAATACTTACCTGAGCCAAAAGGTGCTCATGAGGACTTTGCAAGATATCTCATTCGGAGAGAAATGATAAGCACTGGGCTTCTGCAATTTGAGGATAAACCTGAAAATTATTGGTCATGGAAGGCCTCTTTTCTACGTGCAACAAAGGATTTGAATCTCTCTGCCAGGGAGGAGCTAGACCTGTTGATAAGATGGTTGGGAACCGACTCATCAGAGCAGGCAAAGAGAATTCGTGCGGTGCATGCCCTCAATCCTGCAGCAGGTGTCAATATGGTGTGGCAACGTCTCGAGGAGAGTTATGGAACACCTGAGGTCATCGAGGACGCACTGCTAAAAAAGATTGAACACTTTCTAAGGTTGACTAACAAAGACAATGTCAAGCTGAGAGAGCTAGGTGACATCCTCCTCGAACTGGAGTGTGCTAAGCAGGATGGCGCCCTACCAGGGCTCGCATATCTGGATACACCTCGTGGGATAAAACAAATAGTAGAAAAACTCCCCTTTAACCTCCAAGAAAAGTGGACAACCGTTGGAAGCAACTACAAAGAGGATTACAGAGTGGCTTTTCCTCCCTTTTGTGTCTTCTCCAATTTCATTCAACGGCAAGCAAAAATAAGAAATGACCCAAGCTTCTTTCTATCCACCCCTAGCAGTCATGTGTCTTGTAGACCAGAAAAGCTTGTACAGCCTCATCGTAAAACCTCTGTGACTGTACACAAAGTAGACATCCCTGCAGAGCAATCAAGCATCCAAACCGATCCTGTTCTGAAGAAATTAGAGCAGCCCGATCGTCAGTGTCCAATACACAAAAAACCGCACCCATTGAAAAAGTGCAAGCTCTTCAGAGGCAAACCCCTGGAAGAGCGCAAAGCCTATCTAAAAGAGAATCGCATCTGTTATAGATGTTGTGGTTCTGTTCAACACATGGCAAGAGACTGTAAGGTGACCATCAAGTGTTTGGAGTGCAACAGTGAGAAGCACATCGCCGCACTGCATCCAGATGCTCCTCTCACACCCACACAGAGTGCTGTAGCTGAAGGAAGCGACAGCGGGGAGCACGGTGAATGCTCATCTTCAGTAACCTCTAAGTGTACAGAAATTTGTGGCCAGGCCGACAGTCTACGCTCGTGTTCCAAAATCTGTTTAGTGAGAGCTTTTCCAACAGGGAAAAAAGAGAAGGCAATTAGAATGTATGCGGTGCTAGATGAACAAAGTAACAAGTCCCTCGCCAAAACAGAATTCTTTGACCTTTTCAAAGTAAAAGCCAGCCACACCCCATACACCCTAAAAACATGTTCTGGAAAAATGGAGACTTCAGGGAGGAGAGCTGTTAATTTATCTATCGAGTCCATGGATGGGAAACTCCAGCTTCCCTTACCCCCTTGATAGAGTGTGACATGGTGCCGGATGACAGGTCAGAAATTCCCTCTCCAGAGGTCGCACGCCACCACCCCCACCTGCTCTCAGTTGCTGATAAGATTCAACCTGTAGACCTAGATGCTCCGATCCTTCTGCTCTTAGGGAGAGACATCCTACGGGTGCATAAAGTGCATGAGCAAATAAATGGGCCCCATAATGCACCTTACGCTCAGCGGCTAGACCTCGGCTGGGTCATCGTTGGAGAAGTGTGCTTGGGAACAGTTCACAAGCCATCAGAGGTCAGTGTTTACAAGACTAACATGCTGAACAATGGTCGTACATCCTTTCTAAAACCATGTCCAAACAGCATCCATGTGAAAGATGACTATGGGTGCATAACACAATATCATGGTTCAGTCTTTCCTGCTTGTGACAAGAATACGAGGCCCACCCTCAGTGCAGACAATCTGGGGTGTTCAGTGTTTGACAGGTCTAAAGATGACAACAAACCAGCACTGTCCATGGATGACAAACATTTCCTTACCATCATGGATGCAAAGGTCCATCAAAACGAAGGGAACAGCTGGGTGGCTCCTTTACCCTTTCACTGTCCAAGAAGACAGCTTCCGAGCAACAGGGAGCAAGCTTTAAAACGTCTCTGTTCACTGCGGAGGACTTTGGTGAAAAACCCAGAGATGAAAGATCATTACTTTAAGTTCATGCAGAAGATGTTGGACAGTGATCAAGCTGAGTCTGCTCCACCTTTGGACAAAGACAAAGAACATTGGTACTTGCCCACATTCGGTGTGTACCACCCGCAAAAGCCAAACCAGATACGGGTCGTGTTCGACTCGAGTGCTGCATGTGATGGGACGTCTCTTAATGATGCTCTCCTTAGTGGGCCAGATTTGAACAACACTCTGTTGGGCGTTCTCTTGCGGTTCAGGAAAGAACCTGTGGCTTTTACAACAGACGTCGAGCAAATGTTCTATTGTTTTGTTGTCCAAGAAGACCATAGAGATTTCCTTCGGTACCTCTGGTATGAGGACAACGACATCAACAAAGCAGTGGTAGAATACAGGATGAATGTCCATGTGTTTGGAAATAGCCCCTCACCTGCCGTTGCTATCTACTGCATGAGACGAGCAGCTCAAGAGGGTGAACGAGAACATGGTTGTGACGCAAGACAATTTGTTGAAAGACAGTTTTACGTTGATGACGGTCTCATGTCAGTTGCCACACCTGAAGAGGCAATAGATCTTCTCACACGGACCAGACAGATGTTAGCAGAATCCAACCTGCGACTTCACAAAGTGGCATCAAACAGCAGCCAGGTAATGGAAGCCTTCCCAGCAGAGGACCGAGCAAAGGATCTAAAGGATCTCGACCTTGGAATGGATCCTCTCCCTCTTCAGAGGAGCTTGGGGCTTTCCTGGAACCTAGAGACTGACAGCTTTACTTACCTGGTGTCCCAGGAAAAGAAGCGATTCACACGAAGAGGTGTGTTGTCGACAGTTAACAGTTTGTACGACCCCTTGGGCTTTGTAGCTCCAGTAATAATGCAAGGGAAAGCCCTGGTCCGCGAACTGTCATCTGAACAAAGAGAGTGGGATGATCCTCTCCCCCCAGAAAAGGAAGCAGAGTGGATCCTATGGAAGGACTCTTTGAAGGCTCTTGAAGATCTGCAGATCCAGCGGTGCTACATTCCAGTCTCACTGTCTTTAACACAAGAGAAAGAACTGTGCATCTTTTCAGATGCCTCCACAGTAGCTATTGGAGCTGTAGCCTACTTGAGAGCTGCTGACATTGGAGGACAGTATCATGTCGGATTTGTCATCGGGAAGTCAAAACTGGCTCCTCGTCCTGCCCACACCGTTCCACGTTTGGAACTCTGCGCGGCTGTTCTTGCTGTTGAGGTATTTGAGCTGATCAGAGATGAGATGGACATTAAAGTGAGTACTGTAAAGTTTTTCACGGACAGTAGAATTGTGCTTGGGTACATACACAACTCCACAAGAAGGTTCTATATGTATGTTTCCAATCGGGTAACACGAATTAGAGGATCCACACACCCGAACCAATGGCATTACGTGCCTACAAACCTGAACCCGGCAGACCATGCTACCAGGTTTACATCAGCAGCTCAACTCCAACACAGTAACTGGTTCACAGGCCCTGCCTTCTTGTTTTCCAACAAAGCAGCAGAGACACCTGAAGCAAGTCTTTATGACCTCATTGAGCCTGAAGCTGATGACGAGGTTCGTCCTGAGGTTGTTACTCTGGCAACCAATGTGTCAGAGCCCCTATTGAACTCACAACACCTTGAGCAGTGCTCGAGGTGGAGCACACTCTGTCGTACCTTAGCCAGGCTCATTCATGTTGCAGCATCCTTCAAAGGAAAAACAGATGACGGAGAAATGAAAGGATGGAAATGTTTCAAAGAAATGCCCAGCATATGTGAACTTTCACGAGCCAAGGTGCTAATCATTCAGTCTGTCCAGCACACAGCCTTTAAGGAGGAATTCAAATGTCTTAAAGAAGGCAGACAGACAATTATGAAGCGAAGCACACTCAAGAAGCTCAATCCAGCAGTGGATAAAGATGGCCTGTTGCGTGTCGGAGGTCGTCTCTCCTCTGCCGAGCTGACAGAAGAGGAAAAGCACCCACTGATCATTCCACACGGCCATCATATTGCTATGTTGCTTATCAGGCATTTCCATGAACAAGTGGCTCACCAAGGGCGACACGTTACTGAAGGAGCTATCCGAGGTGCTGGATACTGGATAATTGGAGGTAAGCGCTTGGTGTCTTCTGTCATACACAAGTGTGTTACCTGCCGCAAATTGAGAGGGAGATTGGAGGACCAAAAAATGGCAGATCTGCCCACGGACAGACTCGCTCCTGAACCACCGTTCACTTCGGTAGGCCTTGATGTCTTCGGGCCATGGACCATCATGACACGCCGCACAAGAGGAGGAAGTGCGGAGAGCAAGCGATGGGCTGTGCTCTTTACGTGCATGTCAACCAGAGCAGTGCACATTGAACTGATTGAAACCATGTCAACTGACAGTTTTATCAATGCTCTGAGGAGGTTCTTCTCAATTCGGGGTCCAGCAAAACTTCTGCGTTCCGACAGAGGGACAAACTTTGTAGGAGCTTGCAAGGATTTAGGTATGAACACAGATGGCACAGTAATCAAGAACTACCTACAAGAGAAAGGATGCTCCTGGGTGTTTAATCCTCCTCACGCGTCCCACATGGGTGGCTCCTGGGAGCGGCTTATTGGGGTTGCCAGGCGCATTCTGGACGCAATGGTGCTTCAAACAGGACCAACACGACTCACACATGAAGTCCTGAGCACCTTCATGGCGGAGGTGACAGCGATCATGAACTCAAGACCCCTTGTGCCCATATCCACTGACCCAGACAATCCTGCAATACTCACCCCAGCGATGCTTCTTACTCAGAAGATGAGTGCTATTTCAGCCCCAGCTGGAAACTTTGACTCGACGCAGTTGTATGGAAAGCAGTGGAAGCGAGTGCAGTGTCTTGCCGACACATTGTGGAAGAGATGGAAAGGAGAGTATCTGTCTACTCTACAGAGCCGCAGGAAGTGGACGACAGATAAGCCAAATGTAAAAGAAGGAGATGTTGTCTTATTGAAAGACAGCCAGGCCCACAGGAACGAATGTCCAATGGGACTGGTTGTTAAGACCTTGCCAAGCAGTGATGAGAGGGTCCGCAAGGTAGAGGTGCGGACTGTGAAGGATGGGACAGCCAAGTTGTTTCTAAGGCCGGTGTCCGAGATTGTAGTCCTTCTTTCTGAGTCTCAACAAAAAGACTTGTGTTGATGTTATTGCCAAAGAACATTCCCCCTTAAATTTGATTGTATCTGTATTGACATTTATTTGTAGTGATATAATGCTATTATATCAAGCGGGGAGTGTGCTGTCTTTAAAGTTAGATAAATAAATTGATAAGTTAAATAAGTTAGTTAAAATGATTTAAAACGTTAAAAAGCTATTGCCAGTTGGGTTTGAAAACAGCGTCGGAGTGAGCGCTCTGTTTTGTTGTTTGGTTTTCGGAATTAGCCACAGTGAGCGCTCTTACCTCACAACCTATCTTTGACGTTTCCGTGTTTCTTGCTAGCTAGCTTCATCTCTCACGTCGAGCAGACAGCCAAGTCGGTCAGAGCCGAATTCATGATGTTGCTAATGTTTTTATGATACGCTTCTGCCTTGGAGATCATTAGTCTGTAAGTAAAATGTGTACATAAACACAATGTTTTGATAAGTAGTGAAGTTGTGTCTTATGTAGTATATTGCAGATTTGTATGTCGGTAAAAACTTTATGCTCGGTTGCCATAGTTACGTGTGTATACTTACCGTCAATGTGAATATGTCAGTGCTTATATACTGATCCTTTTTTATTTTCTCTGTAATGTTTCAGTTTTACATGAAAGAAAGAGGTCAAGACTCAAGTAAAATACAGGAAAAGCAAGCCCTGTGTGTTTATTTGAAGACCCCTTTTTGGACGTTAACTAGCTGTCTAGCTACGCACAAGAGCACGCGCTGCGAGGGCAGCATAGACAGTTTTTATTGACTACGATGAGAAAATATCCAGACTTTTAGTAAACTAAAAATTGGCTCAAAAGCAGGAAGAGATGGACTAGTTATGATAAAAAGTGACAAGGACATTTAACACAGAACTAAGACAAAGACTAAATAAAAAAAATAGCTGACAAAGTCAACACTGCTACCACTGGCTAAGCACAATAATGGAGATAGTACTGAATTATATGAAAAATAGCAAACATTTGCTTATGTAAATTGTGAGAAATAATCCAGTATCAAGGCAAAATGTAAATTATCAGCTAAAGGACATTAAAAAACTCTAAACTGGGTGAGCGAGGATGGATGGCTGGATGGACAAAATGTGAGACTGAAGAGGTTACATCAAACAACATGGAGTGAAAATATTATTGACCAACGTGAGTCACTGAGTGTCTTTCCTCTGACTGCATCGCCTCAAGGACACAAATATACTGACAAGGGTTTTCTAATAATTACCACTGACAGACACGGTTTGTTCTGTGGGTATATTGCAACTATCTATCATGTCAGGCATTTTCATTGATTGGCTTATAAAACATGTTTCACTGTTAAAAGTGTGTTGCAATGAGACTTGTAGCATGTTTTTTAAAAAAAAGTGCATAAGAGCAACGAACAGTGCTTACTTATTAACGCTCAACATGAAACTGTACGGCTTTCTCTTTGACAATGTTCTAAATACACTGCTATGTCAATATTCATACAGTGCTGTGGTAATACTGCATCTGAATATGGTCTAATTTACAGAGTATGATTTATTTACAGTTTAAAGTTATGGTTTTTATTGTCTGCTGCTGATTTATTAAAAACCTTCATGATAAAGAACTCTAAAGCAGTGCAGGAAAACACAATATTGTATTTTTGTGCACTGGAAGCTTACAGTTGTAAACTGAAAGGATGAAAAAGGGAACAGTCCCGCCTCCTTCTGTCTGCTTGGGACGGGCTGTGATAGATGAAACATTGTGGCTGCATACACACTCTGTGATCAACAGCAGGCCAGGAGACAGCTACTCAGACACACACTCGCACACACACACACACACACACACACACACACAGACAGACAGACAGCTATGTGTGCACATGTGCCTGTGAACAGACTTTTTCAGATGTCACATTCTCACAAAAACAAATATCATAAGCACACAATGATATTCCTGCACGCACACACCTGCACATGCCGACGCGGGTTAAAATGCACATATACACGTGCCAACATAAAATGGCACGTGTGCACCTATATGCTGATATGCAGACAAAGAAATGCCAACATACACACATACATCCCAGACTTTCTTCTACAAGGTAGGTCTACCCCCCGGTACTTTCCCTCACTGCTGAGACGGAGCCATTCATCCATCCTTTCTCCCTCCCTCAGCACCTAACGCTTTATTTATTTATTCACTGGCTCATGGCCGGTTTGTTTTTTAAGCAAGACAAATTGAAAGGAATAAAAGTCCAGACTTGTACAGGCTGCTGCTCCTACTGCCTTTATGTCAAAAGGCAACACACTGGGTTATGAATCATGGGGCATGCAAGCGTGTGTGTGTGTGTGTGTGTGTGTGTGTGTGTGTGTGTGTGTGTGTGTGTGTGTGTGTGTGTGTGTGTGTGTGTGTGTCTCCATGTAGGTAGTTAGTCCCGTGTGTTATCTAAACCTCACAGCTGGCTGCTTTCTGAGGTGTTAGTTTGTCTCTAACTGCTACACAACAAGCTAAGCAAAAGAGCGCTGCACCAGTGCTTACACGCTTACAACTACAGTACTACAACAGTTAAACAGGTTCACTGTACAGCTTCCATACATGGACACAGAGAAGCACATCAACATCATTAGCCTTTGGTTTAAAAAGCTTAAAAAAGCACGATGTCACTGTCAGTAGCAAAGCAGAAAGTACGTATGTGTCACTGTAGGCTAAAAGTTTATGGAAGGAGGGACAAAGTGTTTGACTTCAAACGGGAGAAGGCCGTTCATATTACCTTTAGTTTATATATAGAGCCTTAATTTGTCCAGATTACTGGGGGACTAATGGTGGAACCACTGTTGTTTCATGGCAAGAAGCTCCTGGGTTTGAATCTCACAGTCCAAACGCATAGAGTTATGTGACATGGAGACTATACAGTATGTAAGAGTTTATATGTGGTTGTATGTCTTTACATATGTTAGACTGATGACAAGCCAGATTCCATCCACATCTGGGGCAAATGTTCAATGCACTTCCAGAAAACTGGCAAAGAAAATGCAGATTGATACATGTATTCTGAATGATGGAAATATGGCACTTGTGCTGTTTTTATGTCTTCATTTGAGGAAGGGTAGAGTCTCCTCACCCCTCCACACTGACTGTTTCACATGCCAATATCCTTCATGTCTTCACTGGTGGACATGTAAGTCACAACCATCATGGATACATTGCAGTTTGTCACATTTTGCTTTTACTGATAAGCCAACCTTTCCACCTCAGCCAGTCAAAATGTCTGACATGAAAAAGACCTAGTGAGTGATTAGTCAAAAAAAAAAAAACTAGAGAAATCAAATAAATGTAGTGGTGAACAGTTCGTCCATTCACACCCAACCAGACACACACAGACAACATCTTAACCATAATCTTTATGTATCTGTCTAGCTCACAACTGCAAAGACAACACAGCTTGAAACAAGCTATTTTCTTCAAGAGGTCAGTTGGGGAAAACAAAACACAACACTGAGCAGCATTGAGTGTGTGAGAGTGTGTGTGGCTGCTGAGAGCGCTGTTAGATGCGCTGTCACATACTGCTTTCATATCTCGGTGTGTATCTGCGTGACTGACGAACTGGAAACAGAATCAGTGTGTGTGTGTGTGTGTGTGTGTGTGTGTGTGTGTGTGTGTGTGTGTGTGTGTGTGTGTGTGTGTGTGCATGCATGCGTGCGTGCATGGAGGTGTAGGTGTGTTTTCTGTGAGTGAGTGACAGAGTGGAAACAGAATCAGAGGCCTGGCAGTGAAAGACGAGCTGAGTGGAAGCATCTGGAAGAAAGAGAGGGGCCCATCAATCATGACTGCAATGCCACCCCACACACACACACACACACACACACACACACACACACACACACACACACACACACACACACACACACAGTGATGTAGATAACATAAAATGTAACAATGCACAAAAGGGTGAGAAATTGCTCCAGTAAGTAATGAGGTCCAGTCCTGTTCTATTCAGGTGAACTACAAGCATCCTCACACTTCGGTTTCAATGAGGTCTCAACACTTTGAACATCTTTGATATGACTACGCAAATTCATGCAAAGTTACTTCAAAATTAGTTTCTTCATGACTTGGATGAGTGTATTGTGTAGAACAAAGGCCCAAAAATCAGTATATAATGTCCGAACCTTTTAATACACATTCTGTTCATTCACAGAGTTCATATTTTTAACAGGACCATGCCTTCGGTGCCTGCCGGCTGCCTCTTATGTCGAGGGAAAGGGCCTTTCTGTGTGGAGTTCGCATGTTCTCCCCATGTTCACCTGGGGTATCCTCCATAAAAAAAGAAACCCCCTCTAAAAAAAACATGCATGAAAATCACCACCTGACCAATGGTGACGAAGAAGGAACTGGGTCCCTGGGCGCCGGTCGGCTGGCAGCCCACCGCTCCTGGTCTGCTGAGGAGAAAGGACTTACCAGAATGGGTTAAACACAGAAGAAGAATTTCACTAAGCATGGCATGTGTGTGCATGTGTGCAACAGATGTGTTCTCAACCTTACACATCTGCAATTCATGGTGAGCACTACTCACAATCTGTACAATCTTGTGTTAAGTCTTATGTGGCTGTGGGAGCTGTCCAAGGTCTAAGAAAATAACTCACAATGTATACTCGGTATGGTTCAAGTGTCAGACCAGTTCTTTTGGTGAGGTTATTTGGTAGGACACATACTGCATCCTGTGGGCTGCTAATCAAACACTGGCCTGAAGTTGGATTTCAATGGAGTGAGCCTATCCATGGATGCACGTATCCACAGCACAGACATTTGACACAAACTTGGAAATTCTGGTCTGGGTGCACCAATGTCTGAATTTGAAAGCATGATATTTTTCTCTGAATATCCTCCTGACTACCAGTAGTTCAAATTTGTCCCCTGTGGAGGACATATGTAAACCTTAATATCTCCCACCCAATGTATACCACTGAATTAACTCCTTTTGCTATCTACAGAGGACATTTAGGGCTTTTCAGTGATACCAATGTGAAGGCGTGGTGCTTTGGTACCTTTCTCTTTCAGGAAAATGGCGTCCATCAGTGCAAGCACATTTTATGGGAAGAGGAAAAGTAAGTGCATAATACTTTTTATTGAGCAAATTTTGGCTTGAAATGTTGTTGGCATAGTTTAGATTAGTCTCTTAACAACACATTAAAACATTGTCAGAATTATTTTGAACTGCATTTTAGCATAGTATTTAAGTTCTTTAAAAAATACCTAAAAAAAAAAAAAAAAAAAACTTTAAAAAAAATGTTTTCAGTATTCTAATTTCCGTACAAAGATTGGGAAATTTAAAAAAGTGATTGGACAATATTTTTTATCCCGGTAGTCAGGAGGATATGATCATTTGAGTTTTGGAGGCCTTTGTGGACAGACACAATTTATGTTTTGAGAAGTGTAAGACACAAGATAGGATATGGCAAATACAGCAGGTCACTGGAAAACTCTCTTGAGGGCCTAATATTTCATAATATATTAATATTTAAATATAATATTACAAAAAAAGAGCACTTGAGTGGACCCTGGCATGACAGAACTCTCAGAGAACACACAGTCCATCCTGTCATCCATCATAGTTGGTGGATGAGCGCGGTGTCTATATCTTGACCGGACCAGTGCACTGTTCTGGTAGGCTGGTCTCCCTTGCTGTCTGTAGCCTGAGTCATGATTCACAGAAAGAAACCAAGGGAGACTGCAGAGGTTCGAAAGAGTAGAGATGGACAGAAAGAGTGTGAGAGCAAGAGGAGGAGTATGAAGAAGAACACAGAGAGGGAGGAGAAGAAGCCCTGGAGTGTAACTCAATATAGGAGAAGGTGTCACGCTGACAAATGCTACACAGTGTGATCTATTAGTTATACCACAGCCTATGTTAAACAGCTGCCCTGTGCTTTGCTGTTGGTTCACACACACTCAGTTTTGGGGCCATCTCCATCATTGGTTACCTGTGGAGAGAGAATGGACAGACAGCTTGTTTCTGACAGCAAATGAAGGGGAACCAATTTAGTCCAATGGTCTCTCTCTCTCTCTCTCTCTCTCTCTCTCTCTCTCTCTCTCTCTCTCTCTCTCTCTCTCTCTCTCTCTCTCTCTCTCTCTCTCTCTCACTTTCCCTCCCTGTTCTGTGCCGGAACAAATAAATTTTTGTGTCCTCATTACTAATTAACCAGCAGCAACCCCCATTCACGAACACACAAACACACGCATGCACGCACACACACACACACACACACACACACACACACACACACACACACACAGTGGACTCTGCATCTTCAGGCTCTCTATGCTCACAAAAAGGTTAAAAAAAAGAGAAAGCATATGTGTGCATGTTGTGATTTACGAGCTGTGTTGCTCGGTTGCTGTTGTAGCATCCACCTGTAAGCCATTCATAAAGCAAGCAGCTGAATAATGAATGGCTGGTGTCTGGGGCCGAGCTAGGCTACGCTGTGCCCTGGTGGCTGTTTTAAATGAATAGGAATTAGTGGGCTACAATGGAGCGCAGAGCCCTCTGTGTGTGTGTGTGTGTGTGTGTGTGTGTGTGTGTGTGTGTGTGTGTGTGTGTGTGTGTGTGTGTGTGTGTGTGTGTGTGTGTGTGTGTGTGTGTGTGTGTGTGTGCGTGAGATTGTTGTTTATGGGCACAAGGGACGGCCATTTATCAGGCAGCCGCCATGTTGGCAAGACCAGAGCTGTGAGGGTTGCTGGGTTAGGAATAGAGGGCATTTCAAGAGAAATTTTGGATTTGTATAGCTTGGGTCTTATTTTCGTAGTTTTGGCCATTATTCAGTAACAACAACACCATAATAACAAAGTTAATTGCAGAGAAATGTGGTGCCGAAGAACACAATGTCAGATGATACTGTTAGCACAAACACATTTCATTTGGTTTCCTGTCGGGCTGAAGTTGGCAAATCGTTCTGGTCATTAGGAGCTCATCTGGTTCACACGTTTAGTTTACTGTTGTGAGATTTCTCTGTCACTTTTACGCTGTGTGTCATGTTTATGTACTACCAGCAACCTCCAGTGCACGGCATGGATTGACTGTTTCCGTTGTTCCCGTGAGTTTGTTTGAATCTAATGGTAACACTGATACAGTCCTGACATCTGGACTTTCATGAGAAAAATCAACAGTCACGGGTCAAATTTGGTTGGTATGCAAATTTTTTCTACTTTTCTACTTCTACAATAAATCAAGTTTCCTGTAACTTGACATGCTCTGTACACCTACACAGGCCACAGAAGAGTGAGGGATCAATCAAGCACAGCCTGTCCATGCTCACACACCTGTGTGTGTATGCAGGGCCCTTAAATAAACCCCCACCTTAGATTAAAATGAAGTCAAACAGTTCCATTATTTCCAAAACTGTTGTAAACATCCATCAAATGTCAGACTGACTTCTTGGTTCAACTTTGACGTTTCTGTACTTGGACCACACATGCACACACAGTTTTCCTATGCAAAGAAGAATTATCACTAATGTTTGGTAAAATGGTCAATACACTTTTACTGTAAGAGAAAAAATGCAAAACCATGCAAATAAGGCTTAAGCTGTAATAAACATAAAAGGAATTTTCCATTGAATGAGTGTGTGAGGGGATGCAGCAGTTATTGCAGTGTGTGTGTGTTTTGCATCTATGTTAACGTCACTTCTTTCATGTTTTTTTTTTTTTTTTTTTTTAACCAGTAACAAGTGCTGTTATCAATTAGTATTTCAATATAGGGAGTTAGAAATATGTCGAAACAGTCCAAGTCATGAGAATGTAAGTAGTGTAATGAATCAGTCCGGCCATTAATGACTCTACTTTTCCAATAAGTGACAGCTAATGAGCAATTCATCACTTATTCATGCTCGCCTTCATGGGCAGCAGCACAGTTTGTGAGGATTTCGCAGAGTTATGAACAGTTCTTCTTGTGCATTCACTGTCTAACGTACTCACAGGGATAACGCACACACACATATCCGCAAGATATCTGCAAGACGGCGTATTGGCCTGCAGGGATACACTCGAAACCGCTAATGTCACATTCTCCCTCTGCCTCTGTGCATTGTTGTTGGGTTTAACTATGGGAAAATGTTATGTCGGGTCATTTGTGTCTCCAAATTGGCTCGTTTGTTGCCTCGGCTGCTCTCTTTTGCCATTCAGCTCCCGTGGTGCTTCAGTTCAAATGGACACTGCACTTGAGAGAGGCAAGTGGAACAAAGTTGAGAATCTGAAGCATCGTCATGAAATAGTTTAGTGCTTTGTGTCAGAAGACTGAAGCTTGCATATGTTTAATATGATGGAATATAAACATGAGAGGGAAAAAACTAAATGTTTAACATTCTGTGTCTTCTGGAGATCTGTGTTGATTTAAGTATGATTTAAATTGCAGTGGGCAGTCACCACTTGTTTTACTGAACACAGATTTAGTCTCACAGAAGTGTTTTTGATCAGCGTGCACCCATCCATTAAAAAATACTGCATCCATTCTAATAATAATAATAATGATAATTTGTTTGTTTGTTTACCATGAGGATGGGCCCATGTCTTTCCATGTGTGTGGGAGTCTCAACACTGCCATCACTATTGACAATGGGCATAATGTATTTTTTGGGAGCCTAGTGAGACTCTCTGGGTGTCCACATCAGCAGGTGTGTTCATGTGTGTGTATGACCCCACTTTAACAACCACCATCTGCTGCGATCAGCGTTCTTCTGCGGGCAACTGTGTGTGTGTGTGTGTGTGTGTGTGTGTGTGTGTGTGTGTGTGTGTGTGTGTGTGTGTGTGTGTGTGTGTGTGTGTTTGTGCGTGTGTAACATCGGCTCAGTGTAGCTAACAGTCATATCGCCAGCAGACACTGACCTTTTCTTCTGTCCGGAGGCACACACATATGCACACACTCAATCCATCGCACAGTAGCACAAACACACACAGTGCATATGGTCGGTTGCTTCTCAGGCTTTGTGACAGCTGTCAGTCAGCACTCATGTATTAAACACACACACACACACACAGTTGGGGGCAGTGTTGAGGTTTAGTGGTCCGTGTGATCAGATTGGTGGACAGACAACGTACGTCCCATGTTAGGACAATAACAACCCTTCAGGACATGATCTCTGAATACCAGTTTGTGTGTGTGTGTGTGTGTGTGTGTGTGTGTGTGTGTGTGTGTGTCTGTCACCCCTCTAGGTCTGGTGCTGTGAATACCAGTTGACAACTGCCACCCCAAGCTGATTGACACATCTGGGTTTGAACAGGACAGGACACACACACATAAGTATTCAAATATTCACTCTGGACAGGATGCCAGCTGTCTGAGGCAGCTTTTCATGCAGAGTCTTTGGCATGATCCAGCTGTCAAATCTCCACTGGTGGGAACAAACTGATGATGACATGAGTCAAATGTCTGTGCCTCTTTTTTTGGTTTAAATTCACCAACAATGAAAAGGCCAAGGCAGTCACTTTGACTATTTTTAAATCGCAAAGATAACAACATTGTTAAGGCCACAGGCTGCAACAGATGTACAGCAGCTTCATTTTGTTGGCTGTTCACAAGGAGCAGCAGCTGGCAGACTGACACCCACGGCAAAATGCAAGCTGTGCCACACACTGGCAGTCAGCTTTTCCTTTAGCTCCATACAAAGACACAGTAACTACCTGATCACCTTGATCCTGTATCATCAATATACAGACATCAGAATCAGCGACTGGATGGACAGGATGACTCTATTGCCTATTTACACATCCAGAAGTCATGTTTGTGGTGTTCTGATGAATTCCAATATTCTCTTAAGCAGCTAATGCTCTATTATGTTCACCAGTTGGTCTCTAATGTCGTCTATTGGTGCTGGGCTGGTATCTGAAAGTGGGTTTATCTGATTTTTTTGCTGAAAACATTATGATGATGAGAGCAGAGAGACTGAATCAAAAAAGCTGCAGGACATAAAGTCAAAACATTGAGCTCAGAGAGGCTAAAATGCTCTGAAGCTTAAGAGAACTGAACTGTGTCTGTACGACAGGCCAGCTCTTTCACATTACATCATTTAATTTAATCCACTGTTAAAACAAAATTATTTATTACCAGAGCTTTAAGAGAGCAAAAAACCTATTTTGCACAGATAAAGTTTCCAGAACTGTCTGGGATTTCCGGGAGATCTGCACAACTGACACCTACTGATATTTGCCACTATAGCACACACCAAGATACATCAATGATGCAGTCTTTGATTAAGACCAAATGGCTGGTTGGATCATTTCAGCCTGTCCCATGATAAAAAAAACGGTTTAAAATAATTTTATTATCTCCATGCCTGTGACAGTCTATCACCAATACTATTTTTACTTTTACAATTTCATTCAACCATCAGAAATTGTAACCTACAACCTGAAGTTCCCTACCAGCCTGCTAAAAACGTTAATATCCACTGACTGAGCTAAGTTAAAGGCTCTACATATGAGATTTGTAACATTAATATAGCATCAAACAACTATTTCCTCTGTAAAGACATAGTGGAGTAATGGCGACCTGAGCAGAGAATGAAGTGACATGAAGTGTTGTATTCCGAGCGTGTCTAGCCTTAATTTCAGTAGCTGGTTAGGCTTTGTGTTAGTCCCTCGGTTAGTCCCTCCATGTGAAACCGAGACTAAGAGAGTAATCTCCCACCTGATAATAAAATGGCTATAATAAAATATAGCTCTTTGCTAGCAGTGTCCCACACATTTAGTTGAAACCATCCAACTTCAGCTGCATATAGCAAAGGATGTTACATGGATTTAGCTCCTTACCATGCTGAACATGTTACAAATGACATTAACACACATAAGTACACAGGAAATATCAATATTACAACTAATAAAATAACAGCCAAGATGTACATCTTCTTGCTTGCCCAGTGTCCTTACCTTGTCATTTTATGTTCACAAAAGGGTGACTTTATAATTTCCGCAATGCAGAGAACACAGATGGAATTGCAGAAAAATTATGCTAAAAACGGAATCGACTAAAATTGATGCTGGTGCTTCAGTGCGACATCTGAAAATCTCACACATAGAACCTGTAAAATAGATATCCAGACAACTAACATCAGCCAAGTTTCTTCTTCTCTTGTAATATCTGTAAAATAAGGCTCAGTTAGCACATTGCTGCACTCTTGAGCACGGGCTCACTGTGACTTTCACATGTACGATAAGTGAGCATATTTCTATAATATGCAGACTACCCTTCCTTGTTTAACGGCCCATCATTTCTAACATGGGCTCGCTATGACACCTTACTGGTTGAAATCACATTATTTATGACTCCATTTCTTATATCAGTGCATAGTAGCACATAAACGCAACCCTAAGCCTGACTGGGTCTGAAGTGATCTCAGACTATGACTTACTGATACATAACAGATGCATTCATTCACTGAAAAATCTCCATATCAAGCAATTTGTGATGTCATTTGAGTCCTCAAACCTTTGCAATAACTGATTTTTTGGCCCCTTTGGGACAGCAGAAAGAAGCCATAAAAACATCCTTGCCGTATTAGCACATTTTAAGTTGATATAGGTAACTTTATCACACATCCAGCACTTAGAAAAGAAAAATTATCATTCAGTTGGAATTTTGATAAAAGTCCAGTGATCCCTGGCTTTTAGCTCTGTTTTTGATGTCAACCAAGTTCTGAGGGAAACCTCTGGGAGCAGATAGTGTACAGTAGGTTTTAGAGCTTGTTCACTGACAGCTGCCTGCTCAGGCTGCAAACAACACTATGAAACTTTAGCTGGACAGCCAAACAATGTTTGAGTTTCAACATTCTTGATCATAGTACAAATTTTCTTTTACTTGTCTTAAGAACTTGTATTCAGAATTCTGAGTTGATCAAAATTTAAAACTATAATCAGTGAAACAATCAAAATGTCTCAGCGCCTTTAGCCGAACAATACCTTAAGCGCATGACACATGACTGAGACCAGGTCTGAACAAATCTCTGGACATTATCTGCAGGAATCCAAAATAAGACAAAGTAAGAGAAAGAAGAGGTGAAAGAAAGACAAAGGTTGTCAGAAGACACAGAACCATGAAAAAGAGAGAGGGAGAAACATGGTGACAGACACACACACACACACAGAAGGAGAGAGAGAGAGAGAGAGAGAGAGAGAGAGAGAGAGAGAGAGAGAGAGAGAGAGAGAGAGAGAGAGAGAGAGAGGTGCCTTTGGGCAGTACTTTCACCTCCACTGACATTTAACTAAAAACCAATCTCCATGTCTGCCATCTACAGCCCCTAACCTCGGGGCTAGAGGGTGGAGAGGGCTTTGTGTGTGTGCGTGCGTGCGTGCCCGTGTGTAAGCACGCCAGTTGCAAGCATGGATTTTGGGGGATGGAACCTAAGTATGTATTATTCGTTCACAAATTCATGTTTGTGTGTATGTGTGTGTGTGTGTGTGTGTGTGTGTGTGTGTGTGTGTGTGTGTGTGTGTGTGTGTGTGTGTGTGTGTGTGTGTATGTGTGTGTGTGTGTGTGTGTGTGTGTCTGCACATAGAGAGAAAGAAAGCATCAGAGTGTCAATTGTCCCCTGGGTGAGGTCAAGGTCTCTGTCCCCACTCAACATCATCACCTTCTCCATCTACAGACACAGACACACACACACACACACACACACACACACACACACACACACACACACACAGTGCCCCAATAATCATGCCATTGAATCACATATATAATCAGAGAGGAAATGTCCCCTCGTCACCACCATGCCATAATCCAGTAGGAATTGGAATTGGAAAACTTATACAAGGGTTAGCCGGTGCAGTCGGATGGTGCCCCAGGGCCTCAGCAGGAGGGAGGGACGGGAGAGATAGTGGGGGTGAAGAGATGACACAAGAGAGTGAGAGATACAGTCAGTCTGACAGAGAAAGAGAGAGAGAGATAGAGAGAGAGAGAGAGAGAGAGAGAGAGAGAGAGAGAGAGAGCATACAAACACATAAAAATGTAGAACAGAAGTATGTAAAAGAGATGAAGAAGAGAGATGTTACAGGTACAATGGAAGGAAGATGGTGAGGAAGGAGAGAAAACAGGTGTATAAGTATGTCCTTCCTTGTTTGACATACTGCTCCGGGTGTTACAACCTCACTCCACTCCACCCCTTCCCTTCTTTAACATCTGTGCAATCTTCAGCGTTTCATAGGAGAGGGTCTCTGAGCTCAGGTTAACTGCTAGCCCCAGGGCTTGTAGTAACATCCAACTACTCCTCCACCCAATCACCACCACCAGCAGCCTCAACTGACAAATGTCCCAGTCAATGGCACAGTGAAATTAGTCAGAGAGTAAGATGAAATGAAAAAAACAAATAGTTTTTTGTCCCAAATATCTTAGTTTCAGTATATTGGGTTCATTGGTGATGGAGGGATAGAAGGAGCAATGAAGTGATGGAGTCAGGAGGCGGATGTGTATGCGCTCTTGTGCATGCAGTGAGAAAATTCCATGTTTGCGGCCGTCATGCCTCTTTGTCCTGTTTGTGCCAACTGTGCTTTGCTAATGACTGGTCCCTCTATGGTGGCTCCAACCACGCAAGAATAAGCAGCCAAACATGTACAGTGTAAGTATTAATACACATGTGTTCAAAGTTTACAATCTTAATGATGCATATATTTTAACATCATCTCATTAGAAAGACTAGGTCAGTGGTCCCCAACCACCAGTCCACGGTCATTTGGTACCGAAGAAAACAAATAACATAATTTCCGCTTTATTGATTTGCAGAGTCTGAAGAGGTTTTATTTTAAAAAATGAATGGATTCTCTCCCATCTCTCGCACATCTCTTCCGCTTGACACATGTTATGCATGACAACAAGCTAGCAAATGAGGCCATGAGCCTTCAAAACTTATTTGGCACATGGAGAGTAAACATCCCGTGTTAAAAGACAAAGCTTTGGAATTTTTTTGAAAGAAAAAAATGTGAACATGAAAAACAGAAGCAATTATTGAGGGCCACCACATCAACAATTGCAAGTGCACTGAAGACATCATAATGAGTGGCTAACCGCATAGCTAAGGCTAAAAAGCATTAACTATTGGTGAAGACCTGATCCTGCCCGCCACTAAAGACATTTGCCATGAAGTCCTAGGAGAGGCTGCTGTTAAAAAGATTGCACAGGTGCCTCTTTCAGCTAGCACCGTCACTCAGCGTATTGAGGAAATAGCAAGACATCAAGGCGCAATTGTTGGAAAGGATTAAGAAATCACTGTGGTACACAATCCAGGTTGATGATTCTACTGATATTCTGAAAAAGGCAATACTCTTTTTAAAGTTAGTCCTTGTTAAAATTATTAACCGAGTCAAGGCACATGCACTCAACTCCCGTTTAGTCAAGCAGCTATGTGAGGAGATGGACGCAGAGCACAAACTCCTAAATAAGATGGCTATTGAGAGGGAGATCGCTGAACAGAGTGTTTGAATTACAGGAGCCACTGCAGAGATGTCTCTAAGAAAAAAGTCACCACTGGCAGCTCATTTCAGTGACAAGGAGTGGGTCACAAAACTCTCTTACTTGTGCAACATGTTCAGTCTGCTCAATGAACTCAATCTGTCACTTCAGGGGAAAATGACAACTGTCTTCATGTTGGCAGATAAAGTAACTGCATTAAAAGCCAAATTGGAAATGTGGGGACCGCGTGTGGACGGAGGGACATTTGACTTGTTTCAAACATTAACAAGGATTTTGGAAGAGACTGAGCCTGGGCCTTCAGTTTCCCAGTTGGTGAAGGATCACCCAAGGCTGTACAGTGCAACAATTTCCGTCGCATTTGCTACTAAAAATTACTTTGTGCGAAGAGAAATATGCATCCACTAGCACAAGTGCAAAGGTGTTGCGCACGTATCATGTCTAAAAAAATAGTGGGGAAAACTAGGCTATATTACTGTCTCTTGTCCTATTCGTCAGTTGCTGGAACAATGCTTCATGGGAGTTGGAGTTCTGAATGTGTACTGTCCTTCTGAACACAAAAGAACTACATTTCCGGGTAAACGTTCCCGCGCTTGCTGATCTGTGCTGGGAAACCATGACTTGTATCATTTTTGTGACAAACCAACTGCAACAACTAAGAATAACAAGAAGACTCAAGCAAAATGAAGAGGTATTTGTCTGTAGTTTCTACATCAGTAGTCACGACAACGAGGATAAAAGATGCCGTTTGAAGGAAAATAGCACTACTACAGCATTCACGGAGTCTGACGTTGAATCTTCATCACTCGTCGCTTCTTCATCGGACCAGCCTGTCTCCTCAGATACAAAAATGAATCGATTCAACCCTCAGTGGTTAAAAGATTCCACCTGGCTTGTATACGACCAGATCAAAAAGACAATGTTTCGTAAATATTGTATGGCGGCAGGCGAACGTATCTCAAGTAGATAAGCGCTAAGAGCCATATCTAATTCAGACCAGCACAGATGCGCATTGAAAATATAACATGGTTGATTTTTTATTTTTAAAAATGTTTAAATTCATCCTGTTGAGTTCAGGTGGAGGGTTAAAGACGGTTTAAGGAAGGTTAAAGAATCAGTTTAATTGTTGTTCAACATTGTTCAAATTTCTTATCAGTATCAAATTAATTTCGCCAATAAACACGTTAACTAACTGTCCAACTGTGCGTGCTACAATTTTTATTTCATCGTGTTTATCCGCCACACCGTGAAGACCGGTCCGTGAAAAATATGTCTTTTATGAAACCGGTCCGTGGCACCAAAAAGGTTTAGGACCACTGCACTAGGTAACTCATTGACTGCTGTTACTTATTGGTTTGATTAATTAATATAATGGGTTCACATCTTTAATCTCAGACAGCATTCTGTGGAAAAGTCAAACATTCAGGTTTTAAAAAAAAAATCAGTATTGTTTTTTTGTTTTTTTATTGCTTTTTAAAACACTCTTTGGAATATGTAATTATCACTCATTATTGCCCCGTTGTTTTCAGCCTTAATGCCCTATATTTTGACTGCAATGCCACAATAAATTTGTAAAAGTGGTAAAAATTACTTCATTACAGGCCTGTGCTCTATCCCTCTATCCCCTTTGCTGCTGTAACACTGCAAATATTTAATTAATTTTTGTGTCAGTATAACATTTTCCTCTAAAGTTGTCTTTGCAATGCGTGCCCCCTCCCTAGGTGGTGAGGGCTCTGTTTAATAAATGGGTGTGATAAGGTGCATGGTGGAGGGAAGACGGGTTACAGCAGACACTGTCAGTGACCTCAGCCTTAGCAGTCAGCACATCTCAATGAATGAAACTGAACATGTTTATAAGTTATTTTATTTTAAAGTAAAGTCTGACCAAATTGTAATGGTGAATTCTCCCTGGCTTTTTATTGGAAGAAGGTTGGGAGTCTGACAAACCGTACCTGCACTCTGGCTGTGGTAAACCAAGATCAAGAGGACAATGAAAGAAGGGTTAGGAAAAAACCCAGTTTTGAGTTTTTTGCCACTTCAATGTCACTACTCTGTTGATAAACTCATGCCAATGCCCTTTGCTGCAGCAACTCCCTCCACTACCCCAACCTCATCCTACTGTGCTAAGCTTCTGGTGTTGTTGATTTAGGATTTAATGTTCATATATGTTTATTATGAGGGTTTGTTCACCGAACAAAAATGTTGCTCTGATTCTTTGAGTCTCCTCAAAAAGAAGAGCCATTACACCAATTATGACTGTATAAATATTTGCTACAAATAGTCAATTGCTGTGTCACATCACAGGTTTGTTTAAACAGCACTAAACAAGCATTGCAGGAACAAATCCGCATTTTAACCTGGTTTGCATGAACCGTCTGGGTGACTTTGTTGTGAGCTTGCTGGAGATTTGTCCACAGTTCAATCCCCAGTGTCACAGTGCAACCGAAACCCTTGTGAGGACAAGAGCAAAGCATTACATTCACATTAGTCGGTCCAGATAGTGTGCACATGGCCGCAGAGAAGATGGGGCAGAAGCTGGACCATTAAAAACAGGACTGACTGTGAGGAGACCAGGTGTGCAGCCACATGTGCTGGCCGCATTGAATCAGTGTTGGCCAACCTCTGGCTTCATTTTCTTTGTGATTTATTGGACTGAAGCAATTTCACTTCAAAGCCTTCTAACCATGCCTGATAAACGGACAAAAGTATATGAAAGAGCACATAAAGCACATAAAAGAGGCTCTAAACACAGAGTTTCTAAGACGGCATCATCAGAACATCATTGACAATGACTGACTGGATCAAAATTACATCACAGGTCATGGTCGAGTCATATAACCAATGATCTACAATACTTGACCGGATCAGTCACCCTCAGCATCCAACATCTCATGGCTCACTCATGACCACCTTTACTGTCTCTTCTTTTCTGTTTTTCTCATTCCCGTTTTTCATCCACTCTTTCTCTTTGTAATTTCTTTTCATCTGTCTCTGTCATTACCTCAATTTGTTTCCTTCATCCGCCCGCATTGTCCTGACCTCTCGCTCATTCTCTTTCCTCATCTCTCCCTTCTTCCTTGTTGTCACGGGGAGGGTACGGCTGTCGGGTAAGTTTTCCCAACCTCCTCATCCTCTCATTTTTCATCAGCCCCTCTCCGACACCCCCATGTGCACACACACATACACACACCAACTCCCATCTCCCCATTCATCCCCTCCCTCTCCACTTTCCCTCTCCCATCTCTGGCACAAATGCATTTGTTCAATACCTCCAGCAAACAGATTAGCGGGCTGTTATCAGCGACAGGGAGACGGTGATAATGGTTTTCACCACATCTTCTCTCTGCCACAGATTAAAATGGGCCAGGTCACCTGCCACATGCACAAACACACACACACTTTCACATGCTCTCACAAACCAATGCACACACCTGCATCGCTACATGTCAACACACAAGAATTATCAAAACATACAGTAACTTATATGCTCACATGCTGTTCTCTCTCTCTCTCTCTCTCTCTCACACACACACACACACAACACACACACACACACACACACACACACACACACACACACACACACCTCTACAACAGCAGCATATTAGCAATCTGTTTTCTTCTTCTGCTCCTCCATCCCCCTCTGCTTGTCTCTAAGGTTGCCATTGGATTTCCTGTCCAATCTATTGTCACAAGCCAGGGCCAAAAGATACAAGGTGAAGTCAGTTTCAATCTGATGGGCCATTGTTTTGGCTTTGGCTTCACACACATACACCCCCCCCCCCCCCCCCCCCCCCCACACACACACACACACACACACACACCATGATCACAAATACTAGCTGATGCCCCGATACTTTGGTCGTATTTTTCCCCTGATGCTTGTCACTTTGGTGTATGTGTTGTGTCCGCGAGTATACTCTGTGTGTATGTGGATGTGTGTGTGCATGTGTGTGTCTGATCAACGCCGCTTGATTAACTGGATAAAAGATTTCTTTTCAATATGGGTCAAGTTGGACTGAATGGAGTGAACAGTGTGCACTGAACCCTGAGAATAGATTTCGGGCCTGGTTCAAGATTTTGAATCTAGCCCGATTTTGAGATGAGTTTGTCGTGGCTGACCAATTACCACCATTGTGGCCAAACGTGAATGACACTCGCGTCTCTTCCAGTGTAGTGTGGCATGCTAAACGACCTGTCACGCAGCGTCTTGGACGCCCCAAGACACCCCGACGAAAAGGCTAGCATGTCATTTGCTTTTAATGTTATAGCACATCCACAACCATTTTTTCTTTCTATTCTGTTTTTCAGTACACAAGACCACCAGCATCACACACAACACTTCTGTCAGTTTGATTGACAGTTACTTGACCCAACCTCCTCCATGACATCTGAACTTTCATTAGACGGGGTCATACGTGTAGTCTTGCCAGTCACCTGACCAAGACACGGCAAGAGTTTATGGCACTGTGATCATTAGATCTGACACTGTGACCATCTTTAACGACAAAAGACTTGTGCAGTCTGATCCACACATTAAAGTTGCTATTGGTTGAAGGGTTAAAACATACATTAAAATGTGATTGAAATAAAGGTTGTGTGTACCTTAAGAACAATTTCAACAACCAAGTCAATGTTCTTCATGTAGGAGTTCAAGGGAAGTGTACGATGGCTCTCACACAATCTGTTTCTGGTTTGTCAGAAATTTTGGTCCTTTATGAAGTGCACATAGAACAGAGTGTCTGCATCTTCCAGTCATGGTTTCTTCTTGTCTTCTATTGACAGTAGGGGTGGGCGTTACCTAAACTTTATACCATGGTCTTTTTTGTTTCTGTGACAGTATTATATTGTGGTAGAATTTATTCATTGGCTCTAAATGAGTGAAAATGAGATATAGGCCTGCGTGTGTTTTGAAATGAGTAACCTGCCCAATAATATAGCTTCATTTGTAAATGTAATGTGAGCAAAGTAACACAGTGTGCCATGGCATGTCTATCAAGTTAATTTAAATACGGCAGCAACAGACAGACACACATACCATCCCAGCGGAGGTGGCTTTCCTGCTACAACAATATCAGCTGAGCTTGTGGCTACATGAAATTTGGACATAATATTTGCTCTGGCTATGTGAGATGACGTGAGATGTTTGCTACACCCAAGCTACTACTCCTGTATTTATTACTCCTGTTACTATTGTCATACATAGTTTCATTTAAGTTTAATACAGTATTACTTAAAAGGTCATGATCTGAGGACACTCAAAATCTAACAAGTATATTAGCTAAACTCTATGTGTTGTGTTCATGTGCTCTGTCTGTACACAATCCAGTGTCCCATAGTGATAAACTATGTTGGTGGTCAGTGTAATGTTTTCTCCCCTTGTAAACCCCTCCAGCAGCACCTCAGCTCGGTCAATAATTAATGCCGGGGATGCTCTGTGTTTTACAGGAGGCCACAGCCATGTTTTATCACTGTAGCACATCATTCTCATTAGGCCAGATTCGATCAAGACTCATTGTACACAAAGACATGGTAGACAGGAGAGAGAGAAGCAAGGTGGGGAAAGGAAAGGAAATCAAAAGAAAGGAAAAGAAAAGCAGAAACCTGACTGTCCATCTAAAACAGTCTCAACTCTGTGTCCCTTCCTCCATCATTTTGTCTTGCTTACCCACCAAACCCATTAGTACGCTACTCTTATTTCTCTCTGTCTCTCTCTACAAGCCTGTCCCCATCACTTGCTGAAATTTATTGCATGCAAATAGGCTTCAGTGCGTGTGTGAATGTGTTGCCGTCCGTGCGTGTGTGTGTGCGCATGGGTGAGAGAGAGGGAGACAGACAGAAAGCAGTTGTGAGGAGGCTGTGTGATAAGATATACATATTTAATGAGATGGAATGAGATGTGGGTGAGGGCAAGGTCAGGGGTGACACACACACATAACACTTCAAACATGCATGCACAGCCACTCATATACTCACACACATATACATACTAAGTGAAGGCGCATGCACGCACGCGTACACACACACACGCTTCCACACACAGACCTTCTGAGGGGAATGTGTGAAGTATGGTTTCATTAGGCAGGCTGTATGGGATTAACAACAGCAGTGACATTTGGTGGCTTGTAAGCGACCAGTCTATAAAAACAGACCAAGGAAAGGTGTGTGTGTGTGTGTGTGTGTGTGTGTGTGTGTGTGTGTGTGTGTGTGTGTGTGTGTGTGTGTGTGTGTGTGCCAGTGCCTATAAGTGTGTCTCTGTGTGCGTGTCTGCGTATGTGAGAAATACAGTAAATGTTTCCACGTTTCCAATTTTTTTTCTCTCATACTGTGTCACAAACACAAACACACACACTTCTACACATACACCTGGCAACAGATGGGCCCAAGATGTTTGATAGGAGAACCTTATTATTTGTCCCCTGGGTATTTTAGCTAGTCTAGTTTTTCGCTGCAGTCAAAGTGATTATGTGATCCAACTTTTATTACGCAGCTTTGTCCTAATACAAAGCTCCCCCAAAGGATTCTGGGTGAATGTTTGTGTATGTGTGACTGTGTGCCTACCATACCTCTGTCATTTCCTTACTTTGTGCCTGTCATCCTTTTTTTCTCAGGCAATCTCTTTTTCTCTCTTCCCCTGCTTTCTTGCTGCCTACCTACCACCACAACACATGCAAGCGCACCTACACACTGCGACTGCATATTCTAACACGCACACACCTTCTACAATTTACTGTCCTGAGGATGGTGGATGGCAGAAGAGGCTCAGCATGCGGTGGCTGCCAAATAAGGCAATGTGGAGAAGATATTCTGGTTAATGAGCTGCAGAAATACAGTCCTCACCCAGTGCCTACATTGTGTGTGTACATATGTATGTTTGAGAGAAGAAAGAAAGGATAGATAGGACAAAAGTCAATATCATTCTTTTGTCTTTGCTCTGTGCCACTGTGTTCTTCCTCCTCATCGCCTCCTCTGTTCTTGCTTTTTGAACTCTACTCTCTTGTAGGCACAAGAAAAGTGGGTGGACTAAGCCATGTACCCTCCCCACCAGCCCCTGCATGTGTGGATGTCTACTGGTGAACCAAATCTTGCTTGTAAATGGAAAACTACTGTTACAACTTCTGCAGCTACCTTCAACATTGTACTCCCCAAAGCATTTGCTGAGATCCTAGAACATGGTGACATCCCTAAAAATGAGTCAGTGTTTGCCTTCATTTACTCTTGCAAATAAATGTGACATGCTTTGTGGTTTGTTTCAACATAATATTTGTCATATGATTTTGGCACTACCTACTGCAGTCCTTAAAATATTTGAACTATTAACGAATCAGAGGAAAGAATACTCCCTCAGCCAGGTAACACTGGTATGGTGCAGCCGTAGTGTAGTGGTGAGCAGTGCATTCATTACAGAGGTAATGCTAAAAAACAGAGCAGATAAAGAAAGACCAACATCTGTTTTGCCCTGGTCAAGTTTCATTCCCTCTACTTCTCCTCTCTGTCATTCTCCTTCCATTTCCTTCTTTTCCTACCTACAATTTCATAATTTCTTCTCCTCTCCAGCCCATTTTCATGCTCTTCTCCTTTTACAGTCTCTCACCTTTGGTCTTCCCTTCTCTCTCTCCCTTGTTTCTTTCTCTCCTCTCCTCTCCTCTCCTCTCTCCACATCTCTCCCTCTGTCACGGCAGCAATGATTATGACTAGTGAGCATAATGCATAGCCATGAATAGGACTGTCCGGCTGATTGTGATGTATAGTTTTTCATTACCGCTCCCCAGCCCCCGTCATTAGGCACAGGGTGGATGGGTGGAGTTGGTGGAGGAGAGGGAGGTGAATGGTGGCTATGGTGGTGGGGTATCTATTTATCCACTAATTTGTAAGAAAAAACCCTCCCCCTCCTGTATGGTGGCAATCAGGGGACAAGGTAATCGCCTGCACGTGCAAGAGGCCCTGACGGCCAGCACCTGATGAAGAGCTATGTGGTGTCAGGCTATTGTGTGAAAGAGAGAAACAGAAGAAAGGAGCCAAGAACCATACAGTGTGAGTTTAAGCTATACATTTCAAAAAGCATCCATCTTATTGTACATAAATAAGTGAGAGAAGCTGATAGGGTGGTCGGATAACTCTACTTGTTTCCAATGCAAATCAACTTCTTTTTGAACATCAAGAGTCAGTTTCTTGATAGAAGTAGCCTACTTTATTTCAACAGCAGCACTGAGGATAACCGAATTTAAGTGCTGATGACTGAATACTGCTGAATGGTTTCCTGTCTCTTAAGGAACTACTCTAAAAACTGGGGAAATTTGCTGCTGTCAGCTAGATGAGGAAATTGCCACCAATTTCTCCTTTCTCAATATTATTAGCACAGACTTTAAGTCTTCCAACAAATTCAGAGCCGCCATATTTATGTTTGTGTTTTATTAGCCAGCAAACTCTTCGCGAGCTGTGAACTTGCATTAGCTAACTGCTTGCTGAGACACAAGCTGTCGTGTTCCATTTGTACAAGTATTAAATACATGATAAGACAAGATGTAATGTACACTGCAGGACCAGCTGGATGCTCCCAGTCTCATCGTTTCCTGTAATTAATAACTATTTGGTGTAAATGGCAAATAGCAGAACTAGAGAGAAGAGAACCTGTTCCACTGCTTGGCCTCTGATATCTATGTACACATACACACAACACATTCCTGGCTGTCGGGGAATGGAATAAAGCGCAGACACTGCTCAGGGTGTATCTCATCAAAAGACGGCGACATGGACAGGCTAGGTGAAAAACGATTTAACGAGATTCATGTATTTCTCATTAACTTGTCCAGACGCACACACATACACACACAATCATAAAAAATCCAGTGATCAAAAGTTTATTCATTTGATTGATGGCAATTTTAAAAAGTCATAATTATGTTACAGTCAGTCAAAAACGGCTGCTGTCAAAGCTTTAAACAATGACGCTGCACAGCATGTCATCTGTAGTTTACTTTAGCAAGAAAATGTACTCTTGTTCCGACCCAACCAATGGCTCGGTAAAGAAACACTGTCCAGGCAAAAAAAAAAAAAAGAGAAAGGAATATTTTACCTTGAGAAGACCATGACGTTAGACTTGCTCCTTTGGGCACCTGCCTATTGTTTTGTTAAAAAATAACCGGATTTGCTGTCTTAACTTCCTATTTACACATTTGTCGCTCCTACACATGTAAGGTTCTCAAAGAATTGTAACTGCATTGTCTGCACGAACAGTGCTTGGTGTTAGTTTCAGTGGACGTACAGATTCCTGCCATTAGTTTTTTCAAAATGTCACGTACCCTGTCATACCCGATAGTCTATATATTATTATTATTTATTGCATGACATGGAATTTCAAACTTTCTCACAAAACAATGCCATTGGACCACATAACCTCGTGTAGAAATCCAGTGTAAACTACACTTGCCATGCTGCTGTAGCTTAGCTTGCGACATTTCTCTGGGGGGAAGCTTCATTTAATGTAGAGTAACTGGTAGCTTAGCTCACTACACTTTCAAAGTAGCTTGCCCAACACTGTATAAATCTTGCTATTTTATCAGTGATGGTCTTTTTACGAGCTTCTGGCAAGGATCCTGAGGATGAGTGTCCTTTTTTCCCAGCCGCGACAGCATGGATGGTATTGTTTTCACCTTATGAGTGTGTGTGTGTGTGTGTGTGTGTGTGTGTGTGTGTGTGTGTGTGTGTGTGTGTGTGTGTGTGTGTGTGTGTGTGTGTGTGTCATCATGGCAAAATGTGGTCCTGGAGACACCTATTGTAGTGAGAACTGCAACCACAGAAGTGGCTTTGCAAGAAGTACTTTGCAAGGTGTTTTATATGTCAGTCTGTCTGTCTGTGGACAGATTTTGACAACGTGCTAGCATCACAAATGTGCAAGACGCATCACTTCACAGGTGTGTAATAGTATAGATCAAAATGAAGGTTGCATTCAAAGTTGGGTCTAGTCCGAGCAAGGGCATCTGAAGAAGGGGGGTAGGAAGCAGTGAAGGAGCCATTAGCCACCAACTTTATGTCCTAGGCCCACATTCACTTGAATATTCAGATCACTGTGTGCCAGTTTCAATGATTCCCATCCACTCGAAGAAATTAGGCAAAAGTAGACAGCATCTTAATTTATTCAGATTTCTTCAGTTTACCTAACCATCCTCGCATGGTCAACTTTTAACCTATGATATTAATGTCACATATGTATTTTGCTAAAATATTCCCTCATTTCATACAAGAAATGTACAGCTGACTTTTTGCTGATTTGCAGATTTGGAATTTGAACAGGTCATTGCAGAACAAATATTTTACTTTTTCCCAAGTTTGAATCAAAGTTTCAATTTAAAATGTAAAGTGACACTTTGCAGATGAAAATGAGAGGCAAAAGAAAAGACAGAAACAACCTCCACACATAAGAAAGATCCCAAAAGAGCTTTGCGGTTGGCTTTAGATTGTCCCAGTCCAGCATCCCCAAGAATGTGTTCATCAGACAATTAGCCTGACATTTTTATAGCACACTTGTTGTGAGGGTGTAGAGGTTTGTGAGTGGACAGTTTCAACTTTGACACTTGAGCTCTCGGCTTTTTCAATATTCACACTCGTTTCCTAACCTTAATAAAGGGCTTCAATTGAATAACCTTATCCACACTTAGCAGATATTGAAAAACGATGTTAGAGGAAGTGTAAGAATGTTACCACTGAACATAATCTGGGGGTTTCTCATAATCAACCAGTATCATTGTTCTGTCTAGAAAGTTGCTTGATTGGTCATCATCATCTTCACAGCTGTGTCCTGTCTCAGTAATCATCAGCTGAGTAACTAAAACAAGCACAAGTATATTGTTTTGAGTGTAGGGGAAGTTTGATAGCGTGATACAGGGTGAGACGATCACAGCTGTTTATGATCTGGACAAAAACACTGCAGGAGGCACAACAAAGGAAGTTTCTCACACACACACACACACACACACACACACACACACACACACACACACACACACACACACACACACACACACACACACACACACACACACACTGACAACAGGCAGGATGTCAACATGCTGTCATTAGCTGGCAACTCACCAAACACCACACAAACAATATTCCTCGTATGGTGTTAGAAGGTCTTACTTTTCTCAACTTTAATAAATAAGTCTACCTTCAGATCATGACTGACATAAACATACTGACAAACCTTTCACGCAGGACAACCATTTCTAGTTTATTTCCTGCTTTAGAAACACTGCTATAGAATATGTGTGGCATTTTTTGTTTTTGTTTTCTTATATTTTGTCCTTTCATGGATATCTGATTAATACCATTTTTGGGATGTGTGCTCAATAAGAGCTTTTCGGCAGGACCGGATGCCGGAAACTATGAAGTAAGCTATTTAAGTGCTATGACTCAACAATGAGGCCTGAGGGACTGTACATGCAAGAGCTGCCAAACTGCCTTTTCAGTACTGTGTATTTCACGTACTGTATATTGATAGATGTGAAGTTGTTTTGCATTCATTGACTCTGACGTAGAGAAGTGGCTGAATCTGCAGCCGATGGGTTTGTTTCTTTTGTAACTGCTTCACAAACAGCATATGAAAGCTGCTGCTAATGCTAAATGAATGGGAATAAGTGGCTTGCTGCTTTGTGCATTAGACTGTAAGCACTGACCTATTATTAGGATACAATGTGTAATAAAACATCAGCTTTGCTCTGAAAATGTTGCCCTACACTGTTGGAATGGCCCGGCCGATGCTCAGGAATCTATTAGCCTCTGTGTAAATGGCTTGTTGCTTTTACACACCCTGGCTCTGGAGCGCTGCCACTCGCTTTGTAATTAGTGCTGCATTTCTGCCAAGGAACCGCTGGCTCACCCCAACTCCATGCACTCCCTCACACAAACACGCATACTCAACAATTAGTGTGTTTTACCTGATAATGAAATTATGTAAATGGTGCCAGAGTCCAAGAGACGCTTGCTTATTCAATTCAAACAGGTTCAGGCCCCATTACCATATTTTGAAACATCTGACTTAATTAGGAGGACGAGGAGGGTCCCGGACCCATGGAGAGGGATGAGAGAGATGAGAGAGACAAAGACTTTTAACGGCATCCACTCGCCTCATAAAGAGGTTATTAAGAGTCGAGGCTGAAGATGGCCACTAATGATGTGTTGGGGAAATTAGGCCGATCAAACATTAAAAGCTGAGGCCCCCTCCTGTGGGCAGAGAAGCAGCCAAATGGGTCAATTAGAGAGGTATTATTTCTCTCTTTCTCTCTCCCTCGCTCCCTCTCTCAAGAAAAGGGAAAACTAGTGGGAGCTGATCTGCATAAAGTGTTTATCAAGACAGACATGTCCACTTAGGAGTGATAATGCTGAAATACCTCATCCAGCTAGAAGCAAATGAGGGGGAGGGCACAAAGTTGGGTACATGTGCATCTCTGCATGAGTGTGTGTTGTCTCAATTAACAGGATAATCTTGTGTTTGTATGTGCTCTTGCATGTGTCTGTGTTTTTCCTAGCCCGAAGCATGCAACATACTGGCATTTTGCAGCTATAGGTGAAACCAAGTGTGTCTGTGTGAAGTTCACATGCAGCAGGATTTGAAGGTAAGGGCAGAGGAAGCAAGGGGGGCTAGTGGCCCTCAATCAAGAAGTAATTCAGTATTAACCACATAATGTCTCGGTCGTAATTTAGAATAACCAAATTAACGTGCAAAGCGCTTGAAATTGCCTAAAATAAAGCACAGGCATGCATCATGGGAGGATGAGGAGAGTAATGTTCCTGGCAGAGAATCTACTCACTATAAATTGTGGTTTTATCCCTTTTCTACAGTGTTTTTACCTCGCCTCAGAGTGGCATATTTTCAATTAACTGCTGCACCCTAAATGGAGTTCAATTTTGAATTTAAGGAGGGAATAAATTCTACAATGTGGTGCTTTGTTGTGGGTTAAATACACTTTAGTTTTACGCTTCTGTCTCTCTGCATATCTGGGCTACTTGTTTCACTTTCTTCTTGTTTGAGAGTGAAGAATATGAGGAGAGCAGAGAGTGAGGGAGGAGAAAAAGAGGCATCCAAGGAAGAAACTGTAATTCTTGTGCAGGGTTTGAAATAAATTAGCTCTTAGCCATTCGGGGTTAGGCTAACATATTAGAATTTTCCATCTGCTTGCTCTAAATCATCTGCGAGTCCGCTCAGCGCAAAGGGCAGGCTGCTCATCTCTCAACTCATAGGACAGATTGCATTACTGGGCAATATACCTTTATTTCCCCCATTTAATCCTCAATGCAGGACCAACCGGTGCACAGCTGGGTAATAACACAGAGTCATGTATGTGCACAATTAAACATGAGCAAATACAACACACAGGCATGGAGATATGTTTTAAATGCATGCCCCGCGCACAGGATGATGAATGAAAGAACGCACAAACTTGTATACACACAGGAATACACAGGTGTCATTTTTAATCAGCTGAAAATGTCTTTGTGTTTACCCACTGCTTTGTGTTACAGAAAGAGGTGTCAACAGAGGGTCGACACATTTGAAACACTTAGCAAAAACCACCCAGACACCACACACACGTCACTCTTTCTCTTCAAGTAGCTGGTGTGTTGCCCGTCTCTCCCCGTGCATCAGTAATCAACCTTGATGCTTGCTGCTGTTGTGGCCATTGATTTTTCTGTTCCACATGTGGGTGAAAATTGCACTTTAAGTTACCCTGAGTGTTAAATTAATAATGAAACCGCAAGAGTGCCCTCTCCTGACTTTCAATTAACACCATCAGGATTAGAGAGGATGGATGGAGGGAGGACAGAGAGGGAGAGGAGAGAGATAGAGGAGAGAGAAGGACTATCCATGACACCCACTCTCAAGGTTTGGGTTTCGATCGTTTTGGTGTCCTCTCATCACGTGGGAATTAAAAACAGGGGCAACTCCTCTAGAGTGCAGTGGCCGAGCTTTTCAAGAAAAAAATCTAATTTATTTGAGAGAATCCTAATTAGCCAGCAATTTAGTTGTCGTGTACCAAGAGTGAATGACAATGTAAACAACAAAGGCAAGCAGCCAAATGCATTTTGCACATATTTGAATGAGAGCCCAGGACAGAGGTAGATGAATAAAGCAAGAAGAAATGGGAAATAGCTCACTCAAAATTCAAAGACATGACGTACTTTTGGATTTTCCCACATTAGCCAGCTTTCACCTCAGACACCCTTGCTATTTTTTTAAGCTTCAAAACCAGGACTCCCCCGGTTCCTCTGGGCAAGCTGTCCAGTCAAACAGACACGTGTCCACAGGAAGCTGACATGCAGATAAACAACACGCCAAACCAGAGGACACAGGTGCCTACTGGCAGCTGGCCCGGCTTCACATACACACACACAAACACATACACACTGTCAGTTCATTCTGATCCTGCTTTCCCGTCTCTCCGTCAAGGGAAGCACCTGCCTGATAGAGCGCCATTTAAGGAAAGTGGGGACATCCAGGAGCCCACTGAGCTACATGTGTGTGTGTGTGTGTGTGTGTGTGTGTGTGTGTGTGTGTGTGTGTGTGTGTGTGTGTGTGTGTGTCCGCCAGCTGATCTGTGGTTAAGCCAATGAAAACACATTTCACACACTTTGTTTGTGTGAAACAACATACTGAGACTGCAGCACAGCCTGAACCCCTCCTCTAATGAGGTCACTGCTTTATGTCTTTCAGTCTCAGAGCTTGTGTTTTGTTGAGGGCCTCACTTCCACTGGGTCAAAATGTATTCACTCATGATGTACTGAGGATGTTTATGATTTAGTTATAAATCACAGGGAAGTCACCTTTCTCACACAAAGGATGTCATTGAGCCAGAGGGGGGACAGGACAATATAGGATTGGATGATTAGTCAATTAATAGCTCACCTGATAGAAGCAGCGTTCACATCTCAATTGAGATGATTAGGTGATTTCATTCCTGTTTTCTATTACAGACAAAATCATTTTATAGACTGAATGAATTCAACAGTTATCCACAAACAGGTTAATTCATACAGAAACAAATCAGTGGTTGCAGCCTGAGACCACGCTATTTCTGGTGTTTGGTTTGTCTTCATGGACTGCTTGTGCTCCTCTACTACTCCCCTGCACACACGTATATGTCACATGTGCTACAAAAAAAAAAAAAAGAAGCCCGTGTGATGAATGACATTACCACAGTCGCACCCATGCAATACAGCTTTGCAATGCATGTGTGTGAGACAGTTATGAAATGGTGCTAAAATGCTCATCTGTACAGAGATTGATTTCATTTTAAAACCTTTTTTGGAGTCTGGTTTACAGTTGTGCACAGCTTCCCATGGTGTTTTTGTAAATCATAACTCGGAGAACAAAAACACGACAGATTTATACTGTCTGATCAATATGAAACTGTTAGGGTTTGGATGCTGCCCTACATTAATGTCCTTTGCCAGTCACACAACTGTTTAAGTGATGAACGGCATAACTTGTAGCAGTACCAGTGATATGTACAAAAGTTAACATACAGGCCTGTGTAGGCTTTATAGTCAGCAGTTAAAAACTATTTGGCACAGTAATCAAAAAGCGCCGGTCTATTTGCTAAATAAAAAAGATCAATAACTTACTGATTTTGACAAAGCAAGCTCTGTTTGCTGCCAATCATAATTATCCAATCATCATGAAAAAAAAAGCTTATGTGATCATACTGACAGAGAAATTGCTTCTGAAGTAATTGTTTTATCATCTAAAAAAAAAAAAAGCTTTCTGTGTCATTGTAATACGATGATCAGAAAGAACATTTTGAAATATTGTCTTTTTCTGCCATTTCACACAAGACAGAAAAGGTTTGTTTTGCTTTGTGTTTCATATTTATTGGTTTTACCTTATTCTCCTAAGAGAGTTTAGTCTACCAAAGTGATGACAGGAAAACGCACCACACGCTGTCAACACACTCCTATTCTGTCATTTATTCAGGTGCTTCCTGCATTTCCTTTATTTTGGAAGTTTACCTGAGTGTCCTGATGTTTTCAGGAAGAGCTGTGTTGTGATGACTGCCTGTGATACTGCAGGTGTCTGAGCAGTCCCGCTGAAGACACACACACACACACACACACACACACACACACACACACACACACACACACACACACACACACACACACACACACACACACACACACACACACACACACACACACACACACACAGGTGCTGTGATTCTTCACTTTCAGGATAGTACAGTCTGGTCTCAGAGCTATGTCTCTAATGTCTTCCTCTTCCTCCTTTTGCGCAGGCACACACATGCACGCACACACACCCATACACACCCACAGACACGCACAAACAGTGTTTTTTGTTATCAATTCTGGGGACATTACATAGATGGACATTCTTTCCAGGAGACCTACCCAAATCATAACCATAACCCCAGTCTTCATCCTAAAATTTAATGATTTATATTATGGGGACCTGCATACACACACAGTGCCAGGAGCGATGTGTGTGTCTGTTGTTGTTCTCTTGATGTACTCCACAGCCCAGTGTGTTCAGATCATCCTGGCTAATAACTTCCTGTTTCCTGTTTCTGACTCTGCTACTTCCTGCTCGCTGAGCCACGTGGATTCAGGCCCCAAAAACACAACTGATACGTCACACTCTCCAATGAATGTGCAATCCCTCAATACACCTGCAACTTTCCAACCCTCTTAATATCCGCACAGAACGCACATCCTCGTATTGTTGTAAAGATCCAGAAAGTCCATAATGTTACACAAGCTCTGCGTACTTTTCTTACAAGAGTCTTCCTGTCTATCGGTCACACTTTTCAAACAAGATAATACAAAAGAAATTGGGATGCTTTTTCTTAAATCACACCTTCACTTCTATCAGAAAAGTAGAGTCTTATCAGGACTACCAAAGGAAACATCAGTCGCACCACCAAATAATGCGCACGCGCGCGCACACACACACACACACACACACACACACACACACACACACACACACACAGCATTTCTTGGTCATACGTGTAACAAATTGATTATTCTTGGATCTTAAACTGTTGCTTGGACTAAACAAGTATTCTGAATATGTCTCCCTGGGATATGGGATCATTGCAACAGGCATGTTTCAGTATATTATGACATCTTGTTCACAAAGCAGTCCAAAAGAACAGAAACTCAAATGTGTTCCTGCATCAAAACAGAAATGAACATCCATCAAAAAACTACTTGGCTTGCTAATTTATCATGAGCAAAGGGCAAAGAAGCAAAGGAAAAATGTAAAATATCGACAAGGTGATGGCTTGACAGAACAAGGACAACAAGGACCGACCTCAGCAGAGGAAGCTAGAGGATAGTGACTTTCATCAAAGAGGTGAACTTCAGGTGAGCTGTGGCTCTGCACTTAAACCTGATTAACTGGATTATAAATTAATTTTCATGGCACACCACCCAGTTTTACGTATTCGTCCACCAGATTTTGTTGATTTTTTCCCCACAGCAGTCCAGATTCCAGTTAAAGCTGTTTAAAGTAGCCTTAAAGACATGAGAATGACAAGCAGCAACTGAATCGGACAAACTATTAAAATCCTTTAAGAAAATACATAACAGTTTTATCTGGTGACTGTCAAAACCACTTGATCCAGTTCAGAAGTCAGTGTGAATCCTGATGCCAAAATCGTATTTAAATTAGCCCAACAGTCATAATGTTACCAAAGATTCAAACCTTGCCAAGGTCATACACTCGGTTAAAGCTTAAAATAAATTATGTTTACATACATAAATAAAAAAATGCATAACTGCACACGCACGCACCAGTCATTTTGCTGACAGCGTTATCCCAAACAGTGAATCAACATTGTTCTCTTGTTGTTGCTCTGCCGTCCAGTCACTTCATGCTGACAAAGACAAACACAGAGCTCCACAGGATGTTTACCACACCTGTATCCCTCCCACCGCCCTTCACCTCACCCATTACCCACTCAACTCCCTGCCACCTCCTCATCCCCTCCCATTCCCCCTCTCTTCAATACTGCTGCCCCTCTCTTGTCCCTTGACCATCCTCTTCCTCAATTCCTCCCTTTCTCCACCCACTGCCTGCTCTATTATCCCAGTCCCTTGTTCATCCGCATTATTCAGCTTGTTAACAGCTCACTACACTCATAGGAAATAGCATGACGATGAGCTAATGTCAGCTTCCTGTTTGACACATTCATACACTGTTTTGACGCTGGTCAAGGTGAAACCCGTAAACACGAGCAGACAGAGCAGGACGCAAACATCAGGGGTTAACCAGAGGTTGTGCCGTGGATCGCAGAGGCTAAAAAGCACATCCCTTATATTAATTCCAGGCAATGACGCGGGTTTCAAATTCAGCTGACGGCATGGACCGCCTGTGATTTCCTCACAGTGTCAGTTGTTTTCCTGTCTTTCTCTGTGGTATGTAGGCCAATACAATGCAAAGATGATTTATAATTTCTCTTATAAATGCATTTGCTTTCAGCAGGTTTGAGAAATGACAGCAAAGAGGGAAGGAGTTTTCTTATTTTGCAGTGAGCTCATTAGTAAGGTTCAATCAGTAATCTTATATATCATACAATGCAAAATGGGAGTGTAATTGAATGTAGGTGAGGTACTGTTAATGACATCAGTGAGGTGGAAGGCAATGTGTTCACTACATGCTCTCTCTCTCTCCTTGTCAAGGCCCGCTGACTGTGGCTGGCTGGTCTCACACATCATTCACTAATGAGTGAGTGACATCTGCTGGGGGGCTGTGTGACAGAGCACTGTCACCCTGCCTGACACTGAAAAAACATGTCTTCGCATCCATCCACGCTTACATCCATCCTACTGCCACGTGTTGGAAAATGTAGAGGTCTGCAAGTGGCATTAAATAATTCTTCCTCTAAAGGGCTGGAAATATAGTCAATACTAATAAGAATAATATAAACACATCTCCTCAACATTTTACATTTTTAGAATTGGTTGGGCTATCGGGGTTTCACATAGCTCGTTTTGCATATTACTAACACCTGGTTTGAGACATCTCCCTTACCCGCACACTCATAAAGTCACAGTGCTTCTGCTTGCATCAGCACTCAACCTCATAACAATTTGTGAGCAGTGGATTATGAGCTTCTTCCACACAGTAAGACTCCCACTGGTGTCCTGGCACCTGATATCTTCACTTTACCCTCCTTTCACACTGATGAGTGACATTACGTCTCCCCATGTACAGAAAATGTTGATAATCAACTGTAAAATGGTGCAAATTGTCACCAGCTTATACCATCACGTGCTTCTCGGGCTCTTATTTCAGCAAGGCCCTGTCCTGCTTAACTGTCCTTGAACAAGACAGTGAATTCCTGCAGCTGCTGTTCTGTAGCCGACCCTGACCTCTGACCTCTAAGCTCCCTGTGGAGAACTTAACAATTTCCCAAATGGGATCAGTAATATCATATTATTATGATTTTTTTCCTGACAAACTACTCGTTGTGTGATTGATACAAACAGAGCACAATCACTGAATTCATCTGAAACAACTGTTAAATCAAAGATTCATTGATATGAGGGAGCCGGACCGGGCAGCATTATATGATTCTTCAGTTCAAACATAATGTCTGCTGGTACTTTAAATTTCACATCTCACTTAGCTCTGTTAAACATCATTCTGTAGCATGATGGAGCTGTGGGGAGAGTTACAGGTGGAGGTGATGATAGAGGACAGTGGAGACTACAGGAGAGGGAAAGGTGGAGGAGAACAGAGTCGAGGAGATGAAGATTAGGAGGAGGAAGGGAAGGGTGAAAACTGGAGGCTAGACGTAGAGTGAGCAGGCATGGAGAGATCCAGGGAGTGAATGAGATAAATCTACACTTTCTAAACTCTAGGAGGAGTGACAAAGAGGGTGGATATTGTTATCCAAAGTTGTTTCAAAGACATGCAATGTTTAAGTGGGACTTAACAGGACTGCATTAGTGGCCTGGACCTTTAACCTTTCACTATGTTCTCGTATGTCAAAACTATAAGGAAAAAGGAGGAAACTGTTAATTGAACTGTTAAGAGCAATGTAACTTATATTTGTACTTATGTGACACTGCTGTAAAAATACTGTCTCTTTCATAATCAAACTATTTTCTTATTAACACAACATTTGATTCACTGTAGAATGAAAACCAAACCTTCTTAAGATTAGAAATCCATCACAGTGGTTGGTTTGTCATCTTAATATGAATTTTCAAAATCACATTATTGTTGTCTGGTTGAGAGATATTTGAAAAAGGTTGGTACTTATTGGCACATGCAGGTTTGCTTTGATACTACATCACGTTTTGACTATAGCCTGACCAATACTGGATTTCTGAGGTTACTAAGATTGATATTGGGGAGTATAAAAAAATCTGATACCGATATAAATCCACCAATAACAATTTACCAACATAAACACCAATTGACATGATAAAAACAACTGTTAAGATCCCTGAGTTTTGAGTTATATCTTAAAGAATTGTGACCAACATTGGCACATATTGAGCGAGACATTTTACAGTTGAAAAGTAAATTTGTCAGTGGTCTCTGCGGGACAAACTCTGTAATGATGACCTTTCTAAATGACCTGATAAAAACATTTTCTTGGCACTTATTAGCTGACTCAAACAGCAACACTGATTTATCTCTAATAAGCTAATATGGGCTGACTTATCAGTGTGGCCCTAATTTTGAGATGACCCTACCAGATGCTAAAATGAGTGTATTGATAAGGCATTAGCTTAGAAAATCAAAATCAGAAAACAAACAATAGAAACAAGAAAAAACAGTTGAATTTAGCATTCAAAACAAAACCAACAAAAACATTCAGTCACAGCCAACTTTCAGCTTATATTGCATTCACAGTCCATACATGAAACAGCATCACCATACAGTCATTATGAAAGCTAAGTGTCACAGTGTGGTCTGTTGAAAGTGTTATGGTTCCAGTAAAGCTGAAAATCCACTCAGTGCATGAACAACCATGTGAATGTGTAAATGTGGTTCCAAAAGCACCAAAACTGCTGTTTATGTGCAACAACTCAAATAAGTTAGCCCAAGACTCAGCTGAATAAATTCTGAAAATGCAAAACAGGCAAGAGGCTGACAAAGAAAATGAGGAGGCTGGAGGTGAGGTGATTGGGGAGGGCTTATTTTGCTTCCCCGGTCCTCCCTCCTGACATACACGCTGAACACAAATATCATTCATTAACAGTAATGTGCCATCTTAACGCTGATGGATGGGGCACAGGCCCACAGCCTCACTCTCACTCATGCATACACACACACACACACACACACACACACACACACACACAGACACACACACACACACACACACACACACACACACACACACACACACACACACACACACACAGCTATAAAACACAGAGACAATTTAAAGACGGACCTGCTGGGGAGCTGGGATGGTTGACTATCAGTCACACACATACAAACACACACCCACACACACAGAGGCATACACGCACACATTCATGCATGCATATAGAAGCAGACACAGTCATACACGCAGAAGCCTGGAGCTCAGGTGTCAGACTAGCATGGTGCAAATGAAGACATTTCCTACAGCTGGCAACCTTTGATGGCTCTATGATTCCTCTGCCGCACACTAGCACTCCTCAGAGGAAAAAAGAGATGAGAGGATGAGAGAGAGAGAGAGAGAGAGAGAGAGAGAGAGAGAGAGAGAGAGAGAGAGAGAGAGAGAGGAAAGAGTGACCAACATAAATAGAGAGAAATAGAGAGACATGGTGAGCCAAAGAAAGACAGTTTTTAAGCCTCAAGTAAGGTAGAAAGCAGCTATGAAACATCCAGAAGTGTCTTCGGTTTAACAGTGCTTTCTGTATGATTTTTACATACATGAATCATTAGTGAAATTATATCAGGTGCTACAAACAAAACAGGCAGCTGGTGAAAAGACTAACTGCCGCAGTCTGCCATTTTCCATAAGCCCAAAGCTGATGTGGGTAAAACATCACCAACTAGACAGAAGCAGGACAAGGAGGGCCAACATCTTAGATTTGGACATCAGAGATTACAATCGAGGGACAGACTGGGACGTAAAAGCAGACCTGCAGGTTGACCCAGAGTGATCAACACTGAACATGAATACTATGCAGTCCCTGGCAGAGCTGTCATAATACCCTAATTTTCACAATCGAACATGTACATGTACATTCTAAAAACAAATCACACACACACACACACACACACACACACACACACACACATAATGACAAATAAGTAACTTGACAACTACTTTTGTAAATGTGCTATTTGAGAATTGCCATTTTCATGATGTTGAGTGTCTGTGTGGACAGTAGCTGCACAATATCAAACACCAACGTTAGCTAAGCACCCACATAAACGATGCTAGCACAGAGAGAGAGGGGCGTGTTTGACTTACCTATTAGACGTCCCCTGACCTTTATGGTGTCCACGTTTTCAGAAACCACGTTAAATTATCTCCAATTGGACTGACAGTCTTGTCCACAGGCGTCCCACCACTTTCCATTCTCAGTGACTTTCAGCAGCTGCTTGTCCAGAAACGTCCAATAAGCCGCTGCTAGCTGCGAAGCTAGTCTAGCAAAAACACGGTAGCTCATGTCGTTGGCTATGCTGGAAAACTCTGCCGGCTGTTTGAGTTGAAAAAGGTTTCTTATGGTGGTGTCGGTGATGTGAGAGCACAGTTCGTTCACACTTTCCCAAAAAGTCCTGAATCTTCACGTTTAGCGGTTACTTCAAACTGCTCACCAACGACGCCAATTTCACCTGGCCTGCCTCCGGTAGACCACGTGACCCCCTGTTCAGTCCCACCTTTACTGACATTTAACACATTTTAACACTGCAATAAATACACAAAAGCAGTGAATGTTACATGACAAACAAAATCATTTTGTTTGTATATCTTTCTATTATACATTTATTGTGTAAACCTTTAAGTATAATCTTTCAGTAACTTTTTAAAGTAACTTTTTAAGTGACTAAAGTAAAGTAAAGTCACTCAGTGTTGGGTCGTTGTTTACAGCTTATTCCTTTATTTTGTTTTTGGAATAATGATAGTATATCCTATTATATTGGTAGCTTGAATAACAGGATAAGATGTTTTATTTTCAGTTCTATTTCAATGGAGCAGTTAATTTAAGAAAATTCCTCTAAAAATGATTTCTTAGAAAATCATTAGCAGCACTTTATGTAGTTGTTTTTACTAATTCTCATAAGAAATCACTTCAGTTACTGACCAGCAAAATGAAGTATTACTATTTTAGGTCTGAATAAAAATAAAATAAAGATTCTGTTTCAAAGCACTCTCCGCAATACCAAGAAAAACAATAGTGGAGAAATACTCAGTCTAACTCTGAAAGCACTGGACTCAGCCTGATGATTAGACTTCTGTGTGATGTTTGTTTGTTTTAACAAATAATACCTTGCTAAACTTAAATTCAGGAAGGGTTTTGTTTCCAAGAGCAAGGTCTTATTTAAAATGATCTTTTGAATATGGATGGTAAACCCCTGGAATGCGCTTCTCTTTATCACAAAGACTGACTGAAGAACTTATTGATATCCTAAAATATCCTTGTTTGGTTTGCAAACCAAACTAACATGGATACTTCACACTAGCCATAGTAATTAAATGCAAATTAAAAAGATCTAGATTTTATTTTTATATGTTTATATGTATATTTTAAATGTACAGGATTTCGAATCCTCACACAGTGAACACTAATCATACAAATCTCAGTCTTTTTCACGGACATGAATGTTTGCAAGTCATAAACATGAGACCTTTCCCGTCTCTACATCCCTCCTGTATGATGCAAATGCAATGTTATGCTCTCTATTCAGGATCATCAGATTCATAGATCATTAGGTAATGCAAATGAGAAATTTTGGTCTCAATTGTTTTTGTCTCAGTTGGTAATTAGTAACTTGACAATAACATATTGCCACACATATATACATGAAATGCCTCTTTGCTATATAGCCTGTATATTAAAATGTGAAGTCGGTCTTATCAATCTCATGTAAGTGCAAAATAAATAAAATAATGAATAAATAAATTACCATTTGCCAGCCTTTGCCAGGGATATGCTAATATGGTTACCGGTCAGTTATTCCACTTTTCCTAATACATTTTCTCAATTTGATCTCTAGTCCAACATCCCATCACCTGCTGGCTATTCAGATGATAATATTAAGAGATGAGAGAGAGAGAGAGAGAGAGAGAGAGAGAGAGAGAGAGAGAGAGAGAGAGAGAGATTCAAATGATGATATTAGAGGAGAGGAATGGTTAGAGAGATGGCTGCTGTCACCGTTATGCGTCTATGACACCTCAATGTGCAATAGTCATTTGTGTGTGTGTGTGTGTGTGTGTGTGTGTGTGTGTGTGTGTGTGTGTGTGTGTGTGTGTGTGTGGGGTAATATGAGAATTGATGCTGAGGGCTGACCTCCTTTGCCCCTCTCATTTCCATTCAGCCATTTTAGTTCTTTTCAGAGTCGGAGGAGCCATTGTGGCTCAACCAGGGAGCAGTTTGTCCTCATTAGAACTGTTCTGAATGAAACCGGAGAACAAACCATGGTAGGTATAAATTTTGATATAACAGCAGAGAAGAGAAGAGAAGAGAAGAGAAGAGAAGAGAAGAGAAGAGAAGAGAAGAGAGGGATTTGTCTTGTCATTTATCATTTCATAGTTAATTAGTGTTTGCCTTTTTAATACACATGCCATATGCACAAATGAAAAATTAACAAGGTTGTGATTTATGAAGAGAGAAATCGTAAGATGCCAATAAAGAAATCATTTGACTGGTTTCGCCCGGTTCTTACTTTGTAAAGTCCTGAAGATGTGACATCGGTTTATATGCATGGCACCAGCAGACCTGATGATATGTGAGCTACAATGAGCATTATCATACAGAGCAAATGTCTTCATATATAAGTCCATGCTGCCTTGCTGGCGTTATGGTTATGGATTAGGCACATTCCATAAGTGCGGGATTGTGCTGTGAGCGAGGCAGAGATGTATCGGCCATATAAAAACTGAATCTGTGATGTAGTTAATCATTTATTCAGCTAGCTTCTTCATTCCTTTAACACCTACCACCTCTGCAGGACCGTATTTTTCCAGGCAAAATAATTCAAAAGCCACTTCTTCTTCAGTATCTGAGTGTACCATCTCCCTTTTCCTCATCTCTATTTTCCAGTTTGGTAGCAGCTATCAGATTGGTTTCCTCGTCTTTGTTATTCGATGTGATTTAACTCACTTTTCTCTCTCACCTCCGTGTCCTCGCTGTGGAGGTTTCCACTCTCTTTCGCCGTCACGTTCTTTTGTCTTTCCATCTTTACCAAGCTGTTTCATGCACAGACAGGTAACAATCAAGCTTTTACTGGGAGCAGTCATGTAGAATGGGGGACCGAATCCTCAATACACCTGTCAAAGGTTGTTTTACAGTGTTAGAGACAAAAACACACCCACACACAGCACAGGTTCACACAGCAGAGTGGAGAGTGGTCACTGACAAATGGTGACAGATTGATCCAGTGAGAGTCCAGTTCGTGTCACCTGAAGCCATATGTGAGGTGGATTTTGTGTGTGTGTGTGGTATATGGAGAGCTTATTGTTTCCACTGTTGTTTCTCTGTAATGCCAACAGATGAAGGCAAAGGCCTACAGACAAAAACAGATCACATCATAAAGCAAACATAGAAACCAATGGGATTCTGAGATAACAAATGAAACACACAATAATATTTACATTGTTGAAGATGCGTGTTATGTCTTAAATTATGCAGCAGCTGCTGTAAAGGCAATACAAAACCAGAGTGTAATCACAAGTATCATTTGAAATGTCAGGAAAAAACCAAGCAAGGTGCATGCGTAATATTCAGACATCAGCATTTTCTCTTCAGACAAAACTCCATCCGCCACAAGCTGTAACAGTGGACAACTAATTTCAAGCTTTGCCGTCATTTTTTTGTAACACAGGACTTCTTGGTCAGTGCTAAAACTGTCATTGTAGCACTGAAAATGAAACTCACTGAAGTGGAAAAGCTTGAGCAGGAAAGAGAAGACAACACACTTGTTTTATAACTGAGAGCATCATTATTACATGATCAAATCTAAAGTAAAGCAAATGATGAAGGAAAGATTGTTGAGGCTCGGTACGAACCTAAACTACCTAAACTAGCATACTGTCTCATAAAAATAACCACAGTATAGAACTTGATGTGGAACAGGATTTAAGTCTACGATCACAGAGTCCAGAGTTAAGTTCAGGTACCACCACAAGCTATAGAAAGAGAATGATTCAGGTGAGGGTGAAGATGACGTTTTTGTGGCTCTGTGTGGATTTTGTTTGTAGGACTTGGGATATGAGACAAGTTCTTTGTTTGTAATTTCATGCTGTATTTAAGAAGTCATGTTGTTCCTTTAGCTAACGTTTCATCACTGCAAGGGAATACTATAGACGAGATGACTGAGTCTCAACATATTAGTGGAAAAGTGAAAAGAAATTTGCCAGAAATGTTAGGTTCACCGCTTATTTCCACTGCCCTCAAGTGGCCAAAAAATTGTTTAATTCAGGTTTTTGCTTTCTGTAATTATTAGAATTTTTGCACCGTTATGCCTTTAGTAGAGAGAAACAGTGGAGAGATGACAGACAACGAAGAAGAGAGAGAAAGAGAGAGAGAGATGCAACAAAAACAGGCCATCGTGGTTCAGGCCATTAGTGGCCTGAACCACTAATTCATAGTAAAGTATACTGACATTATCGTCGTATCATTGAGTAATCCACCTCAGATTACCTTATCAACATACTGATGCTGACTACAAAATTCCCCGAAAGGTGAAACTATATTGAGAAGAAAGGAAATTGTACGCAGTGATTGTCGTGCCCTCCTCTTCACCACAATAAAGTCCTCCTGCTTTGTCCTGGTTTCACCTCCCTCCAGGCTAAACACTCACACTCTCTCATCCCAGCATTGAAATTTATGAAAATCACCACTGTAATATTCAGCCAGAGCCTGCCTGCCTGCTATATATATTTATTTATAACAACCTTATTAAATCAGTTCAAAGGACGATCCCATGATTACATTGAAGTGGGGAGTGGAGCAGGGGGAGGACAAAAAGAGGCGATAGGGGGAGAGGGAAGAAAAATCAATGCCACTCGGTAATTGCATATTACAGCGTTATTTTGTGCATTGATATTGATAATACGTATGTTTACATTTGCCGTGATTAAAATCAATGCTGTAAAGTGAGTTATGACAGCGTGGCCTGATGGGACGGCTTTATGGCTGAGAGGGACTAATGAGGTGGTTGATGGGAAGGAAGGATTGCCTCCATCCATCTCTCCACTGAATACTTCCTGTGAGGGACTGAGGGACCGACTCGCACTGACTGCTGTCTGTAACACGCCACACAGGCCTCATTTTTAATCTCAAACTTTTTTCTCCGAGCATTTAAAAAAGATTGTGTCAGTGGTGTGACGGTTCCACTGCTGTTCAGGATCAAAGGTAGAGGCAGGTCTTTCAGAAACACTTCTATTCTAGACCACTATTGGAGGGGTTGCCATGAAATTTGGCACAGACATTCACATTCCCAGGTTGAATTACAATGATTTTTCATCTAGTGCCATCATCAGGTCAAATTTAATTTTTTTTTCTGTGCTTTATGATGAAACACCTGCAAACCTAATGCCATTTCCATCAGCCTCAGCTGTTTGCATAAAGAGCTAATAAGCAAATGTTAGCACGCTGATGAGCTAAACTAAAAGAGTAAACATGGCAAATATTATGTCTGCTACACATCTGTATGTTAGCTTTACGAGTATGAACGTGTTAGCATGCTGATGTTAGCATTTAGCTCAAAGCAGCATCAGCACAGCCTCACTGAGCTGGACTGACAAATTTGAGAGTCCCAGTATTACAACAACCAGCAACTCTCTCAATGGCAGGCAAGTATACAAGAATTGCAGTAAATCTGAACTGATCCTTTAATTTCCTCTCCTCCTTCCTCCTCTCATTATTTCTCCCTCTAACAAGCTAATGTCACTCTATGCTGAGAGCTGCTAAGTACAGTTCCTTTACTAACACTGTTATGTGGCTTTTTAGAGGATATATTTTACTTTGGCTGCTAATGTTGGCTCAGTGTTTTTGGCATCAGGTGCCTCTGTTAAGTGTATCCTTCTCCACTGTGTAAATGCGTTAGAGGGTGTTTTTGAAATTAGACCCAGAGCAGGGAAGCACAGGGGTCTAAATGCACTCACAGATGCACACACACAGCATGTTCACATGCATGCGCACATATAAACAGACACAAAAGCACATCAGTACACTAACCGCAAGTTCTTTGGAAACCACAGACAGCCATGTGTGATGATAGAGAGACCTGTAAGTGCTATCAGATATACACACACACACTGCTGTAGATGCATTTATGCCCTGGCTGCGTTTTCACTGACCTCAACCAACTGCTTTATTACTCAACTCATGTTTTGACAGAAGCCAAATCTTTTTTTCCTGAATCTGATTTTTGTTTTTAACAGTTTGTTGACACATCTGAACATTTTGACTGAGCAGAGTCACGTCTTAAACATACCTTTACCTCACACAACTACATAGCTACACGGTGTAAAAGTGTTAGACTTCCAGCCTGGCCAGATTGTTGTTTAATGGCTCCAGGAAATCACTCCTGACTGAGAGTAACACACATCCAAAGACGGTTGTGCATTAACTTCCCACTAATATGGTTTGGTTTCCACAAACAAGTCAAATTACTCCACCTATCAACAGAATGCCTGGTTGTGTAAATGAATATGGGACACATTAGTCCATAGACCAGGGTTTGGGGCAGAGGGGAGGACTCTCAGTCTGGGTGTCAATCCATTGTTGCATATTAGGGACACAACCCTGTCCATTAAGTCAAATTCATGGAAATTGCCTTTCCTTCCACCACAGGTGGGAGCGAGGAGGAGAGAGGGCGAGTGGGAGAGGGCAGCAAGGAGGGGGAAGAAGTTAAGAGATGAATCGAGAAAGAGAAAGGAAAATGCTCAGGGGTAGCAGAGAGGTAGAAGCACAGCATCATCCACCCCCCCCCCCCCCCCCCCCCAGTTGTCCAGTTGTCAAAGCTCTAACTTTAATTAAAAGTTTCTGCAGCAGAGGTGACCGGTCGGTGTCGAGGTGAGGGTAAGACAGACAGGAAAGATAGAAAGTGATTAGGAAAAGGGAGAAGACAGAGCAAGCAAAAATGTCATCTGTGTGTGTGTGTGTGTGTGTGTGTGTGTGTGTGTGTGTGTGTGTGTGTGTGTGTGTGTGTGTGTGTGTGTGTGTGTGATTTAATCCAGCTGCCACAGGGTAATAAAGCATCAATTGCACGGATACATGATGCCTTTTCAGGTAAGATGAAATCTCAAACAGAACCTTAATTTGAGACAGGCTATTGTTAGAGGCCTGCGTCACCTGAATGTGATCGTATTTTACTTAGAAGCCTCTGCGTTCGCTGTTCATTTGCTCCTATTTGCTGTGTTAATCTGCTGGTGCTGCTGTTCCTCAATCTGTTTCACATTAAAAGCTTTCCAGGTTTTTATGGGACGTAATCCCTTCACTTCCCTGGAGGGCTTTTATTGTGAAACATCTGCTGGACGTATTTATTAACACCACGTCGACTGCTGACAAGCACCATATATTTTCAGATACTGAGGCCTGTAGTTGAGATGGCTGCATTTTAGAGACACAACTTCTCAATTTTCCCTGTCCTGACGTATATTCCTGGAAGCTTCTGTTTCCCTGCTTTCTTTTCTGATTGGCATTTAATACGCTGCCAGTGTCGTTTGCTGTCAGTCCAAACTCAGATACTCCTCCACAGCTTCTTGCTCTCTTGATAAAATGTAGCATTTCCACACTTAATTCATCAACTCCACTTTATTTTTTCAGTGTTAAACTACACTTACTACATACATCCTGTAAAGATGTTTCACATTAAAAGCCTGACAGCCACAAGAAGTGGATCCAATCGGAATTAATTAGTGTGTGATAACAGCATTAAAGTTTAAAAAAGGCGAGTATGGCATGAGTCAGTTCTTGTACTGATGGAATTCATGATGGAAATGTACACTGTGCTGATTTTACATGTGAGACAGATAACTCCACACACCAGCTTCATTTGAGACTGCCTTTATTTACATCCAGGCCTTTATTGATGTATCTTTACAGTAAAAGAGCAAATATTTTTGCTATCAGAGAAACTTTTAAGGATTTAAAGTGTCGAAGGTTGGTGTCTGTGCTATACGGCTGAGCTGAACATGTGTGTATCTGCTTTCTTGTCCCCATCCCCATCAGGACTGTAGGTTGTGAGGGTGTGTGTTTGAGTGTGTGTGCGGCTTTGCAGCAGACCAGCAGATCGTTGCGGTGTGCAGGCCACGGGGACAGTGAAATATAGCCACAATTAGCCCTGGACACAGTTCAATGATGATAGAGAGGCTCGGCACCCCTTAGACCATGATTAAAAGGCCTGCCCAGCCCATCCCTGATAGAGACAACTGATCTCACATTATTAGTAGTACGATCACCACCAACCAGCAGCAGCAGCAGCTTCATTCTACTGTGATCTGTGATCGCTTCTGTTCATTTGTCATTCACTGCTGAAAGTATTTAGTTCTTTAATTGGCGTATCTGTTGTGTTCTTTATTCCTCTTTTGAATGATGTGCTCGTTAATTTATATTTAAACACATGGGGTTCCTGCCGTTTGCTGTGTCCTCCAGTGATTTCTGGAAAGTCAGGGATTTTTGAGAGGCCATTTGTTTTCGAACCTAAATCCAGGAAATTTGTGAATAAAATAACAAATAAAGGAACGTCTACATTTTACAAATTAGTCATTTTTTAGGTTTTTATATTGGATTCCACATCTTGTTTCACACATTTATTGCAGAATTTGTGTGTGAGTTATTGCATTTGAAAGACATTCAATACACAAATAATCCAAAAACCTTTATAAGGTGTCTTTGGAACAATGGATTGTGGTTGGTAAGCAGGTTTTCTGGGTTTTGGTAACTTTACTGTTTTTTTATTTTATCTGGCATTGTTTAACATATGTTAATGTCAGAACTAATCTATTAGATACCTGTGTTTTTATACTTTTTTTTGTAAAACCTGTACTAGATATTCTTTCAGATGGTTCAACCCGTTTACCCATTCATAGGATGCACTCTATTTTCCAAATGCTTGTCTTCTATATTTTCTCTCTTTCTTTTTCCCTCCCCTCTTTTTCTTCCTCTCAGTCGCCATCATGCTCGTAGATCAATGCTGAGACCTTCTTTATCTTTTACACATCAGTAGTGCAGCGCCGTTCAGGCCGCCGCCCCATTTATTCTCAGCACTTTTTTTTTTGTACATCTAGACCTCTGATAATGCTGCTGCTCTGTCTCTATTCACTGTTCACATCAAGTCTGCGCAGGACCAAAGTGCTCATCTGGCTGACACCAAGCAGAGAGAGAGGCTGATATGAGCAGAGGTCAGAGAGGGTCACAGACACAAATACAGCCATTCAAGCTCACATATACAGAATGGACAGTATGTGTGTGTGTATGTGCATGCAAGCAGACATCTGTGGACAACTGCCACAGAGGACATGAATATAGCTGCTGAAAGATAGCAAAGCACAAACACACAAGTACATAAACTCATGCAAGACTGCACTTGTCTCATACACACATCCAAACAGACACAACAACCAGGCAGGTGTGCAGGTAGACACACACACACACACACACACACACACACACACACACACAGTTGTAGTGACCAAAGGGCAGGTATACAACTACACTCACAGTGCCCCTGTTCAAAAGTGTGTGTGAAGAATGTCACTCCTTAAAAAAAAAAAAAGGGGGGGGGGGTATTTGATAGATGGAGGGCTGGTAATGAAATGGAGACATCAAGGAGCATGAGGAGGAGGGGAGGAAAGGAGCGTGGAAACAACCCGGAAGAGAGGGAGGAAGAGAAAGAGAGCGAGGGAGAGAGGGGAACAAGAAGAATAGCCTTTCGCCTGTGTTCCATCAAGGGAGAAATTACACATTTACTAAGGTTTTTTCTTAAGACGACGGCCCTCATAGATCAAACCGCTTGGATGTACCAGCCAATTTTCAACATGAAATATAGACACCAGAAATCTATTACACCTGTGTTCTCTCTCCCTTCTCTCATCTGCAGCTCTCTGTCGCTCGTTCTCACAGAGGTTGATGCATCTACATCACTGTCTCGTCTCCTCTGTGTCTATCCCCGTGTCTCTCGTCCTCTCGGGCTATGGATCTCCCACTGTCTCTCTCTGACATGTACATTATGTTATCTGCCAGTACATCTGCTTGACAAATGGAGAAGTCGATCATATTCAATAATTATCTGACCTTTTCCCTCTGCTGTATTTCTGTTGCTTCCTCTGGCGCTGTGATGTTACAAAGACTTAAAGCAGTAGACATTTGTGAGAATGATCATTTCAAATGATTATTTTTCTGGTTTCAGACAAAAGTGTTTTGTGCAATCTCCAACACTGTAGGCTTTGGGCACTGATATGATGATCAGTAAAAGTACTGGATATTTCCAGATGGAGTGTTTTTTGGGAATTTTGGAGAAATCTGTATTTAACTAGAAAGACTAATAAAACAGCTACTTGCCTTTGGATATATATATACATAAAAGCAAAATCCAAAAATTCCACGAGAGACCTGCAAATATGTTTAGTTTGAGTCTTTAAAATCTTGTTTTCTTAAAAATATTTGTAGTAATTTTACTTCTGTCTGATTCAAATTCAATCATTTCATTTATTTCAAAAATCAAGTATTATCTCTTGTGCATCAACCAGAATCATTCCTAGAAACACATTTCACAAATACTTTATTCCACCATTTAGCACTCAGAAGCACTATAAAACATTTTAAAAATGGTGTACAAACACTATAATGCAGTTTTATTCATATATAAAGACACCCTAAGAGCTTGTTAATATATAGTATGACTGCAATTATAATGTTCATATTATTACATCTGTATTGTTCTTTGTTTATTCACCAACATCCACTTATGGGTGCCCACATGAGGAATTACAGCTGCTGACTAATACAGTAATACTTTTATCTGCTTATAACCACATTAGAGTGTTTTATAGACCATTTATACACTTTTTATACTGCTTATAAATCCTAAATGGGGCTTAAAATGTTACCATTATTTCTCCAATTATTCATTATTTCAGACAGAAATTATTTGATAAGATGCAAAACACCTGCCTTTAAATGCTGTCAAACTAAATTCACATAGCATAAAGTGAGTTTTCATTTGAGGACTGATGGTTCAGTGAATGTGAAGGAATCAAATGCTATAATAACAGTAAGACACTAAAAGAGTCCTCACATGATGATAATGATTGAATAAGTAAAAAATGATCGTAGAAAATGGCCTAAGAGAGGGGGGCAGCTATGGAGAAGGTCCTGTCACCTCCGGTCTGGTGCTTGATGCTGAGGGTTCCTGTTGGGGGAACAGAGGCTGTGGAAGGGAGTGTGGTGGTGAAGGTCGGTGAGGAAGGAGGGGGCCTGGTTATGGAGGGCTTGGGGGTTAGGAGAAGGAACTTGAATTGAAGCCAGCCGATGTGTTTTTAGACAGGAGTCATACAGCAAGTGAGTAGACCGGCAGCAGAGTTGTGAATATACTGGAGTTTATTAAGGACTTTGCAGGATGTACCATGAAGAATACTACTACAGAACACAAAGCACATACTGTACACACACACACACACACACGATACAATAGGACCTCACATTTAGTGCCAACAGACATCTCGATATCACCTCAGCTGAACTACAAAAAAGGATGTGCAGGACTATTTTTAATTCACTGGGCCCCTTGAGCACCACACCTGACAAAATAAGGAAATCGGAGACATTAAAAGTAGAAAAAAAAGGTGCTGATATCACACATCCTTTGTTCAGAGAGCTTGAACACCGTGTCAGTGAGGTGTTGTTACAGTCTGACCTGTTAATGGATGATCGCTGGCAGTGCAGTATGAACAAATAAGAGTCAAACAGCTGTCACCTGGACAGCAGGATGTGTTTAGTCACCGCACATCCTGGAACGCCTACTCACACATCCAACACTCACACGTGTGGACACACAGGCTGAGAGTTTAGTGATCTGCTAATATCTAACAGACCGTGACACGAGAATTCAAAGTCAATGCAATCGCCAAACACAAAGAAAACTAGAACTTGTTTTTTGTTGACTGGTCCGTCTTTCGTTGTGCTGTGTTATATATTGTACTGTATTATTCATTTTTATCTTGTCTTGTAAACAATTTGAAACTGTTCCCAGAAACATATTCAGATCCTGATTTTACAGTAATGGCTCAGGTAGCAGCTATGCGCATTATTGCATGCACAGTGTTTATTGGGGTGCTGGTGCAGCCCATAAAACTGTCAGGATGTTTGTGTGGTAATGTGTTTGTCAGGAAGAGAGATAAAACACTCAAACCATGAACAATGCAGTCTTTCACTGTGATTTCAGTTCTGCTGTTCGATCAAAGCAGATATTTTTCTGTCTGACGCTGATCCAGCTGGTTTCTACACATTTTCCTTATTAAAATTGGCATCCAATTCATGAAATTATACAGTTAAAGCTGGAATAGTTATTTTAGAATTGAATGAAAATATAATAAGTGTAATGTGGCATGGGTCACAAATGGTAACATCCTAAAAATACAGTAAGTATCATTGACTCTGCTGTTCCCCTCAGCTCTATGGAGCGTTTTAGCATCTTTCAGCTCACTGTTCAAAGTCTCCTGCCACTTTTATTTGCTTCAGTCTCATCACCAGCAAAAGAAAACAAAAAGTGTGAAAAGCACTAATAAATTTACTGCACGCTGCCCTCACCCCACACCAAAGGGGAGACAGACAAAGTCATGGCTAGCTGGTGAATGTAGAGAAGCTTTGGCTACCTTCAGATTGGTGGAGACCAAAACAGAGCAACACAAAGAGAGACTATTGTGCGCCCAGGTGGCCAGAAACATGTGTAAATACACAACTGCTAGCTAACATGCTAAAAACAACATAAGATGATAATATATCAATATTATGTTACATCTTATTCCACTGCTCCAGAGGTAATAAATAAATAAACAGACAAACTAACATGGCAGCTTTAAAGTTTTTATTTTGTTCTTCATGCTAGCCCAGAAATTCTTCTGAAATACGCTTTTAAATGTACAGAAATAATACTGACATCAAACCATCATAAGTTTCACACACTAACACATACAGTACACTCCCAGCCCCTTCATCACACCACTGTCCCGACTGATGGATGCTGTGATACAGGAGAAAAGAGGGTAAGTAGAGGGAGGATCCTCATGTAAAATTCACTTAGCTGCCATATTTTTCCCTCTGCGACAAGATTAATTGCGTTATAACTTGTTTCAGGTTGGGGTGGAGGGTGCGCAGAGAAAAATGGCAGCGCCTGCCGGTTCAACCCCAATCCCCTTCCTCCTTCCTCACTCCCTCTTCTCTCCCCTCCTCTCTGTGGCGACCATCTCTTAATACATCCTGAGAAATTGAGGTTAAGAGGGGATATCCAGGGGGTTATCTGGCGTCGCGGTGCTCAGCGTGGGGAGATTGATGGTCTTAAGAGGCTGGGGTGCCTTGGTCATATTCATATGATAATTCCTCCCTATTGTCCCTGCGGAAACCGAGGCTTTCTTTAATCTGAGAGGGAGGCCTCCTCTCCCTCTCTCTGTTGAATCGAAGCCCAGCATCACTTTATCATCTCCACAGATGCTGATGATGACGACGGGTGGCTGGTGACGTCTGGATGGATGTATCACAGTAACATGTTTTGTGCGTGTGTAAATTAAAAAGGAGGAGAGGTGGGAGCATTGTTGATAGGATAATGTTTGAGGGTGTTTCAAGGAGGGACATGAATATAATGATAACTCTATACTGGCTGTTATTTTAATCCCCTTCCTTTCCCCCTCCAAAAAAAAAAGGAGAGATAACTTAAATCCATTTGTGACTAAGAATTTATTGCTGACAATTTCAACTCCTGAAGTCCAATTCTGAGATAGCAATCCTCCGTGATAAAGGTATTTTGGTGTTACACTTGTAAATCCATCTATTCAAACGTCTGGGATTGTATGAATGCATTATACCTTTTTTTTTTTTTTTTTTTCAGCAATGCACGTACATCTCAAAGTGCCATATTTGTTCCAACTGGACAAACAGATTTTGGAGGGGAGAAAAACTGTTTTATCATGGTGTTTTATCAAAATAAGAATGAAAGTCAAATCAGCCCTCGAAGCTGAAATCCTCAACTTTTAGCAGTAAAGACATATCAATAAGCTGGCCTGCCCTCAAGCTTTCTGTTCATTGTCTGACACCCAGCAGCAGACAAAAAGAAGGAAAAGTACATTTTCCAAAGAATTTCTCATAAAAATTGCAGAGCAGCAGTTCAGTACGGATGCAGATAATGTGCAGTAAACCCGTCTGAAGCCGATCTATACGCTCACATGGTCAATCTATATATGTGGACCACGATCCCCCGTAATAAATGGCTTATCTATATACTTGGTGGATCTATATATCCAGTACATGGCTGATCGATAGCAATGAATCTGAGCTCAGTAGAAAGACAACAAGATGTCTCCTTTGAGAGTCAGCTGCACAGCACACCACACCCACCCACACCCACCCACCCACCCACACACACACACACACACACACACACACACACACACACACACACACACACACTAGAAAAACAGTGAGATTTGTAATGCACTTCTTTTTTTTTTTTTTATTGTTTTGTGGAATTTGTATTCTAATTTTTTGACAAAATCCCATATTAATATCTTTTTCCCCCACCCAGCCTTTATTTAAGTCTCTTATTTTGTCTGGGCTGATGACACCAGGCAGAAAAATTTAGAACATCCAGAAAAAAATCAACATACAGTCATGGAAAGAAAATGCCAGCTGTACACAGATGGGCCCCAGCCACCCGGTGGATTCAAACCTATGACTTCTTGCTGTGAGGGAACAGAAATCCCGACTGACCATTGAACTTCATCATTTAAAAAAGCATATTTAATTAGTTTCTGACACTTAATGATAACTGTGCAAATGTGGTTTGCCAGGACACAAACCACAGCTTTGATTAAGTTGGGGTGCAGTGATTTTCCCACCACTGCCCTGATCAGTCTCTTCAAAGACCACCCATTGACTTCCTGTAGCGCGCTGCTGGTGTGCACACACACACATACACACACTCTCACAACTGCCTCCTCGTCTTAATCAATACCCGTATTAATCATCCAAAATATCTGTGTGACAAACCAATTATTAATCTGCACCTTCAAGTCCAATACAGTGATAATGAATTTAGTGGGTACGCTGTGGACTCCATCCGTTCATTAACTGCTGATGGCTGCTGTAATGACGCTCAATGTCACCAGGATATTCTGCTGCTATTGATGAAGCAGAAATGGTGCACACACACACACACACACACACACACACACACACACACACACACACACACACACACACACACACACACACACACACACACACACACACACACGTTTCCACACACGTTTCCATACATATAGAAGTACATTTGCACAGAGGGGATACAGTTAACAGGTGCATGCAAGCAAGCAGAAGTAGACAGATATCTACCTCATCCACTAGAGGGGGTTATCCTTTTCTCCCTTCCTTCTCTCACCCCTCCTCCCCCTCAACGTCCTCTACCTCTTCCCTTTCTGTCTTCCTCTCACCCTCTACCTCCTCCGCCTCCTTCTCATATTGATGTCTTAGCTCCTCGCTCCAATAAGCGTCTAATCAACAGCAGAGGGGATCAGATCAGATCACAGCAGGATGATGGATCTGGGAATCATTTACTGGGACTGGCCCCTCTCTGCTAAACCGCGGGCACACACGTATCAGGATGATAGCTTGATGAAATGATGAGCTCTCTCCGTTCCACACCGTGAGTCCACCACTTGCACTAAATAAGAGCTGGAAACTTAATGATTGGGTATTTAACCCCTCTTTTTGGGCTTCACTGCTGGAGAAACACATATTTTTCATCACTATGAAACACAATCATAATGAATATTGACTGGTGAAAATAGCCAGAGATAAAGTCAGCTGTTCTTTCATTTTTCATCTGAGGTGTATGGATCAAATGAGGATTGCAACTTCTGCTGCAATCAAACAAGCGTGTCAGCAGTACAACAGCAGTAACACCCAACATACATGTACAGGTGGAAGATATTATTTAGCCCTGGAAAATTCAAATTTTAATCAAACATTAGAGCCATTTTTAACAAAACAACAAAGGAAAGCAACAAACTGCAACCCTCTTTTCCATTGCAGATGTGACATCTTTTTATGCTTCACTGAAAGAGGAATGTACCATCTGTGTAGGGAAGCACTTTGAGTGAGTAAAACCAAGGAAAACATACACAGACTACAAAATAACAGAAGCAAAAAAAAAGATAATTAGGAAGTTTTTTGTTGGTGGGCATCAGAAGATGGACAGATAAACACTGAATCATCACAATATCAGGCCTTTTTCATGAAGATATTTTAACTTACCTTAGTAGGAAAGTGGGTGAAGTGGGTACCTGAAGCAGCTAAATGGATTTCAGCCATCATTCATTTTATTTTTAACACCTGGGCTTCCTGCTGTGTTTCCACCTCAAAAAATATTGTATAGTTGATCCCTTAAATCAAACTTTGAAGGATACATATGCACCACTAAAGTAAAACCAGTTTAGATTCTATAATAGTTAAGGCTGACAGATAAATTAACCAAATATTTGGCAAAACGTTGTGCTGAATTAATGTTTATTTTACACTTAAACAAATCTGATAATGTTAGGGGACAGGGCCTTTTCACAAATACTGTAATTTCAATGCACTCATGCTGCTATTGAGGTGTCACTTTAGCTATTGCTGAAAACTAAACAGCCAGACAGGACAATATTTTTGACATTCTGTCAAAAAGGTGTTCAAAAGGAGGTTTTTTGTTTGGGGCTGTTTATTTGAAGCATTTGTGTCTTTAATTCAGCTCATTTGGGCAGATGAGAACAATGCCAGACCTCTGTGCTACACAGACCTTGCTCTTGACTTCTGACAGCAGGTACTTACTGAGGCAAGTCTGCAGTGAGGGCTGACGCTCACATTCCTAAGGCCTGTCCGCACATTTGGACAGAGCCAGGCAAGCTGTTTCCCCACTCCCACTCCGTGACCATTATTCTGAGTATTTGTACACCCAACATTATGATGAATCATGTCATGGCTCTGGCCACTCTGTGCGTGGGTCAGCGTTCAGCGAGTATTTCTGCCCTTCATGTTGTCTGATGCCAGCTCCCCTCTCCTCTCCAAGCAGCCTCTAAATTTGCATACAAATGAACATCTAAACGAGCTCTATGACATAATTGACTTGCAATTAGAAATTTTCTTGAGCTGGTCACTTTGCGCTGGATGGACCAAGTGTGTCCCACACACACACAGAAGGATAGAAAAATGGCTGCTATTTTGCATATTAATGAGAGTCATTAGCTGTCTCTTGGCAATGGCTGACAAGGGGATTTATTTATGCCCTGGCCCTCGATGCCTGACTGGGGGAAAGTGTCCACTTCAGCGACCAGCACTAATTGTTTCTGAGCATGTTGTCCGGCCGATCATCATCATCATCATGGGAAATTACGCCCGCTTCAAAAAGACGACTTGGCTGACGCTGAGGGTGGCCTATTATGATAACTCTGTGTAAGCTTTTAACTTCTGCTGCTCTACAAGAGCCAAGCTTTTAACTTACCCCATTAGGGGCCTTGTATCTTGCTGTTTCACTCCAAGTAACAACTATTGAATTCCAAAAAGCTGAAAGATGGGCCAGAATAGCAAGTGACTGGAGATGCAGGCCATTATGCTAATATTTTGATAAATGGAGGAGGGGGAGTTGTATAAGCCAGACTTTCATGAAAAAGTGCTGCATTGAAAACAACCAGAATGCAAACAGATATTCAGTATCACAGCAGATGGTGTCTTCTCTTTCATCTAGTGATATTATTGCATGATACAGGATGCTGAGATACAAAAAAAAAACAATGAAACCTTTGTAAAAGAAGTCTTTAAGCCCTCCATATTAAAACAACGCCATGTGGCTGCTGGCTGTGGGCATTCCTGAAAGATGGATTTCTATGGAAGCTGTCGAAAATTGTTGTTTCTGTCCATAATTTTTTGAATGCTGAAGTAAACATGACATATATCTTCTGTCATAATGGCCCACGAGGAATGCGGTTTTTGATAGGATAGGATTATGATATATACAGCTGCATACATTTTGGATAAGGCCTCCAATAATTCAGAGCTGTCAGATATTTTAACTGCGAGGTGTCAGAAAGATTCCTGTTGTGCAGATTTGTCACCGCTGTCTCAGTTTGTAGAGGGATTAAATGCAGAGAGGATGGGCCTTGTTCTCAAATGTTTTCTTCTTTTGATCTGTGACAACTAGTTTGTAAGCTAATCATGGTCCACTATGCAGCTTACACAAGTGTGGTGTGGAACGTGTGAACATCCAGTGTACACACACACTGAGAGCACATTTTCAGTGAGATTTCTTTTGTGCAGACGGACCTGTATTCATAGATTGTGGATTTTTCAATTAGGGGGATGAATACAAGTCATTTTAAGAACTTTTAACAGATTAATTGAACTTTTTTGTGGCAAAACAGACATGAATAATTATTCAAAGAAGAGTATGTCAGTATGACTTGGAGTATGTCTGGAGGGACTCTCTAAAGCTCCAGTGAGCTGCACTTTCATTTGCTGCCAAGAGGAAAAATAACTGATGAGTCAATCGACCACATTTTTGATAATCAATTAATCTTTTGAATGATTTATCAAACTATAATGCCCAACATTTTGTGTTTCAAACTTACAGATGTGAGGATTTGCAGCTTTTGTCTGTTTTATATCGTGATAAAAGTTAATGTCTTGTTGGCTGTTGGATTTTTGTTGACACTGAATTATTCTGTCTCATAAAATAAAGTAAAATTACTTTATTCAGATAAATCAAGCTATTTTAAGACATCCACCTGGGTTCAGGGAAGCTGTATTGATATTCACTATTTTTTCCATTTTTTTTTTTAAGATTATTGATTAAGAAGAGAAAATAATCTGTAGATTATTTAATGATGAGAGTAATCATGATTTGTATCCCTGTAGCTAGGACACTCTGTGGCACTTCACAGGCACACAGACAAATGTTATGAGCTCTAATTATCATTGCTACTGTGTACGTGGGCTCATTTGTGTCTTGTTCTGCATCTATTCCTCCGGTATGTCGGCTCACGGGCTTCTGTACTGAAAAGGTTTCTCTCTCTCTCTGTCTCTAACTCTGTGTCTCTCTGCTGGAGTGCCAGGCGAGCCGCTCTGCAGCAATCTGGAGATGAGGAGTGTGACAACAAAGAGGTAGAGGACAAGGAGGTATTAGTGCACACACACACACACACACACACACACACACACACACACACACACACACACACACACACACACACACAGCAGCGTGTGGTAGTTATGGTCTCGACAGCTTTAGCACCCCCATATTGTAAACAGGGGGGTGGTGACCGCCTCCCTGTGCTTGTTAACATCATCTCCGTCATTCAGCAGACGCGGCACTGTCAGCACCTCGCTGTGCCCCGACACAATCAACATTAACCATGACACACACACACACACACACACACACACACACACACACTTGCAAGACACACCGACTATGTACATTCATCCAAAACTTTACACATACAGCACGCACACACACACAGAAGCAAATTTGTTCACGATTCCTGCGATAAATTTCCAAACAAATAAGCAGACACACACTTTGATTTATGGACAGAAATATAGATACTGTATAGCATGTGCATGCACAGGCACGCACATTTAACCTCTGCTGCACACACACATGTACACAGCACACACACGGCGCTGCACTACAGCGTGTCCTGGCAGTGCACCATGCAATCAGCATTATCCATGTGAGCTCCTTAATGGGCACCTCGTAAAACAGACGACAGCTCTGCTACCGAGACTATTCCACAGGGGAGACAAACTACCTGTACTCACACACACACACACACACACACACACACACACACACACACAAGCACACACAGTGAAGATATACAGGAACGTATGCACAGTCTCATCCATGAAAACAGTGCTTGCAGATGAATGAACAAGTTAGAAATTGTTATTTAGTTCAGTCGTTTTTTTGTTTTCTTCCTGCAGCTTTATATTTCCTCATTGCAAGTCAGCTGGACACAGCTGATAGTTTTGGATTGCTGAAACTAAAATGGTAAAATGTCAAGACTATTGTATTTGTATTATCATTAAGCACATAGTAATTAAAGTGGTCTGAGAGATAACTAAACTTCTGCACCTCCTCTTCGTTCTATTTCCAGGCTTTAGAAAATCTAGCCTGTCACAAGAGACTCACAGGTCATTTCAAAGAAGAGGCCTTCCTATTGGCTGCTACAAATGCAGGTGCTCATGTTCATCCCTTCGGATGGTGAAAGCTTGATGCAAAAATCCTGCAGAAAACTTGTGATAAAACCTCAGACTCAAGTTTTGGTGCATTTGAATTTCCGTGTAATTAGAGGTCAGTGTGACAGTCCAACATTACGGCGCACCTCTCCCACAAAAATTTGGTCCTCCACTGATTCTTGCCCCTCATTGGAGAGCCAGTCCTACGAGGCTGAGGTCTCGTAGGACAACCGACGCCTTCTGCTGCCATTCAAAACTGTAGGTTTGGTGGGCAGGGCTGAGCAGAGTGACATGAGGCAGCAGAGAGAGAGGTGGAAGGTTTTGCACTGTGTATGTTCAAACTGCATATCGCAGCTTTAAAACGTATTTTTGTAGTTTTGTCCATCATTCCTAACCGTAAAAATAAGTGTAATAAGCTACCTGAAAAATCTCATGACAAACGGCAAGGGCGAGCTTATGGTTAGCCACAGTGATGCGCACCAGAATTATTACCCAGACAGTGGGGTTCAAACAGCATCCAACTCTGAATAAAACTGGCTTGTTTACAACACATATTTAGTTTGGATAGTTTGGCCGGTCATTTCCTTCCCCATCTGACTCTGTCGTAGCAATGCCGCTGTGCTCCCAGCTCTCAGCAGCTGCTTTCGTGTGGAAAGTATTATCAGAAATGACGGCCAAAAATACAAAAGTAAAAGTGTTAGTTCTAGTCAATGACTATTACCCTTTAATTGCAGACAGTTTGATGTTTATTTTCATTTTCAATTCAAAATGAAGTCAAGACAACAACAAGGCCTTATTAGCTTTAAGGACAGGCAACAAAGCTTTTCAAACAGAGACTCAAGCAGTCAGTGAAGACGGCGCCTTTATGTGCTCTGACATTCACATCAACCGGCTGTCCAAAGAAAGAAAAGGACAGAAAATCAACACGGACACGCCCCAAAACAGCGAAGCACTTCATGGCTTGGTGGTGTTGAAAATGCTATCAGGCTAAAGCTGGTGCAGAGCCACTGGGTGTGTTTGTGTGTGTGTGTGTGTGTGTGTGTGTGTGTGTGTGTGTGTGTGTGTGTGTGTGTGTGTGTGTGTGTGTGTGTGTGTGTGTGTGTGTATGTGTGTGTGGTCACTGGGACATAAAAGGGAGCACTGCACCCATGTCAGATATGCTGCCCTTTCTGCTAACGGCTCCAGAGGCCACAGGGGCTAACTGCCGTCGCTGCTCCCACCTCTGCCACCCACCCACCGCACAGACAGCCATTATCCTCCTCTCACATGCACACTCACACACCCTCACACACTCAGGCATGCAGGCTGCAGTCCACACAGCCGCGGTCATTCCGTAGGTCTGCAGCCAGCTAGCGGCGACATTCCCGCCACAACTGCCAGTGCATTTGACCTTTCCTGTCCAGGCCTAATCGGATTGTGTCCCTCTTTATGAAATCAGACGCTAAAGGTCAGCAGGCTGTTTAACATGGGGTGGAGGCCCAGAGCTATGGAATTTGCCTTGGCAGTAAATTACCTTTATTATGTTTGGTCCGTGTGATTCTATACCCACCCAGAGGCCGTGGGGTTCTGGACATGGTGATACATGGAGATGGGCTACAAGGCTGCTGTTTTCCTCAAAGAAAGGCTTTACTGCAGAAGAGGAACACTGTGAATCAGAAGTGGGATGTTGCATGTGTTACACTAACAGTGCAATTACAACCTTGTGATTACAACCTAATTTTACCTCTCGCTTTGTGTTGCATGCCCCGCCATTCTCTCATTTGCAACCATGCAGATTCTACATGGAGGATGCACGATTGATAATTGTCATAATATTACAAAACCCTGTGCAGCGTACAGGCTTGTTTTTAATGTGAAAAACAAGTCTGTGATGAATAATGAGTAAAACTGTCTAGAACTTGTCTTTAATAATGTCTTATTAGTGAAATAGAAAGCAGAAAGGTATTAATAAGTCAATTATTAACTATGACAAAAGTTACAAGTTTTAACTTTACACCATTTATAAGGTATGCCTCATCAGATTTTGTTTGTCCCAAAAGCCTAAACTCACAAAAACAATCTGACCGTTAATATATGTTTTGTTTTGTTTTTAATCACAGCTGCATCTTTGCATCTGATACTCACAGTAACTATCGAATATGACTTATGGCATCATATTCTCTCTAAACCACAAAAATATCACATTTATGCAGAGGAGACAGCTTCACAGTCACTTTGATATATGCGTGTACATTTTTACTTGTGTACGTCAGTAAGAGACAAAGGCAGAGATCAGAGACAAGTGATGAAGACAAAGACACAGACAGACAGAATGACCTGAGATGAAGAAAACACATCATCCTGGATACTGGACGCTGTCCATTTCAGGGGCTGATCTCTGTCTCTTTCACACACACACACACACACACACACACACACACACACACACACACACACACACACACACACACACACACACACACCATCATCTTTGATACGGCGTGCTGTCCATTTGAGAAATCTTTCTGTCAACCAGGAAGTCCACGCCTGGTTGTCATGTAACCCTTTGATCCATCACGCAAGCCAGTTCTCGATCCCTAACCCCTTCATAACTACTGATCATCACTCACATGACACACGCCCCACATCACACCGGACATATGTGTGTTTGTGGTGTGTGTGTGTGTGTGTGTGTGTGTGTGTGTTCGTGTGTGTGTGTGTGTGTGTGTGTGTGCGTGCGTGCGTGGTACTGAATCCATGTTTGTGTCACTAACAGACAGTAGTGCTGCTGTATTCAGGCTGACATCAGTTGTGCTCCTGGCTACGAACAGAATGATGATGGAGACGAAACTGATATGTGCAGACAACAAAAGGAAAACTTCTTCAAGGCCTCTTCCGCACTGTGAGTATCATCAAAGAGGGCAGATGGCAACCAACATTACCACAGACGACAGCCATCATGAAAATCATTACCCTCATGTTCAATCGCTCATTTAATTGTGGCTGTAAAAGCAACATTCTCTCATATTTAAGTACAGATTTGCTGTTTTATACACTGTGGCAAGACTTTACACATCTTCATCTTGTATGTCATTTAAAAGTCCCCCCAGCATCCACTGTAGTTTTCATAACGTCAGCAAAGATAAAAAAAAAACTGATTCTGTATCATTGAAAGAAAGGAAGAAAGAAAGACGAGAGCTGTGGATTCTAATAGAATCTTAACTCATCTCTCACTAAAAGCCTCCTGCAGAAACGATTACAGATAAAAAATGAACGTTGCCTATTTCAAACAGAACATGCGCACATTCATAACCCCCTAAACCAATTGTAAAAATGGCCCCTTCTCTGGATGAGCTGCAAATGTTTTCAGACTAATACCATTTCCCTCATCAATCGGCTGCTAATGACTGCGAGGTTTCAGAGTTGATGTGAGGGAAGGGTCGGAGGCACATAACTTTGTCTGGAGAGCGCTGTCTGCTAACTCTGGGGAGTGATGCTTTACAGTAAAGGTGAAATCCACCGAGTTTACATATGTGGTACCCATGATCCATGACTCTTTAATCAATATCAACTGACTTTCTATCTGAGCTTGTGAACAGAGAGCCAAGATATGAATTTGTGGTGTGATCGAGGGGTGGACACGTGTATAGTAAATTGTAGTGGACTTTGTGAACTTCCAGACTGTTTTAGCAACTTTCATGCAAAAATTGTATGAATCTGCTCAAAAATGACCACCTACGAGCAGTGAGCATGTATTTAGATATTTTTCCCTTCACAGAATATAAAAGTTAATGTGAGAGTTTTTAGTGACCATGTTTAAAAAAAAGAAAGAAAATTTCTATTTTGAATGGAACCAACTCTACTAAAGCTATAACATATCTGATTTGTTGTAATGCTCCATCATTCTGAGCGGCCATATCAGCATTCATTCCTTCCACAGTGATGGTATAGCATACACACTGTCGGGGCATTAGGTAAATTAGCTATGCTATCATGTAGCTAGCCACAAAAGCTTAGTCAGTCTGTTGACCTTACAACAATAAAAATGGGTAAAAAGGATGTCCCTGCATACAAGTTTCTACTGCTTGCTTATTCACGGCTCAGGTTTGTTAGTTAGCTCATTTGTACTCTTGAAAAGTGTGTGTCGTGCTTCTACATGCTACAATTACAAGCTCCATAGTGCATAGTGCGAGTCAAACTGAAATTTGATGAAGCCACCATTTACCTTAGAAAACCTCACAGAGCTGGAGGCGTTGCAACACCTTCCGTCACAGGCCTTTTTCACAGCAGACATTTTGACTCGTCATTGTAGGGAAAACAGGTGTTAGTCAGGGCAATTTTATTTATATAATGTAATGTCACAAATCAGAAATTTGCCTCTGAATTAATAGTATTAAGTAATAATGACTGCATTCCATTTTGATTAGCCAGTTGAAGGGCTATTGTGCAAACTGGTTTACTGCAACACTTAAGGGAATGCAATCATCACTAATGGTATTTGCCAAACTATCTGTTGTGATGAAGGTATACAAGAATATTTCTGTATGATCATTCACAGTGAGTGAGAGTGAGGCTACACCAATGGGAAAAATCATTTGGACTTCACAGGAATAACAAATAAGGCTCTTCCATAGACATTTTTAAAGGCCTGTCCAGGTGTTTTCAATTATTCTGACTCATTAGATCTCTTCTCAGGTAAGAGGTGGACAGAGCAATGCTGGGAATTATCATGCAAACTCCAAGAACTGAGATGGTGTAATGGTGATAATGGTGTAAGTCGCACTGTAATCGATGCTAATGTAAGGCCTTTAAAGTGTGCTGCATTCGATACTGTGGATTTTCCTGTAAAAATGTCAACCATTGACACTAAAAAACCCCCAAAACAAATATGTGATTCCAGGCTTGAGCAGGAGCACAATAGCTGTGAGGCTCAAGAAGTTTGGCAAAACACAACAAAAAGCTCATTACTTGATTCCACTCATAAAACTATAATACTCAAACTTGTATTATAAAAAACTCATTTACACGGTAAACACTCGACACTTGTTAAGCCGAGACTCTGTTATCATTACAAAGTCCACCACTTAAGCCCACAACATAAATACAATGCTGCGGCAGGCTGTACAGTAAAAACACTTGAGGGTGCACATGCCTTCCATCAAAAATTAACTTGAGTAGCTTTGATAATTATACGATGGTGTAAAATATTTAACAGCGACTGGAGAGAGAGCTGTTTAGAGCAGCTCGAAGGAACATCAACTTCATCCAGAACAATAACAATTACAAACTGCTTACTGCTGTCTGGGCCACTGTGATTCTCACTGTGTCTCACTTCTTCCACTCGGGCTCTGTGCTTCTCTTTCTGCACCTTTCTGTTTGCACCCCCCCCCCCCCCCTTCCTTTGCACTGCAGGGAGGGAGGGGAAGGGAAGGAGATGATTTAAGGTAATGAGAGGAGTAAAACATCATTAGTGCAAATTAACTTTTGTCAGCTGAGGTGATCTTGGTGGGGGCGCTTCTGCCACCGGCGGCAGCTCAGATAATGGCAATTTATGCATTAACGTGTGTTACAGTGTGTGTGTTTTAGTTTGTGTGGATATGCATGTGTAATGAAGGCCACCAAGGACGCTTTCAGTCTTAAAGGGCAAGTCCAGTCTTTTGAAAGGCCTTTCTCAGACACCTGAAATGTTTTCACGCCAGCTAATCTAAATATTATAGCTGCTATAAAGGTGAGAAGACATCTTCATTGAAACTGAGGCCTACATAATGTTTTTGATATTAGTTCGAGACAACAGAACTTTAAGTTCTGTGATTGGATGTCAGAGGGAGCAGACCTTTTCTTCTTTTTAGGGTTTATGTACATATTCTTGAACCTTTCTTTAAAGAATCACATGTTTTCTGATGCAGTTGTTCATCTTTTGTACTGCTGATTCAACCAGCAGAGCTTTATTTCCATCTATACCTTGCTGGAAGTGATCCATCTACCAGTCACCTGTCACTGTCCATACAGAAAATGAGGAGGACCTCTCGAATGAGGGGTGTCTGAAATAACTAGCTTTCTTGCAAAGTGTGGACCAGCAGGAGCATATTTTGCACTTTGCAATGAAATTGATGGCAACTTTGTACTTCTTTGTGTAGTCTTCTGAAATGTTACAGGTGCTTGCTGTCCCCTCTCTCTCTCCATCTTTCTGTCTCCCCAGCTCTGGCAGCAGAGGGAGGCATGGTCATGTTTAATGCATGTGGTTTGTGTTGCACTCAGCGCTGGAGAATGGGCTCCAGTCCATTAATTAGTAACAAATGCTCGTTGGAAGCAAGACAGGCCCAGCACAGGTCAACCAGTTCCAAGGTCTGGAATGATGTGGACAGTGATGTCTGCCCCGGGCCATCTTCAGTCTGCAGTTGGGCTTCACACTGCCTCTTAACTCAGTCACAATGGGTACAACACTGGGCACATTCTGCCCTGAATTACTTACTTGGGATGCCAATACTGGTAGCTGTTTGTGCGTGCATGCAACAGTTCATTATAGACAAATGAGGTTTTCGAACATTATGTTAAAATAATATCATTTTTATAGAACACTGAGTTTGGTCAGCATCTTAAATCCCTTGGCCACCAGGACACACCTTGCATATCAGGGTTTTCCCGCTTCAGTGTGGCAGCTTGTGTAACTGCAAATGTTTCCTTTTCCAAGTCTATGTCTTTGCCATAGTGAACATTTAAGTTAGAATGGTTACGATTTTCAGTAAATCAAACCTTATTTTCGATACTAAGGTCTGCATGTTTATGAAGTTGCCGTTCAATGTGTGTACACTCAGTATAACCTCTATGGCACTTTTTACTGGTAGTGGCAGGGTCCGCCATCTCCGCACTGGATTCAGGTTGTCTAAATGAGCACAGAATCATGCATGTGATCCGGCACAGTTGTATCTCATTGATATCAGCCTCACTGTTAACTGGTTGCTCTCTTAAAGCCATATCAGAGCTGTGGTAGGATTTGCTTTAGCAGCAAACAGTCACTCCTCCGTTGTATTTCTGACAAAGTTACTACCGAAGGAGCATTTGCTGTAGTATTAAACCACACTTGCTGTTACCATGGCAACCAGGGGTGTCACCAAATTGACTCTTGAGGGCTCAAACTTTAAATGACATGTCAGGCCTTGTTTGAAGTACTCAGGATTATTTTCGCTGTTAACATTTGTGTTTGTATCAGAATTTAAGAAGGTAAAAAAATGCCAATATCACGATCAGGTCACATGCCATGATTAACAGTTTTATTTCGAGTAATTACAGAAACATCAACTGACTTGGCTTCACTCTGATGCAGGCTACTGAAAACATTTCCTTTTTTCTCTCTGCGTAAAGGATATCAAATAATTAACCAGGAGGAATAAATTATTTCTAATTATCAACACAGGACCAAAACACAAGGAGAAAGAGAGCGAGAGAGAAAGAGACGGGGAAAGGGAGATAAAATCTTGTATGTTAATCAAGCCATGATGAATTGTCCATGTTCATACAAACACGGCCTCTTCATGGGTCCCCTGTGCATTCCTTTCACACACACACACACACACACACACACACACACACACACGTGCACAAACAGCACAACAGAGTGGGCGGAGAGGAGAGAATTAATTCTATGAAGTGAGTTGGCAAGGAGACACTGTATGTAGATAAGTGGCAGGGGTGTGGACGGTGTGTGTGTTGTATGCGTATGAGAGAGTATGGGATTAACTGACTAACATTATGTTCATATGAGAGACTGTGTGTGTGTGCGTGTGTGTGTGTGTGTGTGTGTGTGTGTGTGTGTGAGATCATAAGTAGTGTACTATTGTCATCCTGGTCGTGGTGGCAGTGACATATCTTAATCTGCTTAGTTAGCGGCCAGGGGTCTTTAGCTAACGGATTATCAGACGGATTTGAGTAATAGACTCCTCATTTAGTTTTAATGCGTTTTGCATAGAGAGCAACCTCCCCTCATCACTCTTTAAGATAAATCGGTTTCCCGGCTACAAGATAAAGGAAAGAAAAAAAAACTACTAAAGATATTAGTCTGCCAGCAACTGCATAAATCATAACATTTTGCTAATGGAGGCAAAGTTAAAACACTCACAGCCTCCATAGTGTATGGACTACTATACACACACGCTTAGCTAAGCAAACATGCAGTTCAAACCTTCATCCTTATGTGGTTTCCACATAAGCCCTTAAATGAATAAATTCACAATTTGGGAAATATTGTTATTTACTTCCTTGCCACACGTTAGATAAGAAGATACCAAGTGCATGCTAAATATGAAGCTAGAGCTAACAGAGATTTACCTTAGCTTAGCAAAGACTGCACACTGGGAGACAGCTGGAAAGACTTCGATCAAAAATAGAAAAATGTGTGTGCAAGCTGAACAATTAGCAAAAAGTATTTCGGTGTCTCTGTGCATGAGCTGAAATGTAAAAATGACAAGTTGTCATGGAGAATTTCTTGTGTTTGTCCATACACCGATACAGTTTGTACAGTTTTCTGCAGTCAATAGAAAACCTGGATATTAAATAACAATGACCTGCAAATTGTTTTTCCCCTTTGTTTGAAGTATTGTGAGCATATTTAGCATTTGTAAGGGTACAAGCAGTATGTGCAGCCTCTCCTCAACCCCCCCAAACACACTCACACACACAGTGGGATATCCTCTAAATGATACAGAGTCCTGCCATAAAGGTTGCCTGTATTTACATCTGCAGTATATCTGTCCACATACCTGCAGGAGACCTACAGCTTTCCTTTTTGCTTTCATCATCATTCATCACCTGATGTTCATTACATTATTTCATCCACGTCAGAGTTTAATCAGGAAATGATTTATCATTTTGTTACTTTGATACATTTTTGGGAATACAAGTACAAATTAATGTGATTGACCATCCTGAGCAACACTGCTAAATAGATTATATAATAACATGATTTATTTGTGTGAAGACTGAAATGAAAAGACAGTAAACACTGATTGGAAATGAACATTTGCTTGACTTTCAAGAGATTTTAGACCTTCATACTCCTGAATAATCACATAAAATCATCTGAATGGAGATATAAGTCTGCAGTGTGCTGAGGTTGAATGTGTGTGTGTGTGTGTAGCACTTACTGTGTGTTTTACTTTTAGACACACCTCATTAGATTCTTCCTTCACACCAATGTGTGTGCATTTGTTTACTGCAAACGAGTGAAAGACGCATGTTAAAAAAAGATGCATGCCATGAAATCCAAGTGTCTCTCCCTCACACACACAGATACACAAGGAACACTCACACACACACACACACACACACACACACACACACACACACACACACACACACACACACACACACACACACAGATATTCACCCACAAACAAACACAGACAAAGCAGCCTAAGGCCTACCACTGCCATCACACACGCGACTTGGCCTGCCTGTGTGACACGCACAGTTTGTTTGGTAGTTTTAATTTGACAGGGCTCTGTATAGAGCCTCTGAAACACACACAGGCACACACACTTTCTCAGACCTATACACACACACCTTTAATTTGACAGCGCTCTAACAAGAGCCTGCTGCTTGTCAAATGTTCTCCAGTGGCAGCAGGGATCCGCAGAGCCGAGGGGGTTCTGTTCAAGGACATCTGTGAAGAAACACGCATGCACGCACACGCATGCGCACGCACGCACACTTGCTTTGAATAGGCTGAGAGAGGCAGCCTGCTGTACCACACGATGGGAGAGAGGCTGCACACACGCTGAGGGGTTTCTACACTGCTGTTCCTCTCACTCTCCATCTTCCTCTCCCTCTATGTCTCTCTGTCTTTTTTCCCCTTTATCTAACATTCCATCGCTTTTCTTGCCTCTTTTGGTCTTAAGTAGAGGGCTGAGGGCCTGAGATAGACCAGGGGAGATTTTGATTACGGCTCCCTGTTTGGTCCAACAAGCCGATTCCCTTCTAGAACTGCACACACGCACACACGCACACACACACACATCCAGAGACACACATCAATTTTCTCTTCATTCTTCAACCCAGAACACCAGGAGACCTTTTAAAGTTACTCAAAGGCAGAGGGGACTTTGGTCCTGATCCTCTGGATTTCATCCCATTGAAGGTGTGTGCTTGTGTGCACTCGTGACGCATTTATTCCTCTTTGTGTGAGTGTGCTTGCATGTGTGGGAGCTCCCATGCTGTCTCAGACTCGGTTTCCACGAGACACTTTGCTCATTAGAGGGAAGAGAGGGTGACTTGAGTGACTTCTCGTTTGGCTCCCCGCTCAACTTGATCACAAGGCTGGTCCCGTGGAGCGAGAGAGAAAGGCAAGGTTTCAACGCTGTGTGTGTCGCCTGGAAAATACAGCATGACACACTTGGGCGTATGTGTGTGTGTTAGAGGAGATAAGAATGGGAAGACCATAAAGATTACGAGGAGAGATGCAGTAATGAAAAAAAGGTGGATTATCTATCTGTCTGTGAATCTATTGAAACAAATGAATATAAATCCTAAATATAAATCCCTCAACTGTAGTTAAGAAACATAAATTAGCTGCCATTATTGCAGATACACTAATTCTTATTGTTATTGCAGACCAGCATGTAAATAGAAATTCTGAAACAGGAAATCATCCTGATCATTGGCCATAAAATCACAGTATGTCAGCCTCAAAATCAAAATGTCAAACATTATACAAAATCACTTCAAATCACCAGAGAAAGAGGCACAGAGATTTGCCATTAGATCCTATCTGCTACTGTGTGTGTGTGTGTGTGTGTGTGTGTGTGTGTGTGTGTGTGTGTGTGTGTGCCTGTCAGATAAAATACTGCACTCCCCCATCCAGTGATCTAGAAAGGGGGTTTGCAGGGTAGCATCCGAAATGTCAGCATGTACATAAATACAAACATCTCTTCTGGTTCCAGAGTGGCATTAAACCAAAGGAGAACTGAGACTAAATGGATCCCTGAAAGAAAGTTCATTTTTTGGCTTTGCACGATAACCAGCAACCCAAAGTGCAGAAGGGAAACACTGGCATGTTTCAAGGATTTGACTGTATTTTCCGACAAAACTGGCACTGAAGATTCTCGCGGGTCTTGGAATGATGAAAAGCCACCCGGATTATTTGAATCCTGTAAATCACAGCTAAAAGTCAATGTGTAAAGCCAAGGTCTATGAAACTATCAGTGTGGAATAGAGAACATAGACGATATGTTACCGCATTGCCAAGTGCTACCACTTAATACCATTAATCTTGGTGCGCCCCCCCCATCTCTCTCACTCCATCTCTGTGCTCAGCGTCCTCTAAAAGTATGGATCTTGACCGCAGCCATTTTCCGCGGAAGAGGGAAAGGCTAAAGAGAAAGCGCTGACCCCTCTTCGCCGCAATTTTCCCCTCATCAACTTGTGAGACTTCATTAACTTCCATGGGGTAATTTCTTCTTTCAGTGCGTTTCTGAGAGGAGGGTGTTATGACGTTTTCTTCCCACCCCTGTATTCCCAGCTATTCTCTCGCCTTTATCTCCCATCCTCAACTGGAAAGACTCCCTTTCTTTCATTTGAAATAATGTTTTCATTCTGTTGTCTGGAATGTCAGACAAAATTATAAGAAAAGGGAAAGTAAGATTTTAGGAAAGTAATGTTGCTGTTCACCTGAATAACCTCAACATTTTGAAAATGACAAAGTTATTTCTTGGTGCGCAAATAAACAACCACAACCTTTTACTTTTCCCCATTTCAAATTGGTACAAACATGCACATAAATAGCTTCTGAAGGTAGAATTTCCCAGCCTTTATCCCTCAGGAGCCCAGAATAAAATATCCACTGCCGAACCTGATCGCAGTGTGCTTGATGCTCAGTTGAGGCCTTTGTGAGAGGTTGCATGATGGGAACTATTAGTCAATGCTGCCCTCTTCAGGAATATTACTGTCACTCAGTATTTCTGTGTATTTCTATGTATGAGGTTCAGTGTCAGGTGTGCTTATTGGTTTAATAGACCACTGTGCATGTGTAATGATGCTTGTTATGCTGTGGTGGTGTTTTTTCAAAGTTGTTGATTGTAAATCATTGTTCTTGCAATGAGGATTCACAGCAGTTTCTTTTCTTAGTTGCTTAAAAGTCTTGATCCCAGAATCAATCTTAACATTCTGTCTTTAAAGCAGCTATAATATTTCCATAATAACAAAGTATCAATAGACAATGTGAAGAGATGAATATTTCCCCTGGGAGTTGGTGGAGACCAAAAATGGAGTTAAAATAGATTCAGTATTGGACTTCATCAGGTGGCCACAAACACAAATCTGAGTGAGTGACAATGTGGCTTCATCACTGCTGGATGTGTAATGCTAACACCATCTCCATATCAACTTAAAATGTGGTAATATGTCAATACTGTGTTCACAACTTGTTCCCACTGCCACCAAATGGCAAAAACAAAACAAAACAAAACAAAACAAACAAACAAACAAACAAACAAACAAACTGGTATTATAGGCTTAATGGTAACTGTGTTCCATTCAAGTGTTCCGTCGGTTTATTTTGTGCTTTTCCTGCTCTAACGCCTCTTTAAAACTGGACAAAAACCCACTAGCATCCACTTCACAAACTGTACAATAACATTCATTCTCAGGTCAACTCGTTACACACTTCTGGGATTACTAGCCCCCTGACATACATAGACATCAATATCTCCAACATCTATCAACTCTCAGTACGTCTTAGTAAAACAGAACATGTCTCTGTGAGGATGATTCAGTGGTTACAATGAGCATACAAAGAGATGTTCCTTCAGCAGCAGGATAACCTCAACTGCTTTATTTAGCTGATCGTGGATGGAACTAACAAAGACATCAAAGGGCACACACATCTAGATAAATGAAGACTTCTCAGAGGTTATTCAACAGGGGAGGAAATGCCCAAACTGAAAGATGCCCGAGAGACAGGTGATAAAGCCAGGTTCAGGTTGTGAAACAAGGTCAACTTAAGTGAACTTATGCAAATTACACCAAGAAGAACAAATAATTTAAAGAAAAAAAAAAAGAAAAACTGCAGCTCTGTAAATGCTAATAATGATAATAATAATAAAACTGAATGAAATAATGTCTGAGAGGTCATGCAATTATCAAAAATATGTGCGCAGGCAAGTTTATAACCAGACAATGATATAGCTAATTATTTGGTGGCACGGTGGTAACACTGTTGCCTCACAGCTCGAAGGTCCCAGGTTCGATTCCTGCCTGGGGCGCTGTGGGCGTCAGGGGCGTGTCCTCCACCATGCCTTTGGTGTCTGCTGCTCAAGGAAAGGGGCCTTTCTGGGGTATCCTCCATAAAAAACCCCCACTAAAAACATGCAAGAAGATCACCAACTGACCAATGGTGAGAGGAAGGAATTGTGCCCCCAGGCGCCGCTGTCGGCTGGCAGCCCACCGCTCCTGGTCTGCCGCGGAGGAAGGACTGACCCGGATGGGTTAAATGCGGAGGAAGCAATTTCACAGAAGCATGGCACGTGCATGTCGTGTTGTTGTGTTCACCAAGGCATGGCATGTGCATGTTCTGATGTGTTGAGTGATTAATAAAGTATGTCTTCTTCTTTAACGACTTTTTTTTAAATCAACAAAGTCGATAGTTTGACTCAGAGTTTGGCCAGGACAAAAATGAGGAGATGTTGCAACCTCTTTCAGATGACACATCTGGTATAGATAACCTGGATGGAATTTTTAAAAATATCTTGTGGTGTTCCACAAGGGAGTTACTTGGGGCCACTTGTATTTTTAATCTTTATAAATGACTTACCATATGTAGTACAACAAACAAATGAACAAAAAAACTATAGTCATGTATGCTGATGACTCAGTTTTGTTTTGTGTGTCACCAGCATTAGTGGAGCTGAGAGAGAAGGTACATGTCGAGCTGCATATCATTACTAAACAGGGGAAAATGAACTGAGCATTGCCAAAACTAAATGTCTTGTATTTGTTAGCAGGAATGTCACCAAATAAAATCACCAAAACCAAATCCTTGAGTATTAAATTAGATAAGATAGCTTTTCCATAGTAATGTGAGTGACATGCCTAAATCTTTGCTAACTGTGGAGGCTGAATTGAAATCTAGTCTTCTGTTATTCAGGCAAACCGTTAATTGGAAAAAACACACTTACATATATATATGAAAAGTCGAGCACTGGTCATCTAGTAATAGCAAGTCCACCAAACAGATTGTCTACTAAAATACATATTGACAAATTTAACATTGATGTTACAGTATTTTGATATTGTCATTCTGGAAGCTTTTTTCTTCATTTATTTTTGTGATTGTGACAATTTTGTTTTGGTTTTCATTGTAGGTTAGCCATATTTATTGTTCCATATGTTGTATCATTTCACTTTTCTGTTACTGTATTTGATTATATTTGGTTTTTAGTAAATATTCTGGTCTTACTGATGCTGTGATTTTAGACTGCCGACATTTTTTATTGTTATTTTCCTTGACCGCAGGAAGGCAAGTGGCCACTTTGTAGAAGCTAATGGGAGACGCAAAGCCAAATCAATGATAACAGCATTTGTGTAGCACTTTGAATCAGAGTAAAGAGGGCAACCACTGAGGACTTCCTACATCACTGAAACAATGCAGGAGACCACCTGCAGGATCTCATATACACTCCAGTAAGCGATGTTCATCTGTCTGTGCTGATATGTAAACTTTCCTCTTTCTCCCTTTCCTCCAAGCAGCTCTACATGATACATGAAGTGCCAGGGCCAGGCCTGGCGCAGAGACAAATGCCAACCACTCGCTCTTCCAAATGTCAAATCTGACATGTCGCAGACATTCAATAACCATTCCTGCTGGACCAATTCAGAGCCACGCTCTTCAAACAGTCCCTGATATCTCACGACGAGAGGGGAAATGGCTTGATTTTCTCTGCCTCTGGGAAAGAGATCACATGGACACCTTGTGTTGATAGGTTGATATGGCAAAAATGGCTTTGCAAAAGGATTTTACAAATAAAAACTCTAAATTAATAGCAAATGATTCAGGCAGACTGGTAGTCTTTGAACATTAGGCATTTTAAACAGGTAGTTACACAGAATCTAAATATCAGACAATAAATGCACAATTTTGCAATTAGCAAGCATTTATTGCGATTTGAACTGAATTTCACCCATAGACTTTAGAGATTCCCAAATCAAGGAATGGTTTCGTCACCATGTGAGATTAGACAGCCACACCTGTTTGAAATCCAAAACAAACACGCTGACATACTTTTCTATGAGCATTCTTATTTATTGAAGGCACATCAGTTAGAAAGAACACAATAGTTGTGCTGAACAAATACATTCATTGTCAATCACCTTGTTCCTTGAACTAAATCAACTGTATATCACATATTAGGGTGGGGTATTCTACAATTTATGGACCCAAAAAAACTTAAAATTGAAAAGGCATTTATTGTTTAAGGCAACAATTTTGAGATCTTTATATTAAAAAAACAAAAAAAAAAACAAAACAAAAACGTGAGTTTTTCATTTTTGACAGTTGCCTTCATTGTAGGCACCTGTGTGCTCTTAATTTAATGACAAATTGTGAGATTAAAACCATAAATACTGTAAATTTATATAAATAGAAGATACAGATTTTCCAATACACAGCCTCAGGTTTAGATTCACTAATACTAATCTACAATGCATGACATTTCACAGCAATATTAAATACCATTTAAATTACCCTAAAGGATTTATTTTCCAGTGTATAGCGATAGTTTGTGTTCTTATCTTTACAAGTGGTTTACGACTGTTTCAAAAACATTTGAGTAGGCAGGGTCTGCCCTCTGTGCCACATACTGTCAGGGTGTGTGAACTACAGTGTTTCATATGGCTGGTTCTCCAGACATGGATTAAGCACAGTGCACCTTGATCACATGTGTGGAACCTTCCCACTCTGTGCCTCGGGACGGAAAAAAATCAGCAAGATCTCATACTAGTTGGGCTCAAATTCCAGCTGCCTTGCAAAAAATGCCAGCTTTATTTTCTAACCGATTTTTCAGTGAGAAGAACTGAGTTTGATGTTCTTCACCTCTCCTCAAAATCTGTGGATAACTGCTTAAAGGAGGGAAGATCTTCCAGATTTCACTGATTCTGAACCCTCTGTCTCTTCTTTACCTCAGTCCTTTCCAAATCCTTCATGCAAGCAATCAGGAAACTGCGGCACTTAAGAGTATACTGCTCAGGAAAATCCCGGAAATGACCCACATGAGGACTGGAAACAAAATCAAAACTGTCCACCGGGACACCTTTCTGCTTCAGGGTCCCCATAAAGACCTCGATATCCCGGTGCCTGATCACCTGGTCAGCCCTGGAGTACAGGAAGAAATGAGGCCAGGTGGGTGGCCTCTCCTGGACTGCGTCATAGTGGTTCTTGTGGATGTACTTGGTCAGGGGGTACAGCACGATTCGCAACAGGAAAACACCCACTGCAAAAAGGGCTAAGAGGACGTATTTTAAAACAGGAGTTATTTTGGGCCCCAGGGTGGCCGTCAGTGCTCGCAGGGCCCCACAAACATTCCCACTATCTGGAGCACTGTCTACTACGGCCCCAATCACATTCAGAGAGCTGAACTGCTTATCACTGTGCAACAACTCTACAATGTAACGGTACAGCATGAAGCCACCATTACTGAATATGTGGAAGAAAATAGGACTGTTCTCCACCTCATAGTCATAGAGGATCTCCAGCAGCTTAAGGGCCATACTGCTCAGCTCCTTGTAGCCAAATGACTCTGAGATGAAGACTGTCTTCAAGGGAGCTGTGTAACGGATGGTGACACATCCCTAAAGGTGGAGAAAACAAAGACAGAAAGCATGAGAGAAGAACATATATAAAAGTTGCTAACAGGTGCGTACCACTTTAACGACACGCTGCTGCCAAATGGACCAAACAGCAAACTGAATGTCTTGTGAGAGTGTTTTTATTTATTGAATTTCAGTTTTATTTGAACCTGTTCATTGTAGATGGAGCAGTACTTGGAGAGGTGTTTGTCTTTGCAACCAGCCCAGCCCAGCAGTATCACAACTGGCTCCTTTGTCCCCTGCCAGTGTCTCTCTGAAAACAAACCAGACGATGAAACAGCACGTTAGCGAAGCTGTCACATCCGAGCTAGCATGCTAGGCTACGGGTCAGCAGAGTGCCATTTTCACGGCTTCCCTGTCAAGATAATGTTACCCTGTACGCTAAGCTAACTGAGACATGGACACACAGCACAATGAAACGATGCTCACCCGACGTCCCTGCATCTGGAAACACGATGTTGTAGTCTATTTCATCGTCTGCCATTTCTGTATTCCAGAGTATCAGCTGTGGTTCCTCGATGTTAAATTTTGGTTCATTTGGCTATTGCTAAATAAAGGATGAATGACAGACGAGCTACAATGCAGAACAGACAGGTAGTCGGACTGTCACTGTGCTGCCGCTCTGCCTCACAGAAGAATGTCTTCTTCTTTGGTTTGTCAAACAGCGGAATGCATCGAGCCAATGTCGCAATACCGCCCCCCTCCGTATCTATCCCTTATCTTCAGTTTAAAAGAACCGTGCTGAGTAGAAATTGAAACCTTACTTATTCAAGATTACAAATCAGGTCAATTATATCCCAATATAAATGAACATACATTTAGTCATGGATGTGTTCTGATATTGAAAAGAGAGGAATTAATGTATGTCATTGTATTAAGTAGCCACATACTAGACGATCAGAGATTCTTCCTAAGCGAATGAGGTATACTTAAAGTATATCTAAATATCGCAAAGTATTTTTCCAGTACATTTATATGTGTACTTACTTTAAATAGATTCAGGGCATAGTTTGATAAATATGCTACAGTGAAATTTGTTTTTTAGTAAAATGTAAGTTTTTCAAAATGCACTGTTCAGATAATTGCTGTCAAATAATTTGTAGTATATTTTCAGTGTGTTAAAAACACTTTTAGCATATAGTGCCCTTAAATTAATTTGCGGATCAAAAGTATATTAATTAACACTTTTTATGTATGACCTATAATTTTTATGAATTCATAATATACTTTTGACTTTTGTGTATATCTGCATTATTTGCCACAAGGCCGACATGGCAGCAACACGTTTCTAAAAAGTTTGGACGGGGTCGTGTTTACCACTCAGCTGCATCACCTCTTCTTTAACAACACTCTGTGTTAAAGTGTTTGGGAGCTGAGGAGACAAACTGCTGTCATTTAGACAGTGGAGTGTTTTTTCCTGCTGGATGTGCGAGTTCAGCTGCTCCACAGTTCGTTGTCTCCTTTGTCCTATTTTAAGTTTCATAATGCACCAAACACTTTCAGCGCGTCTGGACTGCAGGCAGCCAGTTTAGCTCTTTCACTGCTGTTGGAATACATGCAGAGTGTGGTTTGGCATTGTCTTGGTGAAATAAGCACGGCCTTCCCTGAGGCCAGCATGGCCCCTTCCTGAGCCCATGCAGTGATGTCCACTACAGAATCGTGTCTGTTTCCAGTGCAGTGGCGTCTGAGGGCCTGAGCATCACGGCCAGCCAACACTGGTTTTCAGATTTGTCCCTTGTGTCCAGATTTCTTCAGATTCCCTCAATCTTTTATTGACTTTATGAACTGCAGACAATGAAACCCCCAAATTCTTTGCAGTTTTATGTTGAGAAACATTATTCTTAAATTGTGTCACTATTTGCCAGCAGTCTGTCACAGAGAGGTGAACCCCTCCCCAACTTTACTTTACCCTACATTTACACATAGCAGGGTATTTTGGAAAACAGATATTTTGGCCCCTCCGTTTTCAAAAATAATAAATATGCATTTTCCTTAAGCGTAAACAGGGTCTCGGAAAGAGTGCACCTCTCTGAGATGCTCCTTTTATACCTACTCAATTACTCACCTGTTGGCAGGTAACCTGATTAACTGTGAGATGTTCCATCAGCTGTTTTCTTTTAGCATTTCACAATTTTTCCAGTCTTTTGTTGCCATTATCCAAACTTTTTGGAATCATGTTGCTGCCATCAGTTTCTAAATGAGGATATAATTTTCAAAAACAATGAAATTTCTCAGATTCAACATTTGATATTTTGTCTTTGTGCTTTTTTCAATTAAATATGGAATTTCAATGTTTTGCAATTCATCACATTCTGCTTATATCAGTGTTTTACACAGTGTGCCACCTTTTTTGGAAATGGGGTAGTACAAACATGAACATAGAGTCAGTATATAATGCTTCATTTCCTACAAAAATACTACAAACCATGCAGTTTCTTGCTGACTGCAGCTGGCCTAACCAAGGCCTAGAAATCTGACACAGACTCCCCCCGCCCCTCAGGTGCTACTGTTAACTTTTGTATCTTCCCTGGTCAAAATTTAACATATTCCTGCACAAACTGTACAGGTATGTCATTTTAAAAACTGACCTATTGTCAGTGCTTGAGTGAAATAAACCCGATAGTGTTGGGAAAGTTCACTTTCTACATAAACTAGTTCAAAGTTCACAAATTTCTCTGTGCAAGAGAGGACAGAGCTGACTTCCTCAGAGGGCTGGCCTCCTTCAACAGCTGCAAAAAGATGCTGCAGATGTTCTACCAGACTGTGGTAGCGGGACACACAGACGCACAGACACAGACCAGACACAGACACACACACACACACACACACACACACACACACACACACACACACACACACACACACACACACACACACACACACACACACACACACACACACACACACACACACATTAATGTCCTGAATGGACACTCTGTTCAACATGCATGTTACTCTGGACATCTCATTTAAACTCATGTAAACACTTGACATTTAAACTTGCTTTCTGATGCACTGGACATTTTTTCCTTTTACTTCTGTTTGGAAATTTTTACTTTTACTTACACTGGACAACTATACTTTTAATTCTGGTTGAACAGGACATCTTTACTCTTTACTTTTAATTCTGTTGCACTGGACATCTGTACTTTTAGTCCTATTTGCACTGGACATGTGGACATTTTAACATTTTTTACATTTAACTTTTAATTCTTTACTTGTTGTGCTTTTAGATTATTTATTGCATGCATTCTACTTTAAATTTGTGGAATATGCTGGAACTTGTGCATTTCCCTTGGGGATGAATAAAGTATCTATCTATCTATCTATCTATCTATCTATCTATCTATCTATCTATCTATCTATCTATCTATCTATCTATCTATCTATCTATCTATCTATCTATCTATCTAATTACCTGTGTTATTACCTGTGTTATTAGGTGGGCATTGTATACTTCCCTTTTTGAACTAAAGTATTGTAAATTGATCATTTTCGATATATTGCCACCATGGACTGTAAAACTAACCATCAGAGACACTCCCGTGACCTTCAAGATTGACACTGGTGTTGGTACCATCGTGATATCAGATGAAACTAACCACAAGCTCAAACACGTGCCCCAGTTAGCAAGTGACCCTACAAGACACAAGGAGAGACTGGTTTGAAGTAATGGCTCAATTGTCCTGGTTACATAATCCATTACTGCTGCTTCAGTGTGTTACGAGGGCTGATGGAAAAGGCTTGCAAAGGTAGCATCACCTTTTACACTCACATTGCATGACACATAGTTTGATTCGGTGTTGACATCAGTTTTAGTTAGAGCTAAAACGATGAGTCAATTGACAGAAAAATAATTGGCATCTATATTGATAATTGATTACATTTCAGTTAAGCAAAAATCCTTGAAAAATGAGAAACACTCTCTGATTGGAGCATCTTAATGAGATGATTTGCTACTTTTCTTTGTACAGCTCAGGTGTCGAAGTATCCTTGACTTTAGACTTCAGGCTGCTTCTTTATTGATCCCAATCTGGGAAATTGTTTTGTTGTGGCAGCAATGAACAAAAAACATACAGACGACCACAGAATAGATACAAGAATTTAAAAAAGTAAACAATAAAGTGACTGAAAAAATATACAGAAAAAGCAGCAGTGAATACAAGATAAAACTAAATGTAAATGTACTGTAAATATAAATAGATGTTGTGCCAGATACTGAACCCCAAAGTGCCCCTGATGCTGCGCCGTCGGTGTGTGTGTATGTGAATGGATACATTCATAATGAGCGTGTGTGAATGGGTGAATGCAGACTTGTTGTAAAAGCGCTTCGAGTAATTGTCAGAAGCGCTATGCAAATACAGTCCATTTACCTTTTGCCATTATCACTGACAGGGGCAGAGTTGGGCACCAAAGGCCACCGGGAAAATTCTGACAGATTGGCCCACCCCCACCCAACCACCTCCCATATATGAACAACACATTTATTGTCCTGGTTATATCAAGTGATTCCAGTTCTGTATCATTCTTCTAGATAAGACCACAAGATGAAATAAAGACGGAAGAATCAGTGTTCAAGAGCATTAGTTTATTTCCCAAAGGTACCGTCAGAAACAGATAATATCACAAAATTTGAATTGTGGGATAAATGCATATCAAACAACATCTAATTTTGGCTGCCTCCTGAAAAACTTAGAAATACTAGTTAACTAAATTAAAGCAGGTGCCTCTACATTGCAACTTACTTCTGGTTTTACAATAGCGTCTTTTTTCCAGTTTATCAGAAACTAAAATGGGAGAAAAAAACTGTTACACTATTTATCTCCCTAAATCGTCAAATATGGTTGCCATGAACATGAACTGACCATTACCCCGACTCTCTAGCCTGTTCTTAAACAGTCCACGGAAATCACTGCCATGCTGGTGGCTCTGTGAGAATGTAGCGGTCAGTACACAACAGAAACAAGTCTGCAGCCATGCTAACAGCTAACAGCTCTGTGAGACTGTGCTAATGCATGGCCGTGCTTTGAGCTAACTGCTAATGTCAGCATGCTTTCATCTCACAGTGACAATGCTATCATGCTAATGGTTAGCATGTTCACCCTCTTAATTTAGTGTGATGGCGTGCTAATATTGCTAATAAGCACTAAACACAAAATGCAGCTGAAGCTGATTGGAATAAATCAAAGACGTGATGATGGCGCTTGAAGAAAAGTGAGGGGGTCATGAACGTCTCAACATGTCAATTACCATGGCAATCTACCCAATAATTAAGATATTTTACTAAAAAACAAAAATATCAACCACGTGGTGGTGGTGCAGAGGAACAAAACAGAAATATTCATCCTCTCTTTGATGAGATGTTTCAGTCCAGACCAAAGCCGTGGGCTGTCATCGCTATCCATAGTGCTATGCTGTTAGCATGGAAACAAAAAGTAAACTGCACATGTATACATTGTGACTGTCCGAAGTGTGCAACCTACATCCTCCCTCCCCACACCATCTCCATCTTCTGCACATGGGCCTTGGATGATTTGGAGAAGGTGCTTTTAACCACGTTGAGAGGAGCTGCCTTGCCACTGAGGTAGACCTTATTGAGACACGTAGGAAGCCAAGCCCGCTCCTCCTCCTTCTTCTGCTCCGCTGCTCCACCCTCTCTGTCCTTCTTGATGAGGGTACATGAGTAGGCAAAGATGTATCCCGTCATGAAGGCATCGAAGCCTGCCCGATGTGTCCCTGCGTCTGCCTTCTTCTTCTGATCGTCAGTCTCAGACGGGCAGCCAACACACTTTTCCGTTCTTTCTCCACCATCGTTTGTGTTGCTTGAAGTGATTGTGTCATTCTGAGTTGTGGTGGTTGTCTTTGTGCTGTTGTCTTCACACATTCCGTTTCCCTCGCTGTCTGTTCTCATGTCCTCGCCTTCACTCTGTTGTGTGTTTCTGTCTCTGTCCGTTAGAGGCTCGCTGTCTTGGCATGGTTCAGTCCTTTGCTGGTCATCTGCCGATTCTTCCTGATCCACCTCCATATGGGGTACTTTGTTTTCGGGGGCCCCATCAAAGATGGAGGAGCTATCCGCTGCCATGCCTCCACCTCTCTTCTTCTCTCTGTGTCTCTTCCTTTTTTTTCTCTTATCCCCCATTCCTTTCTCGTCCTGGAGGACGATCAGGTCAGTGTCATGGGATAATGGACACTGGGTACCACTTGGACACCAGCCAAACGCCTGTCCGACAAACACATTGAAACAGACAGACGGGGTAGTTAATAAAGATACTGACATACAGCAGCATCTGATAGAGAGCTTCATCACACGGTGCAACAACAATCACCTGAAGCTCAATCTCAGCAGAACCAATGAACATGTGGTGGAAATCTAATGGGTTCATCCTTGAGTCCAAGTGGACATTTTTGTCATTTGTAATGAAATCCCCTGAAGGCCTTCCAGAGGTAGTGGGCTCACAAGAATGGAACCAGCAAATCTACTTTGTTCTTTCTTGAAAAGAAAAAGTAGAAACTCACAGAGAAGCGCTGGCAGATGTCAGTCCGTCCCTCAGAAGATCCCACAGCTGGACACACTCTGTAGTCCACATAAGTAGACATGTGACTGACATACTGACAGAACTCTACATGAACGTGAGGTCCCGTTCCTCCAGAGGTCACACTGCGAGTGTTATCCAGCTTACTGGAACGAGGAGGAGGTAATATGAGTGATCGGAGAGACATTATGATTAAAACATACACTTCAAAACACCGACACAACGACACAAGCACAACAATGCACTCCAAGGTGTCCTGATGTAGAAAACAACAGACACAGCAGTGGAAACATCATGCTGCTCTGCTCTGCTCTGCTCTGCTCTTCACTTAAGCCACATGCATCATTTTCTTACATTGTCACATCTTGTGCATTATAGAGCAGACCTCCAGGGGAAAGCTAACACACAAACAATTCATTTTCTTACACAAAAATTCAAAAAGTTCTCTGATACGGCTTAGTGTTTGCAAACAGTCGATGTTGCTGAGCCTTTTTTACAAAGAAGTCTGCATTTTCACTACATTTCAATGTGGCACCAAACACTAAGTATTGTCCGTCTGGACGATGTCAACACATAACAGGAAGTGTTTCTGCTGTGTGTGTCTATACTGTACTGTAAAGCATCACTCACCACTTCTTATAGGCATACTCCAGATAGGAGGCAGTGAGCCGGAGCTCAAATTCAGTCACATACTTGGTGTCATAGATGCCAGCAGGAAACATTTCAGACAGGTCGGCTGTGAAGGTGGCCAAGCGCTCGGGCAGATGAGCATAAAAACTCTTGAAAAAGACAAAATCAATTGCAATTATAAAAAATGCAGTTATTAAAAAATGCAGCATGCTGTGAGGTAGACATGATGCTCAAAGCCAATATAAGTCATGACCTTATTTTTAATCACAGCTGATGGTAAACACGACGGAAATGGTTCATTAGTGCCGATGTTAGTATTTTTGCTTACTGTGATGGAATTTCTTGGAGTATTTTCAAATGCTTCACATCCCTTAAATCTGTAGAAAACTTAGCTAAAAGGCTATGTAAGTCAATAAATCATAATAATTGATTAAAGTACTGAAATTGTGTTATATTAAAAAAAAATGAATACAAATTAGAGAAGCTGGAACCAAAGAACTTTTGGCATTTTTGCTTAAAAAAACACACAAAAAAAGCCACTTGAAATAATACAATAAATTCATCATCAGAATAGTTCATCATTATTTTTTCTGGCAATCAACTAATCGTGATCGACTGATGGTTGCGGCTCAAATACCAACAACGACTCGGTAAGACAATATAACAGGCGCAAAATGTTTTGCTTTATGTAAAATACTTGAAACACAATTAGTGTGACATCAAAAAGAGAAAAAGAATGAAATAGAACAGCAAACCTAACAGCTTGGTGGTACCTGGTAAAGGAAGGCCATGTCGATGAGGCCGTTGTGGAGCACCAGGGGTTTCCTGGCACGCAGCAGTTCAGTGAATAAGGCCCGGATGTGGACTCCTCGGTCGTCTGATCCTCCCTTAAAACAAAGGAGGAGAGAGATAAGACAGCTGGAACTCAAACGATAACATCTAAGGATGGAAACATAGTGCAGTATGCAGCGCAATTAGCATACCACAATTCAATTTTCAATTCAATTCAATCTTGGTGCTGGAGAGTAACATAATTATCTACTGTATATAGTCATGGGTCTAATGAAATATGGTCTAGTGATAAGAGCGTGGAAATGCCATGTGGGTTTGATTCTCGTCTTATTTATATATTATGGGGTATCAGATCAGCTGTCACAAGATACATGTCGAGATGGCGCACTTATCGCTCTACTGGTGACCCAGGACAAGATGAGATCAAACAAACTTCTAAGAAAGGACAGAAGGTTCATAACAGACTACAAACTGGCATGATAGAGAACACGGTGGGATCAGGACACACAGCACAACACAGACGATCACATATCATCACCTTATTATTGCCCTTGCAGTAAGGGATCCCATGAGCGTACTGCTTGTTAAAGTCAAATCCATGTTGTACCAGGAACTGGACTGACTGGGGCTCGATGATGTACTCCTCTGAACACAGCAGGGTGAGGTTATACACCTGGACCAGGTATGTGTCTGCAGGCTGGGGAGGAGATAAAACAAGGTGGATGCAAAGGATAAACAGTCTGCAGGGGAAAACCTGCTTATTTGACATGTATAAGATGCATTAAATCTGATCCTGCTGTGGGAGACATATTATACATACTCACAAATCATACAAGAATGTGTGAGAACTATCTCATTAGCATCCTTCGACCAGAGCGTGCATACATGTACGTATACTCATCAGAAAGAATGTTTCATGTGATTGTACCTTGCAGTCCTGTTTCTTGTAACAGGCAATTCCCAGTGAGAGAACGGAGCGGGAGCGAGCTGCATGGCATATGGCTTTATATCTGTCCTCTATAGATCTGAAACATGATGGCAAGGGTCAGGGTCAACTTGCACAGACACAAACATTGAGAAGCAGTACGAGACGGCAAAGCACCCACACTGACTCATAAAGCACCCATTTTGCTCCCTTGGCTTCCTCCACAACAACCAGTTGATAACATCTCAGGTGAGTGTGTTTTTGAAACTCACACCGATGTTTTTACTCACTCAGCCAGCAAGGACTTCCTGTTTCCAAGACCACTCAGCTCCTAAAACAACAAAGGGGCCACTTACGACTTTTTAAGATTGCTGAAATCGTTTACAAATCAAAGAGTGACATGGAAGCTAACTGAAACAGGCAAAACAGACATATAGACAGGAAGACAAGGGAGTAGCGATGATGCATGTGGATCTGGTAATGAGAGAACACAGACCATGGGCTGCTAACATCCACAGGTCAATACACACGCACACGCTTGCACTTACCGTGTCCAGTGCAACGAAAGAAGACGATTTAATGGCCACTACCATAGCTGGCCAAAGGTCTTTGAAATTATCATTTTGGACATCAACAACTGGAACTACCATTGAAGATTCCATGTTTGTCTCAACTTGTGTGGAAAGAAAACAGCTCTTTCTCGCGCCGGAAACGTTTTCCGCACCGTTGCAGTCGACTACCCGGAGTACTTACAGCTTGGCTAACTATGTTTTAAAGGTTTTCATTTTCAGCTGTTCTGTGCGGAGCCCTTGCTCAATGCTTACTTGTGCTATTTTCTTCGTACAATTGACATTTGTTTTAACATCTTTTTTTTTAATTTTGGGCACTTAATTCAGGTCGACAGCTTTCAACGCCTCCACCGTAAACATTTCAACGTGCTCCTTAGGGGTCCTCTGACAAATATACATAGTAGTCGGACTGTTGCCTGAACGCAAATAAAAAACGTTTGCCTCTAAATACATGCACACATTTTTAGCATTTTATGAATGTAGCCCTTTGTTGGGAACCTTTCCGTCTTTTCATTTGGATTTGCAATCTCTTTTTGACTTTTTTCTTTTCAATGAACATTTCAAGCAGGCGTCTACGATAGACACATATAAACAATACGTCACTATGCTTAACGATCGAGGTGACGTGCGCCATTTTGGCTCAAACAAAGTCAGAAACATTTTATCTTGATAAAGATTTTTGAATTGTATCCATCAAATACGATTTAAAAGTCTGCATGTCAAAACTCCGGTTTCCACGACTTAACGTTTGATCCTAATGCAACTTTTTCTTGTTTTAAGACCGCGTAAGTAGTTAGCTGAAATAATCATTAATAATCCCCAGCTGAGCTTCATTGCCAGTCAGCCGAGCTAACTTGACATTTGCTAAATTTAGCTCTGCTGTTCGTTTTAAGTGCTGCAATGGGTGGCTGCTCCGCTCCAAACTGCTCTAACTCAACCAGCATCGGCAAACAGCTGTTCAGATTCCCTCAAGACCCTGTCCGTAAGAAGAAATGGGTGGTGAACTGTCGACGTAACTTTGAACCAACTCCCCACTCCAGACTCTGTCAGGTCAGTTTGCACACAGACTGGCATGTTTGTGACTCAAGTCTAGTTTATTAAAGCACTCACACATAGACGGCGCATTAGTTTAAGTGGACAGGACAATGCATCTAAAAAATAAAGTGACGAGTTTTGTTATTTTGTACCATCTAGATTCAGTTGATTTATCGCTGTGAATCGTTCCTTTCTTTCTGCTATATCTGAACTCTGCACTCACTGTATGTTTGCTCTTGTTTCTTGTGTTTGGATGGCTCATTAGTTGGATAAAATATGTGTATTTCTGTCCTGTCTCCCCCAGGACCATTTTGAGCAGAGCCAGTTTGAGGAGATTGCAAGGTCTCCTGCTGGGGGAAAGAAGCTGAAGCCCAATGCCATCCCCACTCTGTTCAACATTGGAGTCCGTCCTAACCCTGCAGTCACTGCTCCATACATCTTGCTGCCCATGAAACCCGAACCAGGTAACTGAAAGTGCAGCGGGGGTTTTTATTGAATATTTTGTGTTATATTAGAAGTGGCATGTTTGAGAGGAACTTATGTTCAGGTGGTGTGTTGCCTGTAGTTCCTGTAACCTGAAAAAGTCCCTGCTCCAGAGGTGGTTCTTTCCAGTCAGCCTCACGCTGTTGGAGTAGACACTGATAGTGTTCCCTGTCAGCTGTTCAAACCTGAGCTTTAGGACTGCAACAGCGAGTATACAGCATCACTTTGAACTCACTGTCTTATGGTCATATTTACTGTAGGGTTGAGTCTCCGCTTCCATTTCCTCCAGAAAGATTCTATTAAACTCTTTGAAATCCGAATTGCTCAACATCAAACAGCACGCAAACTTACCCAGTGGCTCATGAACATTACAAGAATTCAGCAGGAGGAAGATAGACATATTTTCTCAATAAATTGTGGAGATCGAGACACATGACCTGAAATGAACGTGTATGTTGTTCATTGTCTGCTGGATATAAAGTAGTTCAGCAACTGTTTTTCTAACAATTACATTGTTATAACAAGCTGTGGTTGTGTATCTGTTTACATTTGTGGTTTTCTCTTCCCCTCGGCCAAAAATCAGTTGCCACAGCTATATTTGGTGATTGTCATTGTGGATAATAACCAAACAAACAAAAAAAAAATTGCATCTACAGTAGTTTGCTCTGCGTCCTCCTTAAGGTGAAACGTATTAATAGGTTCGTCAGATTGCTCATGACACTGTGTAAGACTAATAAACCAGAAGCATATTGCATTTACTGGACAGGTAAGGCATATTTGTTCACGTGATACAGTGTCTTTCTGTATTGTGGTTTGGGGTAACACTGTCGTCTCACAGCTAGAAGGTCCCAGGTTCGATTTCCACCTGGGGCGCTGGGGGTGTGTCCTCCACCATGCCTTCGGTGCCTGCTGCTCAAGAAAAGGGGCCTTTCTGTGTGGAGTTTGCATGTTCTCCCCGCGTTCACCTGGGGTATCCTCCTTAAAAAAAACAAACACTAAAACATGCAAGAAAATCACCACCTGACCAATGGTGACGATAAGGGAACTGGTCCCTGAGCGCCAGTCAGCTGGCAGCCCACCGCTCCTGGTCTGTCGTGGAGGACTGACCAAGGATGGGTCAAAAGCGGAGAATTTCACATAATGATGTATGGCATGTGCAGTTTCCCCCCTAACTCTGCATGTTGTGTGTTTGTGACTAATAAAGGATGTCTTCTTAAATGAATACATTTGCAATATTGACAGTGTGTAAAGCACTTAATGCCTTTAAGTTCAGGTACATGTCAAGTGCACCAGATTCCAGCCAAGAAGTACAGTACTAGTTCTAAATATTGCTTTATGTTTGTAGTGGAGAAGGAGCTGAACTTCGGGGACCATGGCTATGCCAGACGCACCCCTCTGCCTGGCTTGGAGGAGGAGGAGGACCAACAGCCCTGCAAACAGTGTCAGCTCCTCAAGAAACAGCTGGAGCAGGAGATGCAGCACACTGCGAGGCTGCAGAAGGAGGTGGGATCACTGCTGGTGTCTCTTTCAACAAATTACCCTCTTCTTTCTTGATTTTTTTTTCTTCTTATGCGCTACATTTTAATGCCAGTAAAACATTGGGTCAGATGTTTGTTGTGAGAAAAGAAATAAAAAAATGTTATTTAGGGAATCATAAGTGTGAGCGTTCAATACATAGCTCCAATAAAAGCTCTTCTTCTCTCTCTTTCAGGCGGAGGAGATGAAGAAGCGTCTGTATCGGCTCGACCGGATTGAAAAAGGTCTCCAGAACTTTCTGTCTGAGGACCAGATTCGCACCTTGTCCCTCACCAAACGCTCCCGCCGCGCTGTCTGGTCTCCAGAGACCATCCTGAAGGCCCAAAAGATCCGCTCTGCAGTTGGCACAAAAGGCTACGAGTACCTGAGAGAGCTAGGATACCCATTGCCCTCCTACCGGACTCTGTGTAACCGCCTTGAGACTAAGATCATGGTGACAACTGACATGAGCTGTGAGATGCTGGCGGAGCTGGGCCTGGGGCTCATGGCCCCCTGTCACAGTCCCACAGAAGGTGTTGGGGACAATGATGAGGAGGGACTGATAGGTGTTTTGTCCTGATTGTGGCAGTTTGCATGACGTGCTGATTCTATTCAAGGGAGGAATGTGCAGAATTTGCTGTGTAAAACATCTGCAGGTGTGACTTTAAGTAACTTAAGATGGCCATATCATGCTTCTATCTCATCTATGAATGACTTAAGCCTCAATATACACGTGTGCTGAGTTGACTTATTTGGATTGTCACCTGGTTGTGCTTGTGATCTGCCCCAGGTGAGATGCTGAGGCTGGCAGTTAGCCGAGCTTTATGCTTCTGGTGTTTCTTCATGTGAGGAGGTGAAGGGTGTGGTCTGTGACAAAGTGGACTCCACTAAGAATGTGGGATTGTGTGAAAAGCGTGGGCGTAATTTGCACAAAGCCTGGTGAATTTGCTGCTTTTGTTTACAGCTGATGTAAAAGTGTTCCACTGACAGTGTTTACATGAACAATTAAACCCTGGTAGTATTCAGGATATCCAATGTACTGAGAGCAGACAAGCTCATATCCTGGCTGAGGTAGCTTGAGCATTCTGATATTCTGAGGATATTCTGCAAGCTTTATTTTTGTTACAGTTCACCCAAAATATTTACCATTTGATGGTTTGAGTAAAGCAGTGGCACAAAATTGGGATAAAAGAGAGCATCTAGGAAGATGTTTGCGTTGAAACATAATCAGTGGGTTTTGAATTTACCTAATCAACAGCAAATCATTCAAATGCTGTCACCAAAATTGAGGCTTGATTCCTTAATTTATAGATCATGAATTCTGATCACATTTTCAAAACCTTTGCTGTTTTTCCAGAAGGTTACAAAATCATAGAATATATTAGGGAGCTGTGTGTAGTCCACAAGGTTTCATGTAATTCTGCACTATATAGATAGTAAATGTAGCTGGATATTTGACTGAAGTGTTCACATTTGCAGCGAAGTTGTAGTCAGCACAAAAGGTATCACAAAAAAAGCTCAGGCGAGTCACATTAAGTCACGTGACGTTCAATATCCAAAACACTGGCGCTGTCAGAAAATAAAGTAATTTAAAGAATCACCTTTATTTCTTATTGTGTGTGTATGTGTGTGTGTGTGTGTGTGTGTGTGTGTGTGTGTGTGTGTGTGTGACATTTCTCTCCATTAAAAGGCATATAGTGGACTGCATATCAGGCAGCTCACAGCCAGAAGCAAACAGCACTGTTGCTATCACTACACTGGGTACGTTAGAACAGAAATGAAAGCTCCACCAGTGGGAAAAAACCTAACCACAAGTGTCCTTAAATACCACTGTACCCTGTAGATACTCACACTGGCCTATCAGGTGATGTGTGTATCTTCTATCTCAGTTATCTTTCCCCTGTGTAAAACAAAGAATGACATTTTACTTTACCAGAATGGACTTTGAGCAAAACACTCCCATGAGAGATTAGATATTTGTTTTGCAGTCAGATTGTTGCCTCAATTGAGCTGAAGGCAACTTTTAATGCTGCATACGAGTTTGTGAAGACGGAGCAATGCCTTCAAGCATTGCAGCGTTACAGCGTGTGTATACAGTACACTTTACATCTGTTTATTTGACTGACAGCACAGCTCTGTGCAGTAACTGTCCCTTTGACCCCGTGTTGACTGTCATTGATTTTGGCCTCTTACAAAAGTGAAACCGTGGTTTTGTTTGTCATAGGATGGCATTCACCTCTACACAGTCAGAGGACTGACTCACACATAGTAAAGTAAATATTACTCAGTAATGAGATCAATATCACATACAAGAAGTTCTTCTGATGGTAAACAAAACTAAGCGTACAGGATCTGTGAGGACATGCTTTGAGCTCCACTCTAACATTACAGTGTTAACATGCACAGGTACAATGTTCACCACCTTAGTTTAGCGTGTTAACATGCTAACATTTGCTAATTAGCACTGAACACGAGCACGGGTGAGGCACATGGGAATGTCATTTCTCATAAACCAAATAATGGGGCTTCTTAAAATTGTGATATGGTAATGGCATGAGACAAAAGTTAAGGGACCATCAAAGTTATTACAATTCACCCTGAGTCAAACATGCATGTCTGGACTAAAAGTCTAAATTGATTATTACAGTATGTATACACCCTGGTGGAAACACTGCTGCTCCCCAACAGCCTTTGTTTACGAGGTGATCTGGATTTCAGAGAAAATACACCGATTGGTTTTCAAAAGTTTATATTACACATAAAAACAGGACTGTTTCTCTGAGGTCATGAAAAGTTGACCTTTTAGAGATGTGCGGTTCTCACAGGACAGCTGCACACATGTGATGATGATGATGTTATAGAATATGGTGCTTTACTACAGTAGTTAAAATGAGCTCAACCATAAACATCTACAGAAGTAAAATCAATCCAGACACATCAGATTTACTAGCAAAACACTGCCAGGGCTCATTTTACTGCACAGTGAGTACTTTTACTTTAGATACATTTTGCTGATAATACCTATATACTTCTACTGAAGTAAGGTTTTGAATGCAGGACTTTTCCTGATGTGGTTTCGTGCTTTGAGTTCAGTGACGGGTCTGAATACTTGTCCACCACTGTAGTGCAGAAATGAAGAATACTCCAAAAAATTCAACATGCATACATAAAAAAAATCAGCATGCTTCCATAAAAAGTACTGTTGATGGACTCTATCCCACAATGCAATGCACAAAGTAACTGGAAGAGATGGGGTGTCTCAGTGGCCTAAGGGTTGACGACACTGTCCATGAGTCGTGACACCCCACTTTCAGCCCAACTGGGGACATTTGCTGTACAATTCTTTCTCCTCTTATTTAGTCCTCTCTCTCTCTCTCTCTCTCTCTCTCTCTCTCTCTCTCTCTCTCTCTCTCTCTCTCTCTCTCTCTCTCTGTTTGATTTGGGGGATGTGCTTAGACAACCCCACAGGCTTTAAAAGCGACAGGGGTTTGCTGTCTGTTTATGTGGGTCACAGGACAGAGAGAGGACAGAGGTAAGGCTTTCTTTTTATTTAACAATGCTTTTATTTTTGTAAAGTCATTTTGAAATGTATATTTGATGAAGGATTGTATTTGTATGTGCATTTGATTTTTTTTGTTTGGTCATAATAAGAAAATGTTGCATCAGAAATTCCCCCCCCCCCCCCCCTAATACTACTCTTAAATAATTCATTTGAAAATTTGTTAACGCACATTTAATATCATCTGAATCCAGTATGGAACCACTGTTCATGGGAAAAACTAATGCACCTTCATGCTGATAAAACTGGAGATATGAGTTTGTTTTCAGGAGACTGATGTACCAGTTGAGATAAGATTTGTAATTTAATAACTGAACTCTTAACTATTTTTTAAATGAACTACCTGAGCGGGCGCATTCATCTGTTTGAACAGACAGAACAGTTTTTGGATGACAGGCTGTAAATATCTCTGCCCCAGCCTCTCTTTGTCTCTCTATTTGCCCCAAACATTCTTCTGTCTGTTGGCAGTTTACCCCATAATAAAGTCTTTTTGCTGATTATCTCCACATGTGAAGAGAGAGACAATGAGGGTTTACTCTTTTAATTATTTGGGGATCAGACTGACTGGCCATTTAGTTCAGGGCAGGGGAAACCTGCCAAAGACTGGATCTGCTTTGAGCCCAGACTGCGTGCACGTGACTCACTGCTGTCTGCAGACTGCATTCATGTCATCGATTGATTGTCATTATATACAGTGTAGAGGCTTTGGCACACGTTTTGTCTCAATCTAAGGTTGATGACTCAACTTCACTGATGTCATTACTTTTCTTTTCTTAATATCTTTTCACATTTTTGTTTAATCGTCTCAGGATTTGGTTTCAGGCTGTATGTAGCACCTATATGACGATGTATAAAGTGTCAAAGTAACATGGCTAATTGGCTGTCTTCTCCTCAAGCAGATTCAGTCCAGCCAGGGAGGGACAATGCACTCTCTCTCCTCGCTGTGGCTGTACACAGCCTTGCCGGGTCTGTTGTGGGCCTCACACGTCACTCTGCTAGTGGAGGGGGACAATGACGCCTCCAAGATCTGCAAACCTGCCCCCCACTGGGAAATAAATGGGCAGGCACCCATGCAAGAGCTGCTGGGAAATGTGGTTGTGGTGGCGCTGCTGAAGGCCAGCTGACAGTTCTGTCTCACTCAGGCCTCCAAGTGAGAAAATAAACGTCACTGAGCAATTTAGTAGTTTAATATGCTTACATCAGTATGACAGTGTATAATATGTTGGAGGACAGGTGAAATTAGTAAATCATTATTAGTTAATCCGAATAGTTGTGTTTTTTTACATGTCACAACAGGAAAGCACAGGTGTACATAATGAAATTAACAATGTGCTGAATTCCATTTAGCTGCTTCAGTTTCAGGGTCCTTGTATTGGGTCATGCAGTCATCGTTAACACTATTACACACTATGATTTTTCTACTATAACATGCGTGTTTAGTTGAACTGGTTTGTTTTTAATGAGTTTTATTTTGGTATTGTTTCCAGTCTAAGATTGTTGTTGGAGGTGACTGAAGTTCCTACCAATAATTATTTACATGTCTCCAATACTTCTCTAGCTAACACATGACTCTGGACATGTGAGTTCTTCAGAGAAAAGACCAAAAATTGTCAAAAAAATATTATGACAATTTTGAATTAATTCCTTTGAGATTTGCGGAAGGCACCTGAATGCAGCATTACTGCCTAAATGTCTCTTAATGCAAAAATGATGTATGTTGTATAGTGAGCTATAATGCCAGTCAACAAGACATCGGTTTGCACCACTTTTACGTATATGCTGCTCTTCCTTGTTGCAACTGAATATGCAACACATTCAGATTTACCTAATCATTTCATCTCTTTGTTAATACAAAACAAAGGGTACGATAAGCTAATATGCTGCTATAATTAGAAATAAGCACATGTAGTATATGGTGAGCAACATGACAGCTCGTACAGCATGCCTGGGCAAACCAATTCATCATGTTTGTAAAAAAAAAACCAAAAAACATAACTGGCTCTTTGTGCACTGATTTCAGCTGAGAGTTGGTGTCTCTATCTGTCCCTCTGTAGCATTGGAGGCCTGCGTGCCAAGCTGAACCGCAGCAACCTGACAGAGGTGTCTTTTATGATAGTCAATGAGCGAGAGCCTCTGTCCAGAGCCATGTACTGGGAGCTGAAGAGAAGAGCGCCCCCCGGTGTTCCTGTGTACCAGCAGTCTCCCTTTCAACATGACGTGTGGGAGGCTCTGGATGGTGACAAAGATGACTTCCTGGTCTATGACAGGTAAGGCAAGACACCTCTCCAAGACATGCAGTGGGATTTAGCTCTTTGATGAGACGAGAGGGCAAACAAAAATGCATAAAATTAAGTCTCAGCACCCTTGGCTTGCCAGTTTTCTTGGGACTCATGTCATGACTTTGACTTTGCTCCATGTTGATACATATTTCTAGCCACCATATTCTTGATTATAAGATAGTGCGGTCAATCTTAGGAAAGATTTTAAAAGCACAACTGTGATTTATCTCACAGTGAGAGCACATTAGTTCTGACATGCTGTGGGAGAGTCAAATAAAGCAAGTGCTTTGAAAGGACCTGGCTTAGGATTTGAAATGAAATGAAATAAGGCAGGACCCAATAAAATTGCACTGATCCATCCTTATTTTGATTCTCTCTGCAGGTGTGGTCTGCTCACCTTCCATATAGTGCTACCTTACAGTTTCCTGCATTACCCCTACATAGAGGCTGCAATCAGAGCGACTTATCATAAAAACATCTGCAACTGCTCCGTGAGTAATCACAAAACACACACACACACACACACACACACACACACACACACGCGCGCGCGCTTGCACACATTCACCAGTCGCAGAATAGTATCACACATTTCATATTTTCAGGGTTTATTAAATGAATTACTCATGCAATCGAAAAAGACAGTGCTATAAACTCTAAGTTAAACCTGCACTCAACAGTATTTTTCCAACAATGGTGGATAAAATGACAATGTGTAATGTGAAAGAGGTCGCTCATAGTAACAAATCCACAAACAATTACCATCCATCTCTGCACTGCACCTCATCTCTACCAAGTTTTCTTAATCTTTTATCTCATTGTTTTGGTTTCCCAGCCATCAAACTTATTTCCAGCTGTAGCAGGAAGCTGTTCTCAGTAAAAAAAAAAAACACATTGTACACTACCTGCCCAGCACCATCAGACACAGTTAGCAACCAGCTGATGAACATAGCAGAGCATTTAGCAGCTAAAGAAACAGATATGCCCTTCAGGAGTTCATGGAGATCATAATGGAGCTAAGAGAATATTGGTCAGAAACACAACTTTAAATTCATGATAATGTCATGTCTGCTGGATGTGTAAATAGCAACTTGATTAGATTATAATATGTCTGTGTTGTGTTTTTAGCTTGTTCTGCTGCCTGTAAGTGGCCAAATTAAATGCAATTAATGCAGCTTGAAGCTACAAAATTCTAATGTGCTGTTTCCTTTCCAGGCCAATTCTACTTTCCCAAGTGGCAGGAACATCACCATGAAGAACGAGACAACGCAGTTTGATGTCAGCCACACATCTGCAATACCCACACTTCAATTGGACACTGATCCAGATGTGGGAGACACAACTTCTGGGGTGATTCATCACCACAGCCATCATCATCACCATCATCATCCTCATCAGTCCCATCACCACCCACACCATCATGCCAGTCATCAGAATCAGTTCCAACACCAGCATGATGGAAGTCAGAATGAAACTCACAATTTTCCTCTTCTCAGTGATCATCACCACCACTCTCAGCACCATCACCCTCACCCTCACCCTCATCATCATCATCATCAGCAGCAGCAGCACTCTGGCAATAATAGTGATATTAGTGGAGTGGACGTGGGTAATTAGGTAATTATTAATTAAATTAATAGTGTTTTTTCTTTCTTCTTAATCTGTTTAGGGTGGGTTTACTGAGTATTTTACTTTTGGTGAAACATTTTTGTGTTGATGGAAGGACACACAGGTTAAACAGCAGTTGAATCTGTTGTAACAGTAATCAGATGGTGGTTGCTCTGCTAGCATCCCCACACTTCCCTCCTCTGTGTGGATAATGTCACCATTCCCTCCCTGTCTGCTCCCATTAATGAAGTCTATGGTGTAAAACCTGCTTACAGGAGGCTGTGGACGGATGTGTGCGGAGGGACCGGATGGATTGATGGATATTGTCATCCAGACAGAGTCAGAGGACGCTGTACACTGCTGCTGAGCAGACCTCAGTCAGATTACTGTGCAAACATTTTCCTTCCTGTTCAGTTTCTGCTTCTGTTTGTCCTGTTTCATGCAGGATCTGGAGGTGATATAATGAGCTACGACATTACTAGGCACATATAACAAGAGCTTAAAGAGTATGGAGTGCTGTCCTTTATTCATTTTGGGAGGTGGTATCACAAATGATTTTAGTGTACTAACCCTATTAAATCTGCAAACACCATGTTTTCATTTGTACTTTTAGTGAAGCATAATATATGGTATTACTGGATTAACATACTGTATGTTGGTCCATTTAATCAATTTTGCACATTTGCTGTAGATTTGAATCTTTGTTACTTTACTACTTATTGATTAATTCCCTGAATGTAGAATGAACCTTGAGGTTGCTGTTCTCCATTAAAAAGAAAATACATATTGAAAGTGTTTGTTTCAAGGTGTCTTTAAAATCGATAATCGAACTTGTAATTCTGTCTGTGCCTCGTGTCGTACCAGTTCATGTAGCTGGTGATGGGAGATTTATCCTCTTTCACCTACAACAAAGTAATCTGACCATTAGGTCAACAAGGAGCTATGCCAATAGCTGGTTAGCTTAGCTTAGCATACAGACTGGAAACAAAGGAAAATAGCTAGCCTGGCTCTGTCTAAAAGAAACAAAACCAGCCTATAATCACTGTATGAATTGAACGCATGAGGTATAATTTGTTCATCAAAGTGTAAAAACAACAAATTGTGGTTTTATGGAAGTTTATTCACTGGAACTATTTCTTTAGTGGGAGCTTCCTGAAGTCTCTGCTGTTTGCCTGGATGCTCATGATGATGACAAGTCATGCGGTACTGACTGCAACCAGTCAAGAAATAGTCCTTTGCATAGTCCCACACAAACCCAAACATGGGTGTTTGTGAAGATTTATCAAACTGTGAGTTATTGAGGTTCTGGGAATTTCGTTGCCTTTGGACGAGCTGCGCTAGCTGTGTCTGCCTGTTTCTAGTTTTTATGCTGAGCAAACATATCTTGCGGTTGGCTATAGCTTCATACATCTTAGTATCTGTCTTTTCGTTTAACCAAAAAACCCACCAATCCACCTGGATTTGGGTCCCAGGGTGAAAGATTAGAACTACTGTTTAGCTAAGAAATTCATAGAACACCAACTTGAACTAAATACTATAATTAATTATTTCAAACATCTGTTCTTTACCAGAAGAACCACTGAAATGAGTTGTTTTATAGTACAATCACATGTATTCTGAACACTGGGCCTCTGATTGGTGGGATTTATCTGACAGGTACTTGAAGAAAAGACACTGCCATATGTCATGCTGGACATACACACAGACAGACACACACGCACAGGCAGGATTACCTCAGTGCTGCTTAACACATGGCTGAGATGCAGCAAGCTTTGACCGAGGAGAGCTGAGGAGAAAAACCATAAACAGCCACCATCACAATGACGGTAAGATCACTTCCTCTGAGCTGTCCTCTCCTCAAAAACAGAAAATTTAACGTGAAATATTTAAGAACATGTTGATTCTTGAGCAGTCAACCATAATACAACTGAACGTTCATGGGTTGTCATAATTTCCCATGATTCTCTGCATGTAGAGCCTCTGTCTAAACACTAGATTGAATGAACAGTATAATATCAGCACTGTATGCTGCGATTCTTGGAGAGTGTTGCAGATTGCTGCAGATTCTTTAGATTTCCAGTTAGCTGCACTGCAAATTTGAAACCTGCTCAATAAACCTCAGCAGGTTGTAGAAGCCTGGCCCTGCTGGGGATTTTTCTCTGTAAATCCCAGTAAGGAGGCTAAACTACTTAGCACTGTCCACACAGCCTGCTGCTTCTGCCAATTCTGTAATTAGTGCTTTCACTTACATTCACAGGTGGAATGTTAAACAAATGCTTGGATAGAAAAATGCTCATTAATGCTTCCCCTTTCACAAGGATGGTGACAAGGACATGTGGATAGAGGGTATAAGGTAAAGATTTATGCTGCAAATTATGGATCTGTGCCTGTATTGTCCATTACCTGGAAACTGTGGAGGAGATGAGGATGAAGAGGCAGAGATGATCTACCTTCTGCAGACCTCACCTGCTCACCCCTACCAGAAAAGCCTGTTACATTTTATTATTATTATTATTATTATTATTATTATTATTGTTAAGTGATTTAACTGCTCAGTTATATCATATCTAGATATTGTATCTTTTGAAAATGGTATGTCTCTAAATGCTGTTTCAAAGCCTCTTCCACACTGCCAGGATTTATAAGACCAGATCCCTTAATTATATATTATATAATTATAATAAGGCTTTGCTGGAGTTTCTCCATTTCTGCATAGACCAACACCAAAGACCAAAAATCTGACTAATGGAGGGTTTGATGGGCCACCACCACAGGAAGGAGCTCAAGTCCTGATAAAAGACACCCATGCACATCCAAACTCAGCTCTATCTGGAGCAATAGGAAGGAGAGGAAGTAACTGACCTGTCGTGTGCAGAGCTTCCACCTGTCAACACTAGATGGCAGCACTGTCACATATTAATCATATATGGAAACTCATCATCCTTTCATCCATATTAAGGCAGCCATTCATCAAGAGGATTATTAGTTATTATCCATTATCAAGAGATATTTTTGGATTAGTGAATATAATCCCTGAGTTATAATCCAGATTATCTCTGGATGCCTTAATCAAATTTACAGTGGAGTGTTTTTTTATGCGCAACCCTGATTCCAAAAAAGTTGGAACGCTGTTTGAAATACTGATAAAAGAAGAATGCAATCATTTGCAAACAAACTGTGTTTACCAACAACGGTTTTGCAAAGTGTTCCTGAGCCCATGCAGTAATATCCTTTCTACAGTCATGAGTTCACAAAGTGGTGAACCTCACTCCATCCCTGCTTGTGAATGACTGAGCCTTTCCAGGACGCCCCTTTCACACCCAATCATGATACTATCACCTGTGACCAATGAACCTGTTTACCTGTGGAATGTTCCAAACAGGTGTTTTTGGAGCATTCCACATCTGTCTCAGTCTTTAGTTGCTCCTGTCCAACATGTTTGAAACATGTTGCTGCATCAAATTCAGAATAAGCAAATATTTACAAAAATCAATGAAGCTGATGAGGTCAAACATTAAATATATTGTCTTTGTACTGTTTTCAGTTGACTATATGTCAAAAAGGATTAGCAAATGATCACATTCTGTCTGATCTATGTTTTACACAGCATCTCCACTTTTTTTGGAATCATGGTTGTAAAAGTGTTTGAAATATATGAATCTGCAAAAAGGCAGTTATTAATCATCATTATCATTCATTTTCTCTGCTTATACTAAATACAGACTTTTTACATCCCATTACAAATAGCTGTCTGTAAGATATTTTCATTATGTATCACTCCACAACTTCTTTGCTCCTACTGACCATGAGTGAAGGCTGGAAGACCAAAGCCATGTTTTGATACAGTACTGTACGATGCACGCAGCTTTATTGTACGGGAAATATGTCTTTGACTACACCTTTGCAGAATACAACATTAAGACACTGAACATTAGAAGTAGAAACTGTATTATGTAGAGCAACATACAAAGGTTATCACTGGGTGCTGTGGAGTAATAGTTCATCAAAGTATAGGAGCAAGCAAAGATAATATAAATAAAATAACAGTAAAAGTACAGTTTCATGGTTGAAATTGCACTGGAAGTGAAAGACCTTTTGTAGATATTCTCTCCAGAGCTTTATATTCTCTCTTGTCAGAGGCATCGTGGTGTTCCTGACTAGCTAATGAAACTTTCTCCTGCTCATGTGTGTCCATCTCAGGGTTTCCAGGCTCTCACCATGTGGCAGAAGTTTCAGTTATTCTACCAAGGGATTCTGGAAAATGGAGGCGAGTCATTGTTTTCATCTTATTAATGCAATTACTCACATACATCACTTATATACAGATACTCATGCCAGACATTAGCACAATCTTTGCTTGATCTATGCTTCCTTTTTCTCTATCTAGACAAGAGGACTGACAATTGGCCGCTGGTCTACTCTCCTGTGCCAATCAGCTGTATCTTTCTGTGCTACCTGGTCATTATATGGGTTGGACCAAAGCTGATGGCAAATAGGCAGCCTGTCAACCTTAAACCCGTCCTGATAGTTTACAACTTCGCCATGGTCTGCCTGTCTGCATACATGTTCTATGAGGTACTACTGCGCTGCATGTGGCTACATTTGTAAGGGATGTATGTAGATGGGAAGCTGGATGTTGTAGCATCTGAAAATGAGTTAGTGTAGGATAACATAGTGCGAGGGTAGTGCTCTCTACTGTTTGCATGCCAGCAACGTCCGAACACCTGTTGATTTTTAAAACCTAAATCATCCAAGCTTGAAGTTTAAGAAGCTGTGATATTCGGGATATTAACAGGTGCAAATAGAAGCTGCTCTAATCAACATTGTTTTATACAGCAATGGATAAAGTGACTTTGTGTAATGTGAAACCCACTGTGAATAATACAATGACTGCAGCGCACTTCAGCTCTACAGAGCTTTATAGCATCTTTCAGTGTATTGTTTCCTTTGCTGCCCTCAACTTTTCTGTTTACTCTCACTGCTCTCATAGCCCAGTTTTGTTGGCTGCAGCAGGCAGTTGTTTTCAGTGAAAATGCTCCAAAAACCTGCTGTACACTACCTGCCAAGCACCAAACAGCAGGCAAACAAGGCAGCATTGCTGGTTAACATAGTCGAGTAATTAGCAGCTGAACAGCTACAGAGTCAATTTTGGACTTTGCCAGGAAAAAACACCACTCTAAATGCATGTTCAAAAAAAAAATAAATAAATAAATAAAAATTACTGCAGGTTTGAAAGAACAAAAATGCCCCATATTCTCAGATAACACCTCAGTATTTATGCGCCGCATTGTCGGAGTCGTCAGTGAAACAGGAAATGATTTCACTCATTCACAGCCAATTTGAGTTTGACAAAATGGGATGAAGGGTCCCTGTGATGACTGAGAGAAACCAAAGCAGAGATGAAGGCAGCTTTTGTCTTTCCAGTTCACAGCCTCTTCCTGGTTGGCCAGATACAGTCTGCTGTGCCAGCCAGTCGACTACAGTAGCAGCCCACTGGCCATGAGGGTAAATCTTTTTTACTACACTGTACTTTGTGCAACAATTTCTAGATAATGCTCCTCTCTGGAATTTGTCTTGTGCGTCCTCACACACAGGTTTTGGTGGACTACATAGACCTTGATGACCAAAATATTCTGCAAAAGTAACACACAAAATGTCATATGTATGCTAAAATTACAGTTTAAATATAGCTTGTTATACAAACATATTATCCAGAGTAGAAACCAGCTTATATAATGTAAAAAAAAACGAATAATAACATATTTTTCTTTTGGACAGATGGCTCGAGTGTGCTGGTGGTTCTACTTCTCCAAAGTTATAGAGCTCAGTGACACTGTGAGTATGAAAGGGGTGAAAAGAGTTATACTCATTTCTTAGTTCCATTTGAGATTCACAGTGTCTCCAGGAACCTTTATTCACTTTTCACACATGCGTATCAGTGCATGTGTTTCTGTACCTGCCTCTCTTCCTCTAACACCTCACCATACGCCTGCCTTTGTGTGTGTTTGTGTGGTTCAGATATTTTTCATCCTGAGGAAGAAGAACAGTCAGCTGACCTTCCTCCATGTCTACCACCACGCCACCATGATCTTTAACTGGTGGGCTGGGGTTAAGTATGTGGCTGGCGGCCAATGTGAGTACACACCGACCCACCCAGAACACACATGCTCATGTCGACGCAGTATGTGATGCTCACCCTGTGTATCTGTCCATAGCTTTCCTGATTGGTCTGATCAATTCCCTGGTCCATGTAGTGATGTATCTGTACTACGGCCTGGCGGCTTTGGGGCCGAGCATGTCCAAGTACCTCTGGTGGAAACGCTACCTCACCTCCCTGCAGCTGGTCAGTGTTTGCCTCTGTGTGTGTGTGTGTGTGTGTGTGTGTGTGAGAGAGAGAGAGAGAGAGACATTCACTCTGCGTGTGTTTTCCTTTCCTTCTCCTTTCTATTTTTATTTTAGGATTTTATCACTACCACATTCTGATCGGTGTCTCGATAAATGAACCACTTTACTATGTAAATGTGGCAAAATGCATGTTGGATCTCCTCGTTGGGTAATTTCACTGATCAGTTCTCTTTTATGTTTTAGCATAATTCAGTCAGATCATTTTGGATGCTGCTCTGTTTGTAGCTCCACCTGTAGAATAACGTCAGCCCTCTCTGATTAAACACATTTGAATAGAATCACTTTTAGCATCCTGTGAAATGATGCTGTTGCCAGCATTGAAGCATATTGGCAAGTCTTTGCCTCCTAGGACTGTTCAGGTATATGTCCAACAGCCTGAATGTTGCATAAGCTTGGAGTATTTAACTCTGACGAGCCTAACATGAGGCCTCCTGCTTTGTTTGTCATTGTTCTGACCAGCTGTTGGTATAACTAGACGGATTAGCAGCATTGATGCTCCTCAACTATTGGACCATCTGTTTTCTACCTCTAGCTTGATGAGGAGACAATGCATCCTGGTGTTTTTTGTCCTTCTATATGACTCTAACATATATAGGTCAGTATGGTGACCGACTGGCATTATATAACAATAACTGTACTGACTTCAGAGCTGACCCCCAGGCCTTGATTAATGGTTAGCTTTTCAGTTTGGTGAACTGAAGCTGTGATAGTTGAGCTGATTAGGGAGATGGAGATTGTCTGTGTGTGTATGGGGGGTTTCTTTTGTATTTTTGAGAGGCAATTATTGCATACACTGAAAGGGGAGGAGCGTGTGGAGGGGGATGGATAGATGCTCAACGTCATTTATGCTCATTGATACACATAACCTCATCCTGGGCCCCGAGTACTAGTGACTCTATGAAATGTATGGACACAGACCAGTCAACAGTACATAGTCAGACAATTCTGTGCAGAAACACAGTGACGCTGGACTATTCAGTATTAATGCTTGTCTTTTTTCAGCTGAATAAGCTTGCCGCTCTTGTCTGCACCTGTTTAACTGTGGCGACTGCTCGCAACAGAATCACTCTTTCAGTTCGTGCTGAAGAGGATCAAATTCTGTGTGTCAATTTAACACAATTCCTGACATAAATGCCTCTCTCTCTTTTTGGGAGAGGAGCTGACACAACCTGCAAGACGACAGCCACGTGGAAGTTAGCTTTGTGGCAACAGTGTGCTAATTGTCCAGCATATTAACTGCCAGCTGTCCACCAGTGGCCCTGGACACTATTATTGGATTATTGTAATTACATTGGGTGTTTATTTGACTATGTATAATGTCATTAAATAAATTAGAATTGTGTTGGAGCTGTACTTCTTTCATTATAAAGTATTTCTACAGCCAGTCCTTTGCTGGGCATGTTACATATATCTTGATGCTTTCAGCTGCCTCTGTCTGTCACATGACCATTGTCTTGTAGATGTCTGCATATGAATACAAGACAATGAATAATATGAATTAAAATATGATGATGAGATACACTGTAGCTTAATTATTAAATGTAATGATGAGGAGATAAGAGATAAAAACCATGTAGAAGAGTCAGAGTTTTGGGGAGCTCAGTACAGTTTCATGTGTTGATTGGCTGGATTTCACCTTTGCTGTGACATGCGCTGCATAATTTGATGCTTCCATGGCAAGATCAGTTTTTCACAAAGTAAATGCTGACTTTTGTTTTGTCGTGTAAAATTCTCTTATTTCAGATTGAGAATTTAGTTGTGATGGCTTTATACAGGCTGCAGTGGAGGAGGAAGCGTTGCACTGCTGTTCAAAGTGCCCCGATAATCTACCACTTGGTGCTGTCTCACTCTCTCTTGTATCTCCTGTCTGTCTGTCTGTCTGTCTGTCTGTCTGTCTGTCTGTCTGTCTGTCTGTCTGTCTGTCTGTCTGTCTGTCTGTCTGTCAGCTCCAGTTCTTCATAGTAACCATCCACACCACCTACAACCTGTTCGCTGACTGTGACTTCCCTGACTCCATGAACATGGTGGTGTTGGCTTACTCTCTCAGCCTCATCGCTCTCTTCAGTAACTTCTACTACCACAGCTACCTCGCCAAGAAGAAGAGCAAGAAGACATAGAGAGAGAGAGAGAGAGAGAGAGAGAGAGAGAGAGAGAGAGAGAGAGAGAGAGAGAGAGAGAAAGAAAGAAATCAGGCCTCCGTGATTGGTATGAAGAGGGAAAAGAATGAGACGAAAAGCTTTGGAAGATCGAACAGAGAGAGCAAAGGAAAGATGACAGAGGGATCTAAAAAGCCATATCTGCTTGTGGACTTCTTATATGTACAAATACATTAGCATACACATGAACATTTATACAATGACTTGTGTATAGAACTATAAAACTCATGTTTGTGATCAAATTAAACATTTTTCATCCTTTTTATGTTTTATGAAAGATGAATTTGTGGCTTAAACACACACACACACACACACACACACACACACACACACACACACACACACACACACACACACACACACACACAGAGAAATGTTTAGTATATTTATGAGGGTCTTTCATTTGCTGCATTCATTCCTTCCTCCCTTCTGTTCATTCATCCAGTATAAAGCCACAACACACTCAACACACATTAACCCTTGTTTCATCACTCCCTTCCCCCAGCTGTTAATAGATGAGACCCTCTAATCACCATTCCTGTTGCTTTATTCTTCTCCTCCACCCATTGGCTGGCAGTCACAGCCAATAAGCTGTTGGTTGCCATTAGCTCTATATCCCGCGTTCTCCATCTATTCCTCCCCTTTTTCAGATGAGGGGTCCCCTCCCCAGTTTAATCCCTCTTACCAACGGGGAAACCCCAGCCCACCCCACAAACCCCCGGGCTCCATCTGTCAGGATGTATAATCGTCTGAGTCCAACGATCCCACCCGCTCCCCCTTGTGGACAGAAATGAAAGAGTTATGAGACGAGTGAGGGAATGAACCATATCTGCTTCCCTTGCATTATATTTCCCCTGCCGTCATCACTTATTCCCATTCTGTTCACTATCTATTTCTCTGCTTTTATCCACGGCAGCATATTGGTTTTGACTGTCCTCTGTTCCAAACTCAGCAGGGGGGCCGACAAAATAACAGAACACCACATGAAAAAGCACTTTGAAGTGACTAAATCAAAGTTCCAGAGGCAGCTACTCAGGCCAGCCATTTTAATACCCATCAGCACAATGTGGCCATGCCTCTCTCAACAAAGTTCAGAGAATCACCACTTTGTGTGTGTTTTTCAAAGCGACGTGAAACCACTTAGAAAGAAAACAGAAGCCAAACTAGTGTCTGCAAAAAGAGGACATTTTAACACGGCAAGGTTATCGCTGGGTAAAAAGGAAAACACTGCAACAAAGCAGGAGGAGCTGCACTCGAAACTGACCGCAGAATTAAGTTGCAAATGCTTTGACACTTGAAAAGGGTTCGTAGACCTTTTTCACACTGAGCATTTCAAGATGTTAGAGAAGGAAAAGGCACAGGTGTAATTAATAACATCAATGATGACAGCATGCCATTAATGTGCATCAGTTCCAGGGATCTGTATGCTTACTCAAAAGAATGGCTTACTGAACACTTAACATGACATGAAAAAGGCTCTATTGTGCGCTTAAAATAGGTATACTGTAACAGGAGTGCAATTAAAAACCCATTTGCCTCAAAGTAACACAGAAAACTGGCATAAGGAGCACAGAATGTAGACCACTGAATCAGATATTATGGTCTGATGTATCGTCTTTCCTACACTCAGATCAGCTTGTGTTTGGAGAAAGAAAAAAGAACTCTTAACTCTAACATGGATGGTGTGTGGGTCATTAAAATGATTTCTTAGATGTATATGAGACTGTTTGAAAGCAGCCCAAGCCCCTGTAGCGCAAGATGAACATTAGGGAAGCAGCATGAAGTAAATCACTTCTTCCAGTCTCCGATTAGCGGACGGGAACATGATGGATGTCTATGAGATGCAAGAGGTGTCACTGGGGTTTATTTTCATTGGCCAACTGTTGTATTGACTCTGTGTTGTATTTTTGTTGTCTTCCTGGGATCCTGGAGAGGAGTTAAGTAAGTATCTAGTTATCATTATGGATTGTCTGCTAACGCTCCTATCAGCTAATAAAATGAACATACATTATAAAAGACAGTGAAAACATTCAACAATGAATAATTAAATCAAGACTACGAGCGGTCTGAGGCTGTGTCCTGACAGACAACAGCAATGCATGAAAAAACACCCCCGACTTATTCCTTTGAATGAGTGGGTTATGGCATAAAAACACAGAACTGTGTTAGGAAAAGTCTTAACTCAGTCTTTTCTGCAAAGCAGTGTAATTTCATTTGGCAAGGCACTGTGTTGTCCAATTAAATACATGCACATGACACAGACACAAGACACACGTGTGACTTCTTTCCATGATCTTGTCATTCAAAATAAGACTACAAGTTATCAAAAAAAGATCTGTGCTTGATTTCACTTGTCAAAACAATTTACAGAGCTATTCAAACTGCTCACAGACCCTTTTCTCTGTTGATCATTGCCTGCCTCTGTCTCTGTACACAAAGTGCATTCACTGTGAAAATGGGCAAGTTAATATTCAGCCGCCATCAGTGGAAATGAAGTTCCAAATGGGAACGTTAGCAGACAGGTAGGTAACCTAGATCAATGCCTAATAACTTTAGCCAGCCAGCAGTATCTTGCAAATGAATAGCCTGATTCAGGTCATCAAGCTTCACACTCCATGACAATAACAAGTGCTGGGAATATGTATGTGTTCATTTTACTGATAACCAATAAACAAGCAACAGCTACACACCGTTTGCGTCTGAAAAACTGATGGATGTCCATGCTGGTGAGTGCGCACACATGCCGCAGCACTTTGACTTCATCAGTCTGTAATCACCACATGTGGTGGCCACGCAGACCGCAGAGGAGAGGGTGAGAGGGGTGAGGAGGGGGAGAGGAGGGGGTGTCAGATAACACTGGTGAGAAAACCATCATAAAAAAGTGAGTAAACGCTATCTTGCATTGTAATAAAAGGTATGTGAACAGCGTTTCTGTGTGTCTACCCCCCCCCCCCCCCCCCACTACAGTCCTAGTAAGGCCTCAAGCATACACACACTGCACTTTGATGAGAAAACGACTGCAGATTTTGCCTGATTTCTTTATTGGTAGATGAAAAGCTCTTCTGAAGGCTGTGTGATGTCTGACACTTGGCTGACATCACACAGGAAGCATTTTGTAGGCTGTGTGTGTGTGTGTGTGTGTGTGTGTGTGTGTGTGTGTGTGTGTGTGTGTGTGTGTGTAATACGGCACTGTATGGCCAGTACTAAAATAATATAGAGCACACTTGTGTAGCATTATAAGCTATATTTTGCTGCTGGCAAGTACTTAATCTGCTCTCCATCTCAACACAAGTGTGATACAAGCACACCCACAAAGACACACGTAGCTGATTGCCAGAAGCCAATTTAAAGAGTGATGTCCCTCGGCCTCACTGCAGGCACAGCTCCAGGTTGATTACTGCTGAGTGCTGCGCAGCTCAGGTATGACTGACTTTCTGGCTCACAGTCGCTTTGATCAACTTTCAATTTTACAACCAGATGATGGGCTTCATCTTGAGTGTTTAGTGAGTTACGGTGCTTTTGAGACAATGCCAAGCTAGTTACAGACGTCACCGAAGCATTAACACGTTTCATTCATGTTTGACATGATTGAAAAACTTTTGATCGGCATCCGTGTTAATTAAAGCACTTTGAATGCCACGGCTGATACAGACATGAATAGACACAAAAAAAAAAAAAAAAAAAAAAAAAAGAGCAGCCGCTGTGCTGTGAAAGTGCTTAAACCTGTGCTTCATGAATCTTGTTTGTGAATAACCTTGTGTCGGTCTCCTTGGTAACAGTGTTTGCCAGTGTTTGGGCTGCGGTCAGCTAGAGGCAGAGTGTAATTAATAATCAGGTTAGAGAGAGAGGATACTGAAGCGCTCTACAAGCTGCTGCTGCTAACTTCCTAGCTAGTGAGAGGGGCAGGGATACACACCACCACACACACACACACACACACACACACACACACACACACACACACACACACACACACACACACACACAAACACACAGTTGACAGTGAGAGAGGTCTGAGAATAAGAGGCTGTTGAAGTGTGCTTAAAGGTGAACCACTGGGTTGTTTCATACAATTAGGGTTAACAAGAGGCTGCAGCAATCTAAACCGTGATGGGAGCACACTCAACCACAGACAAGCTAGTGTTAATCAGCCAATCAACCAGCTAGTAGCTCCCTGTCAAGTGTATGTGTGTGTGTGTGTGTGTGTGTGTGTGTGTGTATGTGTGTGTAATTAAGCATGAAAGTCTAAGTAGTCGCCAACACAGACTCTTAGAGAGGAGATGGTCTTTTTTCCCTTTTGTCTCCTTCTTTTTCCCAACCTCGAGCATAAATCACGTCAGCTAAAAAATCTATCAGTCACTTTGTCATTACTCGAGTCGTGTGCGTGCATGCGTGTCTGCATGTGTCTTTGTTTTCAACAAGAGACGCCCCATCTGTCGGTAACATCGTCCCCATTTGCGGACAATGGGATGAACCCAATGCCACCTGTATCTGTGGTATCAAAGTTATATGGGGATGTGCCATTTATCTTGGCAGGCAGATAGCTTGATTTATAGTGCTTATTGTTTGTTGTGGGACCAACAATATCGGGCGAAAAGAGATTTGTTTCAAAGGGGCTCAGGCCCACTGGGCATTATTTGATTTGATTCATATTTGCATGAACCTGATTCTGATTTGCCCTGTTAGCCCAAATTAATTCCTAGTACAGATGTCACTTTTTAGCCATGCTAGCAGCGTGACTTGAGGGATGGGCCTGTGGCTCACTCAGTCTTCCACTTTGGTCCAAACTGAAATATCTCAAACAACTGAATGGATTGCTATGAAATTTGTCCACACATTCATGCTTCCAGGAAGGTTAATCCTACTGGATTTTGTGGTGCCATCCTGAGGTGGCCATTTTTAGTTTTGGGTGAAATATCTCAAAAACCATGGAATGGATTTTCAGTGATCTTTGTGGATTTGTGGACACTTTTTTTTCACTTTGTACTAGTGCCATCATCATCATCATCATCTTATTGTTGTATAATACCTACAAAACTACAACATTCCCATCAGCCTCAGCTATAACTTGTATGTAGTGCTAAGAAGCAAACAGTAGTACACACACATGCTAAAGTAAAATGGTGAACATGGTAAGCATTATGCTCGTTAAACGTCAACATGCTAGCATTGCCACTGTTGTGACCGTATTAGAATTCTGATGTTAGCATTTAGCTTAAAGCACCACTGTTAAAGTAGCATGGGCACCAACATTGCTGTAGATTCTTGTTGTTTTTTTTGACCTGTAATGATTTGTTAAAAGGCAAAATTCATGATTTAGAAGCACAAGCGGCCTTGAACTCCAGCGGCAGTGTTCCTGAAATGACTCATTGCACACTGTCGCCCTCAGTAAAGTAGGCTGGTGTTGCTCTCTTCGCAAAAGAGTGGAGTGAACCAGCAGGCCATGCTGAACAGATAATCAAAACATGACTGAGAAGCAATGTAAGGAAGCATTCTGGATTTCACCGAGCAGTGGATGAAGCTAAGGCTGCTAATCTACAGCTTGTCACTCAAGAGAGGCAGAACAGAACAGAATGTACTTTAAGCTGCATGCGTTGTCAAATCAGTTTGAATAAGTTGCATGTTTGTTTAAATTTGTTTGAACTTGACATCACAAATCTCTTCCTGGCAATTGTGGTTGCTGATACAGTTACCCTATCGACCACTAAAAATTAGATGCCTCACAGCAAGAAGGTCGCTAGTTCGATCCCCGGGTCGGGCAGGGCCTTTCTGTGCAAAATTTGCATGTTCTTCCCGTGCATGCGTGGGTTCTCTCTGGGCACTCCGGCTTCCTCCCACAGACCAAAAACATGCTCATTAGGTTAATTGGTGACTCTAAATTGTTCTTAGGTGTGAATGTGAGCGTGAATGGTTGTCTGTCTGTATATGTTGCCCTGCAATCGACTGGCGACCGGGTCAGGGTGTACCCCGCCTCTCGTCCGTTGACAGCTGGGATAGGCTAAGCTGAACTTAATTTAAACTGATCCATTCCATCAAAATTCAGCTCAGAAATGAAGGATGTACCCATGAGCTGCTACAGAACAGCCAAGGCAAATCAACTTTTCCATTTGCATGTTCACAGCAGTGACGTTTTTAGTTTAAATCAAGCTGTTTCGCACAAAAAGAATAGTCTGTCTTTACATAGAACACTGTGGAAAAGACCACTGCAGCTACGTTTCCATTAGGAACCAGTCTATCCACAGTACAGTACAGCCTGGCCTCTTTCACACTGTATTCTTGCAGTCAGAGCTTTGAAGGCCACTTTAAAGTCAGTATGACAACTTCATGACATGACCCCTTTTTCATGTGTGCACAAGTGTTGTCAGGTGACTTTGTTCTCAGTCTTCAGTGAGACTTGTAGGTCTCACTGACAAAATCCAAAATATGTTCATTGTCTGGGCAGACTGGAAGACACAGCATACTAGTCAAAGACCTGAGAGGCAGGGAAATATAGAGCCCCAAAAGGGTAATGTAGGGATTTTTGAAACTATGCTTGTGTTCTCTCTCAAGCAAGAAAATTTATTCTAAATGAAAACAAAAGTATTGCAAGGAACACAAAAAATGCAAAAGAAATTTCACCATGACCCTTAAGGGAGTCCACAGGGGAAAGACAAAGAGTGTAAAATACAAAGACTTCTGTGCAGACAAAGGGAGAGAAACAGGTGGTGTAGCATTTGTTAGCATCAGTGCGGTATGGCAGAACTGGAAATATTGGAATTTGTTAGTTTTTGCTCTGGAGCTACAGAAAGCCAAAGTCCCACTTGCTCCCCTCTGTCTCAGTAGCTTATGGGTTTCTTTCTTTTTTCTGTTGTGGCACCTCAGCTCTGTTTGCCGACCATCAACAGATGACCGCATGCAGAAACACTGAAGTCTTGTCTTTAATGTGAAGTTTCAAACTTTTGCATATCTCTTCAAAAACCTTGATAATTCTTGGATTGCTGTATTTCCAGTATTTAAGATAAATGTGTCAAAACATGTGCAGAATGAGCCCGTTCTCACAAGGGAAACGATTTATAGGTTGACTTTGCAAGTAGATTATTAGAACCAATATTTACGTTTATTGTTGGCAGTGACCTCTAGTGGTCAAAGGAGGAAGTCAGATGACGTAGTACAAAGAACAAGACAATCCGCATTTGGGGGACGGTGGGGTGGAGGTATGGGTAAACCCCAAGACTTTCACCCAGGAGACTGGTGTTCTTTGTCTCATGTGAGATGCTGACCAATTTAAAGTTACGTAACATTCTTAACTTACGTCATGTTCGTAAAATTAACATACCTATTTTAACCCATGATCTCGTCCTAAACCTAAACAAGTAGTTTTTTTTGCCTAAACCTGAAACTGCTGACACACTTAGCTACTTAAACTGTGATTCTATATTGCAGTATTCTTCATTGTCTCTTGAAAATATAATACGTAGATCAGCTGATAATGAAAAGCTAAGTAAAAATATTACAACCTCTGTTCACTAGCTTGCTCTCAAACGTATTATGAACCTCTTTGTGCTCTGCTCAGCCCAGCACACGCCTATCACCTCCTTACATTATTTAAAGCACAAAGGTATTTCTCCACACCCCCTTTCTTCTCCACTTTCCCATTACTTTTTTCTTTGCTCTGCTTGCCTTCCATCTGTTCTGCAGATCTCTTCCTCAGCTTTCATATCTCCTCTCTCGTCTCCTCTTCATGCCTCACCTCATCTTTCCTCTCACTCCTACACTCTCTGTCCCACGTCCCTTCATTCTTCCCAACAGGTCTTTCCACTCCTTTCTCCTACACTCTCAACTCTTTGCCTGGCCTCACTTCTTTACCCTCTGTCTCCTTCTGTGTCTCCTTCCTGCCATCCTTTCCTCTCATCTCCCTTCACCCCTTCCTTTCTCCTCCTCCCCTCCTGCTGTCACCCCTCCTCTCGCCGCCTCGTTTCACCCTCTGATGATTGCTGAGCACATTTCATTTGACATGAAGACAAAGGGCTGAGTACACATGTGGTTTCTCTGCAAGTCCTGTGTAATATGAAATATTAATGCAGGCATAATTTGGCTCCCTGGATGACGGGTGGAGGTGGGGATGGTGGGGGCTTTATAATCACCAGTGGCTGCCGTTTCCTTCCCCAAATGATGGTATAGCTGTCAGGATGGATTGAGAAACAGTAAAGATAACAATAACAGAATGCTTACTGTTGGCGGCTACCGTGGCCTATTTCTGTCTCAGGGTTTAATGGTTAAATTGGCTCGTGTCCCGAGTTACTGAGGCAGCTGTCTCTGTCAGGCTTTTCAAAGTTAAAGGTGCTATGTACAGCATTTTTCAGCCATCAACAGTCATGGTCAAATTGGTTGTGATAGACTGCTATAATTACCATAAACAATTGGAAGCCTCACTTGCACACCAGTGATTTTTCTAGCCCTATGTGTTATATTTGCCATTAACCACGTTGCTGCAATGATGTTTCTATTTGTTCCTTCCCCTCTCTTTGCTCTCCTCAGTCATATGTGCTTTTATGAAACACTCACCTTGACTAACTCCAACATTAAAATGCTACTTAAAGACTTTTTGTGGCAAAAAATGTTTTCATTTTTTATTATGAAACATCTAGCAGACATGGAGGATCATTAGCATTCATTTAGAGTCATATATCTGGTGTATTTTAACGCTGTCTCCACCAACTCCACTCTCCACTGTGCTCACCAGCTGGTGGCTAGTGCTGCTCGTCTGTCATTTGGTGCAAAAGCATACAGCAGGTTGTAACTGAGAAAAGCCTCCTGCAGCTGGATGCACGGTTGATAAGATTGGTGAGAGTCAACCTGATGGGAGCTGCAGAGTCTGTGATGTGGGTTTGTTACCATGTGTACTGTCAAATTAAACATTGGTGATTGGTGCTGCTGCAAATACATTTTGCAGAGCATAGGATTGTGCTACGCTGCCTTTTTTAGACACTATTGCCGCTGAAAATATTTTACAAAAGGAGAAAAACCGCTGTGGCTTCCGCTGCTCGTTGAACAAGGACAAACTCTTTCATATCAGACCGGCACAAAGTCACTCTCGTGCTGGAATGTGTGCTTGTTAGAGCCTGTTTATGTGCTTATGTCCTCTTGGTGTCACCTGCAGCCGATTCAGTCTGTCCATCTCCATCTCCCTCTTTCAGGAATTCATTTGAAGAATTATAATGTAACTGATTGACTGACCCATGTGTTCTTCTCTCAACGCGACATAGCACAAAACTTTTGCATCAAAGGCAAACATGTGGGCACACACACACACGCACGCACGCACGCACACACGCACGCACGCGCACACACACACACACACACACACACACACACACACACACACACACACACACACACACACACACACACACACACACACACACTGTATGATGCCCTGCACACACACAAGGTCACAATTTGTCTTTCACATATTTAATTCTCTCACTATATATTTTTTCTCTGTTGCTCTTTCTTTCACACTCACTCACACAGATACCACACATCTCTCCCTCTCTCTCTCTCTCTCTCTCTCTCTCTCTCTCTCTCTCTCTCTCACACACACACACACACACACACACATAGGCTACAGTTGCATCACCAGTGAATTACCATGCCGTTCCGCGTTATTAAACATGACACTCGGCCTAGATAATGGAGCCTTTCTTCATCTCAATTTGGAAGGCTAATCTTATTGCTTTGATTAGCAGCAGCTGCATTTGCATATCAAGGCCTCCCCTCCTTTAATTCCTCCATCGCAAATCCCCTCTTTATAGCTGTAGATAAAAGGAATCTATCTATATGTATCTTTCTTTAGAATCTTTTATTCCTCCCCCCTTCCCCTCTCTTGTTCTTCGTTAACTCCTTGTTCATTGCTTCATATTCTTGTTTTCTTGTGTTCTGTAGTCATCATCAGCTCAGCTTAGTCATCTTTATTTTTCTCCTTCTTCACGTGGATGGAAAGATGCCTATCATAAAACAAGAGGCGAGGCAAAAGTAAAGCATGACTTCATCGAGATATGACTGGACAGGCAATGGCCAGTAATCCTGGTTACTTATTGTCCAGAAGGATTCCCACTCCGTGAACTAAGATCAGAAAGAAAGGGAATGTTTCAGCAAAAGTTTAAATTACAGCCTACTATTAAAATGTAACCACGAGGTTACAACTTTGACAATAAACTTCAACAACTGCACTTTGCTCACTATTCACTGCTGTGAATGGGTGGATTTGGTTTGACCCTGAGACAGTTAAAGCAAAAATAAACCAACAGAGTGACTGCTAGTTTTTCCAGATAGGGACAATCTGCATAAAATCAAATTCAGGTTGCAAGAGACAATTACATCATACGTTAACATGTGGATACCGCTAAAATAAAGCCACTCGCTAAATCTGATCATCTTTAACTTTGTACTTACTTGCCATATATTTCTCAACCCTGACCAAACATGACACTCCATTGCTCCATTGCACCATTGCTCGACGCATGTGGCAGATACAGTATGGTTGAGATGAAGCGGTGGTCATCTTACTGTCAGATCAGCAATCGCTGCTGATTAAAAGTCAGCTGCACTCTTGGAAAAGCAGTAATGGACAATGTGTAATATATGTCATGAGGGTGTATTTCTGCAGTGCCTGTTCTATAAATTGAGTATAAGTGCATTAATATTCAGATACATGCGTAAAGACAGGGAAGAGATCAGGGTATCTGATGAAAGCCAAATTTCCTCTAAATCAGAGCACTTAAGATACATCTCAACAATATCTTCTATATACTGTAGTTGTGAAGCCAAACATTTTTTTTTTTTTTTTTTTCAAAACTTAAAAGCTACTGCACTATTTGACATCAAACAGTGGCATGAATAAGATATAAAGGTGTGGGTGTATCCAGCAGTAAAACAGGTAGAGAGAGAGAGAGACATTCATCCATGTAAATGTGTATGTATATATACGTAGAAGAGTGTGTTATTGTCATCATCTTATTAATTTTCATTACAGGTGAATAATATGCCAAAGCTGAGGCATTTCTGTTCATTATGCTCCATTAATTACCTGCATGTTCACACACTGTTTAGTAATAGTAAGAAGATAAATCAGCATCGGTGTGTTCCGTAAGGTCAAATGCAAAAGAATTAAAGGTCAACCTGAGCCTGATGTCATGTCATGGTGTAGAACACATCCACCCAGCTGATGTGTAATATATAAAGATGCTGTGCACTTCTGCACATTGACCTCTTGTGCTTGTGTCTGTGTCTTTGTGTTTGTATGTGCGTGTGTATGTGTGTGTGTGAGAGAGAGAGAGAGAGGGAGAAAGAGAAAGACAGTAAAAAGAGAGACAGAGATAGTGGGTGTCTTTTATAGGATGTTGGCCAATATGATGTTTTATGTATCCATAAAGAGCTCCAAGGCCATGCTGACTTTTCATGCTTTAGAAACACTGCCAGTGGTCTGTGAAAATGGCTGTATTGTGCGAGATCGAAGTTAAGTGCAGCATCAAAAGCTTTTACCTATTCACAGTTCATCAGAATTGAAAGCCTGAGCTGCTTCAGTCATGTAGTCACCTTAATAATGGACAATTTTAGAGCCACCAATATGTACAAGCAACATTATACTGTAATTCTATTACCAGTGTGGCCATGTACTGTGTTTTTTTAAAGGTTGATTTAAGAAGCGCCAGTTTTTGTCACTGGTTTGCTGTATTTCTTCAATTTGATGCAGCAGATCTGGTGTCAGAACACTCTCAATTATCTGCAGGGAATAATATTTCTTCATATATTTTGTGCTATCAGTTATAAGTCAGTTATATAAAACACTTTAGCTTTATCATAATAAAGCAGACACACTGACAGCTGGAAATCAAACATTCCATATATTCAACATTTTTCACATTTTGCTCACAGTTTGCTCACTGATTTGACTGTAAATGCTGAATATGGAAAACCAAATAACACAAAACGAAATTATTATCAAACCATTTTAATAAAACTTTATTCATGAGCGTACATTGTCATCTCCACATTCCCATCAAGTACACTGCACCGAGCACACTACAAATGGCAGTTTTATTACATTTCGCCCATTTTACCAATCAATACACCTTCAATGCAATGACATGACCTGGCCACAGGTTTTCTGTCAATCAGTTTTTGGTCAACAATTGTCCAATGAAAAGCCCAAAACCAACAATGAATCAATCCCAGCAAGTATTGTGTGTGTGTGTGTGTGTATCCAAAAACTGACATATATTTATACTATCATACTATTCCTCTGTGCCATAGAGCTCCATTGTTGTCCAAAAACTATTACAAATACACTTCAATAAGCCACACTGTTGCACTGGGTGACGTGTTCCTTTATAACAATGAACACAAACACTAGTTTATGTTGACTACTTACAAGTGTACCAAATACACACATGCAAATAGACCCAAACAGTTTTTAAGGGTTAACGTCTTCAGAAAGAACCTGTTTAGGAAAGACGACCAGAGACAGGTTGTGTGAAACATTCTTGGTTTTGGTCTTTTTTATAGGATTTGATGACAATGAAACATACACTATTTTGCCGCTTTGTAATGCAGTCTTGGTACAGCCGCCCCACTCGTAATAATAAAACCATGGTTATTTGTATTCCCTTAGATAAATATAAAGATTATAAAGTACTAAAATGACTCATATCGGATCTCATTACAGTTTTTTCAGTGCCATTCTCGGAGCAAAGACCTTGAATGAGTCTATGATGATCTTTTTACAGATCAAGACCATTCATAATGTAAGATAACAAACAACTTCAAATACATTTTAAAACAATGGTTTTTATTTGATTTTAGGCTCTGGGGCAGTAAAAGTGGAGGGTGTGACCATAAAGCCATTGCAGGAGAGTTCACTGACCTGGAGGTGAGCTACCAGCGTGCCCTGATCAGCAGTCAGCATTTTACTCACTGCTTGGGAAGTCCATAAACGCCCATTTAGGTAGGTTATTGCCCTCTCCCTCGTAGCCTATTGTAGTCATCATCTTCAGCTGTAATCGCTCTCTTGTGTCATCATATGCAGATGAAGGAGCGGTGGCGAGAGGTGCACAGTATATAAGCAGGGAACAGTCTCAGTCTCAGTACCCTGATTTTCCATCAGCTCGCCTCAGCATCTCTGCTCTTACGCCTCCATCCACCAACAACACCAACATGGCCTTCGCTGGAAGATGGGAAACCGAAAGCCAGGAGGGATATGATGACTTCTGCAAGATAGTTGGTGAGATAGACTCAATCTAAAACATTTCTCAGCCAAAACAACATATGCATTTTACTGCTTCATCCTCTGATTCTCTGGTCTAATTTGTGCGATTCTAACTTCACACTCCTACTCTTTTCCCACTATAGGTATCCCTGCTGACATCATTGAGAAGGGTCGTGATTACAAGTTGATTACAGAGGTCACCCAGGATGGCAATGACTTCAGCTGGACCCAGGTCTACCCCACAAACGCCAGGGTCACCAACAAGTTCACCGTTGGCAAGGAGTGTGACATGGAGACCATCGGAGGAAAGAAATTCAAGGTAGGAATCCAGAATTTAAGCTTCCAGTTGTGCGGGGCAGAAATATGAAGGTGATAATAAACAGCAGCAGGAAGGGAAGGAAGGATGAATGTACCCTGTTTCCTTGACTGACGATAACCTGTGTGTTTTCAGGCCACTGTGCACATGGAGGCAGGCAAGCTCAACGTGACCTTCCCCAACTACCACCAGGTCACTGAAATCAGTGGAGGCAAGCTCATTGAGGTGAACACACTCACTTAGGCTTTTAGTGTGGGAACCTAGCACGATGACAGCAGTTATTATAATGAACACCACGCAAGGATTATTAGAGTCATTAATGTTATATTTCTGCAGGCAGGGATAGGCATTTACTCAGAAGAAAAACACTCAAACACTGAGCGGTGCAAATGATTGCATCTTAACGGGCGATTCTCCACTCACAGTTACCCGTTCAAACCTGTGTCGGCGTGAGATAATACCCTAAATGTTTCCTATCTACAGTTCCATGTGTTTCCATTCCTGCTCCTGTTTTGGAGAAATTTTCAAAAGTCAAACATGTTGATGTGGATTTATGTATGTATAATTTTAGATTTTAAGACTAAAAACAGATAAAAACGGCTTTTGACCATGAATGAGTGACTTTTGGGAGTAAAAGCTGAGAAGATATTTCAGTATGTTTAATGAGTCTTACTGTATCGGTATCAGTCACAAGCTGAATGCATATTTACCAGTGGAATTGTTTTGGGAACTATCATAGCCACCGATTACATTACACTGTAGAGATAATGAAGCATCAAGGCAGTGGAATAACAAAGTCCTTGCTTTAATAATTCATTATTTTGTCTGTCTTTCTCTAGACCTCCAAAGCCGGCTCTGTAGTGCTGAAGAGGACCAGCAAGAAGCTGTGAGTGCTGACTGACCTTCCACCTCTCACACTTACAATGGAGACCTCAGAACTACAGAACTTCAACTAATAAAGAAAATGATACTAACATGAACGTGTATCCATTTATTCTTTCTAGTGTGTGTGTGTTTGTGTGTACCCACCATACTTTTAAGGATAATGTGTGATCTTTGGATAAGAAAATGTCAGCCACTGCTTCTTCTGAAATATAAGATTAGTTTATGCAAGAATCAGACAATGGCTTTTGATTAATACCACAGCTTAAAGGGAGTCAGCGGATCCAGCTTTGCAGGGTTTGGCAGCAGAGCCAGCAGCATAAGACTTCTATTGAAATGTGTTTAACTCTCAGAAATATGCTTATCTCAAGCTACTTAACCTATGAGTCCTGCAACAACGGTTGCAAAGGTTCCCATAGGCCTCATTAGCACCAAAATGTATGCGTCTCTAATCACAAACTAGATATGGCAATGACCATTGAGAAATTCAAGAATGGAATCTAAAGATGACACAATTCAATCAGTATTTTGAGACTGCATGAATTCCATATTCATTTAGACTAACCTCACCTGCTGCAGGGGTGACTGCTGTACATTATCAAGCCAGCCATCTGTTATTTCACTGAAAGGAAAACTGTGTTCAGTTTGACTTCATTGCCATAGTAATGGCAGCATGGCACAAAAAGAGCACAAAAAAATAAAGAGTAAAACACGTAAATCAGCTGCTGGAATAGTGGATGCTGCAGGTGCATGTGTCTAAATCAAGCCTGATCCTGGATAGTCATACCATATGTCAGGTTCCAGGATGGGAGGAAGTCATGCTTGCGGGTGCTGATGTTTTTTTTATGTTTATTCTTCTATTGATTAAAGTAGCTGCTGATCCATTCTGTTGGACGTGCATGAAACACATCATTAAAAAGCATGGAAGACAACAGATTAATACATGTTGATAATCAACAGATAAAAAAACAAAGTTAAGATGCTGTGCTACACACATTTACCCCAATGAAAAAAGGGTAAAAGACATTAAGTTTAAACTTTTTTATTAACTGATGGCCTTTATACTGACTGATTTTAGGGGTTGTGTCTGAGCACCCGTTCACATACATGTTTATGCTGAATGTCCATCAAAGATCTTCAGTTACTGTGGGTTTCATGACAGGAAGAATGTTAAGAATACAAACTGCTTCTCCTTAACAACTTTGAGGGTGTTGTCATGTAGATGTTTTATTCTGATCAAGAATGGCCTATTCTATTATTATTTCTATCTATCTAAAGTCAATTCAAATGAATATAAACAATGTAAAACCAAACATCATGCAGGATATCTTCCTCAGTTTGATTGCTGCTCTGCTGCAGCATATTGTGCTGCCAGAGGTGGGTGGAAGACATATTGCATTAATACCATTAATTCAAACGTGGGTATATTATCTTGTGAATATGAGATGTGTTCATCCCTGATCTTTCTTTACTTTTTTGACAGTTGGTTTCTTTTTTTTTTTTCCTCTCCCCTTTCTCACTTATACACTTCACGTCTGCCTGCTGTTCCTCATCTGTGGTCTCTTTTCCTTTTAACTTCTGTAGTCCCATTCTTTTCTGTCCTCTCACTGCATGTCCTCTCTTTTCCTCCCCTTCTTGTCTCTCTCCACATCTATTTCTCTGTGGCCTCCAGCCAAGCAAATAATCAGTTAATTAACCAGCTCAGTCCCAGGATCATTGTATCAGCTCTCAGAGGAGCACTGTAAAGGCTCTCACGTCTCTAAATTTACAGCTTCATTAAGTGGACTGGAGTAAGGTACAAATCTTTTGAATAAAATTGCCAGACTAGAGCCGCAGTGCATGTGTGTGTGTGTTTGTGCATGTGTGCTGGCCTTGACTTGAGAGCTGGTGACTCAATAGCTCCCTAATGAAAACAAAATCTCGTTTTTTTGCCTCTGAGGTGGCGATTGTTTTGGTGTAATAATGAGATGTCCCCTCTTGCCGGCACCGATGCAATCAAGATCTCGCAATCCTGGAAAATTAGGGTTGGAAGGCAACAAGCAAGGTGTCATTTGAGCATGTTTGTGTAGCTCAGCGCTGGTGCAATCACTCTGCAATATCACTTCCTTTGTCCTGACAGACAAACAGGCCTAATTGGCTATTTCCAAGGCTACTGTTTCTGATTGGCCATTCTGCCTCTTTCTGATTGGTCTCCATCCAGGCAACCAGAAGTGGAGAGAAAATGGCTTGTTAATGTCTCCATGTTGTTTCTCTCTCTGTTTTTGAGATAATGTACTTTCAAGCACAGTTGGAGTCCATCTACAATATGAGTTTGCATTCAACTGAAACTGCTTTTTCAGTCACAGTATGTGTCTGTAGTGTAGCTATTTTGGCAACTTTTGTATGTTGGTAATTTCACTTCAGTAATACTGGCAAACAAACCTTTACAAAAGCTTAGTTTAGCACTCAGTCAGCTCACATCTAACCTCCTCACTGCTCAGTTTCCTCCCACAGTCATGACATGCAGGTTAAGTTAACTGGAAATTCTAAATTGCCCACAGGTGCGACTGTACAAGTAAATGGTTGTCTGCCTGCATGTGTTAACCCAGTGATAGACAGGCAATGTATCAGGGAAAATACAGCTTCTTGTCAAATGTGCTGGATAAGCAGATAATGGATGACTTAATGTTTTGCTTGGTTAATTGCAAAAAAATAGTTTAATAGGCTGCCTGCATAATCAATAATGCTTGTCTAAGTCTAAAAAAATACTGTCAGACTTGTGTTAAATTCATTGTATTCTCAACATGATGGGAAAATGATGTTGGTGTTGTGTCCTCCTTTTGTCCTCAGGTTGTGTTGCTGCTTTGTCAGCACACAAGAAAATGAGCATGTGTGCACAAATATTCAGTCTTCACTTACGAAAAAATAACAATACAGCAGTGTAAAACAGCTAATCATATGTAAAAGCTCTGTATTCCTTATTAGTAAAGTAAAACTACATACATTTTATCAACAAAATGTATCTAATTAATAATGCTAGCACATTGTTTAATCATTTACAAGAACTTCAGTTGGAATATATCAATGCCAAATAATGAATCTGTGGTCACTGAATTAACATCCTTAATCACTGTTCTGTTCTTTTTCTGTTCTGGTTTCATGACATTGCAGGAAGGCAGACAGAAGTTGGCCATATTCATGCAAAGTTTTTCTTGGATAATAATAACCATGTTTTTGAAAGGCTCTTTCATTCCCATGAACTCAGCTCAACCCAGGACTGCTTTCAAATGCAGCCAGTGAAATGTGTTTTAAGTTAGTGTATATGTATATTACTTTTTAAATTTATATTCCTCCTTTGGCAATGAAGTGATATTTTTCACCTGGTTGTCCATCTTGGAATACTATAATTTTACCATGGCAGAACCACGTCAATAGCTGTGTTTCCATTACCCCTGGAAATGCGCAAAACCTAAATATCGCAATAAAATACTGGTAATGGAAACACCTATATTTCGAAAATCCTCTCAAATATCGCAAAAACATTTTTACGCTCTCATGAGGTGGTTTTTCAGACGTGTCGATATAAAAGTGTATCGCAAAAGTGTAATGGAAACACTTTTTTCGTATTTACATGTCGCATCTGGTGCCACAAGAGGTTCAAGAACATCGCAAAGGTCGTTGAACGTGGCCCGGGTCATCCGAAAATGTTGTATCCACAGTTCGTCTGTGAATTCCTCATTTACAATCTTCTCCCAGAAATCTCTTATTCGTGGCCGCTGCCACACATAAGGGCTTCGCCTTTGAACAGTTATACGTTGCCTCCGACTTCTGTTCATAATAAGTACAGCAACAGCCGTAGCGGCTCCTGAGATCAGTGTACCAAGACGCATAACACTTTCGGCCATCTTCCAGTCTCGCGGGACGGCCGAGAATTTACGAGAATTTCGGTTAGTTCGCAAAACACCGTTCAATGGAAACACCTGCAAGTAGCACTTGAACTTTGTCGAAATTTCAGAAATATGGCTTTTATTTTGCGAACAACTGTAATGGAAACGCAGCTAATAACATCTGCCTTCACATTTTCTTTCCAACTCCCTCTTCTAGCCACTCCCTCCTGCCCTGCAGTCACCTGACAGCTCCACCCAACGACACACCTGTTCCCACTTTTCTTATCTGCCCTGTGCCACTTACCAGCCTTGTTATCCCCTTGCTGCCTGCCACTCACCACCTTGACACATCCGCTCTTACTATCACCGGGCTCTTGGTTCCATATAGTGGTCTACAGTCTCATTCACACTGAGGCTGTTCATCAAACGTATCCAAGAGCAGTTCTTCTAACAGTAGGAATTAATTTACCATTTGTGATTTTATACAACTTTCCATGACTCTCTTCACAGAAGAAGAGCATAAATCAAAGGTTAAACTGGCACCTCTGATTTATGTTCTTCTATTGTAGGTCAACAATTCTGATCCACTGCACAGTGGAAAAACATATACAACACAGAGTCTTAAAAGTTTGGAAAATGCTTCATTTTATCTGTTGATGTTTTCAAGGTCAAGGCTGAATTTGAATATACTGACTGAAAAATGCTTGATTTTCAACATAATCTGGTGTTTCGTCTACACAATCACTCATGTAAAGCAAAAGTATTTAGAATATTTGAAATCAAACAATCCCATTGTCATATTTGTGTGTTGTCTCCTCTCATGTTCACTTGTCATTCAGCTAGATAAGTTCTCTGATGATGATGATGATGATGATGATGATGATGATGATGATGATGAAAACGTAGAATTCAAGTAAATATGAACAGCTGGTGACATAAAGTGACAATACACATTGATTGCTGTGGGTGTAAAGGAAATATGAAAACTTTATTTTTCGTGATTGCATTTATAATAATAAACAATTTATATGTGATGATAAAAGTTTCTGGAGTCTAGAAGTTTTTGTTTTAGGTACTTTGAAAGTGATTGAAAAGTGCGTGATTTTTACTCATGAAGCTGTATGAACCCTGAGAGAAAGCACGCAGATGACTGCTCACTGACAGATAATTGATTTGTGTATAATTAATACGTTAATGCACTATTGCTGCACGAAGCTAAATTGATAGAGTGATAAATGTTAAGTGTAAAAATCAACCTATATTTGAAGGAAAATGACATCAGTCTAGCTTAGAAAGCATTCTAGCTATCTTAGCTTTACCTCCGTATCTAGCTAGCTGTATAATTTACTGAAATTATCTCTCGCACACTTCCTGGGGACTATTATTATTTGTAATGCTTGGGCCTGATGAACATACTGGCATCTTAATAAGGTGAAACATTGAGAAGCAAGACATTTCCACAGCTGCTAAAAGTTTTGAATGAGTGATACTTGAGGAACATTTGTCATTGTTGGGTGTGTCAGCTAATTGTTGGGTTCCCTGTCCCTCCAGGAAGTTTGCAGTGGATAATGGGCTGATGGGCAAAGTGCAAGCAGCCTGTGCCATGGGCTCACCAGTGCCTCCCATTGTGGACAGCATCCACATGGAAGCCTTCACAGAGCACATCAACTCAGTGGACAGTAACAAGTGCACAGCAATTTTTTGGACTGTGTTGTACATGCTGAAGAGGGCAGGAGCCTCCACACTGGAGCATGCAGAAAACCCTCACACAGAAACCAATACTTACTCTTTGACTCTCACCACCCACTGAAGCATAAGTTAGGAGTTGTCAGAACTTGGCAACACAGAGCTGAGAGTGTGCCAACGAGTGCTCAGGCCCAAGAGAAGGAGCACAGACATCAGAGGGATACACTTAAAGCTTGTGGATACCCTAACTGGTGAAAAGAGCCACAAGATCCAGGAAGAACACCAACACTGCAGGTGGTAAGGAAAAGAGGAAAGAAACACAACAACATTGTCATTCCCTATATATATGGAGTATCTGGTAAACTCAGGAGGATTTTCAAGAAACACCTCATTCCGTTGTTTTTAAAATCCAGGACCCCATAAGTGTTCCACCTAAAAGACTGCACAACCAAACACAAGAGGAGTAGTCTTGTGTATGCAGTCCAATGTAGTGAGGAATGCACAGACTTCTATATCTCTGAAACTGAACAACCATTGAACAAACGCATGGCTCAGCAGAAGAGGGACTCAACTACTCAACAACTCAAAAGACTCAGCGTGATAACAACTTCACAAAGGTTAAATACCTGGGACGTGCCACCAGCCACTTAAACGTGAAGAATTCTGTTGGATGAGAAGCAAAATGTTTTCAATTTTTTACAACCAAGACCAGTTGCCCTTGATTCAACCCTCCTTGGCTAACCGTGACCTGGATGACTGAGACTCTTCACAGACTTCTACCACAATATAGAAAAAGCCATCTACCACCCCACCAGTGCTTATCTCTTCAAGCCTGGAGATTGTTGTAGTCTCAACTCTTACTGTTCCTACTGCATTCATTCAGCATGGCTAGACACCATGAAGAAAGAGAAGGGGGGAGGAGGACCATCTAGAACAGATGAAGAAAAGAAGGAAAAGGAGAGAAGCTGAAAAGCAGGCAAAAGAGGAGCAATGGTATAAGGAGGCCAGGAGGAGAGAGGAAGAATTTAGGTCAAGAAGAAAGGCAGGATGAAGGATATTGGCATTTCTGGATGCTGTAGTTAAAAAGTAAAGTCTGTTTTTGTTGTTTTATTTAACAGCAGTTATGTTGCTTCAGTAGTTGTCTAATCAACTCACTATCTTTTTATTACATGCTACATTATAGCTCAATCAGTCAAAATACTGTATACTATGTACTGATTGTTGAATAAGTGATAACACGGGTAACTTGGTCCATGCTGGACTTGAAATAGTCTTTCAGGCACTCATACTTTTTCCTTGTCTGGCCATCTTTTCAACTCCAGGTGTATCTCTCAACTCTTTGTCTGGACATCCCCTTCTGATGCTAGGAGACAGAACATGAAACTTTGATGTCCTCCATTGTGTTCATGTTAGCAAAGCTCAGTACATAATATGTATGTGAAAATGAAAAGCGACGCTGACTGCGAGTGGAGTTGAGGAAAAGGTTAACAGTAAGTTGTCAGCCTGTCAGGAAATGTACAGGATGGGCTACAGTGTGTCAATTAATAAATGCTACAGCTTCTCATGACCATGCCAGTCTTACCTGTTGTTTCCCAAATGCTGAGAAAGAGACAGGGATTAGCCCCCTGCCTGCAGAGCACTGCCTGTGGTGGAAATGCAAAACAGATCTAGAGTTTAGATACATGTAGCTTACAGGTAAGGTATGGGTTTTAAGGGTACTATACCAAAAGTGTTTGATGGAAACGTAGCTTTTGATGTACCTGGCCCTCGACAGCTTGTTGTTGTACCTGGCCTGCACAGCGTTCAGGACAGGTGCACAATGGGGCGTCACCAAACAGATGCGTGCAGTCAAACAGGGGTCACCACCATCACCTAGAATGTATTTTCCCTCCGGTGGGTAGAACTGCTGGGCAGAGACAGGACTGTTTTTCAGCAGATGGGAATCATGGACAGACCCAGGGAAACCACTGGACACACACTGAGGCTAATTGGATGTGAATAGCTTCCTATTAAGATTGCAGCTAATCTATATGTTGTGCCATCAATGATGCAGACTGCCACATAAAATGCTGGAGAGCCTGTCATGTAGGCATTGCCAGCACCCATGTCCTTGATCTGGTCTGGTTGTGGTTACTGAACAGTCCTCTTCAGCAGCCCAAGTACTGATGTCCTTATGTGGACCATAGGACCTTAACCTTATGTGATGACCTGTGGACCTTATTCTTGGGGATATCAAAACCCTTAAAGACTAAACTGTAAGAGACTGCATGGGCATGAAAGTATAGGAATGCAATCCATGATCAGCTTCATGTGTCACGGCATCTGCATGTTCTGTTACAGGCTCTCCTGTCAGGTAAAGGTCAGGGCTGAGGATGGACATCCTATCAAAACAGAGCTGCAGCATGGGCGTGTTCAGGTTCAAATGACAGCATGTTGTAGAGTGGACATGCTATGAACATGAGAAATAAAGTGATTCCATGTTATGCAAAAGCCTCATTTGAATTCCTGTAAAATCTTATTCTGTCTGTTACCTGTTTTATATTGGTACAACTGTTTTATATTCCATAACTATTCTCAAACCTGCCAACACTGTTAGGGAGGTGCCAGAGCAGCTACACTTCATTTCATGCATGGTTTATTTACAGTTTGAGAGACAAAGACAGTACGTCTTAGGAATGCAATGATCTGATTATATACTGTCACATATCATAAAGTTTTTGGAAAAATATAAACAGTTACACAGCAGAATTGGCAAGTACAGATATGTAACACTAAAAACAGAATTAAGCTTCACGTGCAGACAGAACATGGTGACAGCAGCTGCATCTCTGCATGAAAAGAGAAGAAAGAAAAGGAAGTGTTGAAGTGAAATTAATAATGATAAATATAACCAATGGCAACAAGGACATAGCTATGTAAATAACAACAGTTGAATGCATATGTAATTTTTATTGTCATGAATATAATACATGCATGTTGCATACTGTATTACAAATTACAAAGTAACAACAGCAGAGCTCTCTGTACTGACCTTCTTATCCGTTGAGCTCGCTGAATGGCATTTTGTTGTACCTCCGTTCAGTCAACAGAAAGCTTGTGGTCTTGGTGAGAGCTGTATGCATAGCCATCCACCTCAGCTTCCTGTTTAAGACTTGTCACTACTCTGTACCAGCATCACACCACTTCCTGTTTTGGCACTGAATATAAACATAGGTCTCTTTAAGCTGCTTTAACAAAAAGCAATATCTATTTTTGGAGAAGGCTGTCTCTCCGGTGATATTAGGTGCTTCACACAGACACTGAGCACAGACATTTCTCTTCAATACTAAAGGCTCACTGTCCGCACTACATTTAACAAGTTACTGGGCATTGGACAATTTTCCTACCATTGCTGATTATCAAATTGTGTATGTGATAGAGCCCAAAAGCCTTTGGTAGCATTAGCTTGCATAATATTAGAGAAAAGGGATATTTGGTATAAAACTGGCTGGTCTGACTTCATTCTTGCTTTTGTGTCTGAAAATTACGTAACTCTCCCAAAATAGTTGACTGCATCTGGATCCAATACAGGCAAAATAGCGACAACTTTCACCTTGTAACAACATGCAATTTGTACACAGAGTTTCTGTTCATTTCACCGTGTGTTTTGACACTGGCTTGCAGAAATCACATCCTGTACTGGCAGCAGTTTCCTCTGTATCTGAGTGCAACTCGTCAACTTGAATAGACTTTATGAAATGGACCCACAACTGCTTGTTTGTTTGTTTTTTCCAATTTCTTAAAAAAAGAAAACTTGATTTTCTATTTGCTGGCATTGAAGTACCTCTTTCTTCCCCGAGCTCCAATTTCAATCACAACAGCAAATGACAGTGAAGAACGCAACCATACAAAGAGACAAAAGGGATGGTGATTCAGTGCGGATGAGTGAGGGATTTAGACAATAATGAAAACTAGAAACAGCAAGGGAGAGAAAATTCTCCGGTAGGATAATGAAGGGGTGACATACCACGATGTGATTGGCACATTAGGCATTAATAACCTGGAATTACCTGTAATAACCATGGTAACACTGGCAATTTGCTTTAAGTTCTCCTGTCTTGGTGAAAGGTGGTCAGTCCAACTGGATACAGAAGAAAACCAAGGAGCTGTGTTTGCACAAAGCTCAATTTAGTATTAATTGCATGAATTTTCAGCCTATAGTTCTGGTCTGTGACAAAGGACCCCTGTTTTCCTCTTACTATGCTTCCATTGTTGCATTTAGGAATAATTATGTCGATTTTTTAAACATATTTTTGCAACTTACCCATTTGTACACAGTTTGCAAAATGGATTGTACTTGAGCAAAGCAAACATGGAAGCGCTGCATGTCATTCAGCTCATTAATCACACAATTGAAGATAAATCTTAAAGCTGAAAATACCCACTAATACTTGCTAGTTGGTAACAATCGTACTTGTAGTGGTTATTTTTTCCACCAACAATCAGAAGGGGAAATAATAAGGATGCTTTTTATTAAAATACTTCCACAAGTGACAAAAAGGTGAGTTTATGCTTTATTGGACGTTCTGAAACTTTATTGTTTTGTTTTACAGCAGAAAAGAAATTAAGGATGGAGGCTAACTGGTTGGTTTGGCCCCACATCTGTTAATGAGCAACACACAGATGCCTCCTTGAGCTTTCCTGTAGAACTTTCAGGGGTTCCAGCCTAAAAGGCTGGAAGGGCTATTTTGCTATTTCAAGGTAAAGACTCAAAAGCAAACTGCTCTCTACAACATGTTGGACAACCACGCCAAAGAAGAAGTGTTTGTAGCTGTTCCAAACGGCCACACTTGAAGACAGGGTGAAAAGCCCAAACCCAAAAATGTTCTACAAGGACTTTGGTTGGAACATATTGATGCCTTTAAGCTAAAACTAATTCTTTGGTTAGTGAATTGACACCCTTAATCATTATTTTCTTGTACAACCCAGTACTGATTTGATAACATTACAGGAAAGCAGACGCGAGTCAGTAATGTTCGTGCAGTCTTCTACAAGTTAATAAAGTTTTCTGTCTGTTTTTGAAAGGCTCCTTTATTCTGATAAACACCTCAACACATCTAGACACATCACAGAGAATTTTTGAAAAGGTCTGGCTGGTATAGATGCAGGGCCAACGTGGAAAAAGATTTTTCTTGATAATTTTCAAGTTTAGCCACATTATTGTGAACATAGGTCAGTACACGGTGGAACAGTGGCAACACTGTCGCCTCACAGCTAGAAGGTCCTGGTTCGATTCCCGCTCTATGCACAGGGGGCGTGTCCTCCACCTTGCCTTCGGTGCCTGCTGCTTGAAGAAAGGGGCCTTTCTGTGTGGAGTTTGCATGTTCTCCCCGTGTTCACCTGGGGTATCCTCCATAAAATATGCCCCCACTAAAAACATGCAAGAAGATCACCACCTGACCAATGGTGACGAAGAGAGTTGGGTCACCGAGCACTGCTGTCGGCAGGCAGCTCACCGCTCCTGGTCTGCCGCAGAGGAAGGACGGACCAAGGATGGGTTAAACGTGAAGAAAATAATTTCACTGGAAGCATGGCGTGTAGTGTGCAACTAACCTGTGTGATGTGATAATAAAAGTACGTTTCTTCTTCTTCTTCTTCTTCTTCTTCTTCTTCAGATCTCTGCCATGTCTCTGAGATGATCAGACCACAAACTGTTTGCTGCAAAGAGCAGAGAGCCCAAGCTATCTGGACCCTGGACTGTGGAAAAACCTCTTCCCAATAATAGAGGAGACCCCATAATTGATATTGCATTGACAAGTCCCTACTGGAAGGCTTTCTTTTTTTTCGGTTTTGGAGCTCTACAATTTCCTTATTTGTCCAACCATGTCTCTGTGTCTGTGATGCTTCTTCTTGCACACGTGCTATTATAACTTTTCCCTGGAAGCACTTGTCAGTTTGTGTTGCTTTTAAATTGACTTTTTAAGTCTTGACTTCACATGAGCAGTGATTGATTGATAACCTGTACAGACTGAAACTGCAACTCTGAACAGGGACAGATGGATTAAAGGCTGATGAACCAAATGGGCCATTTCCATATAATTTTATAAAAATTCTAAAGTCCTTTTCAGCCATTAAGCGCAGCACTATGGTAAAGAACAGTAGGGGTGATGGGTGTTTCTAGAATAAAGAACTGTATTGTGAAAATGACCACAGTTTGCCTACATAACTGTGCTGTTCAGTCTTTCATGCATTAGTCTTTACAATGAATCATACATCCACTCAAGCTTTCAGTCCTACAATAAATCCTGCATTTACTGATACAGTCAGTCAGTCCTACATACAGAATAGCTCTACATTAATCTTTAGTCTTATATATGAATCTTTTGTCTTTGCACTAATTACCTCACCAACAGACCATACCATGTGAGGCTTTGTGACTGTGTGTCTGATGTGGTAGTTTGCGGCACAGGGGCTCCACAGGGTACAGTGCTCTCTCCTTTCCTCTTCACCCTCTACACATGGGACTTCAGACACAACACTGCCACTGTCACCTCCAGAAGTTCTCCAATGATACAGCCATCGTTGGACACGTATCACAAGGGAACAAACTGGAATACAGGGAAGTCATCACCAACTTTGTCAAATGGTGTGGACTGAACCACCTTCACATAAATGGCAGCAAAACAAAGGAGGTGGTGATAGACTTCCGCAGGAAGGTGCCACAAATTACACCATTTAACATCCAGGGTTTGGAAATTGAGACTGTGGGCGAGGAAAAATACCTGGGTGTTCACCTCAACCACAGACTGGATTGGACAAACCACACAGACAAACCACCTGCTAAGAAGACTGAGGTCCTTTGGAGTATGTTGGACACTGCTAAAAACATTTTATGACGCTGTGGTGGCATCTGCTGTTTTCTACGCAGTGGTCTGCTAGGGTTGTGGAAGCTCAGAGAGGGGCAGAAAAAGATTAAACAAGCTGGTCACGACAGCTGGCTCTGTCCTGGACTGCCTTCTGGACACCATCGAGGAGGTGGGTGAGAGGAGGATGTTAGCCAAGCTGATATCAATCACGGACAACCCCTCTCACTCCCTGCATGGGACAGTGGGGGCCTTAAGCAGCTCTTTCAGTAAGAGACTGCTGCATCCACTGTGTAAGAAGGAACGCAGGTCCGTCATTCCAACAGTTGTCAGACTATTTAACTCCAGCATTATACAATGTAGCACTGTGCTGATGTTGTCTCCTATTACATCACAAACCTCCTGTATTGCACTACTGTTATTTATCCTAACATACACTCATATCCATTACATCTTGTGTAATATTACACACCTTTTACTGTGTTCCATATTTTTTTCTACTGTGCAATAGCACAAACGTTGTACTTATTATTCAGATTTGATCATGTGCACTATGACAAAAGTATTTCTCAAGTGCAATTCAATATAGAAATGGTATTTTCCATGGCAAGTAATAATGTACACATACATTGTTGATTTGTATTTTTTTATTCTGTATCCTTTTTATTGTCTTTTTGATCTTTCCCTCTTTTATTCTTTGCTGGCTGTAACAATTTAAATTTCCCCAGCGTGGGATTAATAAAGATTTATCTTATCTTTATCTTGTCTTATCTTAGTGCTGCATTCAGTCTGTCATATCTGTAGCTTTAACAGAGGGGATAAAAACAAGAGGTTAGTGGGAATAGTCGCAGTAAGCTGTTTTATCTTTGACATAGAAAATAATACTTTGGTGTATTTGGATATGTATCCTGTGTCCAAGTACGCAGAAATATACTCTGCTCAAAAATACTGCTTCAAGTACAATCACATTTTTTAAAAATATCAAAATTATATAAAAGTGATTCTTTCCATAACAATTCATCTTTGGCCACGTCTGCTGACACCAGGTTGCGATGCACATTTACAAGAAAACAGCCAGTTTTATTTTGTAGCTAACTTATGATATTAGCACTAATTGGCTACATTAAATCTACCCGTGATTTTCTGAGAACATTTGGTTGCAGAGAGGTCGCAGTGACAGAACACTGATGGTTTTGAGAGGGGTCACTGTTGCAACGGTGACTCTGGATCAAACCCTGGATTTGATTTTAGCACATCCAGCTATCTGTACACATTAAAGATTAAGATATTAATTAGTTTGCAAATAAGATTCTCTAAGATTTGAGCAGAAAAGACCCTGCTGTGTATCCACTCAAACTATTGGTCTACTGTCTCGTCTGTCAGCAAGTTTGAAAGTCATCTATTCATCCATCTATCCATCCATCCAGAGGGGCTGACTCTTCGTGCCCTGTAGCCCAGGACAGGACCTCTCTCTGGGGGACAGTAGCCAGCTTTGTTCCCCTGTCATGCCTCACATTCTCAGACCTGCCCTGGTTCCCTTACATGCCTGCTCTGCGGGCAAGCAGGCCAGCCAGCCAGCCTACCAGACAGGGAACCAGCATCCACCCAGACAGTCAGTCAGCCATCCATCCATCCATTCATACATTTGAGCTGCTGACTTCTTGTGCCCCCCTGGGCCAGAACAAGGCCTCTCTCTAGGGGACAGTAGTATGCTTTGTTCCCCCCTCATGCCTCACATTCCCCAGACCTTCCCTCGGTCCCCCCTCAAGGCACAGGCCACTGGGAGGAGCACGGGCCTCTCTCCGCCCCCATTTCCCTTTCTCTTTTTGATATTATCGCTCTTTCAGACTCCCACCACCACATCTCATTTATGTGAAGGGTTTCTTTCTCCAGCCCTAACCCTTTACGGGTGTCCTTTCTTTTCTTTTTTTTTTCACCAAGCCATAAAACTGACAGTTAACAACCTTTTCTCTCCTTTCTCAATCTCTTACATCCATCCGCTCTCTTTCACTCCCACACACTCTATCACTCTTCTTTTCCTGAAACCTTGTCTTTCTTGATTCAATTTTGTTCCATTTATCTCTATAATCAGAGTGCACATATAGCAAATTTGTATATATTCTTATTATGCTTTCTTTCCCTTATTCTATCTGACCCCTTTTCAACCGATTCTCTTTCTCTAAATCAATCCATTTTCCAAGTTTTCAACCTATGATCAGCTCTTCAAAGCATTCTGCAGTGCAACTTCAGCACCATCCACCAGCTCACCTCCTTTCAGCCGCTTGCTCAACACAAAACACAAAAACCTGATCCAGTGCCAGTGGCTGTCTGTACCTACAGCCCACTTCTATTCAGTGAGGAGAAGGGTGGGGGCGTAGGCCATAATTAAAAATGGCGGCATTGCCGTCACACAATAGCTCTGCACAGCAAAGGCTTTTATTGCATGTATTTTTCTCAACAGGAGAATGGGCAGTCTACCCTCTGTGAGCATTTAATTGGTTTAACAGCTGGAGAAGATGAGGAGGAGGAGAGGTGAGGGGGGAGACTCCAGTGGAGGAAAGGAAACAAAGACATGGGAGAAAAGTGCAAGTCGCCAGTATTTTAAATTTGTGGTGTCTGATGTTGATAAATTTATCAGTGACAGACTGACTTTAGATATTGTGCATCAGAGTGGAAATTAATAATTTTCAGCCCCGTCACCTCCCATCTGCACACTGTGTTCATTAGCATGCATCCAAAAGCTGATTAAGAATGTGTTGCAGTTGCCTGAGCGAAAACGTGGGCTTGTTGGCAGGTAGCATTTTCCCTGCAGCATCATGGATATTAATATTATTTTTAAAAACACTGAGATTGAGAAGACAGAAGGCAGTGCCTTTTTGTTTCAGGATTTTGAAAAACATGCAGTATCTTCCACCCACAGCTGTGTGTGTGTGTTTTGACTGACTCTGTGTCATGTGTGTGCTTGGGTGAATGTGGATGTTGACAAGTGTCTTTGTCTGTCCTCTGCCAATAAATGAAAACTGGAGCAGAGCCTTGGGGCAAGGTGAGGCCATGACGTTCCTCTGGAGGTTTCGACTAATGGAGATCCAGTGTTGGGTTGGAGGACTGGTCCTCAGGGACACGGCTGGGGATTAAAAATGTAATCCACTGCACACATTACCACATGCAGGTTGGAAATTGCAATCTGGGGTGTAAGTGGCCACAGTCTTATACTTCTACTACTGTATTTTGATATGCCTTGCACATACCCCCATGTTGTTATTGGAATATTCTTCCAAATTTGATTAGAACTGCTTAAATTTACATTCAGCAAGAATCATGCAAGTCAACTTTGAGCAACCCAGTTAAAAAATACATGATTTCATCATGCTAAAGCACTTATTGTGGACTTGCATGGTTGCAATTAGAATAACACCTGAGAGTCAAGTGTTTATTGTTTTTACAGTTTTATTGCTTTCATGTTTAAAAGTTGGTTTTCTTCAAAACTCAAAAATCTGGTGTAGTAGATTTGCCTTGAAATTTAGATTTTTCTTAACCTCTCTATTTTAAAGTGCAGTTATCTGTCAAAGTTTTGCCTAAAAACCATACTTTCACATTTCCTCCCAATAGATGGCACCCCTCAGTATCACAACACTACAGCACAGTTAGTTACAGCACATTTCATTCAGGGCAAGAGTAAAATGACAAGCATACAACAGACAACTCAGGCAGAACTGATTACAGCTAAAGTTGAAGGATTTTTCAAGGTGGAGTGACAACCTTTTTTTTAATGACTCTGGAGTAACAATTTACAATGATCTGAATATCAGGCAGAAGAAAAAGTCATATTATAATGTTATTAGAATACCGCTTTTAGCAAGCAGATGCTTACTACTTACTCATCCAGCAGACACGACGGAGTAACATTAACATTCATCTGGAGTCATGTTTCTGGCAACTTAACAAATGTAAGTCACTCTGCGTCTAACTTTGGTTTGCCCTTCACCACCTCCAAAAGGAAATATCTGCTTCTTTAGCTAGTAAATGCTTCACTACATTCATCAGCAAAAAACTAACTTTGTTTGTAGTTTGGTGCTGGGACAGATATCATACAGTAAGATTATTAAAGCTTTTTTGCTGGAAACAGCTGCCTCCTACTGCTGATGAGAGCAGTGAGACTGAACCAAACAGTAAAGTCTCAGGCCAGAAGACCAAAAGATGGAGCTGAGAGACACTTACTGTAAATGCTCTGTAAAGCTGATGGCAACAACAGACTGGGAGAGTCATGTGACCAACTGTCCATATAGAGATATTTGTTAGCACATACGGTTGAAAACATGACTCTCCTTACCACTGCTGAGGCTCATGATATTGAGTGTAGCTTCTCCATGTCATTAAGTTTTTGTCACTTCTGTGATTATACTATTTGTACAACATAATCCTAGAAATATAAAATCTGAATGTCTGACCAATTTGCACTATTTAATGAAGACTAAATGTGAGCTACAGAGCTACAATAAGGGTCATGTGCAGCTTCATGATTTCCTTCATTATTCAACTATTTGGTTTGTGTATTTAGTGGCCACGCAACTTCCAGGAGACTTGTGATATCTGCTACACGCAGCCACCTGCCACTGTGTGCACTCCTGCAGCATTAAATACAGTAGGCCATATATTGCAACTGTTAGAATGGGTAAGCTTAGGACCCAACAGCAGAACGGTAAGCAGAGATCAGTGTAAGTGGTTTATTAGTAACAGTACAAATGTCCAGGATGTGAAATTCAATGGAGCTTGAGCCGAGCAGCCGATGAGGAATGGTGGACCGAGGCAGATCAGCAAGAAGAAAACAGGAGCCAAACCAAAGCACTGCATGAGATAACTGGCAATCTGGCAAAGGCTGGAGTGAAGGAGCAGGGTTTTGATTGCTTGATGAACCTCAGGTGTGCAGGTGGGCTGGCAGGAGGAGGGGAGCAGGTGAGCCACACCCAGTTCAGCTCAGGTTCAAGAGAGGGAAATCAAGAGAAACACAAGGAAACAGACAGGAGGATACTGCCAATCCTGACAGCAATGATGAGAAGGTTTCTACTTATCTAAATAAAAGTAATTGAATACCTTTGAGGGAAAGCGCTATGACATCATTCCTGAGGGCAGCGTTGCATGAAATAGAACATATTATGAGAGGGAGTTCATGGTAAGGAACTGTTGAGGTCTTTACAGAAGGTAAAGTGCTGGGTCAGCATTATCCTTTCAGTTGTCTTCTTCAGTTAACCGTGACCTCAGAGGCATCAACACCCAGCGTTGTGATTTAAATAAACTGGTATTATTATTTTAGGCACTCACACTGTTCACACATAGAGTAGCTGAGTTTTCCTAATTCTTTCTGTGGGTATATAGACTTTGCTTATATACAGGTGCCCTGTGGGTATATCTTGTCATTTGTAACTAAGGTTTTTGTCTTAAAAGCGGATTACCAAAAAACAAAAGGGTCTATGTAATCTCTAATACCCCCACGTTCTCGCCAGTGTGTCAATTCATCAGCAGTATATCTGTCATGATATCCTTGTTACTATCAAATGTTAGTTTCAGTGGAGGTCTAATGGGCAAGGTGGGAGTGCACATAGATGGAGGGATGGATGGTAAACATATGTGATGTGGTAAGGAGGGACTTCCCACAGCTACACTCCAGAGACAGAAAAGCTTATTTCACACTTCATTTCATTCTAATACCTAGAACAACAGCACGGGAAAACGCACTTGCACGCACACGCACACACACACACACACACACACACACACACACACACACACACACACACACACACACACACACACACACACACACACACAAACAAACAATCATCTCCTTAATATATTCCAAATGTGGGCAAACACACACACACAAGCATATGAACCTATAAACACCATAAGTTTCCACATGAACATGGATTTATCCACACATTTGTCTGTCACCCACACACTTAATAAGGTTGAGGGATTAGGAAGAAGAGAAAGATAAATATAGAAAAAAAAAAAGTGATAAAATATGGAAAAACCAGAAGCATGATCGTGTTTTAGCTTGCGTGTGCGTATCAGAGAGCCTATGTTCACTTAATCTCAAATTAAACTATTGTTTGTGTGCGCTAACAAAAATCAATACAGCACAATTCTATTAAAGATTTCTTCGAGGTATTGCAATTGTGCTAACAAACTTAATCATTTTATCATTACTATCATTCATTACTGTGATAGATGTTGGCAGGGAACAAAATCATTGCCTATACAGTCTTTGAATCATGTTCTGGTGTCTAATATCAATACAGTGTCTGTAAAAGTGAAGACATACTAGCTGGAGTTGGGCAGGAACTTTGAATACTGACAAGCAAAAGGCTGTTTAGAACTGAGTTACTTTGTGTTTGTGTTTTTAGGCAAGGCAAGGCAAATTTATTTGTATAGCACTATTCATACACTAGGCAATTAAAGTGCTTTACAGAAGCATAAAAATACATTAAAACCATACATTTCAAAGAAAGAAAGAAAGAAATAGATTAGAAGAGAATAGAAAAATAAAAATAAAATACAATTAAAGGAAAATTTAAAACAGAAGCCAGTAAAAGACAATAATTTAGCATTTAGAATGATTAAAACCATTGAGCAAATACATTTACTTTAAGTAAAAGCTGTAGCAAATAATAATGTCTTCAACCCTGATTTAAATGAGCTGACACTTGGTGCAGACCTCAGGTGTGCAGGGAGAATGTTCCACAGGTGAGGAGCATAATAACTGAAAGCTGCTTCACTTTGTTTGGTTCTCATTCTGGGAACACACAATAGACCTGTCCCTGATGACCTGGGAGGTCTGGATGCTTCATATGGAGTTAATAAATCTAGAATATATTTTGGTCCTAGACCATTTAATGCTTTGTAGACCAACAGTAAGATTTTAAAGTCTATTCTTTGACTCACAGGAAGCCAATGTAGTGATCTGAGGACTGGAGTGATATGGTCCATTTTTCTGGTGTTTGTAAGGACTCATGCAGCAGCATTTTGAATCAGCTATAGTTGCCTAATTGATTTTTTGTTTAGGCCAGTAAAGACTCCATTGCAATAGTCCAACCTACTGAAAATGAATACATGAACAAGTTTTTCCATGTCTTCTTTGGACAGACATCCCTTAATTCTGGTTATATTTTTTAGGTGGTCGTAGGCTGATTTGGTAATCAGCTTTAAATGGTTGTTAAAATTCAGGTCAGAATCAATAATTACACCAAGATTTCTGGCTTTATCTGTTGTTGTCAGTGATTTGGAGTTAAGTTGAGCACTGATCTTTGACCTTTCATTTTTGGGGCCAAAAACAATCACTTCTGTCTTATCTGCATTAAGCTGAAGAAAATTCTGGCACATCCACTCATTGATTTGATGAATACACTCACTCAGTGAAAGTAAGGGACTGTAGTCATGTGATGACACAGAAATATAAAGTTGTGTATCATCTGCGTAAGTATGATAAGAAATATTATGATGTTCCATAATCTGAGCTAGGGGCAACATGTAGATATTGAAAAGAAGTGGTCCAAGAACGGACCCTTGTGGCACCCCACACATCATCTTTTTTCATTCAGACACATGCTCACCAATTGACACAAAGTAGTCTCTATCTTGTAAATAGGATTTGAACCAGTGTAGTACAGTGCCAGTAAGTCCCACCCACTTTTCTAGTCTGTCAAGAAGTATGTCATGATCAACTGTATCAAAGGCAGCACTGAGATCTAATAATACTAAGACTGAGGTTTTGGAAGCATCATTATTCAGATGTATGTCATTTAAAACTTTGATAAGTACAGTCTCAGTGCTGTGGTGTGGACGAAATCCAGACTGAAATGCATTAAAAAGATTGTTCTGCATCATGAAAGCATGCGTTTGTTGAAAAACAACCCTTTCAATAATTTTTCCTAGAAAGGGAAGATTTGATATTGGCCTGTAATTTCTTATTACTGAAGCATCCAGATTAGTCTTTTTTAGGAGAGGTTTATTACTGCAGTTTTCAAGGCCTGGGGCCTGAATACTGACCTGACTGAAGAGAATTATTTATTATCTGCAATACATTTGGAGCTATGCAATTAAAAACATTTTTAAAAAAGTTTGTCGGCAGAGTATCAAGGCAGCATGTTGTGGGTTTTAACTGTGATACAGTTTCTGTCAGACTTGTATGATCTAGAATGTTAAAATGACAAAAATGCTAGATTAACTGGAGAACAAGAAGGCACAGATGGACTTATCATTTTGCCTGAGTTGGAGCTGCACACTGCTTGTCTTTTCCTTGAAATTTTATCTGTAAAAAAGGCTGCAAAATCATTGCATGACATGTTGGATAGCAGCTCAGGAGGGACTGATGCTGTGGGGTTTGTCAGTCTATCCACAACAGAAAACAAAGTGCGGGCATTATTACAGTTTCTGTTGATAATCTCTGAGAAGAATGCTTACCTTGCCTTCTTTAGTTCATGGTTATAGGTGTGGAGACTGTAAATTTCATAATGAACCTGGAGTTTGGTTTTTCGCCACCTACACTCTGCCTGTCTGCAGACTCTTTTCTGGACTTTGACCAGTGTGGTGTTTCTCCAAGGTGCCTTTTTCCTTCCTGACAAAACTTTGGTCTTAATTGGGGCGATGGAGTCAATAAAAGTCATAACTTTGGAACTGAAATTATTTACAAGGTCATCAGTTGAAGCTGAGGGCAGTATTGGTGATGGTGTAAAAGACTGAGTGAAGACTACAGTACACAGGTGTTATCATTAATATAACGCTTTTTGATTACCTCTGTTCCACTTTTGTTACGAATAGCAGGTGTACTACTGTGTAGATAACACACAGTAATGATCAAAAAGAGCAACATCTGTCACCACAACCTCAGAGACATTAAGCCCTTTGGAAATAACCAAATCTAATATATGCCTTTGTTATGTGTTGAATGTGTCACGTGCTGAGATAGGCCAAAATGATCCAGGATGTTTAAAAGTTCTTTAGCACATCCATCTTTGAGATTATCAACATGAATGTTGAAATCACCCACTAACACATCACAGTCAAAATCAATACAAACAACAGACAGTAGATTGGCAAACTCATCAGAAAACTTTGCATTGTATTTTGAGGACTTGTAGATGGTTATAAAGACTGATCGACAGGGAGACTTTGATTGAATGGCAACATATTCAAAAGATTCAAACTGACTGTAAGAGACTCTCTTGCATTGAACGCTATCATTAAACAAAATGGCGACTCCGCCGCCTCTCTTATGCATTCTTACTTCACTTATGAAACTGAAATTTGAAGGGGCTGACTCATTGAGAAATGCTGTGCGGTTATCTTGTCCTAACCAAGTTTCAGTTAAAAACATAAAATCAAGCTTGTGCTTGATGATAAAGTCATTGATTAAAATTAATTTGCCTGCCAAAGACCTAACATTTAAAAGAGCTAACTTAAATGTGCAAAAAATGTCCAACATCTCCATGTTTTAGAACATACTATGGCTGACATGGAATACATGTTAAATTCGATGATCTGATGTTTCTGGAGAGATGGACTGATCTTCTCCCACAAGGGCACAATGGGCCCTGGCTTTTGCTTGGAAAAGTCAGGCATAACATTTGCCTTAAAAGCACATCAGTTACCAACACAAATAGGTGGCTGTGCTGGGCTCTTACTGGGGTACCGGAGTAGGTTCAGATCAAGCCGTGCAGGGCGTGGAGGTGGTGCCCGTCGGCGCTGTGGTGGTGGAGGGGGACAGGGTGGTTGTAAGGGGCGGGGTGGAATTTGGGGGGGACAGGATCCCAGATGGCCGAGTAATAAGCCTGATACCAGCGCTGACAAGTTTGTTCATTTGGTCAGTAAACTCCAGCAGGGGGGGAGGAGAGTGATGGGATACCCAGTGAAGATGATGAGCCAGATGGAGTTTGGGCAGTTGGAGATGGTGGCCTTGGTGGAGTTTTAGTGATTGGAGTCAGTGAATCCTCATGAGCAGTGGCCTCTGGTGGAGGACATGAGGCATCCACTTTTTTGCTCTGGCATCCCTCATGGTTAGAGCATACGGGGGGGGAAAGTTGGTTCTCCTTCATGTTTTGGTGTTTGCTGCTTTTGTTTGGATTCCTCTTGTCTCTTGTCCTTGGGAGTGGGAACAGTGTGACGCAGGAAGAAAGATAAGTTGGAGGCAAAAAGTTTTACTCCTGACTTGTTTGGGGAAAGTCCATCTCCTTTGAACAAATGTCTGCGGTCCTAGAAAAAGTTGAAATTGTCAATAAAATGCACTGAGTGGACATCACATGCAGTTGAAAGCCATCTGTTTACTGCCAACAATCTGCTGAATCTCTCTCCTCCTTCTCTGACTGGTGGTAAAGGCCCACTGAAGAAGACTTCAGCATTCAGAGAGCTCACTGCACTCATTAGCAGTTTACCTAGATCTCGTTTGCGCACTTCAGATTGTCGTTTCGCAATATCATTTGCCCCTGTGTGCAGTACAAGGTATTTCAGAGTTGGAACAATACTCAGGATTTTGTCGGTCATGTTGGAGACTGTATCATCAGGAAAGCACAACACTTTTGTGTTTCTGCTGTACATTCTTCCCACATCTTTAATAGCAGAATCACCAACAACCAGAGTCTCAGGACCAGTCAGTAGCTTTCCTTGTAGCTTTCTATCTTCTGACTTCCTGTCAGGCCTTACCCTTCTCTGTGAGTCCGAGAAGTTATCCAGGTTTTCAGTTGGAGATCCGGGGTCCTGCAGTAGTGGAGCAAACCGATTTTGTAACTGCAAACGAGCTGGTTTGGGAGCTTTGTTGCTCATCTTCCCTTTAGCTTTTATCCACGGCTGTGTCTTACTCTGCACAGGTGTTGAGTAAGATGATAACGCAGGCCAGCCTGTCGCATCACAGATCTCAGGGTGCTGGGTTCCACCCGTTGGACGTCTCCCCATATCATCTGATTTACTCTTGGGCTTTGCCCCAAGAGCATTCCAGGGAGGACTAATACTGGCAGATTTATTACCTGGTACACAGCCCTTTAGTTTCGAGGGAGCTGTATCAGAGCTAATTAGCTGGATGTTAGCATTCTCCAGTCTGCTGTTTTGAGTCAGTGGCAAAGTGCTGTCATTTCCACAAAGTCCGTTCACTTCTGTGTTTATTTCCAGATGCTGGACTTTAGTTTCCAACACTGCAACCTGCTGCAGAAGTTTGTAGAGGTCATCTGTGGAGAAAGGAGGCATCTTGGTGCTAATCAGCTTTAGCTGCCAGCAGGCTTTTTCTGTTGATAGGCCGAAGCAGGCTTTTTCTGTCAGTAGACCAGTGCAGAGTGTATCCATGTAATATCAGAGGTCGCAAGGGTCATCCCCAGCTTTTAAATGTTTGTCCAAAAAATATGTCTTTAGATGTCCAATTCAGCCAAAAATTAAAACTTTCAAGTTTAAGGAAAATTAAAATAAATACAGAAAACAAAATGGGAAATCACGAGTCCAGACAGAAACCAGCTACCAGAGGAGGAGGAGGAGGACTCGTCGAGTGGTGGTAAAACTTCTCTACAAGCTCGCCTGCTCATCACATTCCACAAATTCAGCTGGACATCAACTCTGTCCATCAAGTGTTGGATCTCTTGAGGGGCAACGACAACATGAAAGACAGCTGACCCGAGAGAGAGGCAGCTCTGAGGGCATCGGCTACTTTTCAAAAGTCTTTCCAGCTTGGCTGCGTGTTCTACTTTTCACAGTAAATGGAAAAATACAAATCTTTTTAAATAATCTTTCAATCTTTGCTTTTACTCTTTAATTAGGGTTTAAGCAGCAAAGTTATTGAGATGCCCAGTAACTTCAAATGATGTACATGGACCGTTGGCCAGATGGTGGCGCTGTATTTCAGGTCCATAAATGCAGTGAGGTAAGAATTAAGTCAGCAACGTTATGATCAGAGTTGGCTTGTGAGGGGGGTCTAGCCATGGCTCTGTGAGCATCTTTTGGTTGACAAAGATACAAATACCTCCTCCTTTTGTCTTGCAGGAGTTGTCGTTCCTGTCTGACCACAGCAAAGAGAAGCCTTGAGCTTACTGTTCTCGTGGTAGTTGGAGATCAGGTGAGCGGTTGAGGCGAAGCAGGAGGAGTTTGTCTTAGGTGAAGTGTAGAAAGGCTGGATTGCTTTGCCAACGGGGCAGCAGAGTCGAGTGGCATTGCATTATAAGTTCCATAGATGATTAAACTCAGAAACAGTACTTTGAAAAAGACCATCATCTCATACTCAATCGACTTGTCGAGTGGCACATAAAACATCTACGCACTACATTTAGCACAAACAAACAAAGCACTGACAAGACAGCAGCATGGCCACCAGATGATCACAGAATTTTTGCAACAGCAGTGATCACCAGCAGCATAGAGGAGCCAAGGTTGGATATGAGACATTACACACAAAAGGAAACAACAGAAATGACAAATATTTGCTATTGGGTCAGAAGATCACCAGATCTGAGAAGGAGGCAGACTAAAATGTATCTCCATCTCTGACCTTTTTAGACTACAAAACCCCCATTATCTCTCTTAGTCCATTGACACCCAGCGCTCATATGCTGCAACAGGTCAGATTGTCAAGCTGGGAGATGACCTATAGATATGACATCATTATGAATATATGAGCCAGAAAGACAAAAACGCCCATACACAATAACATACCCGCTTGCTCCCATCACCAGCAGTGCATGCCCATATAATGATGTGATCATCAGTCAATACTTGTGTGTCCATGCATGTGCACGCATATGTCTGTGTGTGTGCATGAGTTTCAGTGAACCAATCCTGTAATTGCGTCGAGCAATTGGAGCTGACACCTTGCACTTTTCATGTTACAGTCATTAATGAGAGAGGAGAGCTTTATGAGTGTGTAACCCCCCCGCCCTGCAGACACACACATGCATACACAATCAATCCATCCCTGCCTGTCACTTTTCATTCATTCATCCATTGTTGACAAGAGAAAGGGAAACACTTAAACACAATTTCACAGCTGGGCCTGATTGGATATAGTTTGTTTATTAGTTGACATTAATGTTACTTTGCCTGCACATCAAAGCCTGTTGGAACTGAAGAAAAATCATTATTGTAATTTTCTATGTGTGTAGATTTCAGTTTCAGCTTTAATTCGAGGGTATTTACACATACGGTGAATGGTGAAGGAATGGATGAATTATTAATGACAAAATGAAATGTTGCCGTTTTTCCTTACAGAATAATGTCAGCTGGTCATTTTAGCGCCTTAAGGCCATTTTAAATGTAACGGTAATGATTTTCAATGTAAAATTTATATTCCTGTGAAAATAAAGGCCTCTGTTTGAATTCCAATCTTGATGAGCTCTGCCTCATCAGCACACCGGGCAGAGTTTGTTCCTGCTCTCTCATTGGACTACTGAACCTTCGTGGAAGGAACCAGCTTCGTGAAGTTCATGTTTCGTGGCTTGTGTGCGCCCAGCCTCCCGGGGTGTGGAGCAGCATTTTAAGGAAGAAATGGACGCTCACGATCCATAGTACAAGAACTTACTATCTCAAAACTTGAAACACCAGAACGTTTGCTGGTAGAAAAATACTACTCACAATGTGCCTGCGCCCTCTGTTTGTGCTTGAACCATTGTTGTAAATTTGAAATGTGCTATTTCACTGTGTGAGTGCCTATTTCACACAGTGGAAGAACTTACATCCCACTTAAAAGTGCATATTGTGGAGGGCAATTTATTTACTGCTCACATGTTCAGGAAACATAGAGCACATTGTGTGGACAGCATAAGTGACATGTCCAGTGAAACTAATCCTCAGTCTTCTGCTGTTATAGCATGTGATGTGCCTCCCAGGACTCAAATGATGCAACAACAAACAAAAGCACTGAAGACATTTCTTAGGAATGTATGTTTATTCTTACTAACAGTGCAACAACAGCTGCTTCTTCCAACTTCAACAAAACAGACGATTGTTGAAGACATGCAAAATGTGTTTTAGTTGGAACACTTTAGTTAAACCATGTTCACTTCTCTAAAATGACAAGTATAACAGATGACACTATTGCCAAAATCTGTGAATGTGTGAAGGAGTCAGATCTGTTCTCTCAGGCTTTCCAAAAGATGGTCAAATACATGGAGCATAAAAAAGTAACATTAGGAAATGATGAAAATATGACACAAATGTTTGCTTACTACATTCCTGTGAAACAAACAGCAAATAAGTTATATTGAATTAAGGAAGAGTTCAGCATCACAGCAGTCTTGTGAAGCAGACTGTGATGTTTTGGGTCATTTAAGTGATGGTCAAAACTATCCATCCATCCATTTTCTATGCCGCTTATCCCTTTCGGGGTAGCGGGGGGGCCGGAGCCTATCTCGGCTGTCAATGGGCGGGAGGTCAAACTATGTCCAACCAATTCTTCATGGAAAATCCAAGATGGCTGAAGCTAATTCTGTACCAGGATGCTTTTGAAGTTGTCAATCCCCTCCACTCCTCCAAGAGGAATTTACGGTCTATTTCTCCATGGCAAATTTACCTGCTCATGTGCGGTCCAACACTGATCACATGTCTCTTGTCTTATTGTGTGGAGAGTATGACCTAAAACAGTCTGGAAGTGCTAAGGTTTTCTCAGAGCTGTTAGCGGATTTAAAAGATTTAGAGGAAAATGGAATAACTGCGGGTGGTGAAACTATCAAAGGGGCTCTGCACTGGATTGCTGGTGATGATTTGGGTTCACATGGCATTGCTGGATTTACTGAAAAATGACTCAAAATGAGTTTGAGAGTGATGATCCAAATGTTTGTGGTCCACAGTGTACCCCTGAAAGTTATGATTCTGCTGCTGGTGATTTCAGATGAACTCTGTTTTCAATGCTCTGAAATCTTTTCATGTTTGCCAGCCTGGCCCCCCACCTTGTTTATGTCATGACATAATTGAGGGTCTCTTATCCTATGATGTCCCAGTATTCTTGAACTATTTCATTAAGACAAAGAAATGACTGACATATTCACTCTTGAACCGCACATCAAGCAGTTCATGTTCAAGCATTATTGGGTTTTCAGAACACAATACCAGTGTTTCTACAGACATGCAGTACAAAGGTGCATCAAATATAAAAGGATATTTCCTTCTGTCAAAAAGTGATGAGTCCATGAAGTTTGGAGAACTTCTTATTTTAATTAAAAGTGATGCAGTATGCTGTATATTTTGTGATAGATATGCATCAAGCTGACTTTCATTCTGAGGACTCAATGACAAAAACAGAACACAAGGTTGCAGTGTCTAAACATTAACATTTTGGTAAACTTGTATCCATTGCCTTGAGTGTTAAAGGGCACTAAGTCATTCCACTGAAACACAGTGTAATGTCAAAATAAATATGATCTTTGCCACTGTGATGGAGAAATCATACAAACAATGCACATGCATGATCAGAGAAATGCTAAAATACTATTTATATACTAAAGACATGACAGCAGTTTTTCCTTCCAGATTTAATTAAATAAAAAGTGTAAATCCTCACTCACATTATATACTCAAAATAGAGGTTCCATAGAGGTTCCTCTTATCTGTATATATGTGCAATGTTATTTGACTAAATGTCTAGTTACTTTTGTTTTCCATCATTATTTGTAATCTTGAACACTGGTGTCTTTCTCCTTGATTCCAGAAATGACTGACTTGGAGCAAATCTGTCTGTGCACTACCATCATTGAAGTCTCACCTGATCTTCCAGAGATGACGAAAGATACTCTAGAAGAGACCTTACAGGTCATTGAGGAAGCTTTATTTCTGTACTGTGAGTGTTGAGGCCAGTTCCGGCCTGAAAAGTCTTGGCTACTTGGAAGTTGAAATGTAAGTCAGGTAATGCAGTGCAGGATGCAACCAAATCCAAATCCAAATCCAGAGGAAGTCAAACATCTAATGAAGTTAACTTTATACACACTATGCAAACAAGGCAACCAGGGGAAAACTCTAAAATACAAAATGAAATAATAATAAAATAAGAGCGGCCATTTTGATTCAAGGAACTTGACACAGGAGCCCACTTCAAGGAACTGACTGGATTTTGGCTTAAAGAAACCTTCACACAGAGTGTGACTTTGAAGGGGAAGCAGCTTTTGAACTACATAAATTCAGTTTGTGTGAACTAGAGAAAAATGTCCTACAAAGTCTGAAGTGATGAGGGAAGAGCTGAGTGTTTGCTCTGAAGACATCAGTGAGATGCTGCTGGTTCTGCTGTCCTACTGTGATGAGAAGGAAGATGCCATGTTCTGTTAAGTGGAGAACACAGACCTGGCAGGGCAAGTTCAGTTAAAATTTCTGTCCTTCTCTCTTTTCTATTTGGACACAAATTCATTTCGCAGTTTTTTGGGTTTTGTAAGCTCTTATGGTCAGTGAAGAGCATTTTTTTTAGATATTGGTACATTTGCTCAATTTATTCTGAGGAAGTACAGCATTCCTGAAAGGGTGCTAAAATTCTTTGTTTGTTCATAAAAATAACCCTTTAATTGTCCTTAGACATTTCAGAAGGAAGGCATTTTATCTCTTTCTTGTCCTCTATTTTCCTTTCTTTCACTCCTTTTCTCAACTTTGTTTCTCTCTCTTTCCCTCCGTCTTTCCTCTTTAAGCCCAATGAGATGTCACATCGTTAGCCTCATAGCATAATTGCCTAAGTCATTTTTTGGCCAAATTGAGATATCTGCCTAACTCTACTCTCCTGACACTGCTGCTTCATCCTGCCTTATCGCCCGAAAAACCTTAAAATATGACTTAGGCAATTATGCTATGAGGCTAACGACATTCTCTATTGTATTGTAAAATACATATTACAAATATGTTTGGGAAAGGACAGATGGCAATTTTCACTGTTGTCAGATAAATCATTTTTGGAAAGACAAATTATTTTGGGGATTTTTTTTTCTTTTTTCTTTTTTTCAATGTTTAATCTGTGTACACACATTTTTTGTGAAAGTCAAACATCTTTAAGAAGGCTGCACAGTTTTCATGAAATTGTCACAGAAGTCCTCCGCTGGCCTGGACTGCCCACTGGACATCAATCATGGACAGCTCATCCGGCATGGACAGTGAGGGGCTTCAGCAGCTCCCTCAGTAACAGACTGCTGCATCCACTGTAAGACTAAACACTACTGCAGTTCCTTCTTTCCAACAGCCATCAGACTGTTTAACTCCAGCATCATTTAATGTGGCACTGTGTTGATGTTGTTTCCCATTTCAACATCACAAACCTCCTGTTTTCTGCACTACTGTTATTTATGCTGACATGTGCTCACATCCACTACAGTTTGTGCATTTTTTTTACTGTGTTGTATATTTTTTCAAATTTGCAGAAGAACAAACACTATTTATTATCCATCCACTCGTTCAATTCATTGTTCTTTTTTATGCAACAGCACTTTTCAAGTGCAATTCAACATGGCACTGGTAGATTATTCGTAAAAATGGAAACAGTCTTTTTATAATTCATAAACATACATAGTTGATTTTTTATTTTTCATCCTGTATCCTTTTTATCTTTAATCCTTCTATGCCACTGTTTTTGCCCATTTTTTAATACTTTGCTGGCTCTAACAACTTAATTTCCATGGCATTGGGATGAAAAAAGTTCTCTCATCTTATGTAAAATGGTGTAAAATGTAATTTGTTTGTAAATTACAACATTTTCAAACTGCAAAATTTACAGGTGGTCCTGTTCTTTACATTTTCATTTTTTTGTGGAATTAGCCTGTATTATTTTTTTTCTGTAAAAACAGGATTCTTTTAACAGTGCAGATATTCAGGAAAAAGCTGAAACATTTAAACTCTTTTATTCTTTGCTAAGATGGAAAGTTGGCTCACTGAAAAACAAGGTGCAATAAAGGTTTATGGGAACAAACTTGTGTTGAAGTTGTGAAGTTGTGATGCCTTGCTCTGTTTCTTCAACTGTATATGCAGTTGTCGGTCTGCCATCATCAGAAAGCCAAACAAAATTATGTAACTTGAACATGTCATCATCCTCATCCACAGTGCGCACAGAAAGGGTGAAAAGGGATAAATAAATTAAAAACTGCCCTCTGGGGTGTTAAAATCCCATCATGTATGAGACTTACTGGTGCTTTTTAATTTAATCATTCCTTTTTGAATATATTCACATATACACTGATAGAAAAGTGCAGTGATTCAGATTTTATTGAGCTGAAATTTTTGAAATTTGCTTAAAGTTTAATGCGAACATAACTTGTGAGGCTGTTGATAGTGTAAAATACACACAAACTACATAGAAAATATGTTGCTAAACATGCTAAATAAGATATGACCTACTTCAGCATATTTGTAGGATTTTGCCCTCAGAATAACTTTTTGTTTGTGGTTTTCTAAATTATTTGAGTTATTATTATTTTAGTATTTGAGCCAAAACTCGACTGGATATTGAAGTTAAGGTGGGACATCGGGTTACTCAGTTGATGAACTCAATAACAACAAACAGCTCTTCGAGCGCAAAAACACAGAGATATGAAATGTCTGTCATGGGAGGACATTCAGGAGTGTGTGTGTGGGGGGGGGGGACAGTAGGCAAATGACACTATGTGGAAGGAGGCAAAAGATCCACACAGGATGAACAGAATCACATGATCTCACTTGGAGCAAAAAAAAAAAGAAAAAAAAAAAGATGGAACTTTAGAATGCAAATTTGCATATTCTGGATTTTAATATGTCATCACATTCCAAATACAGGAGGTTAAATGCTCAGAACACTCACTCTGTATCAGTACACACTCTTCAGGTATCTGTGCGTGTTGTATTTTCAGAAACACTTGTTTCAAAGTTTGAGAGCGTTTGTAGACAACAGCAACAACAGCAAGCTGAGAGATTTAAAGATGTCGTCTCAGCGTAGAGGCAACACCACCGCTGAAGACAGTCAGGTGTCAGTGGAGGACACAAGGATCCAGCACGGCAAGAGAAAGGCCAGTGCTGATGGAGAGGCACCTAAAAAGAAGTCAAGGCATAGCATCTACACCATCAGCAGCAGTGACCCCAGTGTGGTGTTAGTGGAGGACACAAGGATCCAGCACGGCAAGAGAAAGGCCAGTGCTGATGGAGAAGCACCTAACAAGAAGTTTAGGCGTAGCATCTACACCATCAGCAGCAGTGACCCCAGTGTGGTGTTAGTGGAGGACACAAGGATCCAGCACGGCAAGAGAAAGGCCAGTGTGGATGATGAGCCACCTAAAAAGAAGAAGAGGTGCAGCCCTGAGTCCTTCATCCATCAGCCCAGCACCAGCATCAGCCAGAACACTACCAGCCCCTTAACCGAGGAGGAGAGAATCTTTGAGATGTCCTCCATAAAAAACATCAGCAGAGGTAAGCTCACAGAAACAAAATTACTTTTTGCATGACTTGATTTAGGCAGCTTGTTATTTCATGTTTATCTCAGGAACAAAATCAGGATTACTTGAAACTAGTGCTGTCAAAAATATCGCGTTATTAAGGCGTTAACGCAAATCAATTTTAACGACGTCATTTTTTTTTTTTTTTTTTTTTTTATCGCGCGATTAACGTTCTTTGTGACCTAGTGAACTTGTAGTTTTTTATAAACTGTGGTCACTGCTAGTAACGTCACAAAAACTACAGGATCCGGTTGTAAACCGGAAACAAAACAATAGACACGCCCCACGCGTGTTTCGGTCTCGCCTGCTCGCGAGCTGTGAAAGTGTAGGCGGATGTCAAGCGCGAAATGCCGAAATGGATGCGAACAACAGTCTGAATAGAAAGTTTAGTTTCAAAAAGTTGCCAGATGGATCGACTGACAAGACCAAAGTTTGGACAGAGGCATATGGATACCGCAACTAAAAACAAGCTTATAGCCAAGTAAAGTTCATTCTTTCTGGAGAGAAATAAGAGGCTGCGTTGATGAGCCTCTGGTGAATAAACAGAAGAGCATCACAGTCTGACTGCTTGTATGTTCAGAGGAAACTTAAGAAAGTTTAAGCCATGGTTTAACTGCACTATAGGCTGAGTCCTAGTTTACAATGATGTGCACTTTGTAACTCTATCTTATATCACCCTGTTTTGATCCCTTAGAAAGGGTTGTTGAAGGGGCTTTTTTTGTAACCAAATGTTTAATTTTTTGGTCATCTGTTTATTGACTGTTAAATTATGTGAGATTTGATTCATTCAAATGTGAATGACTGCTCAAAGTGAGAATGTTCGTGTGAAATATAACACTACACGTTGTTTTCAATAAAAAACATTTGTACCAAAGCATTTGTACTGTTGATAACAGTATTAAAATGATAATTAATGGGACATTTAGAATAGATAAAAATGTGCGATTAATTTGCGATTAATTGCGAGTTAACCATGACATTTATGCGATTAATGGCGATTAAATATTTTAATCGATTGACAGCACTACTTGAAACATAAATGACAGAGGTCACTAAAACAATGTGTCTGTGTTTTCAGGTGATTTTCAAGACAAGTACTGTCAGCTGGCTGAGTTGGGCGCAGGAGGCTTTGGCTCGGTGTTTTCTGGATTCCGAAAATCAGACAAATTACCAGTAAGTTTCACAAACATAATGCTCACACACACATTCTAACATTCACTGATGCTCAGGAAGTACCAACCAACCAATCTGTATTTCTGTCTTGCAGGTGGCAATCAAGCACATTCCCTGTCGGACCGTGAGAAGTGAAACTGTGGTAAGTCATTCTAATCTGATATTAAAAACCTGAATGTTAAGTATTTCGTTCACTGCTCAACTTTGGATGAGCGAACACATCCTGCTCACATATTGACCCTTTCTCCTAGCTAGTGGACCTTTAGCTCATAATCACTTGGTATATTTGCTTTTGTTTTCTTCAGTCTTGCAACGGGAAGGAGTTTCACATCATTCTCGAGGTGGCCTTCATGCTGAAAGCTGCAGGTCTACCAGGATCAGTTGGACAATCTGCTGCTGTGTCCCTGCTGGACTGGTACATTCGGGGTGAGAAATTAACACTGGTAATGGAAAGACCAAACTCCTCCATGGACCTTGACAGCTACCTGAGATACCGCGGTGGATCCCTGAGTGAAAAGGAAGCAAAGGTATGGAAGCATTTTTTATTTTGTTCAGCCACAGCTGAAAAGCTGTATTTATAACAGTTTTTATCGGTGTGTTAAAATTTCCATGCTTAGTATAATGGCCTGGTCACACAACAAAGTGACACAGCAAAGATCACCCGCCCGTCCTTGGACAATAGGTGGTGCTAGAAATTGGGTGATGTAGGAAATACTTTCAGTCGGGAACTACTGTAGTCAGGACGCAAAGGGTTAACACAATGGTCAGCCAAGAACATGTAGTCATCAGTTACATCATGGCTGCAATAGCTTTCTGTGTTAGCTAGCTTCCTGAATATCAGTTGAAGAGTGTGTTAGCTCAGTTGCTAACAGGGCAGAGAGTTTTTCAAAAGAGGAAACAGCTGTCAAATAACTGGTCTGTAAACCAGCTTCTTTTATGACAGAGGACATGAAATAAGTGTCCTCATACAAAAATATTAGTGTGGATTTACTTTACCACCACTGATAAATCCATTAATTGCATGTGTTTCATTGAAATGAATCAAGTTTCCTTCAGAAACTTTGTGTTTTAAGTGCTGGTGTGACTAGGGCTGCCACCTGTCGCGTAAAATACGGAATCGTCCTTTAATTGACAATTAAATGTTGCGTCCCGTATTGAACCAAAACGGGACACGATTTGTTCCGTATTTTCACAAATGTCCAAAACACATGTCTGTCACACACACATCAACACTAAATCTAACAATAATGAACAAAATAAATCACAGGAAATACTAAGGCCAGCAAAATTGTCGTGGCGGGATCTACGCAGGACCCCCCCTCCGGTCGTGTGTCTGTGCCTCTCTGCCTGCGTGTGTTGCTGTCACGGTTGCCTAGAGACAGACACCACACACCGGCGCTCCTCACAACACCCGCGCCTTTTAAAAATGTCCACTACACCCGATACTCCACCACGTCCTCAAAAGCGAAAACGCTTGCAAAAGTACAGACGTGAGTGGGAAGAGGCGCATCCTTGGCTGGACAGCGTCAGTGCAGATGATTACAAGGCAAATTATAAAATAAATATGTCGGCGAGTGTTTTCAGTGGCGCACGGTGGGCTGACATCAGACAGCATGCATCAGGAGAGCAACACTGCAGGCACGTAAGAACGCAGAAGACCCAAGCGTCAGTGTCTCAGTTCTTCATACCCCAATAATCTCCTGGGACTGACAGGGTATGGGACATTATGTCATGATTGATTCAATTTCCTATCTGGTTGTGCTTTTGCCAGAATATGTCAGTGCATGGGCAGAGCCTATTTTAGTAGACTATTGTGGTTTGATTGATTGTTCAGGATGTTGAATTTTTAAAGTCGAATGAATGATCATTTATTTAATATACAGCAGTATTAGCCAATAAAATGGCCATTCAAAGAACAAATCATACTAATGGATTAACAGTTAATAAATAAACATTGTTAAGAGAAAACGTTTATTTTTTAAATATATATTCGTTCCTAGACTAAAAATGTTTGTAGAGCTTTCTGTGTATTCTATGTCAAAATGTTTATATTTTTGAGGAATACAGTGTTCAGTGATCATTACATAAATTCTTTTATTAGTGTGGTTTAACTGTTTGGATGACCTCATCTGACCTGTCTCATTAACTAGGTTAATTGATTGTGCAAGAACTAAGTTGTGTGCATATGGCACTTTGTTATATATTTTCCTCATTGTATGTTAAATAGGGATGCATGTAATTATGGCTTTATGTAGCCTAATGAAAAGCATTTTAAATGCAGTAATGTTGCACAATAAAGAATGTGTTCACTGGTAATAAAGCATTTCAAGCTTTAAGTATGACTAATTGCTTTCTTGATCACCCCTTTACTAAAAACAGTGGCACAAAATAAATCATACCACTGCTGCGGGCGCCCCACCCCACGGGAGTCGGGCCGTGGTGGTCATGGCCCCGAGGAGCTGTGGTGGACGTCCCTTATTTTCATTTCTGAAAGGTGGCAACCCTAGGTGTGACTGCACCTTTACAAGTAGATTTGAGCTTAAGAATGAAAATCTCTTGGAGCTCAGTTACTGGTATATTATTGCCAACACAGTCATATCATCATCATTATGTTGTATAAGACTTTTCCTCCTGGAGAATCAGGAGAAAATACTTCCTTACAATCCCTTCACCTCTTTCTCTCTGTTTCAGTTTATCCTGAGACAGCTTGTGGACGCAGCCATCGACATGCACTCTAAGGGCATCTTCCACCGGGACATCAAGTTACAAAATGTCCTGGTTCAGTTGGACTCCGGTCTACCAAGAGTGAGGATAATTGACTTCGGCTGTGCCAGCTTCTCATCAGAGATGACCTTCACTTCCTTCTGTGGTATGACATCAAGTTTTCTGCTCCTCACCCATTTGTCAATCTCTGAAAAAATGACTTTCATTGTTAAAGCTTGACCTCAACTTTTTTCTTTCTTTTCTCTCCATCTGTCTGTCCGTCTCCTTCCACTCCTCTGTTGATGTGTCCCAGGTACCCATTTATTCTTCCCTCCAGAGTGGTTTTCACATCGGGCATACAAGGCGTGTCCCACCACTGTTTATCAGCTGGGCGCACTCTTCTATTTGTTGCTGGAAGGACACCCATATTTTAGCACCCGGCACTTCTTTAGTGAATGCATTCACATCAACAGGGCACTGTCTGCTGGTAAGACACCCACACCCACACACCAAAATCTGTTCTTCAGGTTTATTTTTGTGTTGGTTCATTGAAACTGCCCACTAAAACCTTTGATCTCCCGATTTCTCTCTTGATTTTCAGATGTAAAGATTTTGCTGTACAGGTGTCTGACCAGAGAACCTACATTGCGAGCAACTCTGGAGGAACTGCAGTCTTTCTCCGCTCTCAGACATCTCCGCCCTTGAACCTTCCAACAACCAATAAGAAAGACACTCAGAGAGGCTCCTCCCACCAGCCCTTGATGATGTACAGTAACAATACTGCAGCTTGTCCCTCCTTTGGATCCTGTCAGACCCCCAGCCATCCGTATAGAGGGTGGTCTGTGTGTTTCCGTCTCTCTGTCTCTCTGTCATTGCCTGCAGTGCAGGTGTATTTCCTAGTCTATGGTTATTACTCCTACCCGCTCGCCACGGAGTAGTGATTTTTGTGTTTCTTAGGGCTGATTTTGTGTTATTGTTATTCCGAGGGTTTTGGTAACAACACTCAGAGTTTAGTTGTTATTCTTTAGTTTATGGTTATTGTTTCCTACCCGCTCGCCACGGAGTAGTGATTTTTGTGTTTCTTAGGGCTGATTTTGTGTTATTGTTATTCCGAGGGTTTTGGTAGCAACAGTCAGAGTTTAGTTGTTATTCTTTAGTTTATGGTTATTGTTTCCTACCCGCTCGCCACGGAGTAGTGATTTTTGTGTTTCTTAAGGCTGATTTTGTGTTATTGTTATTCTGAGGGTTTGATAGCAACAGTCAGAGTTTAGTTGTTATTCTTTAGTTTATGGTTATTGTTTCCTACCCGCTCGCCACGGAGTAGTGATTTTTGTGTTTCTTAGGGCTGATTTTGTGTTATTGTTATTCCGAGGGTTTTGGTAGCAACAGTCAGAGTTTAGTTGTTGTTCTTTAGTTTATGGTTATTGTTTCCTACCCGCTCGCCACGGAGTAGTGATTTTTGTGTTTCTTAGGGCTGATTTTGTGTTATTGTTATTCCTAGGGTTTTGGTAGCAACAGTCAGAGTTTAGTTGTTGTTCTTTAGTTTATGGTTATTGTTTCCTACCCGCTCGCCACGGTGTAGTGATCTTTTGTTTTATTGGGCTGATTTTGTGTTCTTGTATTTTTCCTTGTTTTGTAATAAACCGTTTGTTTTTTCTTGTGAACGGCTCCTGGTCTCCTGCTGTTTGTCCACACCTCTGGTCCTGATTCTTCGGAATCTTAACAGAACAATCTGGCCAATATGGACCAAGCGGACACTCGGCTCAGGGACGGGGACCCCGCTGTGCATTACGCGTTACGGAAGCAGGATGAGTTGCTAAGCCACCACGATCACGCACTGCATTCCCTGCTCGAGACTACGCAACAGTTAGTCCTTCAGGTTAACCAGCTCACCACGCAAGTGGCTGGGCTAGCTACTCAGACGGACGCTCACCCCACTCGTGAAGTTCCCATATCAAATCCTGAGCCCTTTTCGGGGGATTTAAATCACTGTCGCGGCTTCTTATTATAATGCCGGTTGACCTTCGCCCAGCGTTCCCACGCCTTTGCTAATAGGCAGACCAAGATTTTCTACATGATTGGGTCAGGCATTAGCCTGGGCAGAAGCTTTGAGCTGCCAGCTGGAGTTTGAGGAGTTAAGTTATGATTCATTCATCCAGCAGTTTAGCTCAGTTTTTGATCACCCTGATCATGGCGGTAACGCCTTGGCCGGGTACTGGAGCTCAGCCAGGGATCGCTATCCATGGGGGATTACTCCGTGCAGTTTAGGACGCTGGTGAAAGAGTACAGAAAGGGGAATCAAGGGCCTGAATGATAGGTTAAAGGATGAGTTGGCTTCCTGGGATAGTCCCACGGATTTTGACATGCTTGTTAAGCTTGCCGTCCGATTAGATAACCGGCTGCATGAACGTGGCAGCGAGGCAGCGAGGGGGGATGCTGGATCTCGGCAGAGGAGAGCTCCAGGCAATCGGCCCCGGAGCGCTCCTCGCCTTCGCCTTCCTGTCCGGTGGCACTCCGGTGCTTGTTTCTACTGCGATGACAAATCGCACCACTTAGCCCAGTGCCCTATTCAGCCAATAGAGCCGGCCTGGCAGTAAGTGTAGACGTACTGTCGGGTCAGACCAGCCCCTTGGAGCCCACGCGCCCTCGCTTAGAGCTGCGTGTCACCTAGGTCTCTGCTGGTGGCTCTTGGCCAGTGCGACTCCGGAGCCGAGGACAATTTCCTCGACGCAGAGTTTACGCACCAGGCAGGCGTTCCCCTGGCTGAGTTAGCTACCATGTTAATGCACTAGATGGTAAGCTCCTCACCACCATCACCCACCAAACTGCCCCTCTTCAGTTAGTAATTTCTGGTAATCACCACAAGCAGCTACCATTCAAGGTCCTCTCTTCTCCATCCACCAGCATAGTATTAGGTCATCCCTGGCTTCGAGCCCACAACCCCCATATAGATTGGTCAGCCGGTAAGATTTTCTCCTGGAGTTCGTTTTGTCACGCTAATTGTTTAGGCTCGGGTTTTCCTCCCATGGTGGAAACAGAGACTCCGGAGAAGGTTACTTCCCTGGACCTCTCTGCGGTCCCTCAGTGTTACCATGATTTGGCCGAGGTATTTAACAATACCTCAGCTCAGTCTCAGCTGAGAGCTCATTTGCTGACGTGGTGACGTAAGCGTATCGTCTCACTTCCTGTTGCTGCGTTAGGAGTAGCGTGCGTTTGTCGCTCTTGTTCCTCTGAGTGTAATTTGCTCTGTGTTTTGTTACAGCGGCCTTTTATCCGCGCTCTAAAGTAACAGTAGTTCTGCTCAAGCACCCATAAGTCTGTTTATTTAGCAACCGTTAATTTTATTTGTCTACGCGTTTGTCTGCTCTGCTAGCTACACCAGCTTAGCCTAGCAGCTAGCCATGGCTTCTCTCTGTCCCTCTCCAGCTCTCTCCTGCTTGGTGTGTCACATGTTTAGCAACTCCTCTGCCTCCTTTACTGATACTGGTACATGTAATAAATGTAGTTTATTTGGTGAGTTTGGAGGCGAGGCTTAGTGAAATGGAAGCTCGGCTCCACACCATGGAAACCAAACCATTAGCTGTAGGTGCGGACTGACCAAGTGCAGCTCCGGCTAGCCGTCCCTCGATAGCTCCCGAGCAGCCGGGAAACCAGGGAGGCTGGGTGACTGTTCGAAGGAAGCATAGTCCCAAGCTGAAGCCCACAGGTCACCACCAACCGCTTCATGTTTCTAACAGGTTCTCCCCACTCGGCGACACACCCGCTGAGAAACCAACTCTGATTATTGAGACTCTGATCATTCAGAATGTACATGAACCGACTCACTGTTTTAACCACACCCTCGACCTTGTTGACATATGGCATTGAAATCGAGGGTTCACCAGTATCCCCCATTGTGGCTAACCTGTACATGGAGAACATGGAAAGAACGGCCCTGAACTCTTTCAAAGGAACAACACCAAGTCATTGGTACAGATATGTGGATGACACTTGGGTTAAAATCCAAAGCCAAGAAGTGCAAGCCTTTACCGAGCACATTAACTCAGTGGATAGGAACATCAAATTCACTCGAGAGGATGTCAAGGACATGAGTGTGCCTTTTTTGGACTGTGATGTCCACATTGGAGAGAACAGGAGCCTCCATATTGGGGTTTACAGAAAACCTACTCACACAGACCAGTACCTCCTTTTTGACTCACATCACCCACTGGAACACAAACTAGGTGTTATCAGAACTCTCCAGCACAGAGCTGATAATGTTCCAACCAGCCAACAGGCCAGCGACAAGGAACACAAACACCTGAGGGATGCTCTCAAAACTTGTGGTTATCCCAGCTGGTCTTTTGTGAAAAGTTCAGCCGCTTCCAGAAAGAACAGGGTGACAGAGGAAGAAAAGAGAGACAGACGGCATAACATTGTCATTCCATATGTGTCTGGTGTATCAGAGAAACTCAGGCGAATCTTTAACAAACACAACATCCCGGTACATTTCAAACCTTGGAACACTCTCAGACAAAGGCTGGTGCACCCCAAAGACCGGACACCTCATACTCAGAAGAACAATCTGGTGTATGCAGTCCAGTGCAGTGAGGAATGCACAGACTTATATATTGGGGAAACAAAACAGCCACTGAGCAGACGCATGGCACAACACAGAAGGGCTAACTCTTCAGGTCCAGACTCAGCTGTTTACCTGCACCTCAAGAAGGAAGCACACTCCTTTGAGGATAAAAATGTACATATTCTGGACAGAGAAGACAGATGGTTTGAAAGAAGAGTGAGAGAAGCCATCCATGTCAAGGTTGAAAAACCGTCTCTGAAGAGGGGGAGGTCTGAGACACCACCTATCTCCCACATACAATGCTGTCCTTTCATCTCTTCCAAAGAGATTCAAAAACTTAGCCTCTGAAAATAAACAACAAAGCCATTCACACATGGCTCAAGGAGCCTCCCAATGACAAGAATGGGACACTAACGAGGCAGACGACTGTCGTTGACACCCAAGGGTCGCACCCTACCCCGCCTTAATGGGGATTGTTTGCCTCACAATAGAGTGATACCATCCTTGGTTTTGGGGGTTGGCCTCACTCAGAGGATAAATACTTGAACCTAACACCATTTCATTAGACTAGAGCTGTCCTATCTAGTCTGGTGCGCATGAACTGATGAAGCCTGCTCGGATGAGAGGCGAAACGTCTTCCAAGACAAACTGACAAAGTCCAGTTGCGATCGATTGAATGCCCTGAAGGTCAGCTATGGAGTTCCGTAGGGTTCTGTGCTTGGACCAATTCTATTCACCTTATATATGCTTCCTTTAGGTAAGATTATCAGGAAACACTCAATAAATTTTCATTGCTATGCAGATGATTCCCAGCTATATTTATCAATGAAGCCAGAAGAAACCAGTCTGTTAACTAGACTACAAGCATGTCTTCAGGACATAAAGACCTGGATGACCTGCAATTTTCTGATGCTAAACTCGGACAAAACTGAAGTTATAGTAGTAGGCCCTAAACATCTTAGAAAGTCACTTTCTGATGCCATAGCAGTTATGGATGGCATTGCGCTGGCCTCCAGCACCACTGTAAAGAATCTGGGAGTTATCTTTGACCAAGACATGTCCTTTCACTCCCATGTAAAACAAATTTCAAGGATTGCCTTTTTTCACCTACGTAATATTGCAAAAATCAGGCATATTTTGTCTCAAAGTAATGCAGAAAAACTAGTCCATGCATTTGTAACTTCCAGGCTGGATTATTGCAATTCCTTACTATCAGGCTGCCCAAATTCGTTGCTGAATATTCTCCAGTTGCTCCAGAACGCTGCAGCACGTGTTCTGACAAAAACCAGGAAGAGAGATCATATTTCTCCAATACTAGCCGCTCTGCACTGGCTCCCTGTAAAGTTTAGAATAGAATTTAAAATTCTCCTCCTTACTTACAAAGCCATAAATGGCCAGGCACCTTCTTATCTTAAAGAGCTCATAGTACCTTATTACCCCACTCGAACACTGCGTTCTCAGAATGCAGGTCTACTTATGGTTCCTAAAGTCTCAAAAAGCAGAACAGGAGTCAGAGCATTTAGCTATCAAGCTCCTCTCCTGTGGAACCATCTTCCAGTCTTTGTCCGGGAGGCAGACACTGTCTCTACATTTAAGAGTAGGCTTAAAACTTTCCTTTTTGATAAAGCTTATAGTTAGGGCTGGCTCAGGCTTGTCCTGGACCAGCCCCTAGTTATGCTGCTATAGGATTAGACTGTCGGGGGACCTCCAAAGATACACCGAGCTCCTCTGTCCTTCTGTCCCTCTCCATCTGCACGCTTTCGTGTCCTACCACGACGTGTTACTAACTTAGCTCCTTCCCCGGAGTCTCTGTGCTTGGTCGTCTTGCAGGTTCCTATGGACAGTGGCTGAATCTGGATTATGGATTACAGCTGCGTCTCCTGCCATGGCCCTGCCTGACATCCACTGCAACTGCTACTACTGTTATTACATCCACTGTCACTGTTACTGTGACTGCATGTCTGTCTCTCTGTCTCACTCTCCCTCTCTTGCTCTCCCTCTCTCACCCAACCGGTCGAGGCAGATGGCCGCCCACCCAGAGCCTGGTTCTGCCTGAGGTTTCTGCCTGTTAAAAGGAAGTTTTTCCTCGCCACTGTCGCCAAGTGCTTGCTCATGGGGGAATTGTTGGTTCTCTGTAGATAAAAGAGCTTGGTCTGTACCAGCTCTATATGGAAAGTGTCCTGAGACAACTTCTGTTGTGATTTGGCACTATACAAATAAAATTGAATTGAATTGAAAAAAATGTCATGCTCTTTCTCTGCCCCCTCACAGACCTTATGACTGCTCCATAGACCTCCTGCCCGGAGCGCCATTACCATGCAGCTGCCTTTACAGCCTGTCTAAGCCGGAGCAGGAGGCTATGGAGCAGTATATAGGTGAATCTCTGGCAGCAGGTATTATCAGGCCCTCCTCCTCTCCTCTCGGCGCAGGTTTCTTTTTTGTGGAGAAGAAGGACAAGTCGCTGCGTCCGTGCATTGATTTCCGTGGGTTAAATGCTATAACAATAAAAAATAAATATCCATTGCCATTACTCTTGGCCGCGTTCGAGCCCCTCCAGGGAGCTACAGTCTTCTCTCAATTGGATTTGAGGAACGCTTACCACCTAGTATGTGTAAGGGAATGGGATGAATGGAAGACAGCCTTCAACATGCCGCTCGGGCATTTCGAGTATTTAGTCATGCCTTTCGGCCTCACGAAAGTCAAGCTGGCGCTGGAGGAGTGGCGTCACCGGCTGGAGGGGGCCCTTTGTGGTTTGGACAGACCACAAGAACCTGGCGTACATTCAGACTGCCAAAAGACTTAATTCACACCAGGCCAGGTAGTCTAGGTTTTTTGGCCAGTTCAATTTTACTTTAACCTATCGGCCTGGCTCTCGTAATACCAAACCCGATGCCCTGTCCCGGCAATTCACACTGGCAGAAGACGACATGGAGGAAGAGCCAGAGACCATCCTGCCAGCTGAGCAAGTGGTGGCGGCGGTCTCTTGGGATGTGGAGGCGGTGGTTCGCAACACTCTCCAGGCAGAGCCGGATCCAGGCGGTGGACCTCCCCACACCTCATTCGTTGGACAGAGTCTGACAGTCGCACTATGAAAAAAAACCTATCACTGGCTCCTCACGTAGCTCCAGAAATCCTAAACCTTCACGCATCTTATGTAGCAGTTGGGGCTACATTTCCAGCGCCCCACAGGCGTTAAATTTGGCGACGTTGATAGGCCAATTATTCATCATTTTCCCCTAGCAACCATAACCGGATTGGCTAGTAAGCTGAAAGTTAGGGGCGCTTTGCCGAGCACCCCATGAGAGAATGATACACTGTCTGTCAGTGGAAATTCACTGGAGTGTCAGTTGGTGTTGTTGTTTAAATGGTTTAAATTGCATGTAGGCACACACACACACACAGATACTATTAAGTAAAACTGACATTGATTAAAAAAACCACAGAAGATATTTTTCCCCTCCACAGCTGGTGGGGCAGAGCCCCAGCGCCCCCTATGGGCCAGCCATTGCTGGTGTAGCTACAATAATTTATCAGTATAAGTTTAGAACAACTGATGGTGTGTATAAGTGCATTTTCTTTTTGAACACACTCTTCACCCTGACCCAGTGTTTTCTGAAGTAACAGCATTTATTTCTTTTGATTCCACCTTTCAACTAAAGCATTTCTTTTGAGCGTTCTAACCGTCCCAAGCTAAAAGGTTTACAGACACTCGAATCATGCTACACACACACACACACACACACACACACACACACACACACACACACACACACACACACACACCTCCCACTTCAGTTTGTTTAGGATCATAGAGATACCTCCTCTGATGGAGTGCTAGCCATCTGGTGCTACATTCACCACACCATGGACTCATGGAGTGTTTGTTCCTGCATGAGTTTGCTTAGTAAGGGGACGATAGAGCAAGAGGCCCCACCCAGGGTACCTTCACTGCGTGCGGTCATCTGGAACCTATGGATACAGTGTCCCCACCGCCAACACACAGTGTCATACACACACACATTCACACTCTCACAGCACAATCCATTTTTTGAGTGTGTGATGGTTAGATGCATTCAGAGGATGGTGAGGGGACTGGTGGGTGGATGGGAGGATGATGGGTGGAGATGATAGAGTGCAGTGGTGAGAGCAGAGAGGAGGGTGACTGAGGGTAAAATGATGGCTCAGGGCAATGAAGATGGAAATGGTGGCTGCTGTGAAGAAGAGAGTGCAGTGAGGTGGTGATACAGTAGATAAAGTTGGATTTTCTCTTGTGCAACCTCATGATATGCTCAATAACCTCTGAAACGTGAGCTGCTTTCCACCAGCTAAAATCAGTTTTTGCTTCCTGCTGCTTATGATGGCTTACTCATTTAAATAAAGTGGGTAAACTGGGAGCAGAAAGCAGGTTTTGGAATGCAGTCTTACATTTTGTTTTTTTGTTTGTTTGCTTGGGGTGGGGGTGGGGGGTTGCTTGTTAACACATTTGTCATAACAACTTAAGAAGGTGATAATATGTTGGGCCCTGTCTCTCAGTAATCATGTTTATATGAAGCTAATTAGCGACAGACAATATGTTGTCATGGAAATGTAATGCTGCTGAATTACTCTGTTTCCCCAAAAATTGGGACGCTGTGTAAAATGTAAATAGAAACTGAATTTGATTTGCAAAACGCTGAAACCTCATATTTAATTGAAAATAGCATAAAGACATAGAAAACATGTCAAAAGCTCACACTGAGATTTTTCATTGTTTTGGAAAATTATATCCTCATTTAGAATTTGATGGCAGCAACATGTTTCTGAGAAGCTCAAGAACACTGTAAGCGTTTGGTTCAGTTCTGGTTTAGCATCCACATTCTTTTACTGCGGCGTCCATAATTTCCAAAAAGAATTTCAAATTTTAACTGATCAGTGTTCCACTTCGCCTCAGTCCATCTTAAATGAGAGGGCAGCTGCGTTAGTTGATCTGGTTTATGTACAGTTTCTCTTTGCATGGTAGAGTTTCAGCTTGTATTTGTGGTGCAGCGATGAACTGTGTTCACAGACGATGGTTTTTGGAAATGTTCCTGAGCCCATGCAGTGATGTCCACTACAGAATCATGTCTGTTTTCAGTGCAGTGGCATCTGAGGGCCTGAGCATCACGGCCAGCCAACACTGGTTTTCAGATTTGTCCCTTGTGTCCAGATTTCTTCAGATTCTCTCAATCTTTTATTGACTTCATGAACTGCAGACAATGAAACCCCCAAATTCTTTGCAGTTTTATGTTGACAAACATTATTTTTAAATTGTTTCACTATTTCCTGGCGCAGTCTGTCACAGAAATGAACCCCTCCCCATCTTTACTTCAGAAAGACTGTGTCTCTGTGAGATGCTCTTTATATACCCAATCAATTACTCACCTGTTGCCAGGTAACCTGATTAACGGTGAGATGTTCCACCAGCTGTTTTCTTTTAGCATTTCACCTCTTTTGTCGCCATTATCCAAACTTTTTCATCATCTTCATCGACCACCTCCCTGTGAGTTGTTTTATTCAATCAAACAAATGTTCACTCCAGGCAGTAATTACATTTGTCAGAACTACAAATGTGAATTCTGAAGTTAGTATATAATATAGAAATGTAATTTCTAGAGACAGGATTGATATGACAGATGTTGCATGTACAGCATGCTCCACTGCCACCAGGCAGCTGAACAGAGGTCAGGCATCAGGCATTTAAAACCATTAACACACACAAACACACAAAAATGTCTTTAATTAAATGCACATTACCTACAAAAAATGTCTGCCTGTAGGTTTAGCAATTTGAGATTCAACATTCACAGCGCATTTAGTCCATCCATAGAGCCCTGTCCCTGTGTCAGCCCTCACACTGCGTTCACACATATACAAAATCATAAGCAGTCTCTGGCCTCTCATGAAGCCGTAGCTCTGAGCCTGCATTGCATTGACCACATGATACTCTGCTCTGACGGGACTGTGGTCTTCTGAAAAAGTTTTACACAATTTGTGTTAGTTGTCAACAACTCTGGGCCTGTGGGAATCAAAACAATTTTGATTGGCTCTCATCTGGTTGTCGCTTGCATTGCGTCAGAGGACATTTTCATAAAGTTGACCTTTACTCGACCTTCTGTTGCGCCACTGAACACCTTGAATTCTCTGGAGCTCAGCAGGTGGCGCCGGGATGCAGCGCAGGGTCCCATTCACAATCATTAGCAGCCTATTGCCCCAGAGTTTGTGTGAACAGTCCATCATAAATCATCATTGATAGTGTTCAGTTAGTATTTTTACCTGCTGAAGGGGGGAAAAAAAACAACTCTTGGTGCGTGTTAGGTAAACGTTCCAAGGTTATACACTGAAAGAGTGTACATTCTTTTCTTTTTTTTTTAATTTCTCTGTGGATTACTGTCATTTCTTGTGTTCCTTTAAAATGCCATGTATGAATGTCACCTTTGCCTGCTTACTGGCTGTCGTTATAGAACGTTATCTAAATGGTTTCAGTAAAGTACAAGGTAAGGTACAAGGGTACAAGGTTCATTCATGTGCTAATCTACAACACAGGGTCATATAATGACTTGCTAGTTGTATTCCCTATATGCTACCTGAAAAACATAAATAAATAAATGAATAAAAAGATATACATGATGAATACATGTTAAGTCATAAAAATGAACCATTTTTAAAGGATTGTTGGGTTATGGTTACTATTAATTCATGGAGAGTAGGTGTCTAGCATTCAAAAGAGCTGAACCACCAGGATGTTCTCTCAATTGTTGAATGTCGAAATGTATTTGTGATGAACATGTAGGAGTGTATTAACGCAAGACAAGAGGAAGTACAGAGTGTGTGCAGGGTAGCACAAACTGTTGGGCCTGTTCTGTTAATGAATGTTGTGGGATGAGTGTGATCATTACAGTAGGTGTATCCATGATGATGAAACACTACTGGAGGTTAACCTGAGAAAATTCCTACATGAAAACACACTGAGGCATTTGTGCACACATAGATGTGTCCTCTCATGCAAGTTGAGGAAGCCACCCATTTATCAGTATATACAGTACATACAGAAGCACGAACACACACACACAATTTCACTGCTTGTCAGATTTCATTTGCCAGATGTCCAAACAGAGAAAATACATTTCACAGGTCTGATTGGCTAATTATTCTTTGTTTGAATGTGTTCATGTGTCTTTCTTGAGAAATGCCACATTATCTTGTGGCAGAGTGGTTTATAGACTCAATGCTACTTCTGCCAGTTTCATCGCTATGAGATTGAAAGGGCACTCAGCTGCTTTTACAGATGAAGTTTACTCGTCTTCAGGAGTACCACTCTGCCTGTGAAAGCAGTCTACGGTGTACAGGTCTGGGTTAAAGCCGATTTGGTTTGAGACTAAATTTGTTCAAACTGTCCATGCAGAGTTTGACAGGTGTGAAGTTTGAGCAAATCTAGGCTAAAAAGCATTGATTTTGACATTTTCTTTCTTTAGTCCTGTTCCGAGGTTTATCTGGTTACTTCAGAGGGAATACACTGAAACTTTTTAGCTGCCAACAGACTTAAAAGTTAATTATCAGGAATTAACCTAACCAAACTGACTTATTCTGTATTGTCAAAGTCTGGACAAGTCAGTCTGATCCAGTCCATTACTGATCGTTAACTGGTAGCCTGCTGGTCACATCCATCCAAAATGTCTGAATGAATTCAGAAAATATGCACATCTAATGTCACTCACCAGTGAAAAAGGTCCAGTCCATTCTGACAGTGATTGTTGATGCTTATCCATTAGATGCAAGAGACATCGCTGGCTTCCTGGGACCCTGAAGAGGCATTTTTAGCTGAGATCAGGTCTCATTCATTGGTCGTTGAACTGTGTGTTTTGTATTGAGCACTAAATATTTTTTTTACATATTATATATTTTAGCAGGAATGTGCATGGACTGTTTTTTGTTGACATCAATATCTGAGCTTATTTATGTAGAAACTCCACACGCGGTACTTCACATGTAATCTTTCCACGGAAGTGTCAAGTCAAGTTCAAAGTCTAATTTGCCTTCTTAGAAAATCTGGTACAAATGCAGTTGAGTGGATCATCTCTCTGTCGTTGACATTGGTGTCATGGCGACATTAACTGCTAGAGAGAGTGTTGTGTGTTGTTGCTGCTGAGTTCACACATTAATGTTACACCAGAGAATTTGCTATCAGCTCCTAAATCACAGACACTGAATGTGTCTCCTTTTCTCTCGTACACAATAACTCGTGGAAATGAGGTTGTAAGAATGTGTCTGAGTGAGAAAAAAATAAAAACACACTCTCTGAGCCTCATCTGCTTCAGTTACATGCTGACCCAAAGACAAGAGCTGTGACGTTAATCAATTGATTGAATGTCTTTTTGTTGTCACCAATCATTCCAAACCTCTGAATGATAAGTTTGAGAGCCTCTGCTGTACAAGCTCAGCAGACCAATCACAGTTCAACTGGCCTCCACATTTTTGAGAAGATTTACATCTCCTCCAGTGACCTTCACGGCTACAAAAGTTCCACAATACCCTGACGCAGAAGTAAAACTCTGACTTCACTTTGGTCAGACACACACACACACACACACACACACACACACACACACACACACACACACACACACACACACACACAACACCAAGACATTAACAGGGTGTCAGCTAGCTTCCCTTCTTGACGTTATCTGATCTGCAATGCTAATCTGTTTTATTTGTCTCCTGTCAAAGAACTGTTTATTGCTGATTCTCTCAATGCATTTAATCCTGTTTGAACATGCAAATGAGCAAGTGAGGCACAACACACACACGCACAGAATATACACATCCAAAAAATAACAAACACACAGAGACAATAGGATGCATTCAAGCATGCACCAAGTTGGCTAATGTGAGCTCTGCAGCACAGACTCGTACAGACACACACACAAACATACACAAGACGAACAATGTCTTCAACTCACACAAGCCATTTGGCCAATGTGCTGGGTGATGAGACCATAAGGCTGCTGGGTGTGAAATCACATCCCACCACACACACACACACACACACACACACACACACACACACACACACACTTCAAATCACCCTATCACCATTAGAGACTTCACACACACACACACACACACACACACACACACACACACACACACACACACACACACACACACACACACTTCAAATCACCCCATCACCATTAGAGACTTCACACACACACACACACACACACACATGCGCGCGCACACACACAAGCACACACACACACACACACACACACACACACACACACACACACACACACACACACCAATCAGGGCCCAATGAGCCCATACAGAGAGAGAAATGGGCAGAAAAGCGAGATTTTTTTGGGGGGGGGGGGGGGGGGGGGGGGCAGCAGCATAGGAGACAGACTGTTTGAGCCGGAGCTTTGAAGTAATGTCTGCAATTTCAAATGTAACTCCCCCTCATTTGATAGGAGTCTATTTTGTTGGAGTGAAAGGAACGGAGTGAAAGGCTGAAATCAGAGGTGAAGAACATGTCTGGTGTGAAATGTTATGTTGTTTCACCTTCCATATTTAATTTCACTTTCCCTTTTTGTCTTCACAGTATTGTCTCCAATCAGTTGACTTACCATGACACTTAATTCCAGGTCATTCTCTGTTTTCTCAGCTACTCATTTTGGCCCTTCTGCCTGTGATATCATTCATCTGGTCGCGGCTGAACAGAATGAAACTGCAAGCAGACAAAATGGGTTTCCTGTGCAGGCTGTCTGGGCAGGGTGAAGAGCTCAGAGTTCGAAGTGAAACTGCTGTTCCATCACTTTGAGAGGAGCTAGTTGAGATCCTCTGAGCATCTGATTAGGATGGCATCCAGACATTACTGTGCACGTCCAACTGGGGGAAGACCTGTGGAATGACGCGACAAATATAATCATTATGTGTTGTACAACAGAATTAAAGAAAGAAATTAGAAAACAAGAAATTGTTCTTCAAATCTTGTCTTGTTTTCTTGAAATAAATAAATAAAAAATGAGATCATCAATAGGATTCCACAAGTTCAAAGCATCTTGTTTTAAAAGTTTTGTTTAGTTGAAGTTAGCGTATTAACCAGCTAGCCCGTCCTGTCTTGTAATAGACTGCAACTTTGTAGCTCAAAAATGGCAAGAAATTAAATACTCTTATTTCCAAATAACACAATTATACAGTTTCTGAATTCAAATTCCGCCCCTCTACCAAACTAAGATGAGCTTAATTGCCTTGCTAACTTGTCAAAATGACACTTTATTCAAACTCAACAGAAACAAAATAAAACCCACTAAAACTGTCTTGGTTTGTCTTTCTACTGTTATAGCAATAACCAATTCTGGTTTGGTTGAAACAAACCTATAATCACCAAGTTAGATGTGAAAATACCCACCTTCCTGTCGCTCCCCGCCCTCCTCACACCTCTCTTGTCCGGGCCTGCTGTCTCCGGAGTCAGAGTCCTGGTCAGAGCCGCTGCAAATCACCTCTGCACTGCTTTCCCTGTCGCCAAACCAGCGTCCTTCAGTCTCGGAGACTGCGTTAGGTCCTGGTCGGCCGTGCACACCGGGAGGCTGGTGAGCCCGGTTCTGTTGCCTGTGGTGTTAACACCAACAGCTCCGCTGTGCAAACTCAATCAGCTGACTGACAGCACAACAAGTTTTAAACACAACACTGATATATTATAATTGGACAAAGCTGTTATGGTGAAACTTGTCAGCAAAACAATTGCCTACTTAGACAATCAGTAGACTCAGAGCAATTAGTAATCATTTGGACATATTCATTTAATCCATTTTAAAATAAGTTTAAGCCAGTTTTAGGTTGTGGCGACTGAAGTACCTGGTTAAGGTTAAGATAGATCATGGTTACAGATCAGATTCAAAATGACAAATGTTATGTACCTTTTCATGACACACATGTATTTCATTCTATTGTTGTTGTTTTTTTGGGGGGGGGGGGGGGTCTTATTGTATATTGCATATATTTTACTATATTATATAATATATATAATATATGAAAAAATTTTATTATATAGTCTACATTTTCATATGGCAGAATTAAACCAAAACAAATGTGTCCACACTTGGCACATTTCCAGCTGACATGTTGAGCCCTATAAGTGGTAAATGAGGCCTAGGAATGGGCTAAAACTGGATTCACAGTGTGGTGTCCATATGGGTCCAACAATATGGATCCCACATGGCATGTAAATGTGAGCTAACTATATGGGGCCCTTATTAGTCTCTTGTGGCAAAGGAAAATTCAGCCAAAGGGTCCATTTGGATTTAATTGAGATGATCACCAGTTGATTATTTGAAACTAATCAAGTTTAGAAATGGGCCAAACTATCAAGCAAGTAGTTCAAATGATTCCAAGGAAGGGGTACTGAAATAGACTTAAAATTAAATGCTGTCCTGAAGTCAATCAAAATCAGTTTCTTGCTCAAAATGTTGAGTTTTCCTTTATTTCTGTCCTTTGCTTCTCCTCCCCTCCCTTCCTGGTCCCACAGTTTGCTTTGAGGTCTTTCTCCCTCTGGGTGTCCCACAGGGGGCTGAGAGCCTTCACAAAGCCCTGACACCCAGAGTGAAGGAGAAAAGGGCTGTGAAAAGAGAAAAGGGGAGAGAGAAAGGCACAGGGAAATAGAAGGTGAGAGGTCACAGAGGAGAAGAGTAGAAGAAGAAGAAGAAGAGAGTAAGCGGAGAAGAGAGCTGTAAAGAGAGAAGAGAATAGAGGGCAGAGAAAGAGTGAGGAAGAAGGATATTGAGAAAGGAGGCATATAGAAGGTGAAAGAGACAGTTGTGAGAGAGAGGAGGAGGAAAGAGGCAGGAGAGAGGATAATGGAAATGAGACAAAGATGCAAGGAGGAGCAGAGAGAGAGAGATAGAAGCCGCGAGGGAAGGAGAGATTGGATTTGACACAAACAAGAGCATCCAGCAGAGTAAAAAGGTGGAGATGAGAAAGGGGGAAGAGACAGACTTGATGAAAAGAAATCAAGCTTTGAATAAAGAGGGAGGGAAAGAGTTGGTTGCCAGGAGCCTGCATGTGAGTGTGTATTGTAGAGGATAGAGGGTCATAAGTATCTGCTAAAAGGCTTGTGCCACCTCTGCTGAGGAGGAGCCCTACACAAAACATCTCATCAACTGAATGTGGGTGTGTGTGTTTGTGTGTGTGTGTGTGTGTATGTGTGTGTGAGTGTCAGTGTGCAATTTGGAGAGGAAGTATTTTCAGGCACAAACGGCACACTCGTGAGTTCACCATGGGTTAGGTGATTGCACACTTCCCCTCCCCCTTGACACAGTTCCACACGCTGTCCACACATGCGCTGTCTGGCCAATCCGGAGCCTGTTGACACCTCAGTCTTCATCGTCACCTCTGTGTCAGGATGACAAAATGTTCTGCTCTGATCTGAGTCTGTCACACATTCGCTGTGTTTACATGCACTTAAGAAATCCAATTATTCTCGGCTTTAAGCAGTTAACCTCATTCCTGAAATGTTGTGTAAATTAGAAACTGGGTTTCTTTAACAAGGTTAAGGGATTAAGAAAAACCTGATTAACAGAGGTTAATTTTTGCTGGAAAAACCTGGTTATTTGCCCATATGTATGCTTGTAAAGGAGTTTTTTGTTTGTTTGTTTGTTTGTTTGTTTGTTTTTTACACATCCACGTGACAATGTATAGAGCCTGGCAGGTATCAAAGGTAGTATTTCTGACAATTATCTACTCAAATAATTCACTTGCACATCTAAATTATTTAGTAATTTGTATTTAATTTGTGTGCATGGCTTGAATAGTATTAAGCTCTATAGCAAGCAGAAGGATCTTGCATGACAAGTTCTTGTGGGTTGTTTGGTCAGTTAGGAAGGAGCACCCCGCAGCCAATGAGCAGCTATGTAGCAGCCTTACCCACAAGTCACTGGATGTGGTGTACTTGTTAGCTGCCTATTAACACACATCCAGCAGGCACATAGCAACATTAGCACTCATTTGTTTTTGGTCACCTGGAAAATGTAAGTCCAAATTCAATTTCTCTAAGCTACGCTTTGGCCCAAACCAATCCTTTGGTCCACCAAATCCAGAGAGAAATATCTGACTATTTTGCTAAATGCTCCATTATTAGGGCTTCCATTGGCACTTTTGGCCACATATAATCAAACCATGCCATGTTGATTTGCGTTTCTATAAGCAGTTTCCATAACGTGCTGAGTTGTGCCTAGTTGCACCGGACATGGACCATCTGTGTCAGTCCAAGGCATGGCCTCCTCCAAGCAAGTTGCAGTGACATCAGCTGACCTGCATCAATATTCATGTTTGAATAACCTCCACTGATATTATCAGACATAGCAGATATTTCATTTTCAAACATCCCTTTTCCATTTTTAAAGAAGTAAGTCAAGCTAAGCCAGCAAATGTATACGGAAAAGGTCATCAGTTCAGCAGCGAGTTATTAACTGTGTCTATCTGCTGTTTGGTGCTGAGCTTTGTTTTGTACAGTGGGTTTTTAGAGCATTTTCACTGTAAAACAGCTTTCAGACAATATAAGAAACTGGAAGATGACACCTCGGGTTCTGGAAATTCTCATGAGAATTTAAATAAGCCACAGGTTTTTTTTTGGACTGAGGTATGTTGGCACAAGCTTGCGTTTTCATTTACATATCCTTTAAATATATTTCACACATTGTTTCTGCTCTGGTTCATGCATATGGGATCCTACTGCAGTGGAACTTGAGGACAAAATATTTTAAAAAGGTTTACCTGTGATACTAGTCAGGCCCTGTTTCAGGGATTCAGGGAAGGCAGCAGCAGTGTAATAAGAATGAACATTTGTCAAAGCACTGTCCTTGTGTCCAAGATAACAAAAATCCCTGATAATAACATAAACATGGCCATTGTCAGCATGTTGACGATCCCAAGGTCAGTTTGGCTCCAAATGGAATGTCTTGAAGCAGAAGAAAATGGATTTTTGTGCGATTCTGAATTTTGACTTTGCTACTTTTATGAGGTAGGCTCACACACACCTGTAAGAAAGGTCTATTATGATCATCATATGTTCAGACACCCACTAGACACTGTTTTCAGGAACATGGCAGGGTCATTGAGCAGAGGCGGGGTGAGACCCTCACATAAAGAGGCAGCATATAATGACCCGGCTGTCAGCTGATTCTGAGAATTTTGTCTGGGGTATTTGAATTTGCTGTCTCTTTCATGGTTACAACTATTTTGTCATGGGTTTGTCACCTCATTCAGTACTTTGCTACTTTGCTTCAAACAAGAAATCTACTAGTCTATACAGCAAACACTAACTTGTCCTTAGTGTTTCACTAGATATGTGTTGACTGTGGTGGACTTGTGATCAGCTTTGCCGCATGTGCTCACTTCTCAGGTTTCCAAGTAAGGAATTCTTATCATATTTAGTATCATAGTATAGTATCATATTTGATAAGTGACTGACAGATGAAACCACCAGTGCACATTTCTAACCATTAGTATGGTAGTGTTTTAATTTTTGTATTGTCAAACAAGTACTTAATTGTATGTATTTACCAAATACATACCATAAGGAGGCAAAACAGGCACTATGCTCATATTTTTTGAAGCAATATGAGCATAATACTTTTTGAAGCCTTTTTGCAGCTCCAGGAAATGGACAAAAGCAGTGCTGACTTCATCAGGGAGGTGTTGAAAGAAATCAATGCCAATAACACAGAGGGATGTAAGGAACCAAGGTGACATGAAAAAGGAACTTTGATGGGAATTGCTGACAAAATTGGATGTCAGGAAAACCTGTGTATTCTTGTTTTCTCTAAAAAATTACAGATAACACAATGTCCTTCATACATGTGCACACTTCACTTGGCAGCAAATCTCCACCACAGCAGAAATGGATGTTTAAATTTGATGGACCAACTCTGAGGTCTTTTCATAATGAACATTACAAGTTACAATATTACAGCATTCAACACAGGTCAATCCAACACATCCTCATACCTAAATAACTGAATAGGTCAATGGTCAATCACTGCCAAAATGACATACATCAGGACTGGAAAGTACCAGCAGCAAGCTGCTAAGACAGCGGTGGACCTTTGTGAAGGCAGACCTTCATTCTCATGGTGCTGACATTGTGATATGGTTGCAGTTTTCCAAGGTTTAGGCATTAAAACTACTTGGTTAGGTTTAGGAAAAGATTGTTTGTTAAAAAAGTATGTTACTGTTGTGTACATGATATCTTGTAAGTACATTATGTGATTTAAAATGGTTAAATGTTGACTTTTGGTTTCACATGGGGCATAAACAGCTGTCTCCCATGTTAAAGTCCTGTGTTTATTTGACCCATCTATCCACACCACCTTCCTCCAAATTCAGATTGTCTTCTTCTTATTGCTATGTCACCCAGCTTCCTCTGCTCCTGTCATAATTACTAAATCCATTAGAGGCCTAACAATAAACGTAAATATAGTTTGTAATAACCTATGTGCAAAGTTGAACTATACAGTCGTTACTCCTGCTGGTGCTGTGGATGACATCCCTGGCAACATTGTCATTAAAACCTTTTGCAAAATCAGACCAAATTGGAAATACTCCTCCATATAAACCCTACTATGACTAACTAGTTGTTAAAAATAGGTCCATCCAATACAGTGATTTGTGAACTAGTCATGCGCAGCTGCCCCAATAATGGGCTGGTCTGTTTAAGTAAATTACTGAGATTTCTTAGTTTCATTCTATCTGAGGTATAAATGAGCCAGGTCAAATTAAGTTCTGGACAGAAATTCATTAAGTGATTGAAAGCAAATGGTAGACAGTCCAAACTAGTTCACAGGCTATATGTAGTGGTTCATTGTGTTCATTCAGTGTTTCATCTGGCCAGGTGTAAAAACAAAGCTGTTTATACTTCAAATGGCCACACTCAGAAGCAGGGGGAGAGCCCGTTGTCATAGCCACCTCTTGGCTGAATCACTGCTTTCCTGTTCTCTCTCAAGGATTCTGTGTGGATCTGCAGTCTCCCCTCTTTTTTCTCCTCTGTGCTCCAGTGTTTCACCTTCCTGGTGTCTCCTGTTTGTCTCTCCCCTGTCTGTCTAGTCTGTGTTTGTGTTGGTGCAGGGCGTGGCCGGCAGTTTGGGACCAGCCTCCTGAACACACCTGCACACAATCATCAATCAAGACCCACCTGCTCACTCAGTATATAAGCACCCGGATTACAACAAGTATTCGTTGTATCGTCTGCCTTGCTGCATGGTAACGACCAGACCTGATGCTCATGCTAAGTAGTCAGTTTTTGTCTTGTCTGCCTCCAGTATACCTAATTGGCTTTGTTTTCCCTGTTGTGCTCAGGTGCCTAGCCCACACCTGCTTTGTTGGTGTCCTGCTGGTCTGCTCTCACACCTGATTTGTCCATGCCCTGCCAGTCTGCTCTCGCAAAGAACTTGGATCATTCAGATCATTCAGTCTCTCACCGAGGACTTGGTCTACCTACTTCGTCCTAGGACTGGATCTGTCTCCCCTTCGGCTCAGTATAAGGGCTTGGCTTTGCTTAAACTCAGTCATTACCTTTCATTCATTAAAAATACTTGATGATGCGTACAGTATGGACGCATTGGCTCGGACGGTGAGATAGAGGGCATTCAGCAAACCCTACACCACCAAGGACAGCTTTTAGGACAACATGGTCAAATATTGGACGCTATTCATGCCCAGCAACAAGTGTTGTGGAATCACATTAAGGCTCACATTAACACTCCGATGGGGCCTTGTGAATATTTAGTGTGGCCAAAGGGCATCAGCAATGTCCCAGCTGTCTTCCAGAATCTGGTAAAGGATGTGTTGAGACTTCATCAATCACTTAGTGTTCATGTATGTGGATGGCGTTCTGATTTTTCTTTAAGAGTCAGGAGGAACACACTCATCATGTCTGGCAGGCATTACAAAGACTGTTGGAGAATGAACTGTTAAAGCGCAGAAATGTGAGGTTCACGCTGCTTCAGTCTCTTCTTTGGGGGTTTGTCATCACAAGCGGGCAGGTGAGAGCAGGCCGCAAAAAGATGAGATCATCTTTGGGTTCTGTCAACTCAGTCAAAACATTCTGTCTTTTGCAGTTGTGTATAGTTTTGATAAAATGAATTGTGCAAATGTAGATAACAGTGCATCCTTCCGTATTGTACGTTTGTACTCAAAGGCATTGATGGTGTTGCACTTGGTTGTGTATAGACCACGTTTGAAAAAGAATTTCAAAACCCTGTCTCCACACCTTCCTACACCTGGCCAACTACTACATGAGGTGGGCTTGCTTTATGAATTGCCATTTTTGGAAAGTTACAAAAAATGTTGAATGTGAAAAGTTTTGGACAGGGTTTAGGATGTTCCAGATCCAAGAACCACACTGTTTAAGGCATCAGACAATGGAAAATGGTTGACAGTAGCAGGCCTGGACTGACCATCGAGAGCACTGGGAGAATTCTTGGTGGTCTGGCCAGCTGCTTGGCCCTGAGTGTCCGGCCAGTGTTGAAAATGTTAAATGAAATGTGCAAATCAAAGAGAAAACACAAGGCAGCTACAGTCAGTCAGAACTGTAGAGTGTCAGCCCCTCCACTTGCATTTGGTTTGTAAGAAAGTGACATTAAATGCTTCAGAATTACAGATGTTCATAACCAAGGGGCATGGTGTTTAAAAAAAATATCTGCCAGCAGGGCCGCTCTCAAAGCATCATCCCACCTTTCTTTCCAGAGTTGATTCTAAGTTCTGAACAAACTGGCAAATGGCATCAACGCATACCGAGAGAAGGAGCTGTGTGGAAATAACAGAAAACAAAGGGATGTATGCTATGTTCTGATTTATGTCTGTAGCCTTAACTATGGAAGTGCAACTGCCTTGAAACTGAAGACACTTGGCTATTCGTAACCACGTTTCATGAAGCAATAATAATTGTAAAAGAAATGTTTCTGGCCAGCCCTGGACAGTAGTATTTTTCATTGCACATGCAGACAGATCTATTACTCCTCCTGCCTCTTAATCTACAGCCTATATCAGTGTAAAATGAAGCTCAAAAGGACTAAACTGCAATATAAAATAAATTGAAATAGCCATCAATATAGACAGAGAAGGAAAAGAGGGTCAGAGGCAGAGAGAAAGGTGGATATTCTGCTCTATTGTACACCAGCAATGAACCGCTCAAGTGGAGTGTTTATGGTGAGGAAAGCATGTTGCATAGCTGTCAGCACCTTGGTTAGCAAGATGCTGGGAGACAAAAAGTGTGTGTGAATGTGGTTGTGTGTCAAGGCCAACAGACACACACACATTGTTTGTCTGCTGAATGTCTTCACACTGTGGTGAAGAGATGTTTTCCTCCCTCTCTCATCAGTTACACACAGATAGATGCATTTCTATTTTTCTCTCTCTTCTCTTCAGGACATGACTCTTGTCCCCAGAGGAGTGTGTGTGTGTGTGTGTATGTGTGCATGCATGTGAATATTTGTGCGTGTGTGTTTGTACCACTGGACTCCTTGTAAGTTGCACAGAGCAGAAGACGCCCGCTGGAACTGTGTATGAAAACAAAGCATACACACATATTTTTTACTAATAACAGAACATGTGTGGATGTGTGTGTGGGTGGCTGGATTCCGTGTGGATTGTATGTGAATGGTTTGTGCATATGGTGGTTATGTAAGTTTTTTTTTTATACATCTGTATTTTTTTTAAAAAGATTTACATTCAAAATTTCTGTCAAAAAAAACAATTTCATCATCAACTGCATTTTTCTTTTTCATTATCTTTATACATGCAATATGCAGTGATTGTTTCACACAACTCTTTGGATTTGACCACACATATAGATATATTTTCAAAAGGGATATGTTCCCCACCCATCTAAAAATTCTGTCCACACAGTCTTCATTTTACAAAATATCTCACAGAAGAATGCAAACAAGCATGCTGGGCCTGTACATGATGATAAAATCTACATAAACAATATATCAAACACCAGAGAACATTCTGAGCTATAGTGGCGATCTTATTTTCCATTGGCGGTAGTAGCTTAAGAACAAACACAATGGTATCCATTCATTTGTAGTTCTTTAACACCTTTCTGGCACACGGCCTGGCAGTGGAAACTAACCATTGTCCACCATTGTTGTTGTTTGACGCATGTGCACTTTTCACAAATGACGTGCTTCCTTCATGGTTTGTCTCAGCTGTTTTGTTGCTGCTTCTTATCAAATTCTCAGTAGATTGGAGATAAATGTAGCCCTTCAATCTGTTCCTACCAAGAACCAGTAATGTTCATAGTAATGTCCATGCTTCTTATTATGCAACAGCTCAAGCAGCTAAACCTTCTGAACAAGAGATATTTGGGCAGTGGAGGAAACTGGTTACTGTTTAATATATTCATACTTCTTGATGACTTTACATCCAGAAATATTACTTTAGTGTGCACATGAGCTCATCTAAAATGTGCATTTAGAGTGGCGCTGCCATGCATTTTACGTTCAATCATTTCTCCTTGTTTCCTCTGTGAGCTGCCAACACTCACACAGTGTTCACGTTTTAGCCACTGAGCTGACTCACTGCAGCACCTGCGACTTCACTGCCTTGCTCAAGGGCAGGTTGAAAGCAGTGGTTGAAAGTGTGTTGAATGAATCATTTCCATCCCCCTCACCTTGTAATCTGATGTGCAGACCCTCACCAGTAACCTTATCATAAACCAGCCTCTCCACTTTTCTCTTTGGAGGCAAAAGAAAAATAGTGCCAAGGAGGAGACAGAGAGAAAACAGGATATGGGAACAAAAAGAAGGGCTAATGCAGGGGGAAGAAAGGGAGTAGAGGGAGTGAGTACAAGAGCCAGAAAGAGTGATTGCCTATTGACTTGATGAGACAGAGAGAGAGGATGCATCATTATATAATTGTAAATCCCAGAAAGATAGGGTGTAATAGGGCTGTCTCTCCTCCCACCGCTGCTTTGGTAATTTATCCGTCTCTCTTTCCATCCCTTTCTATCTCTCTCCTTCACCCTGTCACCCATCAATCTTTTTCCAATTACCTGCTCTGTCTATCCACAAATCCATCATAATCATTTCCATGGTAACGGGTTGCATCCTCTGTTGGCTTTGGCCTATTGTTCAATATAACTGCACGCCAAAAAGCAGTCTTTAGAAGAGAGAGGGGGATACACAGAGAGACACAGATCTGGATATTGTCTCTGTGCTCAGCCACTAATGTCTCTGCCACATCTCCAAAGAGTTCAAAAAGAGACTTCAGAGGAGATGCGCTGCTTAATTTCAACCATGACGTCCATTCATCAGACATTTTATTAGCCATTATGTGTAGATTGGCTTTATTACAGGCTGATGAAACATTGTCTCCGCCGGTGCAATTGGCAATTATTGTGAAAATGAGACGGTAGATCTGTCCATACAGGGTCAGTGAGGAATGAAAATAATAAGTATTTGTTAGCAATGAATGGGAGACATTGCTCTCCAAAAATCTATTAAGGTGGTTTTATTTTACTTGGTTGGTCATAATTTCAAGTCAATTCACACACATTTGAAAAGTCCCTCAGGTCTCTGTTTCATTCCACATAATTAACAAATATCCCTTTGTCACTCAAAACCCCACCCCGCCTTGAAGGTAATATGATTTGTCTTCTGACATAAATACTAAAACTGTCCATGTGTCCCTGGTCCTCGTTTTGTGCACACATTTATTCAAAAGTTTATGAATTTAGGGATACAAACGAGCTCCAGTTATTGGCCAGCTTGGTCTGTTTCCAGTACAAGTGGAGATTGTTGATCGTCAACACAACATCAGACAAGCTGAGGAGAGCTTCAGCGATCTTCTCCTCAATGACACCAGACACATATTTCAATCTAGTAAAACAATTTGTAATGCTAGCTGCAGTCATTAGTCTTTGCCACAAAGTCACTAGAAGAATTTGAGCTTGATTACTTTGGCTTTTAAAGATTACACAGAAATCATTAAATTTTGTAGTTAGACGAGTCAAACCATCCTACCGATGATTTATGTCAAAAAGTGGGTGACAGAATGTGAATATGTTAATGTGTGAAAGTTAAGCCAAAATGTGGGATTTAATCAGCATTTTTGTGGCCTTATGAGTTATATCATCATCATATATTTTGTGAGCAGCACACTCTGCAGTCTATTGTCTACCATAATCTTCCGTTCATGAGTTGGCAGAGGAAGTGCAGAGTCTGGAAAAAATAAGTTTATCGCTCAACTGTAAATTAGACTGCCTCCTGAATCAATCTTTGCCGCAGCTCTGTGCTACAAACAATGTGCATTTCTAAAATGCGGCGTAACACATAAAACGTGATGCGTGTAATGTATTTAACTGACCAACAGCACTGATGTCTGTATTTGAGAACTACGACTGTATGTATGCATGTATGTATGCAGATGTCTTTAATTTACAGTGAGGCTGAGAAACCCACTACGTGAATAATGTCATTATCTGCATGCAGATGACAGTAACATTGCATTTCTTTGTATAACTACTTTTTCTTTGTGGATTTTGCTCCTCAGTATTTCTTCATTCCTCTGAAAGTCTCAGGTAAATGAGCAGCAGGTGCCATTTTTCTTGTATGAACTTTGTGGTGCGTTCCAAGCCTTCTATTTCTGCTGTGAGGAATGGCCACACAACTGCATGCTGCACCCATTCTCATGAATGTGTATTCACTGACCTGAGGTAATTGATATGTATGGGACACATAATGGTGTGAATTCAATTAGCAAAACAGTAACTTTGTTATTCATTAGGAGGAGCTGGGGTTGTTATCCGCTCCAGTGTAAAATGCGCACATGTGAGGGACTTTGCTGCCATGTCAGAGGAAGAGATAAGATATATATGCGTGTGTGTGTGTGTGTGTGTCTGTGTGTGCACATACACATACGTACATATACATGTACGTATGTGGATAATTACAGTATATATGTTGTATATGTATGTTATATATGTCATTGGACTTATTACTGATATTATTTATTTATCATTAGGTTAACTGGTGTTTGGTTTCAGTGTGTTCCTTTATAATCACCCAGTTGTTTGCATTGTCTCAGATGCTTGCTCTTGCATGGATGGCTTGCACCCATTCATATAAATGGTAAAGCATATTTGTAAGAGAGCAGATCTGGGAGCTGTAGCTGTAGACTGGACTGTTTTGTTATTGTGTTGGTTAGTGATGTGTAACATCCTCCACCTCCTATCAATCTACTTACCCCCTCCCCTTCTCTCTCTCTTGCTCTCTCTCTCTCTCTCTTGCTCTCTCTCTCTCTCTCTCTCTCTCTCTCTCTCTCTCTCTCTCTCTCTCTCTCTCTCTCTCTCTCTCTCTCTCTCTCTCTCTCTCTCTCTCTCTCTCTCTGCCTGCTCAGCTGTATCAAGTCACACATACACACAGCACATGAAACAGGAAATTAAGAGATCTGACTTTTAAAATAAAAGGCTCACTGAGACCGAAAGGGATATACTGTGAAGATGAAGTTGCTGCACATTTTAGACACGTGTATGCAATATGCTTTCTGAGATAAATCAATAGCTAAGTATGGCTGGGACAACAATTTGCCTTTAAACACATTTATTCCTCTGTCATATTAAATGTAGGGTGATATTTGGGATTCCTTCATATTTCTCCAGACAGACATTAATGCAATATTCTTCATGGCCAAACAAGGCTTTGAGATGGAAATGGCAGCTGTACTGTAGTTTCTGCAGCTGTGGGGAAGCAGGAAGATGAAGCCAGAAGGAGATGTGTCAGAGTAGGTCAACACTGTAGGATGATGAAATAGCTGCACCAGTGAGAGCTTACAGGCCTTGCGAGAACAACTAGTAGCAGCCTTAAAGACCACAGCAGCCACAGAAGCTGAAAAGGATCAAGATGCACCTGAGTCAGACCTTGTTGTTCACACTTTAATTCCAAAACATGATCCTCTAAATGTTTGGCATCTATAACGCTTGTCCACATCTCTCCAACAGAAGGAAAGAGAAACCCATAGGGGAAAGGAAACTGAGTGAATTTAAAACTGAATACTTGAAAATAGGGTCAGCAGAGAGCATAGGTCAAATACTAGGCCAGATTTCTATGCTTTTTCTCCTTTATAGAGAAATTATAAAGATGCAGGGAAGTGTTCATGTTCATTAGAATTCAGGAGGTTGTAGGTTCTGGAAAAGAAAATCATTTATTCTTGTTTTACTAACTTTTTTTTTTTTTTTTTTTTTTTTTTACATTTATGTTATATTCATTCAAGCATTTTTGATCTGAGTGAATTGACTGAAAACCTCTGCTTCTCCTCTCTGCTGCAGCCTATTCTGATTAGGATCCCGCACGACAAAAAAGACAGACTCGTCATAGCCAACCATGTAACAGCTGTGCTAGATTACTAAATAACACTATTCACTTTCAAAAAATTGGTCACCAATCAGATGTTTAAAGGTGCAATAAAAATACTTGGAAGTATTACAAGTAACATAACCAACATTTAATATTCACCAGTCAAAGATGCGTCATGTTGCACTGTGTGGGAAAAGGTGTAGAAAATAGAAATTCGAGCAGTTTGGTGTGTGCAATAAAACAGTGATGTAACTATCTTCAACATGTTCACATGCAATTAAACAATTTCCCCTCGGGGATTAATAAAGGATTTCTAATTCTGATGCACAGTGTTGTCTCCCGAAAAGCTATTTCAGAATGTTTTTCATAGAAATGCGAATCTGGGCCATGATTGAAGTCTTACGTCAGTCACATCTTAACTGGGACCCTAATGCAACAAAGATGTTGCTAAATCTGTGACCGATGTTCTCGTTTGTGTTCTTGAACTGTCCCCTCCATTCGTAAATAGTGAACTTTACTTTGAAGGTTGTGATCGGAAGTCTTGTTTGAGATCCTGTCTGATTTGACACTGGCTGCTGATTGTGTGTGTGTGGAGAGAGAGAGAGAGAGAGAGAGAGAGAGAGAGAGAGAGAGAGAGAGAGAGAGAGAGAGAGAGAGAGAGAGAGAGAGAGAGTGTGTGTGTGTGTGTGTGTGTGTGTGTGTGTGTGTGTGTGTGTGTGTGTGTGTGTGTGTGTGTGTGTGTGTGTGTACTCGGCTTCCTGCTGCTGCTCGGTGTCCGCACACCGTCCGTCTCGTCAGTGTTGATCGGCTCGCCATGGCGGAAGGACGCAGAGAACAGCCCCATCCTCTTCTCTCCTTACCACCAGCCAGCAAGCGACCCTGCTTGCGCCCTGCTCCCCGAGGTCCTGGCCCAGGGCCCGGCCACGGCAGCGGCTTGACCAGCTCCCGGTTATCGTTCCCCGGAGTCCCTTCTGGACTGCGCCGCGAAGGCAGTAGCGGAAAAGTGGGCCTTCGAGAGAGTAGAGGAGCGCTTCGAGCGGATCCCCGAGCCCGTCCAGCGCCGCATCGTCTACTGGTCCTTCTCCCCGCAACGAAAAGGAGATATGCATGTACTCTTCGTTTCAGTGCCGAGTAGCGGGCGAGGAGGGACCGTCGGCAGCTACCGGTGGGGCTGGGGGTGCTGGGTCCGGAGCTACTACCGCCGGTGGTGGCGGAGGATCTACCGCCGGTACGACCGGCTACCGTGGGGGCAGCCGGAGTCGTGGGAACGGGAGACGGACTGCCTTTCCGCCGGGGTATCAGGCTGCTAGAGACCGGCTGTGTGGAAAACGTTTTACAAGTCGGTAAGTGGAATATTTCCCTGTAACGAGGCAAAGCTTTCCGGCTCAAACGCCGCGGACCGTTTCAAGTGTGAGCTGCTGCTGCTGCTGGAGCTTCACTGTGGATGATTGATGGAAGTTTTCCCTGCTATCGTGGAAAGTATGCAAAGCGTCTCTTTTCGTCGCATTTAGACCCACGCACTGCTGTGTGTGTGTTTTTACTTTGGTTGGCGGCCAGGAGACATTTGTTACCACATTTCGAGCTTTTATCGACCTCTGCGTGAAAAGGGAAGCGGAGATAAGGTCGCCTGCTAGCTTAGCCGAGCCGCCGCTGGTGAAAATTAAAGGCTTCTTCCTATTGTGGCTTTTCGTTACTCTGTCGCTGCGCGCTGGCGACTGCGGCTTTGCCCCGTTTTACCTTCACGTCGAAGCCTTGCCACGCTGCGTGCGGGGCTTTTCGGGCAAGACGAGCCGCGTTTTAGCACTCTCAGCACTTTTCTTCCTCTCCGGGGCTCCTTGTCGACGGCCGTTTCTGACTGGAGCCGTAGCCCCGGCAGAGAGGCAGGGGGAGGCGCGGCGGAGGAGGGTTGACAGACGCGGATACAAAAGGAGCCAGCGTCAGGCGTCCGGGCTTTATTTTTTGTTTGTGCGAATTCCCCGTCGCAAAAAGTCGTTTTTGTCTCAACTCGCCATCGGTTGAGGGTGGCTTAGGCGAGGAACAAAGGCGGTTATTGGGTCTCTTATTATGATTAATCCAACGTTAATCCGAAAAAATCCCCCCACAGTTTTCTGTTTATTTGCCGCTGTGGTCGCACCGGACAAAGAGCGGCAGTCGCCACCAACGTGGAAAATCCACGCTGCGACTGTTTGTGTTGTTTTTACGACTAAAGTTAAGCCTCAAGTAGCTGATTATAACGCCAAAGTGTCTTTATCGCTGCGTTAGGACGCAGCCGCTCACGACACAAAAGGCTTCCAGTTGAAATGATCGATAAGCGTCTCGCGTTTCCAGCGCTGCAGAGGCTGTTTCCAAACAAAGGGCCATTCGCAAAGCTCCATCTCCGCTCGGTCTCATTAGCCTCATACCTCAGCTCCACACAGCCGCGAAATGAGCTCACACATCAGGGGAACTGATGAGACGAAACCGATGGGATAGTCAAAAAGGCAGTTTTTTTATGGTTTCCGGCAGGCTTTTTCTTTTGACCATATGGTGTGAGAGCCACTGGAGCCTTGTCTGGGGTTTCATGTTGCTCCAAGGTATCTTTGGGGGGGGGGGGGGGGGGGGGGGGGGGGGGGGGGGGGGGGGGTCCAAACTGTGGCTGCTGTATCTAATTGCATCTTTAAATGCTCATCGATTCCACTCCGTAACTAAATGAAATTTGAGTCTTATGAATATGAAAGTGATATTCACTCCCAGCGAGATTTGTTGCCCTCTGGCTTGATAAGTTTTGCGAGTCTGAGAGAGAGTTTCTGTGTTAAAACATTACATTGCTCTGCCTTTAGGTTTGTTGATTGCCTCCGGGCTTGACATTTGTGCTGTGTGCAGGCCCTGTTTGGAAACCATCTTTTGAGCGAGGGGCATTTGAGTGGAGTTAAAAGTGACGACCTACTTCGAGCACTTCCTGTCATTACAAACACTTCTCCAACAAAGGTGAAGCCACGTGTTCGGGTGGAACAAGGGATCCTCCTCTTATTTTCTGATTAAAGATGCTCTGTGTCCCAATGGGTATAAACTTCAGGTGACATTTAAACGCTCAAAACAAGCATACACCCGTGAGCAAACACTTCCAGTCTTACCTGCCTCGCCGGCAAATCGTTCCAAATCTCCCCCAAGGTCAGTCATAGGCAGGCAGGCAGGCACATGGTTTTGTCTTTCTGTTAACAAAACAGACGGCGGGCTCAATAGCTGTGTGACATCAAGATAAGATTTGGCTCGTTCTTCACTTTGCAGACCATGGGAACCAGTTACTGTGGAAAGTTTACTGACCAACTTAACAGGAGAACAATTGTTTTTTTGTTTTTTTTTTATCATGGGCTGGATTTAGATAGGTTGGGCAGCTGAGCGCTCGTACACAATGCGCTCATTAAGGATCGTGTTACACACCTGTAAATGACAGTCTTAAGATTGCTTTCACCTGACATGGCATAATGCAGTCGCCGCTTCAAATAGTGGCAGTACTTGTTTTGAAAAAAGCGAGGTGGACGTGCCTCATGTCGCTTTGTAACAGGAACTTGCTGGGGGAGCGATGAGGAGTGAGACGCAGCTGCGTGCTGACACATGCATGTTGGCAGTCATGAGCTGCAGTCTGGAGAGCTGGTGTTAAATTTTTGATCTACATGATGTGCACGGTTGTTTGATTGGGTTTCAAACTACACTGTGACACCAAAACCTTATTGAGTTGAGTTTGCTTGTAGTTTTAGAGAGTCATCACCTTCATTGGTCTCAAGTTGAGGTGGGGTGATGTGACTTAAGGGGGGGGGCTCAACAGCTCTTTTTCACAGACCTCCTAAAGGTTTTAAAGACCACCAGTCCACCAATTTTGGCCGGGTCAGGCACTCCTGTCGTAAGTCAGATATGGCACTGACTGAATTGTGTTGACATGTGAGCCAACAAGAATTACAGCATGCTCGTACCAAGATCAAAGAATGCTGGTGATTGGCTGTCTAACACCACATGTTGCAGTGACATGCGGGATAAACAGGGGCTCACTATTCCTGCTTATCTGCACAGATAACTAAGTCAACATTGGCGCTGCTTGTTAGCGAGCCAGGGGCAGCCAGCCTGCATCTGCTCGCTGGTGAGTCCGTTCACCACATCGGCCACCGCGATGGAAGTCGTGGCGCGTCCTCTGCTCTCCACTGGAGGGGTGGATCACCTGGAGCAGGGGCAGAGAGAATGTTTCTGAGCAAGCACGGTGTTGCTTACAGGCCGACGAGGAGAGAAATCCACCTGAAAAAAAAGTATCCCTGCGGGCGTTTTTGAACGATACCGAGCCCTACGATGAGGAACACTGAAAACTCTGAAGCGATAAGCTCACAAGCTAGGCTATCATGAGATATGCTCTTTTATTCCTCACAGCTATCACAAGGTCAGCAGGAGCTCCTGTGTCTGTTAAGTCATGCTCGTCTTTAGGCTTGTTTATTTTCTCAGAATCTGTGTGCCCGGAGCCAGATTTGGAATTTGCATGTGTTTTTTTTTCAGGTAGTTACGAATGGGATCTGGTGCTGGAGGATGTGCGATGTGCTTCTCTACCGTGCAGGACAAATTCAGAGTATCCATCACGGAAAAGTTTAAGACCAGACTGGGAAAGGGAGTGGAGAGGAGAGGAGGACGGTTTTGTCTGCTGTTTCCATGTTGAAAGAAGCAAAATCTCAATTTATTTGAATTTTCTATCATATTTTATGAACAGGAACAATTAGAATACATGCAAAACTAAACCTTTGCACATATAACAACACCTCTGGCAAGCTGAGTAGTCATGAAATACTTGGGAAAAAAATCGTTTCAGTCCAAAAATGATAACGCTTACCATTAAAGACATCTGTGTATGCATCATCAATTATAATGAGCTCACTGGTGTGTCCCTTAGATGCCCTCCACCCCCGTACATTACGAGTAAAGGCCTTTGTCTGTCAGCCTCTTTTAACGGTAATACTGATGGATTGAAGAGACGTGAGCTCATCAACAACTCATCGGCCCATGTGTTCATAATAATCTATGTCTTGCTCCAAGTCATAATTAGAATAATCAAAGCTAAGCATGCTTGTATTTGTAACCCCCCCCCAACGCACACACACACACACACGCATGTGCACCCAGAAGCCCCCTTACCAGAGCCTTATAAAGTCCTCAGAGAGCGGGAGGAAGGGATATTAGAGGAGGGAGGGAAGGGGGGTTTCTTAAGCTTTGAGTCAAGCTTTGGGATTATTGGGTCATGCTTTGTTACCCAGCTGTAGAAAAACCCCTTGTTCACAGAAAGGGGGTGTGGGGGGTGGGAGGGATCTGTGTGTATATGTGTGTGCACGTACCCGTCTCTGCAACGTTACATAAAGCTGTAATGGGTCCCCGACGCCTTTTGAAGCACCGGTGACTCTGACAAAGCGAGGCAGCGAGGTTGAACAGGATTAAACTGTGTGGGACAGTCAGTCAGGGGGCTGGAAACACTGTGGGGCTTCTTAACTCCAACATTTAAGCTCTCGAGATGCCTAAAAGCTTCTAAAAGTGGTCCTTAAATTAGGTATCAAAGCATCAGAACTTTTGGTCCAGACTGAAATGTGTCTTGGTACTGAAATCTGTCAAAAGTTGGCGTATCAGAGGTCAGTTTCATAGCTTTGGATTTGAATCAGAAATGCTTCAGATTTACACGATCGTATTCAGGCAAACTTCTTGTGCGTCTGTTTGTGTAAGTTTTCAAGCTCTAAGCGTCACTTTTACTCTGGTATCAGCAGTTTCAAGCAATACCCAGCACTGCCTTTAAGTACCATAAAGTGGCGGTTCATGTTCAGTATGTAATTCCAAAGTAGACGAACACAATGTTGTATAGAAACGATGGAAATGATTTCCCTCGTGAATGACTGGGAAACAAGAAGGCAGTAGGAATATGCCAACCCAGTCATTTTGCTGAATGTCTACTAGACTGTGACTAATGATGATTTCATGGTCCATCATTTGTCCATCACATTTTTCATTAATTTCTTAGTCTATAAAATGTCGGGGGGGGTGGAAGTGCTATCTGAAGCTCTCAGACCCAAAGCTGACATATTCACATTGTTTGTCCAGCCAACAGCTGTAACCCCCCAAAAGTGCAGCGATAAATGATAAAACAGAGAAAAGCAGCACATCTTCAAGTTTAAGAGGCTGCAAACACTGAATGTCGGTTTGATATGTTTGATATTTGATATGTATAAACGCTGAATCACGCGGCAAAGATGTCGACGATAAATATTCTTTGTGATTAATCACATTAGCTGCATGTGCTCCATGCTCCCTGCCACGTATTGTATATTTGGACGAACACATAAGAGATTGTTAATGTCGGCAAGGCAGATCGCCTGTGGGGTCATTAAACACACACACACACACACACACACACACACACACACACACACACACACACACACACACACACACACACACACACACACACACACACACACGTTAAAGTGTGTAAAAAAAACAAAACAAAAAACAGTTATTTAGATCTGATTGTTTTTATTTCCTTATATTCTTAATGTGGAGTGCCTATGGAGCTCGTACTTGATATCATTGTATTTACTCCATGTCCGTTCATGTATGATTTTCCTTGTGCTGTGTGTGTGTGTGTGTGTGTGTGTGTGTGTGTGTAGAGGGAGGTGTGGGTGGTTGGTCTTGCCAGTATTTCCTCAGATGTAATTTCCTGGCAGAATGGCCGCGGGATTCCTTGTTGTGGAAAAGCTTGCGAACCTCTGGTGTAAATCCACTCTTTGGTTGCTCAAGAGCGTTGTGATAAAAGACAGAAGGAGGCGGTGAGTTCATCCTCGCTTGCCTCATCTCCCATCTTTCTTCCTGACTCGACTCTCAGGACCGAGTCCACTGACGCAGCTCGGTTTTCATCTTTGCGTCCGTGTGTCTCCATCTCTATCCTGTCTTTAAGTTTCTGTTTTCATTTCTGATTTATTTATCTGCTTCTCGCTGTGTGTAACTCCTCATCTGCTCTCTGTCTTTCATGCTCCTTTGTGCTCGTGCACGCTCTCCCTCTCTGTTTCTGTAACTTACATCAGTAAAAGATGACTCGCGCTTCAATCATATTCTGTCTGTCGGCTCCAGCTTAGTAAAAGGCTCTTAGTCGGCCAAGCTGGGATCTTAAAGTTTTTTTTCTGCACCTCTCTGTCTCCTCCACTGGTCATGTGTGGGGCTGCTGCTGGTTGAGGAAGTGTGAGTGTTTTTGGCAGGGGGGACTGGGAGAAGCTGGAAGGCGTCAGTCATGTCTCTCTGGGTGCACGCCTTTACAGCATGAGGATGTTGGCTCATGTTCTTCTGGCTAACCATTAGTAACTTCAGAGGTCACACCCCCGCGTCACTGAGCTGAGGGTGTGTGTGTTGGAGGGTGTCCTTCGGTCTAATCCATTGGCTGGAAACTTGATGTCTTCTTTGCATGTTCACTCATGTTACTGTTTACAGTTTTATATGTTGTGGTGTTGAAGTTCTGTATGAGACATTTTTATTCAGATTGGATGTTTAGATGGCTCTTCAGATTTCATTTGAAAGCATGAATAAGATAAGATAAGATATACCTTTATTAGTCCCACAGTGGGGAAATTTCAGGTATTACAGCAGCAAAAGTGGATCGCAAACATCGAGGGCATCAGTAAAAAGACATTAAATATCAAACCAAGCAATATAAACAAGGAATTGTCTTTCAAATGATATGAAGTTAGCAATCATTTTGATGATTGGTGGGACGCGGGCTGCACGGTGGCGCAGCAGGTAGTGTGCGTGCCTCACAGCAAGAAGGTCGCAGGTTCGATTCCCGGGTCGGGCCTTTCTGTGCGAAGTTTGCATGTTCTTCCCGTGCATGCGTGGGTTCTCTCCGGGCACAGACCAAAAACATGCTCATTAGGTTAATTGGTGACTTAATTGCCCCTAGGTGTGAGTGTGAATGGTTGTGTGTATGTTGCCAGGGTGTACCCCGCCTCCTGCCCGTTGACAGCCGAGATAGGCTCCGCCCCCCCGCAACCCCGAAAGGGATAAGCGGCATAGAAAATGGATGGATGTTGGTGGGCCCAAACCACCAATTTAAAGATGTCAGCTGGGGCCCTTGGAAATTGGAATGGCTAGTTTTCATATGTTCTTGCCATTTTCCAGGCTAAACAATCAATTGAATTGATAAATTAATCTAATAATTGGCACGTTTGTCGTAGTGAAAATGATTAAGAAAATCAGACGTTGCAGCGTTGATGCTATAGGCTACATATTGTCTGACCGAATATATCGTTTAGAATTTAAAGCTCCACTCAAATATTTTCACACTAACAATGGATCACATGTTTAATGTAAAAGCTGCTGCTCGTAGTGACAAACTCAAAGAATCACCGCTGAGCTCTGCAGAGCTGCTCAGCGTTGTGTAGTGTCCTTCAGCTCATTGCTTTGGTTGGCTTACTGTCCCTGTTCTAGTCTCACCCAGCAGCCTTTTTCGGCTAACACTCCCTCAGGAGTTGGTAGAAAGCAAGAAATGATCATGAATGTTGTACAGACATTTGTCTGTTGGCCAGACCAGTGAGATGTCAGCGTGTCAGTGTTTAATTAATGTTTATTTACATGAATTTCCTAATTTAACTTTGTGTGTTTTCCATCATCTGATCCCGTTCATGTACATCAGTGTAATTTAATGCTTGTGTCTTGTTTTCGTTGTAAAGCCCTTTGTAATTGTGTTTAGAAAAGTGCTTTGTAAAGCTGCTATTATACTTTAAATGCTCATCATCACTGTCATACAAATACATTTTTAACTTGTGAGTGCTTTGACCTTCACTGCTGTAGTAATTGTAGCTTGATGCTGGACGCTTGAACATTAATTTTCAAAAGCACATCTTGTTTTTTTTTCGTTTTCTCCTTAAGTGCTTGTTCTTGTATATCTATTTATCCAAGTATATTCACAGCAAAACCCATTCTGAGCCACAACTTTAGCCACTTAGCGCGCGCACACACACACGCACACAAACACAGGCTCAATCACACAGTCTGTCTTCAGCCCTTCCCCAGCACACAACACAGACAGACAATATTTAATCAGCGTAATTAATTCCATGCCCGCCACACTTGAAAAGAGAAAATCGGTAAAACAAATCGTCCCTGCACTCTTATTAGCTCTCGGAGAGGCTCGTGAAAGATGAGGCCATTAGGAGGATGCTCTGTTGTCGTATTCATCAAAGGGAGAGGCACCTGTACGCACGCGTGTGTGAGAGCGCACAAGGGCTGATTATATAAACTCAGTAATCAGAGGTTGTTGTTTGAGGGCTTCCTCCACCAGACAGCGGGGCGACCATCTGTACGTTACATTTCAGAGACAAAAAGCGCGATGGAAGGGGAAACGGGGAAATGCTAATGCACAGATTGTTCTTTTGTCTCGGCCTGGTCTGTGCGGCGTCTCCTCCATGACTGTCTGCTCGTTGTCAGCAACCGTTAACACGTAGATTCTCGCTATCACCCGCAGGCTGTAAGGATGGCTGCTCTGAAGTCAGTGAAAGCAGTAAAAGCTCTTCGTCAAAACTTTGATATCATCATTGCGCAGCACTTGTGTTGTGGTTTTCTTGTCCCGGCCTCCTCGCTCTCCTTGTCCTTAACAATATGGTGGCTTCATTGGCGCAGAGGGAGTGATCGACTTGAGGGTTCCACAGACCAACAAACCAGTCATCAGCGAAGAGCGGCATGCAGTCAGCGCCGCCACAGACCGTAATGTTTCAGATTTCAGCTGCCAGCTGCAGTTGCGTAAATGCGGAGGTTTGTGGGTATGAAATAATGTGAAGACATGCAGCAGGCCTAATAGCTTCACTTAGCTTCAGAGAAAGCCTGCTGCATGGATCACAACACAGTGCGTGAAACCATCTCTGTCCACATCGGAATCAGATGGAGGACATCTGACACTTTTTTGTGGTGGTGAGAAAGCACTACTTCCAGCCCTTTTAGGCGTGCAGCTGAGGGCAATACCACGAATGCCTCGGCTGAAAAGCTCCTCTGAAAGCGTGCACTTTGTCCCCATTTGACCGATTGTTGGGTTCAGTCTCTCTGTGACGTTTGGTCGGGCTGTAACTTTTTTCTCCAGCTTGTCTTCGAAAGCCTCCGCTGTGCTCCTCTGGAAAGCTTCGAGTTAAATAGCAACACTTCCTCGCAAAAGAAAGCGTCTCCTAGGAAAACAGACATTTGTTTCATTTGTAGAGGAGCAAATGGAAAAGCTTTCATTAACTGGGTATAGATATTATCAGCACCGTCAAATCAAGTCGGTTTTATTTATACAGCCCAATATCACAAATCGCAGTTTGCCTCAGGAGCTTTGCAGTCTGTGCTGCATACTGTGCCACTGAATGACAGGAAAAACTACCTGGATTCTTATTTCGAAGCCCAAAACCTCTAAAATGGAAGTATTACCCTCACACCAGCCCCTTCAGTATTTCCAGCGTTTTTTCTCTGTGTGTTATTTGCTTCGTGTGCTTCCTGTTTAAACCTGGCCTCAGGTGTTTCAGCCACATTTTTGTTGCGATTTCCAGCGATGCCATTTCCACTCCAGACTTGTTTTCAGTGGCAAGCAAAAATGGCATTCTTTGCCTTTGGTACTGTTTGCTCAGCTCTGTCCCTCAACAACAGCCCCCTTCTTACAGCTGTGTAACAGTACTGTGTGTGTGTGTATATCTGCTCTTGTGATGAGATAAAAACACACAGCAAACACGTTTTTACTACCTCTGTCCTGCTTTCATACCTCCCCATCCTGTGTGTTGCTCTGTGTGTTTTCCTCCACCTTCAGTGCTTTTACCTTGTGTAGTGGGTGTGCAATTATCAGCCGAGATCAATGGTGGCCTTGTCCTTTTAGCTTTTGAAGCTGACAGTCTGTCGTATTTTGTCACTGCGCTGTTCCACACCTGTCTTTTATTGGCTTTCTGTTTGTGTTTGTACCATGGTTGTTGTCCACATTTGGCCCCTGTCCACATCTCAGAGAGAGACTGGACTTGAAAGAGGAGGCAGAGGCTTGCAGATTGGACTATTATGTCCTCGTTTGGTTGCAATTGCCTAACAAATGTTGGGGAGAAAGGAGAGAAATGGGGGGAGGGGGGTATTTAAAATTCAAAACAGACTGAACTCTGTCTCATGGTGAGGTTGTTAACTCCATATGCACCAGATTTCTTTGATTTTTTTTTTCATCAAACATAAGCTCATAACTCATCCCACATGATTAAGTGAGGCATGTCCGTAAAAAGTAAAGCGGTGCCCGTGGTGTGGAGCGCGACAGGAGGGGAAATCCTGGATGATTTAAGTGGGGGAGGAAAGAAGTGACAGGTAGCATTGTTAAAAAAAACAAGGTCAGTCTCATGGGGCTATTCCTGTTTGTAGAGGCTGTGATCCTTCCTGTGTTTTGTCACGAGTCACGTGGAGAGTGACGTCCTCTTGGAGAAGCAGCAGTCTTGCCTCAGACTAGAACTTCAAACCTGTCCTCACTCCACTGACCCCAAGATCATTTTCCTTCCTCCTTTTTTTTTACTTTGTGAGGGGAAAGCAGCATTACTCTGTTCATCTCTGTGCTACTATTGATTACTTGATGGTTGGATAGAAGTCATTCAAGCAGAACCCCCTATTCGAGGTGTGTGTGTCTTCTGTCCCCCTTTTTTTATTCGCTGCGAGCGATTCTGAAGGAGCCCTAAACGCTTAAAGGGGTAGTGCAAGTTTTTGACGTATGGCGGGATGACCTGAGGAGCAGGTCTGCAGCTTTTCAGACAGAAACGAACAGCAGCACATGGGGCCAGCGAACAAAAACATTTCAGACCACAACACATTTGTCCATAAATCCATCCAAACCGTCATATCAGATGATGGATCCTAATCCTAATCTAACAGAGTTTGTTAAACATGGCTTTGTATTCAAATAATTGTCATCATGCCGATGGTAGATTAGAAGATTGATTCCACTTTCATGATGTATATTAAATATTATGAAGCCAGCAGCCAGTTAGCTTAGCCTAGCATGAAGCTGGAACTATGGCTCTGTACTAAGCTCTGAATTTTATGATCTGACATGTTGATAAGAGAAATTTGTCCAGAGCTAGCCTAGCTGCTTCCTTAATGCTAAGCTAACCAGCTGCTGACTGTAGCTTCATGTTACCCCACAGACATGAGAGTGGTATCAGCCTTCTCATCAAACTTGTGGCGAGACAGCAAAATGTCAAACTATGAGTGTGTGTGATCTTTACTTACTGAGCAGATGCAGAGACCGAACCATAACATTGAAAAGATCTGGGATTTTCACAACCAGTTGGATCCGATTTGACCTTTTACACTTGCGTGATCATCAACTGTGGGTTTCTGGGTTAGATCTGTGTGGCAGAGTGGAACCAGTTTTGGGGATACTGTGGCCTTGTTCACATTACAGACATACACAGCATAAACACAGAAAAAAGTATTAGGTATGGCGACATAATGGAAAGAAAATGCTTTAAAGAAGTATTGGGTTTATTATTATTCTTTTTTTTTAATTCCCTATCTGTCGTGTTTTGGATGCAGCTCTGCAGCTCTCTCCCCAGAATGCGGCCCTTTGTGTGAGCCGGTCCTGATCGTTTCATGATCTCAGTGCTGATGCGTTCCATCTTTCTTTTGAATGCGGTGAATTTGGTGCTTTATTGTGTTGCCCATCTCCACTTGAAATGGCCAGTCATAGATCACAGACATCAGGCACTGATAGTCATCACTCCTCTTTTGAATACACATACACACAGTTGTGTATTGCAGCGAGTGCCTGTATCCCATGTGCTTTTCCAATCTCAGCAGCACTCAAAGCCCCTCTCAACAACAGTGCTATTACTGCCAACAAGACAGACGAGGGCCCATAGGAGTCCATTGTGTGTGAGACATCCATTATAGTTGGATTAGAAACTATTTCCATACATTTGCTTGACTTTGATCTGAGGAAATTGGAGTCAACAACCATGATGCATGTGTTTTTTTTCTTCCTTTTGCACGTGTGCATCTTATTATTGTCATGGCTCGCAGATGTGCTCTCTCCTTCATATCTCTGTTAAGTCCCCTCAGATGAAATCACTTTCTGTCCAGTGTATTTAACAGTTAATATGTGATTCATCAGCACCTCTTCCAGAGATCTTTTCTGATTGTTAAGGTTTGTCTCCCCCGGTCATCTTGCGCATTTCATTGCCCCCCCCCCAATGTGTGGATAAGGTTTTAAAGGAAGGCACTTAATGCTAAAACTCTGAATAATTATATCACTTAGAGACCAAGTCCCCTATTATGGTGATTCACACTGTCAGTGTGCATTAGCAAATGGGCCAGGGCCTCCTGTGTGGCTGAATTATTCTCAGTGAGTTTGCTGTTTGAATCTGAAATGTGACCAGCACACCACTCTTTAACCCCCTAAAGGTCCTAAAAAATCTTAACTGCTTCCATATTCCTTTGTGCCAGTAGTCAGTCCCACTTAATCAGTCTGTCCCTACAGCTATTTTTATGTACAGCTGCTGCTGTTCTACAAACCTTTGAAATATGGGATAATCAAGTGAAACCCCCTTAAAGAACTGAGGAGTACTGCGTTCAGCTAAACCTGGTTATGTTCATGAAAATGAAAGCACAAATGATCAAAACGCACCAGCTCATATCCAGTCCATCATAATGAAGACCGGTATGTTGGACCAGTTGCTTTCTGCAGAGCCGTGGCACATGGATATTTAAAGGCACAATCCTTAAACCAAATGCGACCGTGCTCGCTGTAGTCATGTGCACACGTGTGGGTTTACTGCTGTTATTTTGGGTACGCTAATGTTCAGTTTTCCTCCAAATAAAGTGCCTCACATAATCTAGCCAAACTGTAAGATTCTTTGCAACCTGTGCAACAAGTTAATGATGAATTTCTTCCTTCGTCTGACTGTTTTTGCACCATTTTCTGTAAATGCAGAACATTACAGATATACAGAAAACATCAGTACCTTTATTACAATTCTGACTAGATGTGTATCCAGCCTTTCCCTTACTGTGACTCACCTATCTGATCTGTAAGAGGTCGAGCTGCTGCGTTGATGGCCTCTTCCTCTATGAAAAAGCAGGACACATACGTAATTTTATCAGGTTGGAGTGCAGGAGTTGCCTCAGCAGCACTTGTTAATTGAACGCTGCATTAAAGTGAATCGCCTTTTTCTCTCTCTCTCCACTCTTTCTATCTGGTCTCTTCTGTACAATATCCTGCAGAATTTTCCACAGTTTCCCTCCTTCTTTCTCTGCTTGTCTGCCCACCTCCCTCTCTGCTTTATCTCCCTGCCTGCTAATAACAGCACTCTGTGTGGGTTTCTTTAGTGCAAGGCCTGCTATGGCCCATTAGGCCGCAGCCTCACCGGCAAATGAATGGCAAGACTGACTGCAGAGAGAGGAGGAGGAGGACAGGAGGCGAGGATGAAAAAGGGCTGAGGCAGGGATGGGATGGGTGGGAAAAGACAGAGGTTGGGGAGAGGGACAGGGACAGAGGAGAGGGAGAAGAGGGTGTGAAGGAAGGAAGGAGGAAGATAAGAGCTGAAAGGCAAATGTAGAAGTACATAACCAACCTGTCACCTCTGGCTCTCCCTTCCCCCTTCACACACACACTCTGCAGTCACAAAAAAGCCAAAGGGGAGGGAGGGACCTCATTAGGCTCTCAGCAGTCCATCACACACAGGGAGAGAGAGAGAGGGAGAGAGACTACTGAGCTCTATGGTGGGGGAGGGGGATGCCCTGAGAAAAGAAGGGAGCAGAGGGAGGAATGAAATTGAATTGATAGAAGCAGTCAAGTGCAGCAACACACACACACAGAAAGGGACACAAGACATGAAGAGGACAGGACAAGCTCCCACCACCCACACGCACGCACACGCACGCACACGCATGCACACACACACACACACACACACACACACACACACACACACACACACACACACACACACACACTCTATGCAACATGATTAATGTGGTCAACAGCCGTGATGATCAGTCTGGTCGAGACCTCTCACCCTTTTACCACACACACACACACACACACACACACACACACACACACACACACACACACACACACACAAATGTTGCCCTCCTCCTCTTGTGTCTCCATGCCCTTCTCTCACCCGTCTGTTCACACACCCTCCTCACCCCTCTTCCCTCTTCGCACCCAAACAAAGATGGAGGAGACAATGTTCCAGCAGATAGAAGCCTGGTATCCATTGCATTCTGTTTCAAAGGCCCTATTATGCATGAAATCAGAAAAACTAAGTGGGCACAGCAGGTGTTGATTGCTCAGGGTTTTGTCTTTTTTTAAATTTTGTGACGGTCACATGAGGAGGAACATGTTTTGTCAGCTGTTGAACTGGTCGAGGGCATAATGAGCTGATTGGGAAAAGCAGCATTTGATCTGAGACGTCTCTCGAGCAGTGAAGCACTGCAGCACGTCCTGTGACCTGCCTGCAAACAGCTTTAAATAATGACTGGCTGGCTTCTGCCTTCTGTCATGAGCTCTGGAACATCGTCCTGGGCCTGAATACTTTATGAAGTTGCACTTAACAGTTCAGAGAGCAACGGGAACATGACGAGTACTTTTGTGTTTTTTTTTCTTTCATAAAAAAAGTATTACATTTTGATATTCTTTGTTCTTTATTTGGATCCCCATTAGCTTCCACAGAGTGGACGATAGTCTTCCTGGGCTCCATACTAAAACAAGACAATTTAAAATCACAGAGAATCAACAAGGCAAGCCAAACATAAAGGTCAGAAAATAAGTGACATGACTCTACATGTGAATTAATAACTAGCAGATACCTACAATAAAAGCTATACATTGTCACAAACACATGGCCCCAAAAAAGTAGTTCTAACCCTTCCAAAGCAGCAATAACAAGATAACATCTATGTAAAATTAGCAGAAGCTCCAAAGAATAGAAAAGTGGGCCAGCTGACCCACAAATGCATTCATGTATTATTGTTAAGAGCACAAGAGTTCTTCATAGAACTTCCTCTAATTGACGGAGCCCCTTGCCAAACATCAGTTCCTGGACTCTGCTTCAGCCTGAGCAGACACATTAGCAGAGAGACAAAATCAGAGCTGTGTACAGCTGTAAATAAATTTCCACAGATACGTAATGAACAAATGGACCCTGGGTAAAAACCCTCCTGCTAATGCAGCTGTTTGAAACATTACCTTTGTAAGATGGCCTCAAGACGCTTGAACCCAAACCACTTAAACTGTCAGTTCAGATGAGGCCAGTAAACTGTCCATCACTGGAAGCACATAATAGGTTACTAAATGTCCACTTTAGGGCTGTGAATTATTTCCTGTTCCTTTGCTGTCTGCTTCAGTGTGTGTGCGTGTGTGTGTGTGTGTGTCCAAGCGTGGGCATATATCAGGGAATACAGGGTTTCTAGTAGTTGTCATGCTGTAATGGGATTAGGTGCCTTACACCATAGGACCATTGTAGTGTGTGTGTGTGTGTGTGTGTGTGTGTGTGTGTGTGTGTGTGTGTGTGTGTGTGTGTGTGTGTGTGTGTGTGTGTGTGTGTGTGTGTGTGTGTGTGTGTGTGTGTGTGTGTGTGTGTGTGTGTGCGCGCGCAAAGGTAGTCCATTGGTGGAGCTTTGTCTCTGGGTGTCTCGCTCTGTCCTGTAAACGTAGGGTGTGTGTGTGTTGCATGTGTTCAGAAGTGCTTGACAGAGCATGAAACTTTTCTGAAATGCAGATTTCTTTGCAGAAATCATTTGTCAAGCATATTTTTTTTGTTGGATTTGGTGCGCTGGAAGGGAGTGTGTAAACTCTGCTGTATGAAAGTTGTGTTTTTCTCTTCATGCTTCCTGTTTTTTTTGGCTTGTTTGTTTTTGGCTTTACTTTGTCCTGACCTTGATGGAGACCGTGTTGAATGCAGAAAAAGATCCAACATCCCGTCTGAAATTCTCCTCCCCTTCGCCTTCCCCCTCTTTAACTCTCTGTGCCTGTCTCTAACGCACACACACGCACACACACACAGACACAAACCATGTATGTTCCATTCTTTTTTGATTTTAAAGTCTAATTTTCACCTAGTTAAATTTTGCCTCAAAAAAGGGAGTTTGTGGCACGCTAAGCACTTTTTCTGCCATGCCAGCAGAAACCGGATCTTTGTGTGTGCGTGCGTGTGTGTGTGTGTGTGTGTGTGTGTGTATACATACTGTGTGTGTATGCGTGTGTAAATCGGCGTTCAAAGTGTTGTGAGTTATCAGTGGGATGAAACAGCATTGCTGTAACAATAGGATTAAAGCTGCGCTTATGAAAGAAGCAATTAAATGCTATCTTATCTCATCTGCTTCCAACACCAAAAAGCACTTTCATATTTTCAAGTTTCTCCTCTTCCTCTTCTCTGGAGGCATCTGCAGGTTCCCAGCAGACTGCTGATTGGTGGACGGCCGAACCGTCCTTTCGTCTGATTGGTTGGTTGAATTTGTCAAAGGTGAACGTGCCACGCAACTTTTTACCCACTTTATTCCTTATTCTGCAGCGCTGCTGAAGATGATTGTGACATTTTCTTAGAAGCGTGTGTGTGTTTTGCAGCGCTTGTGCTTCCTGGTGTTTGTGAAGCTGTCCAATGAGAACAGACTTAAGCACATAGGGACCTGATGTCAGAAAGGGATCCTAAAAGTGACGTGGAGACCTAAAAAAACATCAACTTGATTACTGTTTAACTGTCTTAATGTTACTTGTTTGGTTGGTTGATTGAAAACAGTTTTAAAATAAGTTTTGCTCAGCTGTGTGGTGCTCCTGCTGCTGTCTCAGTGTGTTCTGATGGTGAGGTAGCAAAGGGGCTGAGTTCAGGGCTGCTCAAAGCCACATTACGCAACAATAGACAGACAGTACTCTTCACCATATTCGCTCTTACCTCTCCTCCCCTCTGCCTTTCCCACTTTTGCAATGGAAAAAAGTTGCTAACAGGCATATTCACGGCTATTACCTTTAATCATCTTTCAGCTCTTCATCTAGAGTGGCCGGGTGGAGGGAGGATGAGAGAAAAGCAAAGAGACGTAGCGGTGGGAGGGGGGGTGGCTGTGTGATTGAAGAAGGTTTGTCAGGATAATTCTCTCTGATTGGAGTCTGTGTCTCCTCTCTCTCTTGTCGTGAGCATCAGAGCCTCTACTTAACCTTGACTTGGTCAATTTGTCCTCTCTGTTATCCTCCTCTCCTTCCCTCCTCTCCTGCTTCTGTGCATCGGTTCCTGAGTCCGACATTCGATGGTCTGGTTTGGCGAGGAAGGTGGCATCACCCCCGCTGTGGGCATTTTGGCCACTCTCTGCTCCTTACGGTTTGGATTTAAGATTCAATTTAGGAGCTCAGGTAAGGCAGTGAATCATTTTTAATCAGCGAAATTCATCATAGGGATAATAAAGTGTGTGCAGCAGAGTGTGCTCCATCACACTGAATGTGATGACTGGGCTTACTGGAGAAGCTGCGTGCATCCAGCAGCTGATTGCAGTGTTTTCAGCACAAGCCTCTTTGCAGTTGGAGCGTCTCCCAGGGCCGTGCAGATTGTGTTTCACTGACCTGACCCGGCTGCTCTGCAGCTGATGGGCTTTTGGTGAAAGGGGTGGCTAAATTCAATTTGAATCCAGCTGTTTTAGTCTTTGAATATGGAATTGTTTGAGCTTTTTTTTGGCGTACAAATGTGAGGCTAACTGGGTGTCTCCATTGTTGAGCCTCATTTAGAAGTTATCATGAACCTTTGATTGATAATATTTTGGTGCTCACCAACTCAGGAGGGAAATATTAGGCTCTTCACGAGCAAGTTGCTAACTTTACAGTGGGTTTACAAGAATACTCTGCTGCCGCTGCTGGAAACACACTTTATGACAGCACTGAGACTGAACCAAGACAGTAAAAGTTGTGGGCCAGAAAATGGTGAGTTAAAGATTGCTTGAGAAAAACTCTCTGTGCAGCCGTGGAGCTCGACAGTCGGGCTCTCTCTAATTCTCTCTGGGTTCAGCAATGCCAGCAGCCTCTTTCACATTACTCATAGTCATTTGGTCCATTGTTAATATAAAGATATCATTTAGTGCAGCTTTAATGCAGCGTGGACACTGAAACGAAAGTGCACGTGACAAATTTGGCTATAATGCGAAATTAGACTCAAATTTTCAATCGTTTTGCACAGATGTGTACAGTTTGGTCCACCATTCATAAGTGGGATCCATTACCGTGTGCAGTGGCTGTTCTGAGTGCAGTGAGCAGACGTTCCCTGGCTTTTAGGGTCACGAGACAGAGAGCAGCGGAGGCCCTACAGTTACAGATGCCTGCTCGCATTCACGACTGTTCGCCGCCTCCCCCGTGGCTGCCACACAGTCCAGATATCAGCTCGCACACGCAGCGCACAACATGCACTCAAACACACACCGCTCTGTGGATTTAATACATCCCCGATACTGTTCCCATACACACCACACTGGCAGTATTTAACTCCACACATGCACGCACACACACACTGCATACACTTACTGACCCCGGCCTGCATCCCCAGGGGGGTTGCCATGCTATTTAACCACTGCTTTTGTTGCAGGGGTCTATAGCCGAGCCAGGCACACCTTTTAACTTACAAAGACCATTTCAGTTGGAAGCCAGTGGTTACCGAGGCCTGGGGCCACTGTGTGTGTGTTTCATGGTGGGAAAACTAAAAGACTATGATCGGACCCTCCTCAATTATCCAGTTCCTGCTCTTTTCTTTTTCTTTTCCCCCTCCTTCTCTCCACCTTTCTATTCAACCTAAACTCATTCCAGACAAACGGCCTTTAGCTTTGCCTCTTGCAGCGTCCGGCTCGTCTCCCTCAGAGCTGAGCTTTTACTGTCGCCTGAAGAATTGTGTGAATCAACAAATAAAAATAAAAGCAGCCCACTGTGGTGTTTTGAAATGGGGTCGCTATGCGTGCCAGTTAGGAGAACCTTTGCTAGCTTGACTCGCTGGATTGAATCTCCGAGGTGAAACCGGGCCCTGGTTTCAGTGTGTTGCCAGGTGACAGATTCAGCCGGCTCAGTGGACTGCATGTAACGGTAGATGAGTGGTAAGTAGAAGGCTGAAGAATGCTTTTGATATCAAATACCACAAAGCCAAGAAAGAGTCATTTTTCCAAAAGCCAGGAAAGGCCAGGCTCGCCAGGACCAGTTCCAAATGCTGCCGGCACTCACTGAAAACCTGTTAATTTATTATTATGGAAAGCTCTATTTCCCATGGCAACAGGACACAGAGATTGAATCTCGTACATAATGTAAAATCTTTTGAAATCCGGAGGTGCAGCCCTCCTGGCCACTCGGGTTGAAGACCAGAGGCTGACATCATCACATGTGAGGATCTGAAACTGGTTGAATTTATTTAGAGTCCGATTGCTTAGATATTTGATTGTTCAAGCCTTTTCTGAACTCTTTTATTAAAAAAAAAAACAAAAGTGCTCTATTAAAGAAATTATAAATTCAATGACTTTACATGCACTTCAGTAATTTGACAGTAATCAGATTAAGGCAACACTCAGGCTGTTATGTAAAGGTCCTGGTCGGATTAGTTTAGCACATGATCAGTATTAATGTAACCTGATTAATGCTTTTTACTTGCCAATTACTAATCACTAATTTATATTATTATAATAGCAATTTTGAGGCATCAAGCAGAATGGCCTTTTTTTTGTTCTTATCAGCATAGTTTGTGGCAGGAGGCAGTTCTGCCTGCCCAACAGCTATCAGCACACAGACTAAATTAGCAACCAGCTAAAGTGGAACATGTAGTGGCTAAAGAGCCAAATGTTTCCTTCAGGAGTTGCTGGAAACAGAGCTAAAAGCAGAGCAAATATTGGACTTTTGCATGTTTTCTACTTATGGAGTGTATCAGTATTTAAAGTGTTTGCGCAAAAGCTGAAAATCTGGTTGATGCATAGACTAAAAAACACATTATGGCGAGTAATCTAGTTGTATCTTTCATGCAAATGTAGCAAAAGTGCATCTACATAAAAGTCACCCAGAATGTTAAACACCATGTAATGGTCATGAATATTTTCTTTCTTCCTTTTGGCTTCTTTCCGTCTTTGTAGTCCCGTCTGTGTCATGGCTGTCTGCTAAGTTAGGGGGGAGTTCCCCCATTCGTCTGTCTCTTCTCCCTCAGGTCCTCGCACTGAAAGGAACTCTTCTTTTGTCATAAATACTTTGTGTGTGTGTGTGTGTGTGTGTGTGTGTGTGTGTGTGTGTGTGTGTGTGTGTGCGTGCGTGCGTGTGCACATGGACGGGTTGCCGTGACATTTCTATTGAGCTCAAAGCAAAGACAGGGAGTGTTTAGGGCACTAGAAGATCTCAGTGTCTGAATGTGTCACTCTTTCACACTCCACACACTCCATGATCCTGCCTCACCCCCGAGCTTGAAAACTTAGAGCCTCTCTTTGTGTTACATCTTGCTGGTCCGTCATTGTACGGGATTTCATTCCTAGCTAATGATCACTGCATTGACTTCCTATCATAGAAACACAGTCAATGGGCTTTTTTCTATAAAAAAATGACAAGATATTTGAGATGCAAACAGGGCTAGGTTTGCACCCACACACACACACACACACACACACACACACACACACACACACACACACACTCAAACAACCCTGACTATGTATTCTCGGCACTGATCAGACGTTTGTTCCCTGTGGGTTTAAAGTGAGACCTGGCTGGTTTGGTGTCAGAGGAAAGGTATTTTCATTCAGGCGGGGGCAGGGGAAGGTGTGGAGTGTTTGCATGAACACACACTCAAGTCTGGTCAGCCGGTTTGTGTGTTAGCGCGCACGTATGCATCTCTTTTTGATCATCAGCACAAGAAAGGAAAAAAATCCATTAACGAGTATTTCTTTTAATATCTGCAGCCTCGTTAAGGGCTTGCTTTCACCAGCCTCATTTTCATTTCCACTCTCTTCTGATTCTTCTTAGTCAACAGCTGATTGGCCCGAAAGTCTGTTGCGTGCACGTTTGCATTCAGTTATGCTGCCTTATGTGTGGGGGTCTCCTACAACCTTCAAATGAATGTGCCAACAGAAAGCCCGTGGTGTCGGTGTGTGTTGCTATTTAGTTGAAGCTCTTACCCGGGCAGACCCATAATGGTGTTTCTAGTTTGTTTCTGTCAAATAAAGTGTTTACATGGTCTTATTTCCTTTTGAAATGAGGAGAGAAAACTACATATGTACATCCAGAGAATTCTCCCAGTGTTTACTGCTAATGTGAGCGAGAGCTGGCCGTGCCTGTGAGCTCGCTGGCCGCCATGCAGGGCCGTCGCCGAGCACTCTGCACTGTCTTTCCAAGCTCTATTCATTAATTCATTTCTTATTGGGACAGAGATAACAGGATTAGTGCTCCAAGCATCCAGGAGTCAGCAGGGAGGGAGGGGGACCCTTTAACCCTCTTCCCTCCTGCAGACAATGGCTGTGTGCGCGCGCGTGTGTGACTGTGTGACTGTGATTGTGTGGGTGTGTGTTTGTGTCCTTGCCAGATGGGACCAGTGCTTCTTCCAACTAAGAAAATCAGCAACTCACACACACACACACACACACACACACACACACACACACACACACACAGAAACACACACGCCACATTCTCGAACTCTCGTCCTCCTTCTGGTTTGTGTCCAATCATCCACTTCTCTCTTTTGTCGACTGGCTTCCAGCAGGGCTGTGTTGACAAAGCCAAATATCAGAGTGTTTTTGACCAAACGCTGTCCTTCATATTGTCGATACTACGATGATATGAATGCATTGCAAGTGCAAATTTTAAGGCGTCTTTGTAATAACCACATTTTACTGCCGTTATCCCATGATCATTCTTATGGGAAGCAAACGTGTCCTAGCGTCTCAGTCATCTTACGATCCTACATGTGGCTCTTTCTTAAAACGCTGTGTCAGAGCAGGTCTCCCCTTTTGATCTTCACTTTGCTCTCCATCGCTCCTCTTTTACAGCAGCGTCTCCTCCCCTTCTTACTCATCCTCCTCCTCTCTCCCACCCACCCTCCCTCTGTTGAGACAGAGGCTATTGCCTCCTCTCACTGTTACTGTGGAGAAACCGGCAGCATGCGTCCCAGGAATGCAAGCAGACACACATTCCCACGCACGCACACACACACTCGCTCTCAACCACCCGGTGCCCTGCCAGCTTTGCGGGTCATTGTATTTGGCACGTGGCCACTATCTCTCCTACTTTGCGCATACATACACACACACACACACAAAACACACACTCGCCCCTTGCCTGACTCCTGGTTTGGCAGACAGCTCCTGCTGAGTAAGGAGGCCCTCGCTCTCTTTCTTTCTTCCTCACTCACTCTCTCTTTTTGTACCTCTAGTTTCTCTCAGACCAGCCTTCTCTCCGTCTGTGTTCCCTTTCTGTCCACACAGTCGTCTCATTTCACCTCTTCCCACATATTTACACGTCCTCAACCTGCAGAGGAGTAAGCAAACCAAAGGCACTCCCATTTTCACCCATTTTCCTGACGCCAGCACCCGTCCTATCAAATCCTTCCAAAGGGTTTACTGTCAGCCGTATTGCAGCATCGCTAAGCCACACCGCATGCTTTTGAATTGACACGTCGTAACTGGATGCGAAGATTTACCTTTGGCCATTAGTCATGTCTTTATTCTCCTGCTGGCTGTAATGTCTCAACAGCAAAGAATTAGAGGTGGGGCATCGGGGATTCATGCAGCTACATTTAGCCTTAAGGTATAGACAATGTTTCACAATGGCGGGTAGTGTATGGCCAGGCTTGTCCAATCCCCCTCATAGTGACTCATTCATTACAGATGTTGGCTGCTGCAAAAACAAGAGAACAACTACATGAACTGGGGTGAAACCTTGAATATACACTGACTGCTTATGCTCAGATTTAGCAACACTTTGGTTACTTACTTACTTACTTCGGTTACTGTGTCACAACTTTGACCATTGTTCGAACTCATGCACGCCAAGCACACTGGCTGTTCATTAAGGGATATGTACATTGAATGACGTCTGAGTCACTGGGACAAGCGTTAAGCTGTTTGCTTACTGTAAACCGTACAATGACTACTGTTCTGTAAGCTATATAGATAATAACAGTATTTAGAGCCTAGTAAAAAAAAAAAAAAAAAAAAAAAAGCGTGGCAGGCGGTGTGTTCTTTACAACCACGATTGAGCTTACACTCGCAGAGAGGTTGGTCCTGGTATGAGAAATATGGTCGAACTCCCTCCAGCTCATTCTTTAGCACATTTGGAGTGTAGGAGGACGAATATTTTAGGGCTCTCCTTCAAGGAACCCTGATGTCTGTCTTTTTTTGCTTTGTATTCCATGATTAGAGGTGATTTTTCCATTGGGACGATGCTAACAATGCCAACTGGTAGCATATAGATGTTATTCTAAATTGCCTAAAGGTGCTTTGGACCTAGACAATCTTCTGTCCTCCCTTATCAAGCCTTGACCTGGACATCTAAAGGTCTGATGTACCTGCAAATCTAATTCTTGTTTATTGAACACTCAGTCAAACCCAGTTGTATGACGCTGAACACCTGATAGTGGTTTTAGTCTTATTTCTAACAGCTCTTACTGTTTCCTTCACAGATACTAGTGGTGACCAGCGGAGATTTAGTCTAGAGATCAGTGGTGTTTGCACTGGTCTGCACGCTCTTCCACCCAAAGCCATAAACATCTGCAATTGCACAAATTACAGCTGGTACCACTGCTGAGGCCGAGCCTGCAGTCGCACTGATTGCCCGTGGCGCCTTGCAGGTGATTGGCATGTGATCTGTGCGGCCATCAGTTTTAATCAGCAGCTGATCACACAACAATCTTCTTTTGTTTAGGAACAATGTCTTTGATAATGCGTTATCTGCTTCTCAGTGGGTGGCAGTTCCAGGAAATATGCAAGACAAACATTGTGCATGTACAGTATGCTGATTAAGCTGTGGCAACCGTGTCTCATTGATTCTTTTCTGGGAGTGCCGTACTGTCATGATGTATGTACCCACATTTCAAAATAAAGATACTGTTATGGACTTGTAACAGTATGGCCTCATGGCCACAGTGGAGTTGCTGATTCCATACTGAAGCCATAACACTGATACACAGCCTGGAGTGAGGAAGCGTAAGAAATGATAATAGCAAGTGAAATTGACGTGTCCTTATAGTTACATACGCATTAGTAAATCCATTTCACAGCAATCACGAGACGAGGATTTGTCAGAAGATGGATTGCGATAATAGAAAGTGTTTGCATTATTGAGTGGTGTTCATCCTTCATTAAGCTGGAACTTGCCTGGCCCTGACTCACAAGTTCAAATTAGTTTTCTGAGCCCATAAACACTTAACTACCCAGCACTACACTTGAGGTAAAAGCCTGTCCCAAATATTGGTCCAGCTCATTCCACAGGCGCCAGCTGAGCCTCGTTCAAGTTCCTCTGTGTTTCTTTTCCCACTCTTGTTTCCAAGATGAAAAGAGGATCCTGTTGTGTTTGTGTGCCGTAGCCTGGCGCTGCCTCTTTTCACTGGGATCTGATGAACAGAACTTGTTTTAAGTGTCTCGCCTCTCCAGAGCTACACTTTCCTTTAAACGTACCTGAGAAGAGAGGGCGAAATGTGCTTGTGTGTATGTGTGTATACATCTGTGTGTCTTTACGTCTGCATGTGTATGTCTGTGTGTTTCATTGTCATACCAAGGACAAGCGGGCTTGTCCCGTGCCAAGTGGTGCCAAGCCAGCTGGCTGTCGCTCATGCTTTTGTTTTGCGCTATGCTCTGTATTCAGCCCACGACACACATTGTTGTGAAGAGCCTTTCGCTCGCTCTCCCTCCCTCGTCCCCTTTTGTGTGTGTCTGTGTGTGTTTGTCTTTATGGCACTGACCTTGATGTGGGGAGAAAACTAGTAACATGAGTGGGCCAATAGAGAGAATTAGAAATTAAATGCTGCTACATGTAAGTATCTACTTAGTATTCACTTTAGTGTGACTTTGGACGTACAGTAACCCTGGTTTTCGTCTGTTGTTACACCAAAGAGGTGAAGGGCCGCAGCTTGGCGTCATACTGAGAACCTGCTCATGACTACTGCTGCCTCACATCTCATGGGGGACTGGAAATATTGTCAAAATGGTCATTTAATACAATTCATACAATTCATCTGTCAAGTTGAAGTTAGTTTATCTCTAAATAAGTTAATGCTACGTTCAGTAGCAACTAATTTTGGTTGGGAAGATCCTGCCTTTTTTTGACTGACTTCCTGACTCATCGGGCTAAATCACAGAAGCTTGGTGAGGTTTGGATTACTTGCAGGGTTGGTCAGTAAACTACTGTTGCTGGTGAGTTAATGCTAACTCAGCCAGCCGTCACTCACAATAGCTGTCTGAGCTTCTTTCTATTTTGTCCGTGCTTGGCCATTTGCTTCCCTTTTTTCTCTCTCAGCTCGCTAACTGAGAGCAAGCGTGGCCACGTGGCTGCTCACAGAACGAGTTCCCAGTTTATTCAGAAGAGGAATTCGTACCATTGACTGCTCTCTCTTAACCGTCTGCTAATCATTCCCCTTTTGTGGAGCAGTTAATATTACAGCAGAGAAGATTATATAAAAGTGGATGATGACGCAGAGCTAATAAGCAATGAGAGCCTCCATCGTTCCTCAAACGTCAGCACGGTCAAGACAGGTTGCTGTTGTTTAGGAGTGCGCATTTGCATATCAAAGTTCACCAAGGCTGAGGGTTTAGATATGTTATTCTCCCACTCATCATGGTGAGTCCACTGGAATTCATTGATTCATTCACCCTTTAAATGGTGGTGGGACCAGGCCCTCAAACTCTGCTGACCTTGAACGAGTCAGGAATCAACCATTGTTGTGTATGACAGAGGGAGTTTATGATCACTTGTCCTTTGTTAAACTGTGTGTGTGTGATAGACAGGTAGATCCTCTTTGTTATGTAACTGTCATATTTTGGAAGCCTTTTCACTGAAAGCTTTGGCAGCTCCACTTCAACATTCGTGCCAGAGAAACACACCGACTTGACTGACTTGAAGTCACTGGCAGATAGTGTCTCAAAAGAAGTTGATTGGCTGGTTCTCCCCTGTGGTGACCCATGAGAGGATGTGTTTTAAGAGTCTATTCATGAATATTCACGAACAGAATCCAACCCCTCAGCCCCCTTCACCCCTCCCCACCTCCTGCTGCCTCATGTGTCCAAAGCTGTTTTAAAATCTACATAATTTGGGTTGAAGTGCCTTTCAAATGGCCTTCCCTGTTCTGACACTTTCCGGAAACAAGGGAGAGACACACTTATTAATCAGGCTCCCATTGTGTGTGTGTGTGTGTGTGTGTGTGTGTGTGTGTGTGTGTGTGTGTGTGTGTGTGTGTGTGTGTGTGTGTGTGTGTGTGTGTGTGTGTGTGTGTGTGTGTGTGTGTGTGTGTGTGTGAGATGGAGACAGACCAGCAGAGATAGGTGGCTGCAGAGGAAAACCCACAGCAGTGAGGAGACACAGAAGAAGAGAAGAAGTTGTGCAGAGTGTGAGAGAGTGAAACAGACAAAATGACATGAGGAGTCATGCTGCATTCACATTGTGGTTTACAAAAGCTAAACTGGTTGGCATGGCGAGATGTTGATCAGCCACAGCGGCAACCATTGTGGTTTTGCAAAACAAGATGTTCAACTATTTGATTTACATGTATGCAGTCACAGGCATTCTCGACCGTGTCTCACTGCTGTTAGAGACAGTTTGAGTGTTTTATCTTCACTGGGAAAGACAGCGAGGCCAACAGGATGCTTAGTGCCACAGATTTCATCCCATCACGTCTTCTGTCACGTCCTTTCTGACAGTCAACCTTGCCAGAGTTTAGCATCATCTTCCAGTTGAAAACCATTAACGCTGCCGTTAAAATTGCCACATACTCAGCACTGGCACAATGTGAATGTGCACCATCTGGCATTAAATGAGTCTTCGCTGTGCACGTTGGGATAGGCTTGCTCTCTCCATGCCAAAATGAAGAATCTTGAGCATATGACTCCCTGTCATGATGTTTCCTTTGTCGTGCCGTTCTCCTGGTCCCCCTCTCCTTGACTGTCAAATTTGTGCTATGGCTGATCACGTCTTGGAGCCTCACCATGCCAAAATTGCATTCACGCCTGGTTTTGATCCTTTTGTTGCAGCCCCAATCAATAGACACGTGTTAATGCCAGAAACAAACAAAAAAGAAAAAGGTCTGGATGGACGTCGTCCAACATTTCCACTGGAAGCCTCCACAGGATCTGAATACACCCTCATCAGACTCCATTCACCGACAGCAGTGACTTAAATGAGGTGTATTGAAGCCAGATAGACATAATGTCCAATTAAATCAAACTTTATTATTGTGTTTTTTCTGTAATCAAGCTTGTATTAACAACATGGAGACTAATGGGCCAGTACGCAAAATTCATATCAACATCAAAAAGCACGTCTAGGTTTCAAGCTTGGGGCTTCACATTTCACTTCAGCCACTTCTTGTTGGGCCATGAAGTTTCTCTTTCTGGGGTTTTCCTCCAGTAGTTAGAATACCTGAATAAGCTTTGCTCAGTAGCAATCAGAATGATATCAAAATAAAACCCTGTGCTCGGTATGTGCTCGAAACAAGCTAGTTCATGTGACGTCCCGTTCCATTGTGTCTGAAAAGTGCTAATAGCTGTTTCAAATGGCCACACCAAAGGCACAGAGGCAATTTTGCTGAAAGAAATCACTGAAGTGTAAAAGAATGTAGGTCTAGGTTGCTTTTCTTTACGTGACGTTTCACAATAGCAGTTTTCAGTGCCAGGGGGGAAAAAACAGGAAGCAGAGAATGATTGACAAGTCTGGGCACTTCATTTTTGTCAAAAAGAGGCTGGTTTGGGGTCAGATCAGCAAATATAGAGATTTTAAGGATTTTAGTTGTATTATGTCTTTGCTGCAAACTGCAAAGAGGTTCATGCTACTTTGAAACAAAGAGAAACTTGTTTGACTATGCTTGGTTCTATAATATCAACATATAAACCTGCATTCATTGATTTTGCATCATATAAAACCAAAACAATGAGCCGAAAGACATTAAAATGCTCTGTAGAGGGCCAGTTGACTGAAAATTCACCATGATGGACCACTGTCATATGACACATTGTTATTTTTTCCATTGCTACGATAAAAATATACATTTCTGCAGCTTTAATTGTCCTGTTACAAAGGTATATATATAAAAAAGGCATTTCAGAGAAGCATGAGTGGGATAATCATTTGGAGGAGCTTTGCGTACAGATGAAAACCCCAGCACACCAGCAGCGCACATGTACTGAATATCCAGTACAGTCACACACATACCCACACACACCCATACTGTAGCCTCAGGGTTGTTGTTACTAGCCCTTCATTGTCCATACAGAGAGGATTGGAAGGCTTACTGTTGGTTCAATCTCAAGCCGTCCATGCACTGTGTGAATCCAGGCTATTGTGATGGGATGTGACGTGCGTGCATGCGTGTGTGCATGCGTGCGTGTGGTGCTGAGCCAGGCCAACGAGTGCAGCCCAATCCCCCCCCTATCTGTCTATATTACCAACTGAGTAAATAAATAAATGACTGAGCTCCTCATCATGAATAAAAATGCATCCAGTAAAAAATGGTTTATTTTAAAGTGCTTTAAAGATGAGAGGGAGAAGAGGAAAAAGAGCAACTGAATGACTGAAAAGACTAAGTGAGAGAATGGTTGGCCTGGTATTGTGTGTCCCCTAGTGTTTGTCATAAAGGTCTCTCTCCCTCTCTCACCCCAGCCGTGTGTGTGTGTGTGTGTGTGTGTGTGTGTGTGTGTGTGTGTGTGTGTGTGTGTGTGTGTGTGTGTGTGTGTGTGTGTGTGTGTGTGTGTGTGTGTGTGTGTGTGTGAGAGAGAGAGAGAGAGAGAGAGAGAGAGAGAGAGAGAGAGAGAGAGAGAGAGAGAGAGAGAGAGAGAGAGAGAGAGAGAGAGAGAGAGAGAGAGAGAGTCTGACTGAATGGATGTCTAGCGATTGGAAACCTTTTCTTTTGTAATCTCAAGTCTGTGCCAGAGAGCATTGTGGAGCATTGTTTACCAGCCTCCCCCCTCCTTTGTTCTGCTTGTGTGTGTGAGCGTGCGCGCGCATGTGCACGCATCATGTGTGTCCTTGTGTGACAGTTGACATTATCAGATGATTGCTCCCACAACTTGTCAGAGACTTGCGTGTGCGTGTTTGCGTGTGCACGCACATGTGCGTCTGTGTGTGGTTGTGTACATGACAGCTGACATTATTGGATCATCACAATTGTGTGTGTGTGTGTGTGTGTGTGTGTGTGTGTGTGTGACAGTTGACATTATTGGATGGCTGTGTGTGTATGTGTGTGTGCACTTGATTATTTTCCATTCAGAGTGGCCTGTGGTTTGACAGGATGCTCTTAATGTGTTTAAATTACAAAGCTGGACTAAACTCTGTCTGTATCCTCACACTGCACCTCAGTGGGTTTTAGTTTGACGGTTAGCTTTGGAAACCTCAGCGGTACTTTTTGATGGCGTGGTTTTTGTTGACTGTCATTGCTCGTTTCTCCCCATTTTCAAAGTGGCAAAACAAGCTGGCTCTCATCATATTTCTACTTAAAAAACACAATATATATATGTGACACTGGCCGAGGATGATTACAGATGAAAACAGCCATAAAGCTGCTTTAAAAAGGACACTTGATGTCAAGGGTTAATCAGTTGTTGAAGAGATCCAAGAGTGAAGTAGAGGATGTTTGTGGACTCCACAGTTCAGACTGAAACCAGCACTGTGTTTTTACAAATGTAAGGGGTTGCGATGGTGAGCTCGTGTTGCTACAGGTAACAGAACAAGAAATGAGAAAATAAAATCCCATCCAGAAGTGCAATTTGAGTTGTGCGTCCGTGAGTTTGAAGGCTTATCAGAAGCTGAAAGGAATCTGCAGCTCTTGAAAGTTTGTCATGTTTTATCCCCCGTAAAACAGAAACATGTCCAAAGAAATTTCTCAGAATCGCGGCCTTGAATGTGTTTGACTGGTCAGCTCAGTGCATTGCCTCAAGACGTCTCATTGAGTCGTGCAACCCTGAAATGCCGGTTTGAACGCGGCCTAACAGTAAATCAAGCTGGTGGTGCAGCCTGACTGCAGTGACAGATGCTCTCATGAGAAATAAATAAATGAACCCCCACTGGAAAATAAAGCTCACTTTGTTAAGCTTGATCCCGGCTTTAGATCGCAGATTCAATGGAGTAGACATGTGGTGTAATGCTGTAGTGGCTTTGTGAACGGAGCTTGTGTCACACTCTGCCTGTTTGGTTACTTTGGTTATGTTGCTTGTTGCAGATATGGCGAGTTCACTTAATGATACCAAGTCTCTGCTCTTCAAGCACACCACACCTCCTCCATCCATCCTCCCCCTCCAGTAGCTGCTCTCCTCCCTCTCCCATGGCTTCCTCCACAAGGCCTCCTGGCTGCGGCCTGCCTGCCAGCCGCCTCTCATCCATTGTGGGCTAACAATGGCAGGCGAGGCCCCAGCCTCGAGGCCTACCGCCTGGGTCTTAAAGGGGGTATTGTGGGTGGGCGGGGCTTGGAGGGGAGGGCTGTGCTTGGTGCTTACCCCTGAAAGGCTGACTCTATGGGGACAGCCAGAAGGGTGGCGGGAGGGGGCAAGAAAAAGCAGGTCACGCCCAGATTAAAATTCAATGTATGCCCCATGTACGACTGTCTGCCTACGTCAGCAAGCTGGCCTTGGTGTGTGTGTGTGTGTGCAGGGAGGCAGGCGAGGGGTGCTTGGACTGGGGGTTTTTAGGGTGCCTTGCTAGCTCGCCAGTTGACATGGTGAGCGAGAGGAAGGGGAGGAAGCTAAAGCTAGAAATTGGAGCGACAGGAATAAAAACACAATAGGGGAGTGAGGAGAAGTGTGTGTGTGTGTGTGTGTGTGTGTGTGTGTGTGTGTGTGTGTGTGTGTGTGTGTGTGTGTGTGTATAGGAAAAAGGAGGAGGTAGTAATCAGAGTGTCTGGCCCTCTTCATTGCTCTGCTTCAGCTGTTTTGAGCTCAACACACCTCCAGGGTGTGTGTGTGTGTGTGTGTGTGTGTGTGTGTGTGTGTGTGTGTGTGTGTGTGTGTGTGTGTGTGTGTGTGTGTGTGTGTGTGTGTGTGTGTGTTGCAGGGGGGCCTTCTTAATGGGGCAGCAGTAGCGTCATAATGCATGCTAGACAAAGCTGATTTGGTGATGCATGCTTCCTTTGTGTTGGTGTTGCATTTAGGGGGGGTCTCTGTAATACACACACATGCACATACACACAATCCAATCCCCCTCTGTTTTGGGCCCCATCCCCATATGGTGGCTTGGCTTGATGAGAGCTTGATGAAGTCAACCAAAAGTCCCCCACCCGTGTGTGTGTGTGTGTGTGTGTGTGTGTGTGTGTGTGTGCGCGTGTGTGTGTTTCTGTGCAAATCTGTGATTGCTTTTCAGCTAATGGATAAATGAGAGTTTCACCCTTGCAGAGCTATTGTGCGTGTGTGTGAGAGAGCGAAGGGGCATGTGTGGATCGTCAGCTTGTATATTGGCTTGCAAGCTGTTTTCATTATATTTCATTATTCATGTTTCATGCATGATTGTGCAAGGAGAGCAGTGATCAGCTCTGTAGGGGTGGAGGCTAATCAGGGGGTGGAAAGGTTTCTAAACTCAGACATGCAGACGGTCCAACAAAACCACAAATGTCACGACCTTTCCAGTAGATGAAATATTTCCCAGAAAGAATAGAAGAAAATTTCAATGGAAGTGGAACCAAGGCATCACATAAAACCTACAGGCAGTGTTTATTTTCAGATTTGCAGGAACCTACAGTGCCAGCAGGGATTGAACCGAGGCCACGTCTGAAATTTCTGCTGCTTTTGTTTAATATGAACCCCGGAGAGACTAGCTGTTACTATGGTAAAGGGGCAGCCAGATTAACCAGTAAACCAGCAGCGTTTATTTTCGCTCCCCTGCGTGTGCCGAGAATCCAAACTGCGATTCACCTTTCACAAATTTTAACATCTAAAATTAACTGTCTGTCTGAGTTGTAAGTCAGAAAGTGTTTCCGCTGCTTTCTTTGGCAGAATGAAGCTGAGGCACACACTGACATCATGAAATATTGTTGACATGCTGTACTGAGGCCACTTTGAACCACTGCAGAACTTCAGAAAGCTCCTTAATTATTCACATTGCGTATTTTTTGCTAATTTTGTGCGCTTGTGCAGCCTGTCTGCCTTCAGAGGCTCTACCAGAGTGTGTCATCTGCCTGACAAGCCTAGGTCAGTATTCACTTACTGGAAAATGTCCCTGAAGTTACTTTTGTTCCCCCTTCAGACGTCGCCGTGGCTGTTTCATCAGATGTTTGCTTTTAGCTGCGCAGTAAACAAAAACTCTGATTAATAAAGCTCAATTTCATTTCAAATGTTCTGCTTTGTGCTCGATTGTGTTTGTGCACAAACTACAAATGCTCGGCTTTGTGCCTCCTTCGTCTGTGTGAGTACACAAATGGCGTCAGAGCGAGCTTTTTCTCTCCTTTATGTTTTTGCTGCTACCTCGCCGTTCCTTGTGTTGTGTCCGCCAACTCAGAATGGAGCCATTTTGTCTCCTTCAGTTCCTGAAATGAAATATAAGCCTCTTAAATGCATACTTATCTTGCCCTGCAGACTGCGCTTGAAGAGCAAACGCGCACATGCCTGCACGCACACGCACACACACACACACACACGCTAACTAAAGAGGCATTGTGATGCCAGCCCTTGTTGTTCCTAAGACGGCGGCTGCATGCATGTGGCAGATGGTTGTTCCTTTGCTTTGCATGCCGCCATATTAAACAAAAACCATGGCTAAGGCCACGGCTGGTTTAGGAAAAGGGCAAAGTGCGAGAGAGACAGAGAAAGAAGAGACAAAAGAGCAGCAGAGGGAGAGACGGAGACAACAGGCCTGGCATACGTAAACACAAGCAGGAAATCCATGTGTGTAAATGTGCATATGTGTGTGCATAACCGCATTAACATTGCATGCATTGCTCGCACAGATGCATACGGACAGACACACACAAATTAACACACAAACATAACCAGAACACACACATATATTCCAGATGAATGGTTTGCCGCAGGGTTGGATCTGTACATGGAGCAGATATCGTGTGTGTGTGTGTGTGTGTGTGTGTGTGTGTGTGGTTTCATGTGTATGGATGGTTATGCTAACTGAGGAAAAAAAATGTTGTTGCATGTGTAAATATGTGTTCATGTCTTTGGTGAGACGATGTATTGGTAATTGGAGGTTAAATCCAGTGGATTGACCTTTTCCAGCTGTCTGCTCCTTTCACATGCCTATGTGTTGGTGTGTGTGCCTTGCTAGTGTATGTGTGTCTGTGTCATATTATGGTTTTGTCTTCTTCAGCGGGGAGGAAAGGTAGTGAGACGCTGACATTTGGGGTAATTTCAGGTTTGTCTCCTGCACTTGTCCCAGTTTTAGTCCCAGTCATGCTTCCAGCTCAGACAGCTCAACACTCCACTGAATCTCCATGAAAGCTTTGCAAAAATATATAATTAAAAAAATACATTCAATGGTAAACAAGAAATCACATCCAGTCTCAGGCTGCCAACAAATGTTCGAGATGATGAGCATACAAAGTCCTGCAGCTTTTAGCTTAATTGTAAGGTTTTAGACAAAAATTATGCCTTTGCTAACATCAAATGTATGTTAACTGCAATGGCAACCGATTCCCATGACATGTCTCTGTCAGCTGGAGACACAGAGACGGAGAGAAATGCAACCAAAGTGAAAAAGAAGAGTTATCAGACGCCTTCACTGGCACGTCCATGTAAAGATCGTTGAACAGGTCAGACATATCATCAAACTGATCATTGCCTGCTGATTGAAGCTAGTTGTGTGTGACGGTGTGAGCAGAGCTGCCTGTGATGTAATTCCTGCATGTGTTAGCATACGTCTGTCAGGTGAACAGGTGGGACATATTAACGAGAACATGTACGTTTTCAAAGAGCCCAGAAGCTAACTGGTTGTCTCATGCTAAGGAAAGCTAGCCTGTGTGACATTTCACACTCTAGATGTGTGTGTGTGTGTGTGTGTGTGTGTGTGTTTGTGAGACAGGCATACATAAGCTGTGTTACTCTTTGTGCTAACATCAGATGTCCCACAGGGCATGTGCAGAAAGTTAAACCTTTCTCAACTAACTACTCTCACGTCACTTGTCGCTGAGTGTCTCCGTGTGAAGCCGCTCTCGCATCTCGTTGCTTCCTGTCTCTTTTGAATACACCATTAATTTGTCTTAGTCTTAGAGGAGGGATGTCAAACCTGGTCCAAGCCGTCTAGCAGACAATTAACATAGGCTTTATCACCTGCAGGGGTTTGACACGGGTCTCTTTCTGAGTATTTGCAGCTTGATAAATTGCTTCTGCGTGTCTCTTTGTCAGTGTGGCCAGACAAGGCTGCAGCACAATAATGCCTCTACACTGCAAACAACAGGCCAGAGCACAAAACACGGCCTTCTTATCTCTAATTTAGCCTTGGGTGAGCAGGGTTTACACACAGTGGAGAAAGGACACCGTCTGTGTATGACACACACATACCAAGGCCCTTTAACTCTGCTTCACTTCAACCCAGCTTCAGCTTTGTGTTCCATATAATGCGCTTCTCATTTTTGTGAGCGAGCGTTTCTGCTCTCTGCGCTCTCAGATTTTCGGTCCTGTATTCGGCCGCAAAGCTGAAAAGCAGCATTTATGGCTTTTCTCGTCACCAAATAACCTTCATTCTAGTGTCGCGCGTGCTCACAATGGCATGAATCAACCAAGTGACTCTCTATTAAGAGCAGAATGTATGCATGTCTTGAATTGGACCACTTTGGCTTTCAGGTTGTGTAGCTTGCTTTCAGATTAGACAGATGAAGTTCTTGATTGAATTTCAGACGGCGTCAGGCAACCGGTGCCGTCCCTTCCTCCATCCGTCCCTCGGTGCTATTCAGAAGCTACAGCTTTTATCTCGTGCACGATGCCTGTATGTGTGTGTGTGCACGTCAAAAACAGGACGTACCAGCCCTTATATGTTCCTCCTCATTCTAATAATTTTGATCGTCTTTGTCCATCTCTTAATCTCTCTTTAGCGAGAATTTTGCTGAACGCAATCTTCCTTTCAGAGTAATCTTCCCTCCCTCTGAATTTCTTCTCTCCGCTTCCTCCATTTTTTTTCTCTTGTTGCCCTTTTCTCAGTCGGGTTGGGAACATGGGGCCAACACGTCAGCCCTTTACTGATTTCCACCCGTGTCAGCTCTGTCAGATCTGCAGTTTTCCCCTTTCTCCTTGTTTTTCACAGTGACACATCAGCTGAAAGGGACTTGATTAAAACCTTTCTCTCCCATCTTTTTCTCTTTCTTCCCCTTTCTCCCCCCTCTCCCCGTCCTCTCCTCCCCCGTCGCAGGAGAATGGGGCAAATCAGGGAATCAATTCAGTGTAATCATGACAAATGAGTCCCGGCGGTTAGCAAGGATTTTTTGTGCGCGTGTGTTCGGAACAGGGCTGCTGGGAAATCACAAATGAATCAATCAGCTGTTATCGCATCAGCAAACACTGCAGGAGGGAGGGATTGAAGGATGGATGGATGAATGATGGATGGATGGATAGATGGATAGGCAGAGGGGAGGAGAAGATTCAGTGTACTCGGTGTGTGTGTGTGTGTGTGTGTGTGTGTGTGTGTGTGTGTGTGTGTGTGTGTGTGTGTGTGTGTGCACGTCTGCTGTGCAGAGATAGATGGCTGATTGAATACAGGGCCATGTGGGTGTCTGTGTGTGTGAATGAGAGCAGGCAGGGGGGTGCTGTGTAAACCTTGGAGCTGTCAGAGCAGATGGGAGATGGGAAGGCCTGCAGGCTGCGAGGGAAGTGTCGGCTGCTGGAGGAGGATGGATCTGCACGAGGCTACTTTTGGAAAGGGGCAGCGAGATAAGAGCAGAAAAAAGGTGGTGGTATGATTTTTTTTTTCCTGACTGGATGTATTTCTGCTGAAGATGCAGATTCTTGATCAAAGTAAATAGTAATGAGTCATTGACGTAGACAGACGAGCATAAAGAGTGAGGAGACTGAGTGTCTGGCTCACTGGGGGGGATGAACATCATACACACTCGTTATACTCCCCCCCCCCCCCCCCCCCCCCCCCCCCCCCCACACACACACACACACACACACACACACACAGGCGCACACACACTGTAATGTTTGTGTTGTACAGGTCAAGGAGGTGAGTGTTTGTATGTATGGAGCTGTAAGCAGCAAATGGACCTCAGCCATCAAATCGCCAAATCATCTTTTTCAATTTGCAATTCATTTATGTTGCTTTACCAAACGGAGGACGTGGTGATGCTGTGTGGGCATCAGAATGAAGGAGTGGCTTTTGGCAAAGTGTGTGTTGTGTAGGTGCAGCTCTGTGCCGAAGGTAGATGAGTGGAATCAAAGATAGTCTCTTCCTCAACTTTAAAATCCACCTTAAGCGGCAGGTTTTGTCTGCCTGTCTGTGAGGCCTGTGGTGAGGCTTTGGTTGAATAAGACTATGGTTTACGTGTGTGTGTATGTGTGTGTGTGTACACGCACACTTTGGCTCACTGCCTGGCTCCATCTCCCCAGCTGATTAGGGGTTAATGGCCTATGAGCGTGGGGAGCTATCTGCGTCCTGATTGGCTGACTGGCCTCTGTGTGGGCGGAGTTGCCATCGAGTGACAGATGGTGTACAAGGAGGGAGGGAGGGCACTGTGTATGTGTGTGTGTGTGTATACATACATATATACATATACATATACATATAATTTATTTATTTATAATTATATGGAGCGAGGGGGTCTGAATGGCGGCTTCTCTGTTGTCATTTCTCATGTTTTTATTGTTTTGTCAGACTTTGTGGTTTTTTCACGCACGTCATTAACTACTGTGCTGCGGGATTTTACCTGCTTACACACACGCATCCATAAATAGCCATTGTACACTGTCAAGTCCTAACCACATGCATTATTATATATTTTGATTGAAATGAAAATAATCCAGATTAAAAACAAATCCACGTGCACAATCTGAATTCTGGTATTTGACAGGAGAGGTGGGGAAAGCATTGTGGTTTGTTTTTTTTCGCCTCTCTCACTGAACAGCATCAGAATGAGGATTATAGCTGGAGTTTGAATGCACACAGCTCTCTGTGCACCTCTAAATGATGTGTAGTGCACACAGTGAACGTGTTGTTGTTAATAACCACAAACACACACACGCACACACTTTCTTCTGCATGAAAGATGTCAGCGGCAGACGGTCTGTGCGTGTGTGTCTGCAGATCTTCAGGGCAGGCGTGCACACCTCATCAGAACAGAGGAAAAGACATGATACACACATAAATGCATACACAAGGCCATGTGATTTTCCCTGAGGATTAGGCCAGATCATCACATGTGGCAGCACTCCCAGTTTACACACATCACACCCCTAATTCACCTTTGTTACTAATTCATCGGTTTTGACAAACACGTCCAATAGCCTGCTATATAGCAGCACAAAGAGCGTGTGTGTGTGTGTGTGTGTGTGTGTGTGTGTGTGTGGCAAACAGGGAGAGATTGGTGATATCTACTGTGAATATCACCGACTAGTTTGTGTTGTTTCGTCACTGTGGCATTAAGAACAAAAGCAGACAGGCTCTGAAAAGGTTGTTTTGTTCACCGTGTTTACGTACGTGTGTGTGTGTGTGTGTGTGTGTGTGTGTGTGTGTGTGTGTGTGTGTGCGTGCGTGTGCGTGTGCGTGCGTGCGTGCAGACTGTCTGATGCAGTGTCTTTTTATCAAGTGTCATTGCATCCCCATCTGCTGAAGACACACTGTCTCCTTCAGCCCTTATACACACACACACACACACACACACACACACACACACACACACACACACACACACACACACACACACACACACAGAGGCACTCTGTATGCAAGTGTGTACAAAGAAGGTACAGTTCTACTCTGAGCCTTTGAGTGTTGAATCAACAAACTTTGGGACTACATATCAGTTTGATGAAAGGAAGAAAGAACTTACTCAATGGTTGGAGTACCTCAAGGTTCCGTCCTGGCTCTCCTTCAATTGGTGCTGAATGTTGCTATGACATCTCTTCTTGTATAACACACTGGCGGTGTATGGGGAAAATGGTTTTGAGAAACCGCATCATTCACAGATGGAACATGAAAAATAGTTAGTTTATGCTTAGAAATATTTCTTTCACAGGTGTCTCATTTCAGGAAAATGCACATTTGGTCACTGCTCTCATGTCTGTATGCAACCAGCTAGCTTAGCTTAGCAGCTGGACACTGGGGAAAGCTTGCTTGGCTCTGTCAAACAAATGGCCAATCACATATTATACATAACATCCTGCAATGCCTCGTGTCATGAGCGGGCCATCCAGTCTCACATGAGCGCCACCTGATCTGTTAGGAATGGCCATATTTTATAGGAGAAGACCGCTAACTTACAGATAATAAAACCCAGCTATTTTGTTGGTTTTATGTGTGACACTGGGAAAAGATAGAGGGGAGGGGTGCCAGCCAGACGGACTGTGAACTGTGTCTGAGCCATTTTCAACTTGATTGAAAGTGAAAAGAGCAGCGGTGTCACCATCACATTCATCCCTGTGGCCTGAGCAACAATAGGCATTGGCGTAACAGACACGGACAGAGAGAGGAGGGGGGGAGCAGGTCCAAAGCCAGGACAGAAAGAAAGCAGCACTCCCAGCTGTGGGAAAGTCTTTCTACCTAATATCATCTGCCATCACAAGTTCTGTGCTCGTCTGAAATGCTAAACTGGATTTCTGCAGACGAGTGGAGAGATGACTGATGACTGACAGGACATTATTTAGACAGCTCGGAGGGAAGATGGCTCTCAAATGCTCCCCCGATGCTTTTAAGAAATGCACTCCCCCTGATTTTTGCCTGATCTTTTGCTCACCGCTGTGATGATTTCAGCACCGGAAGATCAAATTTTGACTCCCTTACACTAAGCTGCGGTTAGCACAAATTGGCTCTACAGGTATATCCATTAAAGAGATGGAGGGAAGGAACGGAAAGGCTTTTTTTATGACATTTATGATATTACCATGAGCTGTGAGAGATTGGTTTGACAGGCGGACTCAGTGGGAGGCAGAGATTTCAACAATTTGGAGGACTCTTTATGTCTATCATGGGCAGATGCATCAGCCTCTCTCTCCCTCCCTCTGCAGTCTGTTATCTCTCGGTGTCTCTCTCATCCTCCCTGTCACAGTCAGATGGCCTGTTTGGCTTGGTGGAAACTTTGTGTCGGTCACTCGTGTCCTTTCGGAGATCGAAAGCTGGTCAGTAGTTATGGTGGTGCGTAGATATGTCTTGCAGCTCGGTATGTTATGGAGTTGACGTGTTGGTTGGTGTGAAGCCAGCCAGGTCAGATTGTTAATATGTGGGTCAGTGGATCACTTGGCGGTGTACCTGTTGCTTTGATGGATGCTGGGTCACTTGGCATGTGGGTGTATTTGTTGGTGGGTAGTTCTCATGGTTTGGCCACAGCGGGGCCTGCCTTGGCATGTGTGTATATATATATATATATATATATATATATATATATATATATATATATGTGTGTGTGTGTGCGCGTGCGTGCGTGTGTGTCTTGCTGCAGGCTCCAGTCAGAAAATGAAATCCTTTCCAGTAAGTGCATGACACCAAGACATTGCACAACAGTTTGTACTCTCAAGATTCCCTGGAAAAGTTATCATAGGGTGAATGCTCTTAAGACAAGTGTGTTTGGACAAAAGCATTTGCCAAGAACAGTGTTGTGTGATGATACTCCAGACGCAATCATTACCTCTCTGTCTTGACCATTTCAAGGTACGCAGTAGAGTTAGCACAACCCTGCACGGGTCACACTGCAGCTGGAATGTGCTCCGATCTGATGATTTTGAGTGGAACTTGGATGACCCTTTTTTTAGGAGCCCCGCTGTGGCAATGCTTGAAGGGGGGGCTTATTTATCTCCAAGCGAGCTGTGTTTGCTTATCAAAAATGTGTAAGTTCACATTCTCGGCAGAATACTTTGCGACATTTATAATAATTCAGTTAGTCTGTTCAGATACAGGCAGGGGTGCCGCGAAGGGGGCCTACTCCAGACCAGTCCACATTAAATACACTATCTTTATCACTTTCATTATCAAAATTCAGTGTGTTCACTATCGGTCATGGTACCTTACATAAAAAGAATCCCAATGAGCTTCACACAGTGGGGAAAAGAGAGCACTGGTGGTTAATTGGTACACAGTGCTCACAGATATCCTGAGTTCAAGTATCTGAATGATTGACTGGAAAGATGAAGAGGGATTAGTGCATTTCCTACTGCAGTCTGCAAGCTGGGTGGTAGGTTGAGATGTCAGTCTCAAAAGTAGGCAGCTCTTACACGGGTGGGAATGCTGAGCCAATAATTTCTTACCTCTGAATGTGCGTCGGTCAGTCATCAGCTGGCGTGCATCAGTCCTTTTCAACCCTTCATGTGGTCATCAGTTTCTCCCTTATTCTCCTGTAGCTGTTCATCTTTCTTTGTCATAGTGAAAGCAGTTTGCAGTTGATTGGGTCTCAGCATGAGTGTGTATTAATGTGTGTGCTCGAGTGTGTGCGCATGCTCACATTTGGTTTGGAAAAGCCTATTGTGGGATTTTGCCAGGGAGATGGCTTAACACACGCTTATTAGGCTTCTCTACCATGCTGGCCCATACCCCAGAATTTAAGTGTTCATGTCTGTGAGTGAGTGTAAATGAGTGTGTGTGTGTGTGTGTGTGTGTGTGTGTGTGTGTGTGTGTGTGTGTGTGTGTGTGTGTGTGTGTGTGTGTGTGTGTGCGCGCGCGCGCGCACATGCATGCATGCATGCATGTGTGTGTGTTTGCTAGTTTGTCAGAGCTTTAGAGCCCATGCCCAAAATAGTCATATCATTGTTTTCCAGTTAGCTTGTTCATCCTCCCTTTATGCCTCTCTCTCTCTCCTGTCTCGCTAGCTGTGAAAGCAGCAGTGGGGTTGCTATGGTTTGGTGAGATACAGTAATCCAATGTGTACACGCACACACACACAGCCACACACACCTCACCTCATAAATAATTGACCTGTCACAGTGAGACGACAGGACAGACCAGATACACTCTCCCCTCCCCTGTTCTCTGTTCTCCTCTCACATTTCTCCTCCTATCTCGTCCCCTTTATCCTCTGTTTCCTCACTCCCCGTTCTTTTACTCAGCTTTTTTGTTCCACCTTTACCTTTTCCTCTTTTCAGTTTTTCTCTCCTCACATTTTCTTCAGTACACGGGCTTCACGGGATCCCCACAGCACATGGCATTGGAATGAGAGGGCTTCATTTTGTTCTGTATTGATTTGATGAATGTAATTTTAATGAATTTCGTAAAAGCTTAACTGAATCGGATTTGGGGTGCAATAGACCAGAAGCTCTGTCTGCACAATTGACTGGGAAAAACAAAAGTATAAATAACAGCATAAGCATGAAAGATCCAAACAGGACTGAACTATTTTATTAACGTGACAGTCAAAGGTAAGATTAGAATCAAAGATAACTCCCGAGGGCTAATGGAGGCTGCCAGGTTATCAAACTTGTCACATTTTGATGAGTTTAAGACAAACAGGATTCTTTCTGAATCATTTTTCATTAGACTTGAGGAAGCTATTAGACATCCAACATTCGATGTCAGTCAGAGAGTTCTTTAAGGACATCAGTCTGCTGCTGGTTCCTGAGTTGACAGATCCATGAAGTTGCGTATCGTCAGCATAGCGGTGGGGCCCTGAGGTGCTCGACAGTTGACTACTGTTTCCTCCTGTTCATCAAATTTATATTTAGATCCAAAGCTTGATGTCGCCCGCTGTTCGATATCATGTGTGATAGTGTGCGTGGGCCCTGAAGATTAACGATGCAAAGCAGAGTTAAAGTTCATCTCTGCAGGCGCCTACCTTTACTACCCTAGGGGCTGAATGTGTGTGTGTGTGGGCAGGAGATGATCACACCCTAGCAACCCCTTTTCACTGCACACACACAAATGCAGGGAGAGAGGTAGAGAGAGTATCAGATGGCACAGTGCCCTGTTAGAGACGTCTCATTAAGATGTGTGTGTTTTGTACTGAAGGTTCAGCCTATAAATTTGTAGAGGCTCAGATTACCACAGATGCTCCTTCTCACCTTCTCTTATGCTTCTTTCCTCCTTGGCAGCCCGCACACAAGATCCAGGTAGAGGTTACAACAAAGGAAATGGGAAATGTGATGATGTTGAGCAACTTAAAATACACAACGTGAATGTTATTTTTTTCTCTTGTCACCATTAGTGCCCATGAAAGGTCTCAAACCAGGAAAAAGCTGTGCAGCTTGTCATAGTTAAACCTTCATTTAACACCACGCTTTGTCTTTTTTTTCTTCAGCGTGAATGATGAAGCTCACTCTTCCTCCCTTCTTCCTTGTGTCTTTGCAGGGTTTCACCTCAGTGGCACAGTAACTGAACCCGCCACACCATCAGAGCCAGAGGTCACCCACAAGGTGGCCATCAGCTTCGACCGATGCAAGATCACCTCCGTGACCTGTGGCTGCGGAAACAGAGACATTTTCTATTGCGCCCACGTGGTGGCGCTCTCTCTTTACCGGATTCGCAAACCTGAACAGGTAATAATACAATGTGTATCTACTGTATGTCCAGGAAAGGTCTCATGGATGTCAAACACACATAATGAATTAATATGACTTAGATACGACTTCCTAAAGCAGGAGGTACATCATAAAATTCTTTCTATTTGTGTGCATAATAAGCACCTCTTCAAGGAAGCTTCCTCCAGGCAACTAAAAAAGTCAACTCACAGCAGTAAAAAGTATATAGTTAAGATGCTATACACCAACATCTGTGTGTGTGTCGGATGCAGGTGAAGCTGCGGCTGCCCATCTCAGAGACACTGTTCCAGATGAACAGAGATCAGCTGCAGAAGCTGGTCCAGTATCTGATCACAGCCCACCACACTGAGGTGCTGCCCACTGCTCAGAAACTGGCTGATGAGATCCTCTCCTCCAACTCTGAGATCAACCAGGTCCACGGTGAGTTCACCTTTAATTTCAAAACGCATGTCACCTATCCGCCGAATTCATTTTTCATGTCCTAAATGCATGGCAGTCAACAGGAGCGCTATTGTTGAAAAGTCAGTCTGGTGGAGGTGCTGTCCATCCCTCTGCAGAGATATCTTCACAGCAACAGGCCAGACTTAAAAGCTCCCAGACTTAAAACATGCTGCATGCTAGCCTACAGGCTGTCATACGTCAGAACCCTGATTACTTCGACGAAGCGGCAAAGCAAGCTTCAAATGCCTTGTTTGATTTCTTAGTTCTCACTCTCCAGTGACTGCCTCCATCCAGTGGCAGGAGTATTTTTAAGAAAGGCAAAAAAAAAAGAGTTGAATGGTGAAATGGACGCGGGACAAGGTAGGGAGAGATGTGTGGAAAGGAAAGGGACACTGGGAGGAAGAGACAGGAGAAATGGCACTTGGGGAAATGGGAGAGAGGAGACGGAAAGGAGAGGAAAGATGAAAGGACCGGAGAAAGTACTGAGATGAAAAAGAAGAGGGGAGCCACAGCAGACCTGCATCGGAGGAATGACAAACTAGACACATCCTTTCACCAAACAAAACTCTTCATCTGTTTCTCTATTTCGTCCTCCGTGCTAAATGTTGACATTCCCTAGCTCTCCTGTCCAGGAAGCCCCGCGCTGTGTTTCCTGTCTGTGTTTGACAAGGGGGATCATGGGGGTTGAAGTTCAGTCAATCCAGGAGCGAGGCTTTCTTTGATGGAGGAATGTTGCTGTTTGCCGTTGCGCACTCCCAGCCAGTTGGAAACACATCTCTGGGCTTTCCTCAGCTCGCTTCCTGCTGGATCAAAGCAGCTTCCTCCGTCTGAGCGTATCTACATTTCCCCACAGTATTGCTCAGACACACACACCCAGAAGAAGCAGAAGAAAGATAAAGTTGGCCTAACGTTCCCGCAGTGCGCCATTAGCCTAAATCAAGCAGCTTTTGTGCACTATAAGTTAAATGCAAAACAAATAGACATGAAAGAGATGAGCGTCAGAGTGGCAATGCAGCATTTCTGCTGCCTGTCTATAAGGTGTGAGGAAAGCTGGAATGCTCTTAATGCTACATTGAAACCGTGCTTCTAGTTTCCGTTTCCTCCCTGCGTAGGTTTCTATCACCATAACCTCCTGTGTGCCTGTCATGTCATGTGACGTGTGTGTGTGTGTGTGTATTCCCAGGTGCTCCGGACCCGACTGCAGGCGCCAGCATTGACGATGACAACTGCTGGCATCTGGACGAGGATCAAGTGAGGGAGCAGGTCAAACAGTTTCTGTCACAGGGAGGGTACTACGGCTCCGGGAAGCAGCTCAACTCCATGTTCGCTAAGGTATCCATCACCACTTCCTGTTTCTGCTCCATTATAGAGCTGGGATTAGTCAGAATTCCTTCCTGCTTCTTTCCTGCTGTACTTATACATATTGAACCCACTACTTTATTACACTGTCATAGAATAAAAGGATTTGAAACAGTCAACTTCTTGTCTCCAGGGTGGTTTCCCACTGGGGAAATGGCACAAAGAAACAGGGAGCCCGCAGGTCCTGAGTCATCGTCAGATTTCTTGAACTGTATTATTCAAACTCAAGGCTTTAACAGGTCTTGAATATGGTTAGATATGGCTTTGCAAATCCTCAAAGTAAGAGCAGAGGATTTATAAACGCACTTTTCCTTGTGCTCTTTATCTGAGTGAAACAAGCCCACTTAAAACAGACCTATATTCTGAGAAGCCTGAGCTCTCAAATTCAGTGCCAGACTGTGTTTTTATGTCATTTTTAGTGACATTCAGAAGGTTTCAGAGCATCTTAAATGTAACTTTACCAACCTTAACTAACCAGATGACGTGTTGTCAGTTCGTTCTGATTTCAAAGAAGATTTATGCGTCATGTGGATTTTAGCTACATGCTTCAGTCATCCAGAGGTGTTAAAGGAATAGTTTGACATATTGGGAAATACATTCTTTTCACCTTTTTGTCCTGACAGCTGAGAAGATTGATCTAACTCTCACATATTTTTATGCAATATCAAGCCAGGAGGTGGTTAGTTTAGCTTAGCTTAGCATAAAGACTGGAAACCGGTGGAAACAGCAGCATGTTTAAACTTAACCTCTAGAGGTTAACAGCCATCAAAAGTGGGGCTTTTTTTCCAGATGGAAGAAGGTCAAAGTGTGGATTACACACAGTGACTGAGCCTGTACTCACTTCCGGGTTTTTCCAGGTGAGGGAGATGCTACGAATGCGAGACTCCAACGGCGCCCGAATGTTGACGCTCATCACGGAACAGTTTATGGCAGACCCGCGGCTGTCACTATGGAGACAGCAGGGCACGGGCATGACGGACAAATGTCGGCAGCTCTGGGATGAGTTAGGTAAGAACAGTTTGAAAACCGTCAGACAAAACAGAAACAAAAAAGAAGACCAATCAGCTTGTTAGTCGGTCCATCAGTCACTGCAGGTCAGACATTCAGGCCCACAGAAGTGTCCAGTCTGTCATTAACCCAGGCAAATCATCAGTCACCTTGTCGGGTAAATGTTCATCCAGTCAGTAAGCTATTAGGTCATCCAGTCAGTAGCTTCTCCTCCTGCCTGGGCCTCTCCTCTCTCCTCGTCTCACTCCCAATACAGAGTGAATGATAAAGGCTGCCGATCAATACGGCTGCTCAGCTTCTCTGCAATCAATCTCACCATTTAGGAGGTCAATGAGAACACTTCCTGGGTGAGCAGGGGAGATTATGACACAGACACGGACAGAAATAACAGCCAGACGGTCAGTGTTTGCTGCCCGATCGGGTTTTTTCTCAGAGGTGCAGACGCCTGACAGCTGACCCAGCTTGAGCTCTCTGCAGGTCGAGCAGGTGAGTTTGTCGCAGTGAGGTTTGTGGAGAAGGCCACCACGCTGCCTGTTGTTATTACAGGTATCATTCTGATTCATACAATATAATAACAAACTCTTTGTGGAAGCTGATGCACAATATTTTCATATGTTGAATTTGGTCTTTGTGGAGGCAGCGTTGCAGTTCATAGTCATGACTGTGGAGGCTGTGAGTGAAACATTTAGAGGTGTTACCAGGATGTAACGGCAGCACATTCTTCAACTTTTCAGGCATTAAACCCATGACTCAATGCACATCTTCAAAGATTTTGTCTGCTGTATTATTTTTGGCAGGGTTTTGGATTCAGCCTTAAGATAATGGTTGAAAAATGAATTGTTCAGTCCATGAAATATCAAAAAATAGTGAATGCACATAAAAAATCTACAGGTCCCAAGGTGTGTCTTGAATGTACTTTTGTTCAAGCAACAGTCCAAAACCAAAATATATTCAATTGACTCTCATGTATGAGTGAGAAAAGTATCAAATCATCTCAATAAATCCAAGTTTCCACCAATCCCCTTCAGTTTTGCTGCAATATGATCATTGCATGGATTAAGTGTTTTGTGTGCAAACTGTACAACTTCATTAATAGTTGTTATTTCAAATTCAAAAGGTCTTCAAAGCTTGTAATGAAAGAGAGAATAAACCTTTATTCCCTTTTTTTTTTAAGCATTGTGAGGTTTCCCTTGTGGGAGCAAGGACTTGTGGAATTGCAGTTTTTTCGTTTACAGAGTGATTCATGAAAGTCCTGAGTTTCTGGGTCTGGGGAAAAAACGAAAGCACTGAATAGTTTCTTTTTAGAGAATTAAACCAGCTCTCATCATGGCTGACTGGTCAACTTCTCTTAAACAGCACTTCCCAACCTCTGCTTCCTTTGCATCCTGACCTCTGACCTCCATCCTTTCCACAGGTGCACTGTGGGTGTGTGTGGTGTTAAACCCCCACTGCAAGAGTGAGGAGAAGAGCAGCTGGCTGAAGCAGCTGAAGAAGTGGGGCGACATGGATGTCTGCCCGCTGGAGGACGGCAACTACGGCAGCGAGCTTCCAAACATCACCAACGCTCTGCCACAGAGCAACCTGGCACAGGGTCAGCACGCACACACACAGACATACTGTGTAATCAAGATATGAACACACACCAGATTTAATCCAACAGGTGAGAGGGGACAGCAGGACACTATCACTGACCGTGTGTTGTCTTTCTCAGACTCTCTGTCCAGACCGAGGAGGACGGTGTTCAGCCGGGCAGTGGAGGCCTGCGACCTCCACTGGCAGGACAGCCACCTCCAGAGGATCATCAGCAGTGACCACTACATGTCTCCATCCTACCAGAGAGAGGGGGAGAGCCTGCTGTTCAACCCACAGGGCCTGCCGCTCTGGCTAGGTGAGCGTGCGCACACACACACACACACACACACACACACACACACACACACACACACACACACAAAGCTCTCTGAAGCTGTAATGTGATTATTTTACTCTGAAGAAAATCAACTTTGTTATTTTGTTCAGTTATGTGTGAGAACACTTAAATGTCACTGAAACTGAAACAGTAGTCGATTACTCATTTCCAGGAAGCAGCGGTTGTGTCACCTGTTGTAGAAAAGCTCACATCTATTATGTCAAATAACATTTTTGTTTAAGATACACCGAGCAACACACACACTTTCTGTATTACAACAGTGTATCAAGTGTGTCATTTTCAGGAGAACAGCGGTGTTTCTGTGGCACTTCCATAATTCCACTGAAAGCCAAGCTAACACAGACACAGACACAGACACACACACACACAGACACACACACACACACACACACACACACACACACACACACACACACACACACACACACACACACACACACACCACCAGTAATTCTGCTGATATTGAGGCCAGTATCTGCAGTAAGCAGCTTCCAGCTAAGATCTGTCAGATTCTGCAACTTAAGCCAGCTATCAGACTCACACTGGTGTTCTGCTGAGACTGCACTGTGTGTGTGTGTGGTGTGTGTTGTGTGTGTGTGTGTGTGTGCGCGTGTGTGCGTGTGTGTGTGTGTGTGTGTGTGTGTGTGTGTGTGTGTGTGTGTGTGTGTGTGTGTGTGTGTGTGTGTCTTTGCCACTCCTAACTATATCCTATGTCCCACAGTTTGGAAGAAAAATGCATGTCTGTGACTGTGTATAGCAGCGTGTGTGTCTGTGTCTCTGTATGTGTATGTGTGTGTGTGTGGTTGTGTGAAGCCGTCCTGACTTCACCGTCTCTCTCTGCCGACCACACAGACCACGTCCCGACGGCATGCGCCCGTGTCGATGCCCTGCGTTCCCACGGTTACTCCAGGGAAGCGCTGCGACTGGCTGTTGCTATCATCAACACACTCCGCCTCCAACAGCAGAGACAGATGGACATCTACAAACACCAAAAGAAAGGTAACCACACACACACAGACACAGACACACACACACACACACACACACACACACACACACACACACATGCACACACACACACACACACACACACACACAGACACTCGTTCATAGAGAGCTGTTTGTTTGCTCTGGAACAATCATATTAACACTGGTCTTTCCTGTCTCAGAGCTTCTCCAGAGGGGCGTAACTTCCACCACCAACCTGGAAGGCTGGGTGGGCCATCCCTTAGACCCAATTGGCTGTCTTTTCACCACGCTTACGGAAACCTGCCGCGTGGACGATGACAGCACCATGGACACCGGAGGTACGAAAACAAACATGTGGCTCTGTTTCTCCTTTTTACAGGAGGTTCTAATGAGAAATCATCACAACTCTGTGCCAGAATCTGACAAAAACAGGAAAACTTTTTTTTTTGAGGCTCCAGAAGTTGTTTCAAGCTGTTCAGAATATTTACTTTATCAAGGGGCAAAAAGGCTGACCAAACTTCAGTACAGTTCCCATGAGGTCTCTTGTGTTGTTGCATCATTTAGCACTGAAGTGTCTTTTACTTGCAGACTTTCTGCAGTGAATCTGGTGAAATCGTTTCTGGTGCACCGGCAAACCACCTAGTTTCATAACATGTCTCTGGTCTCATGTGTGTTGTGTGTGCTGAATCACCCACAGGTTCACTTTGTCCTGCGCAAGCTCAAGAGCTGAGTCAATAAAATGTGATTTAACTGATTTTTTTTTTTTTTTTTCGATTTAAATGATAGGCATTTTGATACTGCTCTTTACCATGGTGACATGGTGAGCAAAGCTGAGAATGAGCCTCACCTCTCCTACATTTTGAGCAGCCATTAGTAAAGATTGCCGGTCAGCTGCAGCAAGCAAACAGTATTCATTTATGACAGAGGCAGGAAAAAAGAGATGGAGATCGCAAGATTAAAAAGACTTTTAAATGCTCACACAAAGATATTATTCAATTAGTGCTTTATTGGCTAACTAATACATTGTGCTGAAATCATTAGTCATGCAGTATGATAAACAGCCAACAAATCGGGTAATCAATTATTTGTTTCAGTCGTTTGTCAGTCAGTAAGGCTAAGAGCCTTTAGTCATGCTTGCAGTTCTGAGGCTTAGGCACATCAGCACTTTGAGCTAAATGCTAATGTTGTGCTAACATGCTCACAGTGACAAGGCTAACATTCTTGTGTTTAGCAGGTCTAATGTTTACCATGTTCACCATCTCAGTCAGCATGTTTTCATGCAAACATTTGATGATTAGCGCTACATGCATATGGCTGAGGCTGATGGGAATGTCGGTAGGTTTGCAGGTATTTGCCAAAATAATTGTTGTTTGAGTTTTGGCCTGTCGCTCAAACCAAACGCAATTTGGAATATATCACTTCAGACCTGTGATGGGTCGTGATGGGCATTTCTCACATTTGCAGACAATTTGTATACAAAATGTTTAATCAGTTATTTGAAAAAGTAGTAAAAAAAATGTGGTTGCAGCCAATGCATCTATTAAGATCAAAATCATTCTCCCTCTATGTGTCCACTGTTCAGTCTGCTGCACTGCCCACTGATGCTCTAAGCTAACCTACTGTCCACTGAAACTACAATGTAAGCCAAAGCATGTACTCCATCAAAACACATACTCATCCACAAATCTCCTCCCTGTCTTCTCACAGTACATTACTCAAAGAGCCAATTACAGGGTATAATTCCTGGCACACTTCACCAGCTGATGCAGTGTGTCCTGAGCAGAGGTGATCGGGCACATCAGCAGTGACTCATCAGACAACAGACTTCATGTTCCTCTATCAGGACCGAGTGCTATTGTGCTGCAGACAGCCATAAACTAGCAGTGCATGAATGGATCGGGCTGGAACACCCTGCTCATTTAGACCACACTCCTTTTGTGTGTATGTGTGTGTGTGAGTGTCTGTGTGTGTGTGGTATGTATAGAATCCATTACCATTTGCATTTCTCACCCTGCCCAGGGCTTTTTTCACCAGTGGCCATTGCAGCAGAGCAGAATAGAGGTTGGGTTTTCCCATTGTCACCAGGCTACAGGGAACTATTGTCAATTCAAACAATGCTGACCACTGGCACACTCATTTGTGTGTGTGTGTGTGTGTGTGTGTGTGTGTGTGTGTGTGTGTGTGTGTGTGTGTGTGCGTGTGTGTGTGTGTGTGTGTGTGTGTGTGTGTGTGTGTGTGTGTGTGTGTGTGTGTGTGTGTGTTAGCAATAGAGTGAATGATTGTCTTATGTTGTTTTGGGAATTTGAGGAGAATGGTATGACTATTTTGCATTGGTGTGTGTGTGTGTGTGTGTGTGTGTGTGTGTGTGTGTGTGTGTGTGTGTGTGTGTGTGTGTGTGTGTGTGTGTGTGTGTGTGTGTGTGTGTGTGTGTGTGTGTGTGTGTGTGTGTGTGTGTGTGTATAGCCTGGTCACCATGCTTTATTTCCCTCTGGAAGACAGCTGGGAACATCTGTTCAAAGGGGGGCTGACTCAGACTATGCGTGAGCCAATCAATATGCAGTTTTCTCTCAGTTCTTTTCAAATCAACCAATCACTCAGCAGCCCATGGATAAAGACTAAAATGAGTTAGTGCTGGGGTTAAGTCTGTAAAATCAGTTTCCACTTTTCCCTAGATTTTCTTCACACACACACACACATCCACCCACCCACCCACTTGCACACGTGCACACGTACGCACACACACATATATCCGTGGAATAAACAGGATTGAGGGGATCTATTGCTCAGAGGGGATTTAAGCAGAATGATGGGGTGGGGAGCAGGAGGGAACAAATGGGCACCAATCAGCAGCTGAGACTCTCACGGCATCTGTTCCCAATTATAGCTGTCGAGCATTTGGTGTAGGGTTAGCGGCCATCTTAGATTAGTGATCACCATCTACCATGAATGCAGTATTTGTATGACGTTACACACTGGCATGCTTTTAATACATTGCACACATACCTTTATGTACATTCGAACTATTTCTGTGTCCGTACTGGCCTTAACCCCCCGCCGACTCCACTACACTGTAAGAAGTAAAGGGGAAATGATTAAATACCAGAATGTAAAGAAGCTAAATGAGGCTTCAGCCAAACCAAATGACTTCCAAAGACTTCCACAGTTTGTTATTACAAAATTCTCTCTTAGTGTATCTACAGACAGTGTTGTCTTGCTAAGCAGTGGCGGAAGGATACGCCCCGGCAGTTGCTTGTACTTTGACTCCTAGGATGAAGATCCCTACTTCATTTGATCAAGCGTGAACGTAATTCTCACTTTGGCTTCAGACTGAGCAGTTTTGCTCCCAATTAGATGACTGTTTATATAATTGGGGCTGGTCAAAATTGTTTTGGGTGGGTTTGTGATAATGTAGGCTGCTATGCTATGTGCTATTCTGTGTGGCTTCCTCCAACAAGGAGTTAGGCCCAATGACTCAGCCCCTCTTCTTCTTCTTTCTTTTTAGAAGGCGACCCCAGGCCTCCAGTCTACCACCATGTCCCGGTGTGGGGCAGCCCGGATGGAGGGGAGTCCTATCTGACTTTGGCCTTAGAGGTGGCCCTGATGGGTATGGGCCAGCAGAGGATAATGCCCGAGGGCTTATATGCTCAGGATAAGGTATGGTAGTCCTGAAATACACACTGTCATATGATGCATGTAACACTAAAAGCATTTACATTAAATTATAATCCATGAAGTTTCCAGATGCTAAACTAGTCCTATAGGCAGTACAGTAATGCTCGGCTGCTTGCAGTGGATAACTAACTGCATTTATGGTTTTGTTGCATATTAAAAGAAGTGGTGTGAATTTGTCTGGTGTAGACAATGTCGCCATGATAGAAAATCACTGTAATTAAGCGTCTGTGTGAAGTAATTGGCATGCAAAAAAGAGAGAAAAGGTCAGAGCATTTTGTTTCCTGAAAAACAAGCAGAAAATCACCGCACTTAGGTTCACTTTGAATTAGAATAAATCCAAGGAAGATTCCTTTGTGTGAATGGTAATCTGCTTTAGAGTGCTTAACATGGCTGCCATAGACCTCTCTGAATGTCATGGAAATCATCTCAAATATTAAAGTCTTAGGCAAGTTTGTGGAGCACTTTTGAACAACAGGGCGACTCAGTGTGCTTTACATAAGACATAAAGGCTTTAAGAAAAGCTACAGTAGGCACACAGGTCGACATAGAAAGACACACATGAATATGATTTTAAAGGAAGTGCACTTTTAAGCAAGAGTTCTATTTAAAACCAATCAGATTTCCAAAAAGACCTCTCATTGGTGAAATAAACTCACTCTCTGTCTTGTATACTGTAACGGTACATACACACGGATGCAAAGGTGCGAGGTATTAAGGCACCCTGCTGGTCCTTTAATACCTCAAGATCTCTTCTTAGAAAGCTATTTAAACTTCAAAGTGCCAACTTACTTTCTCTTATTGAGGAGTAAGAAATCATGGATCTCAGCTTATTACACGAACATGATCTCATTGATATAAAATCAATCCAAGTGCACTGGAACCCTCAATCCATCCTCTCATTTTCCTTCACACTAAACGTTCTCACTGTGAATGTGTTCTAGGTGTGTCGTAACGAGGAGCAGATTGTTGCAAAACTTCAGGAACTGGAGCTCGATGATCTCCTGGTTCAGACTCTTCGGAAACAGGCCATTCAGCTACTAGAAGGTAGGACAGTGACATCTTCTGAGGACGCATTTTCACTCTGTCTTAAAGCATCCAGGAAGAGTCCTAGTCTCCTGGATGTTGAAACATGTTGTTTCTCTGAGAGAAAAGAAGAGAAGTCTGAAGAGAAGTCTGTGGAGCCACATATTTTTTTTTCCATCGCATACCAATCACATTTTCTGATTGTGATAATTTATCAGAGTCACTATGCTTGCGTGATGGTCCTCCACATCGTGGAGGAGAAAAATAAACGTCACATTATTATATTCTTTCTCCTGGTCCAGCTGGTCCATTCAGCGGTCTAGGTGAGGTCATCCACAGGGAGAGTGTTCCCATGCACACCTTTGCCAAGTACCTCTTCTCTGCCTTGCTGCCACATGACGCAGACCTGGCGTACAAGGTGGCTCTCCGCGCCATGAGGTCAGTCCCGTTTCAGTGCTATGTTTAAACAATAATGCGTACTGTATGTCATTTTCAAAAGGTTTTTCACACCCTCACTGCAAGAGCAAAACTAATGACGTGTGTTTCTGTCAGGCTGCCGGTGCTGGAGTCCTCAGCAGGCTCCGGGGACGTGGGCCACCCTCACCACGGCATCTCCATAGTTCCAAGTAGATACCCGCGCTGGTTCACACTGGGACACCTGGAGTCACAGCAGTGTGAGCTGGCCTCCACCATGCTCACTGCCGCTAAAGGTACCGCTAGCACATCAGTGTACTCATGGCTGTAATCAGAGTAGAGAGGTGTCCCTTCCCTTTTTGTGTTAACAGTGCGTGCTTGTTAATAAAGTTTGATTTTGCCATGCAGGTGACATGCTGAGGTTGCGGACGGTGCTGGAGGCCATCCAGAAAAACATCCACTCCTCTTCCTTAATCTTCAAACTGGCACAGGACGCCTTTAAGATAGCCACACCCGCAGACAACCCGCCTGATATAACTCTGCTCAACGTGGCATTGGAGCTAGGCCTACAGGTACTGCGTGCGTGTGTGTGTGTGTGTGAGTGAGTGAGTGAGAGAGAGAGAGAACAAGTGAAGTATGAGGGCGAGTCAGTCATCTCCATAAAGCATTTCACCACAAAAAGAAAAAAATCTGAACACTGGTCACCAGTCAAAACATGCAACAGTTTCCTTGAGCTTGTAATTTCTGCAGGCCTCCTCAGCCTCACTACAAATTAACAGAGAAAACATCACACAGCGTCTAACTGTTGCTGATGAGAAGAAACCACATAATTAAACCTTTCGGGTTCCACAGTAAACACAGAAAAAGCCTTCAGATGATCAAGGCTGCAGTGTCGCTGTGGCTTCAACCAACTCTTTCTCCTGCTATTTGGAGTCTCGGCTGCATTCCTGTCAAAACTGCCAAATAAGTGTTCAAAATGGAAGAGTCTCAATTAGTCATCTGTGTAATTATGAACATATTTTGGATACATCTGTCGTCCCTGCGGACGTGCGGTGTTATACTAGCTGCTAAGTGATGAAAAGCAAACATTTCGTGTTCACATATGTTAGAATGGTCTATCAAAAGATGACTGTGAATGTACTAAGGTGCTCTTATTCCCACTGAATCAGAAAACATGTTGCTGCTGTGTGTTTTGCAGGTGATGAGGATGACTCTGTCCACGCTGAACTGGAGAAGGAGAGAGATGGTTCGCTGGCTGGTAACCTGTGCCACTGAAGTCGGTACGTGATGCTTTTATACACGCGCCAGTAAAACAGAATTCAAGGTCTAATTATGCCCTCCGTAGTGACTTAAGATCTTCCCTTTGGTCCGCTGTGATGCATCTTAATTCTGCTTGAAGGCTGACTTTGACTTTGAGATAAAGATGGGTGACGAATTAAATGAAAACCGAAAGGCATCACTGGACCAGCACGAGCCTCCGGAGCAGCTCCAGTGCTCCTTGTTGCAGATTCGTCAAGCCCCTGAACTCTGCTGGAGGGATAAACACCATTTTCCCAGAAGATATTCCCTCATTTGATGTTTTGATGATAGTGCTGGAGAGACCTATCGAACGCGTTGCTCCTAAATCAAAGCTCATCCTGCCACTCTGTGACCCCTCTTATGGAAGCATCTGCATTCATTAACACATACCTGGTGATGTCTGGGGGCACAGTTTAGATTAATTAATCTGCAGCTGTCCAAACCTAATCAAGAATTTCAGAGAAGAAAGAAGTGAAATTTATTTGTGTGGAGGCTTTGAACAACAGAGCCACAAATTGCCTCAGAACCAATGTGACAGTAGAGCTGGTACTGATACTGGGAAAAAAGCAAGCAAGCAGCAGCATTCTGAAGCTAGATGGCGCAGAGATGAGCTGTTGTATGAATGGCTACAGCAGTGTTAGCCCAATAAAGTGCATGCATGGATAATCTAAAGTAGAGACTCACTTGTGTGTTCCTAAACTGGATGAAACTGGAACTAGTGAGTAAGTTGTTCTGCTTACAGCTCACAGTCTAATCAAATGTGACATTCTGGGAAAGGAACAGATACTGTCTGATAATGATAATAATCGAGACGTTGAGTTTTTTCTGAGTTAAGCCGTAGAATATTATTGAGGTCACTCTGAAGGATTTAGAGTGCTGTTGAAGTCTGTCAAACTAAAGGTTCACATTTCAGAAAACACACTGTTTGGTTCGAACTGTCGGCTTCGTTCTTTTAACTGTGGAATCAACTCAATCATCAAAGAGCTCTCAGAAATGTAGAATCCCAATGATCTCGTCTCTCCCTCTCCTCCTCAGGTCTGCGGGCGTTGGTGAGCATCTTACAGAGCTGGTACACTCTCTTCACACCCACCGAGGCCACCAGCATCGTGGCGGCCACCGTCATGTCCCACAACACCATCCTGCGCCTCAGCCTCGATTACCCCCAGCGTGAGGAGCTGGCCAGCTGTGCCAGGACCCTTGCCCTGCAGTGCGCCATGAAGGACCCCCAGAACTGCGCTCTGTCCGCCCTGACGCTCTGCGAGAAGGACCACATCGCCTTCGAGACGGCCTACCAGATCGTGATCGATGCGGCGTCCACGGGTATGACATACTCCCAGCTGTTTACCATCGCAAGGTACATGGAGCACAGAGGATATCCGTTGCGGTCCTTCAAATTGGCCTCCCTCGCCATGACCCACCTTAACCTGGCTTACAACCAGGACACACACCCAGCTATTAATGACGTGCTCTGGGCCTGCGCGCTCAGCCACTCTCTGGGTAAAAATGAGCTCGCAGCCATCATCCCCCTGGTGGTGAAGAGCGTGCACTGTGCCACGGTGTTGTCTGACATCCTGCGGCGGTGCACCATGACGGCGCCGGGTCTCGCCGGCATTCCTGGGAGAAGGAACTCTGGGAAGCTGATGTCAACAGACAAGGCGCCGCTGCGGCAGCTCCTGGACGCCACAATCTCGGCGTACATCAACACCACGCACTCTCGACTGACGCACATCAGTCCGCGGCACTACGGAGAGTTCATAGAGTTCCTGAGCAAAGCGCGGGAGACTTTTCTGCTGGCTCAGGACGGCCACATTCAGTTCGCCCAGTTCATAGACAACCTGAAACAGATCTACAAGGGCAAGAAGAAACTGATGATGTTGGTCAGGGAGCGCTTCGGCTGATCTCACCCCTCCCTCACAGGGACCCTCGTCTTGGGAAGTAGTTCAACTTATTTGTTTCTATTTAAGGTTTTTTGGATTCCTTGTATTTTTACGTCTTATGTTGAGCCATTTGTTGACTAAGTCTTAAGTTTTTGTCCGGTTTTGTTGTTTTGTTTCTTGAATGTGAACCGGGAAGTGTTCGCAGTGCATTGCGCTACTTCATTGAGACTGCAAAAGGGGGAAACGGCTTGAAACAGCAGCAAAAACAAAGCATTTTTCTCCACCGTCTAATTTTCAATCTAGTATGAAAAAGTCAAATGATTGTGATAGAAAACAAAAGCAAAAAGGAACTTTTGTTTTTCAGTGGCACATGGCGATTTAAAAACCAAAAGCTTTCGTTGGATGGGGTACTTACTTTGAGCCAGAAGACACTTTCAGCTGCGGTTAACAAGAAGAGGAGGAAGTGGTTTTCAGAGTGGAAGGAACACGTCATTCCAAAAGGAGGAAAAAACCCACTGAGGTCGAAAACACACGTAGTGTTACTGTCATACCTCGACTGTATTATTTGTCAGCTTTAACTTCTCTATCAGAAATGGCCTCAGGGCATATTAGAGGGTGGAATACAGAGCTGCATGTGTGGTCTCTCTGTAGAGGAAGCCAGTACCAACAGGTTTAAAACTTGACTAAAGCCACTCTAGACTAGCTCCTACCCTCCACACCTGCTGGTCAGCGCGTTTCCTTCAGAATATCCTCAGAGGAAGAACCATGTTGCTTCACAGAGTGCATGTTTTCAAAATCCACAAGCCTGAGAGCGACGTAATTCAGGCTGTCCTAGCAAAGGTAGAGTAGTTGAGGCTCCACGTGCACATATACTATATACAGTCTATCTCGTATGTCCTATAAGCTTATTAACAGTGACAATACACAACTGTGATGAATGGAGTGGTCGTCTCCAGAGATCCCACTGCACTGCTGTACAGCTATTTGTGGCCAAAACCATTTAAATCTATAAGACTCCAGTGGTCACCGTTCACTCGCTAGATCAAGATTTAGTCAATAAGCAATAGAAGTCAAGTCTGTGCTTCATTTCTGTCACCTAGCAGCATTAATTTCACCTCCTTGTATTCTGTTGGGAAGCTTTGGAACATAATCGGACCTTGTTGATTTCAGTGACTGTTAGTTGTTGACTCTGCCTGTAGCTGAAGTCCCTTTTCCATCTCGAGGACCTTCGCCAGAACTCAGGAACTTTATGCTTGTGTCGTTGTTTCCCAGAGAATTACCCAGTTTTAATAGCATGAATCTGATTGGAAGGTTGTTTGACTTAGTCAAAGTTACTACCCCTGAAGCCCCGACAGACAAGACAGTACTTTTTAACATTACTGCGAGGCCTTTGGGTGAGCTGTGCACTGCTTACCATGATGCTCGTATGTGTAGGATGTCTCGTATAACAGCCAGAATTAATAAGAGGTAATATGTGCTTAACAATCAAACAGTCTTGGGCTGATAACAAGGTTGAGGCTCCACATTCTGAATCTTAGCGGATGAAGAGATTTAGTTACGTCCAAGCCACCAAAATGTATTTCTTTAATTCATAGTCGAACAAGGCTCATAACACGGATTATGTGAAACCTAATAAATAATCCTCCAGCTCTGCTGATCCCATCTGCTCTACAAAACTTTAGTGTTGTTTAGCTCATTGTAAAAATTAGCTAACGAGTCTCGCTGCACTCCTCGTCCTGTCCAGCATTAGCAGAAAGTTCACCCACTGAATTCTGGCTGCTTCGCAACAAGCAGCAGACGGGCGAAGTCAGCAGCCAGCTGGTGAACATGGTGGAGAGTTTAGCTGCTGAAGAGTCAGTGAAGAAATTCAAGTAACATGACATGCCTAAAAAAAAAAAAAAACAAGGAAAAGGCTAATGTTTGAAATGTCAATTGCAGTAATCTCACTAATCGCCATCATGGCTAAAGCAAAAACAAACCTGCTTAACTGAGCTGTGGTTCAATTCCTCCAGTTCCTCCGTGGTCTTGTGATGGAAAAGGGTCTGTAGCTACTGAAGCCACCTGCCTGTGATTGCTGCTGCTCGTGATCGTTCTGGCCTGTGAAGACGAGCGGCCTTGTCTTTTCTCAAACCATTGCAGACGCGCAGTGCAAACAAGCAAAATCCAGTATGTTTTACGACTTGATGACTTAATTGTACATATTTGAGACCACATGCCTTGGCGCAGGAAGTCGTTCTATGTTTACGGGGGGGTGCTCACGCTCCCTCGTCTTACCCAGTGGCAAAGTGTTGTTGTTAATGGCAGTATACAGTACAGCAAGAGCTTGAATCTTTACTGGTCGGACGAAATGTCATCGTACAAGCACTTCACACAAATACCTCTTCAGTACGTTCCTGCCTGCTTCAGCATTTATTTATTGATTGTTTGGTAACTTTGTATGACTGAGTAGGAATCGCAGACACACACACACACAACGCAGCGAGTGAGTCAGCCTGTCGATGGCAGGACAATAAACGAAAGGGGGGGTTTTTTTGAATGGAGGAGCATTTTCTTGTCTGCTTTTACATTCCATAAGAGCTACCTTCACCCACCACCCGGGTAGTCAGTCGCAAACTCTGGGCCTTTTTGATCCGAAGAAACGCAGATAGAAGAATGGAGAAGAAGAAAAAGAAAAAAAAAAGGAAAACTGAGCAAAAGAAAGACGAGAGAGGCTAAACTCAGTTCTCAGGGACATCACTTAAAGAAACAAAACAAAAAGTAGTAGCATTAAGCATTTAAGATATTGTAAATATTAAAGTGTCAATTCAGAAAATTGTAAAGTTATAATTATTTATGATAAGTATGTTATGTGTTTTTTCCTTTCGGTTTTTGGAGGAGGTGTACTTGAACTGTTTTGGACGGGGAATTTGACAGCGTTTTTTTGTAAGAGATAAGACTTCAAGGCATTCTCAGGTGCTCCTGTGTACATTTCTTTCTGTTTGTTTTTGCTATAATAACTATTATTATTTGTTTTTTTTTTATTTGCAAAGAAAAAAAAAATCTGTGTTCCAAAAGGAAGCATGTCGCTCGGCGTCGAGGGGAATGAGGAAGGCATTCATTTGTAAACAGATACCTACTAAACCTGACTATGCAGAACCACTTTGATGGTCTTGTCTCCTCTTAAAGAGACCCCTGAAAAAGTGTGGAAGAGACACAGTGGGCTGAACCACTATTGGGGAGGGGGGGGTGTCAAACACAAGACCTAGCATGCTTGTATTTGGACAGTGCGCAGTAGCCAGCCTGCATACGCTGCAACATTTAGAGGAGAAATAAAAAAAAGAAAATGGTGGGAAATGCCTTTCTGACCGATCAATGTACAAAGTTTATTTTTGCTTTACTTCTTTGTTGGTTTTATTTAATCAGGACTCAAGCCTTTAGTGTCTTCTCAGAGGTGTCGAGTCATGTGGCGGCGCCGCAGTGAGACAGAACAATACACAAACGTCAGAGAGTCTGAAACTGTGTGAACAAAAGAGACTGTGGATGACCTTGTGTTTGTGACTTTTGTTTTTTATTGCTTTTTCAACTCCCCTCAGCCTACACCGCTGGCTGAGTTCACCTCTTCTGTCTCCTTACCATAGATTCTTCTCCTGCTCTTCAGTTGTTCTTCGGCGCGCTCACACGGGGAGGGTTTTGGTTTGAAGCGATGCAGTGACGTGTCAGTGACCAGCTCTCTGTGCAGCCGTCCCACCTTCACTGCAGCCTCGCCTCTGCACAAAGTCAGCTTTTGATCAAAACTAGATTTCCATCCGTTGTCGCTGCGAGGTTTCCACAGAATGAGGATGAAAAGAGGTTGGATTGGTTTCTTGGCTGCTCCCTGAGCTTGATAAGGCTGTTCTCTTAAGTCACAGATGAAAGGGGGATATTATTTTAGCGCTCGCTTAACTTGGAAGCTCCAGCCTGCTGCCTTCATGTGATGCATTCACTGACAGCGTTGCAACAAAGAAGTTCCTCCCTCGAACGTGATCTCTCTTTTTCAGTCTGGGTTAACTGCATCAGCCAGTTCCCGAGCTTTTCTTATCTCCCCCTCTCTCTTTCTTTCTTTCTTTCTTTCTTTCTTTCTTTCTTTCTTTCTTTCTTTCTTTCTTTCTTTTATAGGAGAATACATTTTGCTGGTAGAGATCTAGTTCACCTTCTGTTTCCCGGTTTGTTTTGTTTTTGGATTCTCTCTAACTTAAGGGAAAATTGAAAGTGTTTGTTGCCTCTTTGTGCTACTGATTATGAAAAGGTATTTCCAGTATTTGTTGCCACAGAAGTATGATAGCTTATCATCAACACTTGTTTTTTTTTTTAATTTGTAATTTTTTTGTGCAACTTCTTGAGCTACTGTCTATAAAGCAAGAATTTATTACTATTTATGTAACGCTACTACCATTTTATATTGATTTGTGTTGGAATCTCAGTGCTTTTCTATGAATAAAGTGTGAAACACGTTACAAGGATTTCTATTTTTTACACTTGCACAACTTAAGAAATTATATGATGGAGCTATTATTTTTTGATACTTGAGTTTTTAAGTATTATCTGTGATACTATTGCTTTTTTAAAAAATACATATATGTATGAAAATGAAAATAATGATCATCTGAATTCATCCCAACACAACACACCCGGTCCAAAGGAAATGTCATTTTTGGTGCCTCTGCTGCCTCGTTTTCACCATTTTCACACCATAACTCAAGGTTGGAATAATAAGCCACAGCCATGCTACATTTATTAGACAGCTGTACTGCCTCCTTAAGAGCTATAGTATGCAGGATTTTAAAATGTATTTTCACAGCGCTGTGTGCTGGTTCATCTGTCACTGCCTTCAGAGAGCATATGTGAGCGTTTAACTGAAATGATCTATGTAAATAGTTTTCCCCTGATATAGAATTCCCTACAAAGCTTATGTGATATATGATAATGTATAACACGCATGCAGAAAAATCCATCTTTATTTCCAAGGCATGTGGCCCACTTGTGCATTCAAAGGCATTTCTGCATCATCCGTTTCAACTTTTTGTCTTTTATGTGGCATATTGATAAGTGTCAGTGTGCACTGTACCTGCTGAGCAGCTGTTTGTGTTAGATCTGTAATACCTCAGGAGTGCTTCGTTGGCCTAGGCTCTGAAACTATAAGCAACCTTCTCTCACAACAATCCATTCTGTATCCCAGCTGGTGTGGTGCAATCCTGTGTTTTCAGCCATGCAGGCAGCCTGCATTAGTGATAAATGAAGCACATGGAGGCTGATACAGTTCCATCAATCTCTCACTCATTTGTCACTTATCAGAATATTCTTCTTCTTCTATCCCTCCTTCACCGCTTCATCCTCATTCATTACAGATTTCTGCAGAGCCATATGAGCAGACAATCAGGCCATCAAGAAGTGCTAAGTGTGCTCTCGACACTGTGTGTGTGTGTGTGTGTGTGTGTGTGTGTCTCTAAATCTAGATTGATTGGCTGATGGTCAGTGAGCAGATTTATATTAATTATCCAGACAGATAGATGGAGAAGTGATTGCTATATGCTCAATCTTTGCACTGCTTCACCCAATTTCTCTCTCACACACACCATATGCATGTAAATGCAACCTCAAAGTGTATTTTTTTTACACTTCAATTCTATTTTCCTCCATTTCACAGGCATAACTGCAGTGATTGGGCGTTGAGTTGTGCAGGTGACCCACAATAAATTCAGTGCCTGAATGCATCCACGGTCACTGCACAGCCATTTTCAGGTCTCTGTGGAGATGCTCTGTTGGGTTCAGGTCTGGACCCTGACGAGGCCGCTCCAGGACTCCTGTGCGTTCTTGGTGCTATGCTTTGGGTCGTTGCCTTGTTGAAATGTAAACCTTTGCCCCAGGAAAACATCTTCACTCAGGAATGCTCTATATTTGTCTGCATCCATCTTTCCCTCTATTCTGGCAGTCTCCCTGTCACAGAAAATATCCCTGCAGCAATGAGATTGTGCTCAGTGCCAGGTTTCCTCCACACACACCTTCGGGAATTCTAGCCAAAACGTTCAATCATGGTTTCATCAGACCAGAGGATTGTGCTTCTCATGGTCTGTGAGGACTGCCATCTGTCTGTCCACTCTAGCCCAAAGGCCTGACCAGTGGAGTGCTGCGCCGATGGTTGCCTGTCTGTAAGGTTCACCATCTCCACGAAGGAACTCTGAATCTTTGGCTTCTTGGTGACCCAGGCTCTTCATCCACAATTGCTCAGGCTAGCTGAGCCTTTTTGGAATTGGGGTTGTAACAACAGGGACATCCAGTTACTTAGACGTGGAACCTCTTTTGCTCTTCCATGTTATGTTTAGATGTTAGCATATCCACTAATAGCCACTAGGGGGCAGACAGGCTAACAGTGAGTGTGCAAATAACTAAACAACTTAATAATGTAATAGTGCAGTGAGGAATTTTACATGTCTCTATATTTACCAATCTCTTAAAATCAAGCAGCTGTTTGAATATGTTTACACAAAGCCAGCACCTTGTTGCGCAGGACCTTTTGCGGGGATGTGGATCACAGTTGAGGTCCAAATCATCAGGCTGACCACGGTGGGACAGGAAGTTGTTATCAGCAAAGAGGGACAGTCAGCTGTCAGCATCTGCATTACTGTGAAACAGCTCAAGGTCTTCAGAGTTTCAGTTTCCCCCTCCGCCTTCCTCCACAACCACTATGGTAATAATGCCGATCAGTCTCTGTCACTGTGGGCTGTGTGTGGATGTGTGTGTTCATTCATGCATGTGGTCATTGAAAGATATAGTGTGTGTGTGTGTTTGGGGGCGGTCACTGATAAAGCGCTGATAGTGTCCATCCATGGCAGATGATGTACAGCCTGCTGTCTCTTCAGGCAGATTGGATTTTCAGGCCTGCTGATTTGCTGAGAGATGGAGCCTGGACCTCCTTCAAACAGGCACACACGCGCGCGTGTGCGCACACACACACACACACACACACACACACACACACACACACACACACACACACACACACACACACACACACACACACTCACAGACACACACTCACAGACACACACACACACACATCCACCTGTTCATTCTCTGTTCACAAAATAAGCACATAAAAGCCCCCCAGACACACACACACACACACTCACAGACACACACACACACACACACACACACACACACACACACACACACACACACACACAGGCACAAATACAAAAGTACAGGCAATGAAATGACTCATGCACGTACATGCACATGTAAAACAAACAAACAAACATGCGCACACACACACACACACACACACACACACGCACACACACTCACACACACACACACACACACACACACACACACACACACACACACACACACACACACACACACACACACACACATTTATATATTATTCTCCTGCCAAAACCTTTAAAGGCAGCCATGTGGAAATTGATCTCCATTTCTAAAGAGCATAGATTCATTGTTACACCGTTCTCTCTCTCCCTCTCTGTCTCACACACACACACACACACACACACACACACACACACACACACTCACACACACACACACAGCCTGTCACTTTGTTCCCAGATGGCCCACTGACACACAGTCGCAGCCTCTTCAGTCTTACCTGTTGACAATCAGCGGTGATTTTTGTTCATTTGTCTCCACTATTTACACAATGTGTGTGTGTGTGTGTGTGTGTGTGTGTGTGTGTGTGTGTGTGTGGGTTGCAGGGGAGAACAACAAAAGCTTTTGTGTGTGTGTTTGTGTGCACGTGTGTGTGCAAGTCTGTTTATGGTACTGCAGCAACACAAAGGACAGAGATGAATGAAGGCCGGCTTTCATTAGAGGAAGAATCGCTTTTTCCCATCATCAACATTAATTCAGCTGTTTTGAGCATTGTGTGTTTTTGTATTTATTAATAACACTGAGGTCCACTTGCTTCTGCTCAGTCTTAATTATTTGGAGGCTTAAATTGAACATTTAATCTCTTCCTTCCATCTGAAACTGGAAATCCATAAAGGATGTCCAACATTCAGCCATCCATAACCCTGTTACTGTGTCAGTGTGGGATTCAGGTTGTAAAGCTGGCGGTATTTTAAACTTGTCTTATTCTCAACAAATCCCATGCAAAGATCAAAACCAACTATAAATAACAAATACATTTCACCAGCATGTCTTGTGTGTGTATCTAAAGCCTTGTATATCTTCCTCCTCTGTGCCATGGAGCTCCATTGTTGAGCCACACTGTTCATGCAGGCACTCAATAGGCTTCCCCACTTTGAGTTAAAAATAATAAAATATTAAAATATTAAAGGAAAGCTTTCATGTTATTTGGTAAATTCTAAGGGTGACTCAAAGTGTCTACAGATGAATCTCCATAAGCAGAGAGAGCAGATATCTGCTTATGAATCTGCAGGCAAGGCACAAGATGTTGCTATTGGAAACCTTTTGGTTTCTGTTTGTAGTCCATTCGTGGTCCAGGATGTCAGTATCTGCTCACATGTCTGTCCTTAGTGTTGTCTTTTTCCCCTTTCTCTTCATGTTATTTATCTGTCTGAGGCTGGGGGTGGTCTCCTCCACTCTCTGCTGTCTGCTGCCTCTCACCTGTGCACCTGCTTTGCATCAGGCTCATCAGACCAGCAGTATGTAAGCCTGGCTTTCTTCACCACTGGTTCCCACTTTGTCTTGACTCCTCCTGTGTCACGTGTATCCCCTTCGCCTGTCAGCCCCGTCCAGCCTCAGTTAGCCTGCTCTGCCTCTACTGTTTTTTCTGAGTTCGCCTTAACTTTGAGAATTTTGTCAAAAACTGTTTTCTTTCTTATTCTAACTTTGTCAGCTGTTCTGCACCTTTGAGTCCAGTCAAAATTCTGAGTGAAAGCTTTACACAGGTAGTAGGCCTACTGACCAATCACACCTGAGCATGCTTTGGTTGCATACATGCTAACAGCCCTTGTGGAGAGACATTGGTTGAATGCCATCTCAGAATCTATCAGCTGACAATGATTTAACTTTTTCTTAGCTTTTGTATTCATCAGCATTATATGCAGATATCTGTTTACAGAGATTAGTCAAAATGTCGTTTGAACCTAAAACAAGTTGCCTATCAGACTGTAAACAATGACGGCCACATGGAAGAGGAGGTCCTCGCCCAGGTATCTGTTATCTGGCATACAGATATCTGCTGGCTGCACTTGATACCCTGAAACATTGTTGCTCCCAGACGCTAAATCATCACCAGATGATAGCAGATGTGTGCCTGGTCTACAGATAGACCAATACAAAATAAGTTAATCAGCCGTCACCTCCAAAATAACATTTTCCACAGGGATGTAATGCAAATAAAACTGTTAAAAACTATAGAGGGAAATTTTTAATTCAAAGGAAAACTAAAATGCTGTCATTGACTGTTTGTTCAACATTGGAGAGGAGGGATCCCCTGAAATTCTAAACCGTCCCCACTACCCGAATCTGGTCACATGATGTTATGATTTTTGCTGGAATCCTTCACAACAACATCAGCAGCAACAACAACCGGATTTACTAGAATCTGCTTATCTGATGTTCTTAACCGCCTCAAAGAGAAAAACACAATTTGGGATTAAGTGATCCCTTTTTTCCAAATTCCTCTTGTAAAGAGCTTCCATTCTGATTACAGCAATAATGCACATAATTTCATTTTAAGCCAAATTCTGTGCAATAAGGCTTTGTATTTACCCTAAATGTACCAAATTGTGAAATTCACATGGAGACAGAAGACCTTGAGGGTTGTGCTCGGATGCTCCAGCCTGCTCTGCTTTTATCCAGCATCTCATTGGTGGTTGTTGTCTCACTGGTTGGCATGACATCATGTGCCCTGTTTGGCAAAGATGATGCCTGACTTTAACAGCCCTGCCTGTCCTGAAGATGTACAAGTACTTCCCAGCAGTATAAAGTAATGGCTATACATACATTAGCATGTATATTCATTACAGCAACTCGAGGTTTCTCACTATTTGTTATTGTGATTTTGGCTGTGTTCCAGTAAGCGTAAAGACACGATGGTGGTCACTACCTTCACATTTTTGTAAAAATCTGTCTTTAAAGGGGCAGACAACAATTCTGAAGGCAATTTAAAACAACAGCACAACTTAGCATTGCACTCCTATAACACTGTCAGAATTAATATAGAATGTTTAAAGCAAAGGGGGTCACATTTGCTGCAGCTGGACCACAATGCAACTTGCCACAGTGTGTTCGGGCAATTCGATGTGTTATGCTCGTGGTGGAAAATGGACACTGACTCGAGTGATGTCACTTGAGGTCAGACATTACACAACTTGTTCTGGAGACACGATATGCAGTTGCACCTGTACACACTTCCACACTGCGCTGCTAGCTGAGCGCCTTGGACAATGTAAGACAATGATTTCAAACGACAATGGTTTCAAATCGTCCAAATTGGATCATTTCAAATCTTGATTTGGGTTTCCTATGTGCTTCCATTTTGGTCAGCTGCTGTGGTGGAACCACCAGTGAAACCAGCCTTAACAAACCCCATATCTTTATGATAAAATAAAAGAGGTGAAAAAACTGTAAAATCCAGACATCAAAAGGTAAATCTGAGCAGCTGCAAGATGATTGACAGGAAACACAAGAGGAAGCTGCTCCACAAACCTGCTTAATTTTTCAGGGCTTTTAAAAGAGAGCACTCTCACTGATTGGAGAAACTACTCACAGCTCACAAACACCGAACCTGTAACAAGAGGCTGCAATTGATTGGCCAAAGAGGGTCACAAGCAACAAATGCTGGGGACCATTGAGGTGAATTTGGCTTCTGACACCCTTTAGAAAAATGTTAGAGAATTCCTACTTTAGTAGGGTTTTTAAGGCTTTGTATGTGTGGAGGGTCCTTTTCTGTTTGCTTCAATGCAACCAGCCAAACTTGTCTTGGAGCCTGTTTTCAACAGCCGTGGTAGAAGCAGCACTTCAACATTCAGATTTGACTTCACGGTTTGCTGATCTCAAGTGGCAGCAGCACTGGTGCTGGTAACTGAGTAGCTTCCTCTCTCTTTTGCTATTTAACGCAAATTCTTTGAGACAGACTCAAGTTCCTCTGTCCTCACTGTTAGTTAATGTTGTTCCAGAGGCCACATTATTGTGTTGTGCTATTTGAGCTGTTTATTTATAAAGACCTTCATTACAAAGCGCGTCTCGGAGGACTTCAGGCTGGATGATAAAATGGTGTTAACACACCTTCAGGCAGGACGCTGTCTCACTCCTGTCCCAGTTAAAAGATCCAGTCACTGTCACGTCTCTGTTCCATTTATTGGGCCAGGCCTCAGCCTCAAATCAGTGCCCACAGTGCTGATGCATGAGCCGTCACAGCAAACACAAGATATAAAAGTGGTGGTTTTTGGAATGATCTTATCATTTATTCCAGGGACTTTTTGTCTGATTCGACTTACAAGTGCATCAGTAGAGCCTCAGTTCCTAAATGATATGAGCTACAAATCAACAAAAACAAGAACACAGGTCAGCACTGTTTGCGATTCCTGTTAAATTGCAACCCTGACATGTGATGCAGGTACTGAAAATGGAGATGACCAGGCAGGGGATTTTCATGTGATGTTCAATGACCTTTAGTAGTTCATAGATCAAATAATATCCAGATTAAGAGCCTCCTCCAATATACAGCGAGGCTGTTTGTGTTGTGCTTCTTAAGAGAAATGGATGATTTTTTTTTTTTTGTGAAAAATAAGTCAGTGTGTGTAAGTTAGTTAGTGTTGACAAACTCGCAGTGATGAAGAAGACTAATCTCGAGCATCATCACAGCTACAAACATGCTAAACTGGATGAGATAGAAGGACAAACGAGCTTGGATAAAGTTGACGCTCTTCTCTCTCATCTGTCACTCTCATTCAGAAGGAGGAACTGTGGAGCTGCCTCAGACAAAACTGTTCCAAAGTGTCTGTTTGTCCAGAATAATTCATAGAGATGAAGGAAAACCTGACGTGGAAACTCATATGAAAACAGCTGATGTGTCTGACAACCTGCAACATGAAACCATTGAGCTGCAAAGCAACGACCTGCAAAACTGACTTCCAAAGACTCAGTTCTGCTCAAGACTGACTGATCCAACCCTGGAAAACCAGCTGAGAGCATCATCATCATCATCATCATCATTTCTACCATCTGACATTAGATGCCTCACCAAGGAGAAACAGTTCCAGCCACTGCAGAGGATTGTGTGATATATGTGTTAAATAATTTAATAAGGCCGGGGTGCCACCTAAGGGGGCAAAGACCACCCTGACACAAGTGAGCCCACTCCTCCCTCCTTCACTCCATCACGTATACATAATCAGCTTCTCAGGTGGCCCCTGACTGACTGAACTGTGGGTGGTCATGCTGCATTGCATCACTTTTAAGGTGATTACAGTTAATTCTGAGGAGAACTCATTCATGACAGTCCATCCAAAAGCGGTTGAGATGTCAGTCTGGACCAAAGTGGTGCAACAAACTGACTGACGTGGTCATCCCGAGGGCTCACGCTGCTTCGTGTGGTGAAACGTGAAAAGGTCCAGCATGAAAGAAAGTCAGTAATGGTCACTTACGGCTCTTGTAGAATCTGGTCCATTTAATCATCATGTAAACTAAGTCTGAGTCTCGGAGCATAAAAAGGCATTATCATCCTACTGGCTGAGTGGCCGGTGAAAAGAAAATCAATCAAATCAATCTTTCTTTAAGTGGCCAGGACGAAAAAAAAAAAGATACACACATTTAAGGGTTTTAATATTCGAGAAAACTGCAATCACATGCAACCTCTCAGGACGCTTACAGTGTCGTTCAGTTCATAAGACACTTTTTCTACAAGTCAGAGCTGATGAAATTAAAAGAAAAAAAGACAAAAACAGCATAAGACATCTTCTTTCACAGCATGAATTTCTTAGAAGATTTTCTGTCCACAGGAGTTAAAATAAAACTGCTCGTGCTGGGATGCAGCAGGGGATCGTGCTCACTGCGAAGACGTTAGGTGGAGGCATGATCAGCGGCTGTGCGCTGACATTTTTCCTTAAAAAAAAAAAGATTTTAAACCTGCAGTAGTAGTTTCTCGTGCTGAAACTTTTGATTTTGCAGCCTTTGAAAAACAAACTACTCACACTGATGACAAACTCACTTGTGAGTGAAGATGCTCACAGCTATTAAAGAAGGTATCAAGATTCGTCAGTTTGTATTTGCGAGCTCTAGCGTAACATTGTGGTGAATTTGGATGACAAATATCTAAAAATATATATTTTCAATCTACATGTCAGAGCTGTCTGGAGCATTTTTGAACAGATCCAATATTAATACAAATCCTATAGAAGTGAAAATGCGTTTATAATGTTCATGTACTCGCTAAAATGATTCCAATGGAAACGCATAATCCACTCCTGGTCAGATCAACATATTACAGAAGAACAGAAGATCTTGTCTTAGAAAATCTTGTTTATCATGAAAATCTGAACTGGATGAATGTAGTGAATCCACGTAAATGTACATGAAGATTGGGATGTTTTTATTGGGTCAGTGTTTTTATTTTTCCTCCCTGGACATCAGTAGGAATGGACTCTGAAAGCAGATATCAAGCTGTACATGTTTTCCTTGTAATGTTGCCTCACTACTCCATCTCTACATTTGTTTAATCATCTGTTTAGAGTGTCGGTGCACGGCTTCGACGAAGGCGCCCACGTTCTCGGGGTCCATGTCGGGGTAAAGGCCGTGACCCAGGTTGGCGATGTAGCCCCTAGTGCCGAAACCCTCCAACATCTTCTTCACAATGTCTGAAATGCGCTCCTGAAGGGGGAGGAGAGAGGGTTAAATTTCAGACGTTCTCAGATCAGTCATGGTTCAACTACGGCTGTAGAACATTTAGAATAAGTCTGAGTGCCTGGCATATAGTTTGCTCAAACTGGGTCAGGGCAGGAATGATCCTCTGGTGAAGAGTTAGAAATTGCCATAGAGTGTGTAAACAAAAGTTTGTCAGAAAGAATTACTGCACTTGACATGAAGCAGAAATGTATGAATGGAAATACTGTGGGATGAAAATAGGATTCACAGCATGTGAACGCCGGCTGCTGAAAATAGCAGCAGCTGAGAGAGAAAAAGTTGGGAAAAAGTGGAGAGCTGTCTGCGCTTTTCCTCCCTTTCTGTTTTACTTCATGAAACACAGCGTTCTGCTCTGGAGCCACTGAACACCTCACAGTAAACCACTGACATGACACAGGTCGGCTGTGCTGCTCTACGACACATTACAAACACGTTATGAAGGAAACTCTTTTATCTATTTGAACAGAGGGATGATCTTCACATCTTCATCTCTGCAGAGGAGATGCGTCTTCTGGCCCAAACCTAACCGTTACAGTCCACATGGCTGCTCAGGACTGACCCTTACACCTGCTAAATGACATCATGTTAATCCCAATATTCCTGACAACTGCTTTAAATGACAGGAATTGGTGCTCTGATTTCCAAATTAACAGAAAGTGTCATTCCTGTTAAGACTAAATAGCACATTTCTGACATATATACAGTAAACACCCTGAAGACCTTCCAGTAAATGTAAGGGAAAACAAAGTTGTATGCACATGTGATTTAAGAGAATTTGGGGCATTGTATTTAGAATTCTCTTTCGTACAAATGACATTCATGATCGGTCTAGACCTGTCGCTGCAGTCGCGTACAGTCTGGATCTCTCCACAGGGAGAGATACAGAGCTACAGCAAAAGGAATATCCTTTTTACCATCATCATCATCATCATGCTAAATGACTTTTTTATTCTCGCTGCCATACTTCTGCTCGACAGCGTATCCATTTCTGTAGCTGCTCTCAGCGTCTTTATGCTGGCCTCTGTTCAGTGTCATCCTCTCTTGTTCCTCGAGTGTAACATCGCCGACCGTCGCCTAGAACATCTCTGTGACTGTCGCATGACCGCCTCTCATGTGAGTCGAGGACCACTTTGCTTTCGGGAATGTGCACCTCCTCATGAACAGGCGGTATTGATCAGGCTGAAATGGGTGATTAACAATGACTTTGTCCACTTAAGAGAGCACAAAGAAAGCTCACAGAGAAAACTCAGAGAAATTTACGATGGATCTTCTTCCATGGAGCCAAAGGGTCGAGCCGTGGCTGTCGCTTGTTACTTGTATTCTAGCAAGAGTTTTCATTTTCTATCTACATGCTCAATGTATTTGTTTGACTGTAATTATTTATATTGAATGTTCGGTTCTCCTTTGACATAGGCTGTCAGTCTTGCTGTGGGTGAATAGGAAGGCTTTTGTTAATGCTTGAAAAATGGACATAAGTCAATAAAAAAAGACAAAAAACAGGAGGAAAAAAGTGAGAGCCTACACCAAAGTGGGAGTGGAGGTTACCTTTGGAGCGTAGAGAGCACAGGGGTCCATGTTTCCCTGCAGGCTGACCTTCCCTCCTGTGCGCTCCCTGTAAACACACAGGACACACAGGCTAAGCCTTTAACCAACAGGTGAAGTATTGATGAGCGGAGCAGGAAACACGCCCGTTTGTTGACTCAGACCCTGCACCCAGTGACAAGCCAGGGATGAGGGAGAGGTCACTAATGGTTAACCTGCTCCTCAGGAATCACAACAGCATGCTTCACCATTAGCGCACGGCTACACATGACTGGCTCCAGCCCCGAGACGTATTCTGCTTCTATTTAGCTTCCAGCTCATTTTATGCAGTCTGACCGTGACACTGGAGTTTGAGACTGGAGCTGTATTGATTATTTTCTATTCCTGCTCACATTCCGGAGATGCAGTCTCTCAGTGCTTCAGATCTGACAAACTACAACCAAGCAGCCAGCTCTGGTGAATTTTTGACAGATTTCACAAATAACTGATGACCTGATGTAGTATATTTAACACAGAGCTCAGTGCAGAGACATGTTTTAGGTGTTTTTTGTGCCATGTTGTCAATTTAGAACCAAAGCCTTTTATACGATCAGTGGAAAGATATCTGTAGTAAAATCAAAACAGCTGTGTGTGGGTGTGTGTGTTACCGTGCTGATCGTGGGTCAATGGTCCAGTCCAGTCCCACCACCTCATAACCAGACTGAGACAGATCCTCTAAAGCATAGTGAGCATCCTTTGCAAACACAATCTGGAAGACATCACAGAAGAGCACGGAAAAGTAAACAGAGCAGCTTTTTCAAAGGACTTCTGCACAATCACCATGAAGCATTCCTGGTGAAATGCTGCCATCTTCTGGCGATACAACAAAGCAGCTATCTGTATTAGTCCAGATGGATCCTTAATGATCCCTCCTGGGAAAAGGTGTTGTTGAAGCAACAGAGTGGTGGTAAGAATAGAAAAGACGATTGAAACTAATATAGAAAGTAATAATAACAAGGAAACAAACGGAAAAATACGGGAAATAAATAAACAGAGCTGTCACAGCTGACTCAAAAGATGTGCACGTGTACATCATTAGCCACTGACGGTGTCAAGAACAACACATGCTGAAATATGAGAAATTCAAGAAACCTGTTACTGCAGGTGTGTGTGTGTGTGTGTGTGTGTGTGTGTGTGTGTGTGTGTGTGTGTGTGTGTGTGTGTGTGTGTGTGTACAGCTATTTTTATGAGAAGCAAGTTGAGTTTTAGACTTTGGGAGTGCAGATATTTTTAGAAAGTTGGGACATTTTGGCGACTTTGAAGGTTGACACTTGGTTTTAAAGGTCCGGTTAGAATTAGGGTGAGGGCTGAGGTTGTGATCATTGAGGTTAGGTAAGGAGCTCAGGAATGAATTATGTCAGTGAGTGTCATAGGACAGAAATATAAATGTGTGTGTGTGTGTGTGTGTGTGTGTGTGTGTGTGTGTGTGTGTGTGTGTGTGTGTGTGTGTGTGTGTGTGTGTGTGTGTGTGTGTTGTGGATTTGGGCAAATGTATAGATTTGGACAAAAGCACATTGACTGCTGTCTCTCACCATGGGAACGTCCTGTCCTGCCTCCTTGAGTTTATCTTTGACGCAGCGAGCGATGTCTCGCAGGTAAGGCAGAGAGAACTCTTTAAACTCAACCGGCCCCAGAATGCCGGCGTGGGACTCGAAAACCTGCAGCGCCTGGAGGACACACACAAGGAAAACGTTTTGTTTAAACCCGCAGTAACCGACTGCATGTTGGCCCTTAAGGGGCAGCACAACAAAGCCGTAAACATAACGTTGACATATGATCATACTAAGATGATGGCAAGTTAGCAAACAGTTGTCAGTGTAAACATCCTGCATGCTGTGAGCTGCACTGGCGTCATTATGATCCATCTAACAAATACAAAGCCAATGTTCTGTCTCTCTTTTCCTTGGTCCCCCTGAGGGAAACATCTGGCTCTTTAGCTGCTAAATGCTCCACTGTGTTCACCAGCGAGTAGCTGACTGACTGTCTGCTGTTTGCTGATGAGCATGAGCGTTTATCAGAGCTTCCTTGTTGAAGTGACTTGCTACATATAGAAGCAACGCAGATACAATTGGTGAGACTAAACCGAAAGTAGAGCTGAGACCTGCAGAGCTGGGTGATAATTCTCTGTGAGCTTGTCACTACGAGCCACCTTTTTTTAAAAATCATGCAGTCATTTTATTCATTGTTAATCCATAAATATTCATTATAGCAGCATTGGATACCCCTAACAGCATGATCATTAATTCACTGTTTCAAAGCAGATTAGTGGGACAAAAGCTGCAATAAAAACAATATTCTCTCTTTTTCCTCGCCGCTGTGGCCGAGGTCAAAGTCACACCAGCAGAGAGGCTGCTCAAGCTCAAAGCGGCTAAAGAGACAGATTCTGGAGTCACCCTGCTGCCCCAAATACTGAAGTGAAATGACTGCAGTAAAAGTGGCAACATACTCTGCTGGTGTGACATTGCCTATACTTCGTTATAATCCAGGTTTGTGCTTTCAGGCTGTGCTCAACAATTTTGTGGAAAAATTGCTGCCTCAACTGGATTTTGTGCTGATACTGAGAAGCAGGTTTGTTTCCATAAGGAAGTGTGTGCAGGAGCTGCCACAATCAGCAGACAGAATTCATGTCCAAACTCCTGACACACTGCCTTGTACTGAACCTCTGAGGTACTGAGCCTTTTTGAATCGTACTGTTTTTCTTATCAAACATCGGCCATCCACGTGTCAGAAAAACCTGCAGGCTCTTTCCTTCGAGGCGATTGCGATGTTGAATTCGCATGTGTCATGGTGGTGGTGCAACAGGATGAAGAGATCTGAAAGCAGGGGGTCTAACCTGAGCTCCAGCTGCCACCTGCCCCAGCAGATACTCCACTATCACATCTGTCAGCCTCCTCAGCAGCATGTGGCTGGCCTCAGGGTGTTGGTACAGCCAGCGCTTGGCCTTGGAGTGGGTGTTGGAGCCTCCGCCTTCGATCATGTAGGACATCAGCGTCCACTGTGGAGGGACACGGGAAAAAAAGGGGAGAGGAGAAATCACAATACAGTTTAGCTGTGTATGCTTTTCTTTACATCTTCAAACGTGTCTGTATCATCTCTAACCGGAGCTCCGGTGAATCCTATGAGCGGCACTTTGCCCTCGATCTTGTGCCTGGTCAGCGTGATGGCTTTGAAGACGTAGCCCAGCTCTTTGGCCACGTCCACTTTGGTCTGCAGACGCTGCAGGTCCTCTGGCTCCTTCAGGGGCTCTGGGAATGTTGGACCTTTACCTGGCACCATCTGGACGTCCATACCTAGAGCCTGGAGGGAGGAAGACGAACGAATTGAGACGCACAGATGTCTGCAATTTAAGATGATGGAGAGACATACTGCACCATGTTTATAAAGGAAGTGTCCCGATATTCAACTTACATGGTAGTAGATGAGAGCACAAACACCAGAATGGGCCCCCGTTTTTTTTAATCAACAATAAAATGTACAAGTTTTTATAGCTGGTTTACTTTTTGGGAACACATCAAAGAAGAGTTTTTATCTGCTGTGATCTGTGACTGTTCAGAGTTTCCCACCACTCTCAGTTAAAGTGTGAAGCTTCTGCAAAGTCACACCAAATCGCACAAACCCAGAAAAATGCTATTTAACCAAGCAACTTACCTGTGGGATGACCAGGATGTCAGAGAAGATGATGGCAGCATCAAAAGGAAAGCGTCTCAGAGGCTGGAAGAGGAAAAAAAGAAGACATTTTTTCATGACATCATCTCAACTCAATATACTGTGTCACTGCTTATTTACTATTGCTAAGTATCTTAAAACTGAATCAATTTTAAATAATGAGTTTGAAAAGCGCTGTTATACCTGCAGAGTGAGCTCACAGCAGGCCTCTGGTGACCGACATGTCTCAAAGAAGTCCTTCCCGGCTCTGAACTCACGAAACTCTAAAAATCAGATTCAGCAGACATTAATGTCTTCATGATGTCTTAAATGTCTTACTGTTGTTTGTCCTAAAATTGGACCGTTTAAAGACATTTATTGAAGCGAAGAAAGTCTTTGAATTTAGGATAAGGGAGAGGAAATCCAGGAAAGAAAAGACCAAAGTACCTGGTAGATATCTTCCAGCCTGTCTCATACACCAGACAGGGACATGTTCGGTTTCTTCTCCTCGTGCTGCTCGCAGGAATGTGTCATTCTGGAGCTGGGGGAAGTCCTTGGGGCTGGACAGAAAACCAAAAACAAAGGTTTAATATCAGTCTTCAATATCAAAACGACACATAGTTGCAGTGTAGCTGTAGGCTGAAGTAACAGTAATGTATCCAAAAGAATGAGAAGCAGAGCGACATTACTCATCAGTATCAGTAAAATGCTGCCTCATCTGACGTAAACGAATGTAAATTAAGCACACAGGGATGAAATAGTCACACTCATTGCTCCTATTGACTTCCATTTGTTATTCACACTGATTTTACTAAGCTTAATTATGGCTCAAACATGATGGCTGCAAGGGCACTTTAACAGGCTAACACACACTGACAATACAGACAGGACTGTCTGTGTCTGACGATCCAAATTTACATTTCAAAAAGTAAATGCTCTTTGTTTGAATGGTGGCAGTTTCCTAATCACTACAGCCCGAGGGCCACAATATGGTAACAAGCTTCTGTTATCTAACATACAGTAGAGGCACGTCCCACCCTTTCCACTGCAATCATGCTAGGCATCTAGCTGAAGAGCGCTTATGAGAGATAACACTCCTCTGCTCTCTTATCATCTTCCAGCAGTAGAAAAACAGTTGAATGAGAGGCTGCCTGGGATGCATCAGAGAAGTAAATCTAACTGGTCACTGCTTGGATCACTGAAAACTGCTCTCCAGTGCAGATCACTGAAGCCTCCAAACAAACTAATCGTGTTAACTTTAACTTGAATTCAGTTTACTTCTGGCACCTAGATATGGAGACATGTGACACAGTTACAGCTGCAGACCTGCTATTAGACTGTAGAAGAAGAAATAATCATCGCTGGTGTTGAACTGGGATAACTCAGGGAAAGTTGTCATCTATAATAATAAAAATTGTTCATAAAACTGTTTTCTTAATACAAGACACGATGGAGGCAGAGCCTAGTCAGACTAAACCAATATAATACTAACACCATTAATAATAACATTTAGAGATAAAAAGCCACTATATCTACATGCCGTATTTATCAGAAGAGCCATTTGATTCATTAAAGCTAAAAAATCATGCTGCAAAGGGAATGAAACCTTAAATGTGAGCAACAGAATATTAAACCGCTGCTTTTCTGAATGAGAGTTCTCCTTAGCTCTGCTAATCAGGGCTAACACGGAGCATTAATGACTATTACTGATACCATTTTCTTGTGAAAACTGGATTATAAACGCTGAACATGATGCTAAACTCAATTCATTGCTGTGTGAAGAAATTATTTCATAAGAACGTCACAGGCAAGTTTCATAACGCCACTGTTCTGGCAGCCAAAATGCTAGCGTTAACCTTAATGTAATTCTCTAGTTTTAGACGAACAGAAATACTTACAGAATTAAATCGTCTTTGCTCATGTTGACAGGCTGAAGAGATGACAGGCTTTCTCTGATGCTCCTCTCTGTCGCTCCTTTTAAATGTCAGTTGCGACCTGCGGCTCCTCAACTGTCATTAGACTCTGTTTGCACAACTGTGTGCGCGACTGCACTGTCGCTCCAGGGCGCGGCCATCTTGAAACACCATGTGACCAAACCAGGAAGCGAGTTGCGTATTCGAAATAAAATACTTTATACAAATATTAAAATCATACTTTTATAATACTTACCAACAAAAATATTGTTTTTTTTTTTTAGTTTTATTTACATATCTTAACAATAATATATTTGAAATATTCTTTGTGAAGTAGCAACATGATTACTGAACACACTGGTGCCAAATGCTGCCTGCATGCCCATTGTACCTACATTTATTGTCTGGTTTCTGAATTATTGCACATTCACGGACTTTTGGCCGTTATTCGCTAGCTGAAACACATATTTGAATGTTTTCCAATGAGTTCTGAATATAATGTTAATATATTAATAACATGTAACTGTATAATTGTTCTTTCTTTTAGATGTACTTCTTGATCTTTCAAGTTCTCGCATGTCACTGTCACTAACTTCTAATTAGCTGCAATGAGGTTGTGTCATTTCTTAAGCATGAGCTAAATGGGCAAAGAAATCCAACACAGTATTAGATTTACTGCACACTCCATACATTTTAGTCCATACAAGATGTACACATTTTCATTTCAAATAACGTCAGGTATACAACTCAAATGAGCATTAAATGACAAACAAACAGTTCAACTATAAAATGAAGTTATTTTCACTCAAGTATAACATGAGCCCATCCAGTGTCAAGCTCAACTTCATAATTCCAGTTTACACATTGATTTTACAATACCATATTGAAATGATGAAATTATAAAGACAATAGGTTCCACAAACAAACATGAGCTACAGCACTTCAATATGAAGTGGACTTAAAGCTGGTTGACCCTTCACTGGTCAATAAAACAGCAAGCAAACAGAACATCTTATAAGTAGTCACGAAATGCAAAATGGACTTAGCTATTAACTCAAACGGAAATGTTATCACACAACATCACAGTATAGAGTGCTGCTTTGATACAAGGAGCAGTCGGTTGAGATTTTCTACTTGAAAAAGGCCACCACTAATTACAGCCCAGCAGATGGACTTTAAGTTTTGTGAATAGTTGCTAATGATGAAGTGATACTGTGTCATTTTGAAGTCAACGGAGCAGTATCAGTATTTGCCATATTATTTACACAGACCCAGTCTCTATGAGGCAGTTGTTTGTACAGAATCAATACACTTACCGTCCTGTATTCTGCCCCAGCTTTTCAAACTCTTTGCCTAATGTCTGTTGCTTGTTTGTTCTTCTGTAGGCAAACATGATTTGAATTTAAGGAACATCGTATTAGGTCCAAAAATTTAAATGCCTAGGCACAAGACTCTAGTGTCAAACCGTAAAAACAGAATAAAGTAAATTAAAGTTCATCTGTTTCTAATTTTGTGCAAAATCCATCACCTCTCCACCCCAGAAAATGCTTATTGGTGAGTTTAAACTGTACTAAATATATAATTTGTACACACAGATGCCACAATATAGTATACTCTGGAACCTGCATACTGTAAGTTCACAAAAGCAAATATCAAAGAAGTACAGTCTGCAAATGTGTCATATACACAAAAATGACAAAAATTAAAAGAAACCACTACAGTGGCTCCAAATATAATCTGGAGTGAATGTGAAATGTCTGTATTGATCAGAAGTGTCTGTCTCTATGGTTGTTGCTGGTATTGTGCCTCTGTGGCGGTGTAGAAGTCATCCAGGACACTCTGCATGTAATCAAAGGTGGGCCTGTCTTCAGGCTTGTTCTTCCAGCAGGACATCATGATCTCGTAGAGCTCCGCAGGACAGTTGTCGGGTTGAGGCATCCGGTAGCCGCGCTGCACAGAGGACATCACCTCTCCTTTGGTCATACCTGAAGACAACACAGGCAACACAGAGGTGTGAATACCAGCAAGGCACATACAGACTGAAGCTGACATGAAAGAGAGCATGCACACTGTAGCAGCCGTGATTAATTAATGTTGGCGGCTGTAGCAGTGATGGTGGCAGCAGTAGAGTGAGAACAAGTTGTATGTTATTATGGTAATTATAGGAGTAATAGTTAATAACTGGCAAACAAACTGAAACATTTTCCATGCAGTTCAGAAAAAAATATCACCAGTAGAGGGCAGTGCAATGCTTCACAACATCACAACACAAAGCTCAATGCTATATTTCATTTTAACTGCATGAAAGGAGGCTTGATTTCCAGCAAAGCAAAGCTGATAATTGCCTCTGAAGTGCCCCTAAAGTCCCAGGTTTATGTGGGGCAGCTGCTTCGAGGTCATTTGATCACCTGTTTCCTTGTTTGGGATTATCTGCTGCTAAAGTACAAGATCAAATGACATGATGGAGACCGTCCAATCCAATCCAGAGGCCATGATCAGAGGAGGGCCCCTGTATCCAAATCTAAGCAAGACTTTTATTATTTCAGCTGATAAAATGTTGCAACCACTACTGCTAATACTAAGGCAGAGTTCTTTACCCCACTTACAAATCAGTCATACACAACAGAAGCATGAATGAATAGATGATTGTGTTATGAGAAGGTCCACACACACTAGTTTATTATGTTCAGAATAATGACACACTGTAGCATACAGTCGACTGAATGTCTACCTGGGTAAGGGATTTTTCCGTAGGTTATAATTTCATAGAGCAGAACTCCAAAGGACCACATGTCTGACTTGATGGTGAAAGACCCGTAGTTAATGGCCTCTGGAGCGGTCCACTTTATGGGGAATTTGGCCCCTGTGGAGGACACATGCCCACATATATTCACACACACACACACACACACACACACACACACACACACACACACACACACACACACACACACACACACAGTTATATACACATATACAGGCTATTTAAATTTCTTAGTTTCAGTGTCTCCTGGTTCCAGATCAGTGATCAATCAGGTTTCATCTTATGAGACAGCGATACATTCATTGTGTCTCTGTACAATACTATGCCAGACTGCTTTGTGTGTCTTCGACTGATGAAAGTATGAGAGGAAACAGATCTTGTGTGTGGTTCGAGGCCATCAGAGGTGTTGGTCATTGTGGTATGGGTGTAGATGAGTTGTGAAAATGTGGAGCCGCTGGTAAGTGAAACCAAAAGTCTGGTTTGTCACATTATACAAAAGTCTTGCCCAATAAATTGTCAGTTCTGCTTCTCCCTCCCAAAGGGGAGTTTTTATCTGAACGTGTTGTAAGTAGTCAGGGAGTCAGCTCATTTTGGATGGGAAAAAAACCTCTTACACAAGGCAAAAATGGAGACACACATATTCCTGAACATGCAAACACACACGCACAAATTTTTACCCTCTCTGGCAGAGTATTCGTCATCCTCTATGACTCTTGCCAGTCCAAAATCAGCTATTTTACAGAGCAGACTCTCTGACACCAGGACATTAGCTGCTCTCAGGTCTCTGTGGATATAATTCTTCTTCTCTATGTACGCCATGCCCTCTGCTATCTGCAACAAGAAAGAATGGCACCGTGTGATCACCATCATGCTGAATTTCATTCAAACAGATGAGCAGGAATACAAAAAAACCTAGTAGATCTGGTACAAAACTGCTAAAGAAAAATGAAATCACAGTACATAATGCCTCAAACATCATGACACTCCAGTGTGTAACATTCATGTACTGTAACTATTCAAACAAACAAGACTGAGTCACTGGTGGGATAACTGGTGTTTTATACTGACTGAGACACAGACAGCTGAAAATCCAGACCCAACATGGACTGAACTCAGACTATTGCTGAAACATTTCGTTGTTGATTGCTGGTCACAGCACCTCACATGCTGATACGCTTGATTTTCCCTCTTTAATATCACTGTGAGCTGACTGTGTTGGGTTTTAACTGCTTGGAATAACAAGTGAAATAAGACATTACAGTTAGATTTGGCATTACTTTTGAAATCTTATTGACCAGATGATGGATCATTAATTTCAAATAATAGTAATTACTGTAAATGTTGATTAATTACAGCTCTACTACCGACACAACATACTAACGCTAACTACAAACACTTCAAACAAACATGTGTTTCAGTCTGTTAGCCTAGTTGTGCTTTACAATATAACTCGATTCAACCTCATTCAACCTTTAGTTTCATGTGCACAGATCACTGTAATGCTTTATTTTATAGGTCTGTAATTTCCTGACAACTTCCTCATAATGTTGTAAGACCTGGAAAGAATTACACAATTTGATATTAATTATAGAAAAATCCGCCATTTTCTTGAAAGAACAGGTCCATTGAGTAAATCTATTACTGGAAATGCTATCTGTTATATTTACTTGTTTGGAGATAAATTGTTGTTCAGCTGACCAGCTGTGCACAGACTAAAGTCTCTTGAGGTCACCCAAGTTATCAATTGGAACTAAATCTTTGAAGTGTATCAGGTGAAGTTAGTCTATTTATTTCCATAAAATAAAGCCAATTTTTTTTTTTAAAGCTGTCAGTCAAAAGCATCAACACAGTAAAAGTCATTAATCAATTAATTCTACCCTCTTTGACCTGTTTTGCAGTAGGTTAACCTGCTTTTGTTACTTATTATAGTTTGAACTACTCTCGCGGCTTCGATAGACGCATTGATCCAACACAGTGTGGAACCACCAACCTTGCCAATGTGCTGCTGCTAAATATCAACACAGGAGTGGGGATTCAAAAGTGAAGTTTCAGTTTTGTACATTTGGTTACCGTTCCTCCTTTCGGTTCAGTAATGGAAACACTGATGATATGTCTGTTTCACAACTGTGAAGGATAGCGGTCTGTGAGAAAAAGCAGCTTATTGCGACCAGTGTGGCAATCACCTGAGCTGAGAAATCGATGAGCTTGGGTAGTTGTAGTCTGCACCCTGCATCGCTCTTTAAGAAGTCTAGCAGGCTCCCTGAAGATATGAAAGACAGGAAACAATGTCAGTATCTTTTTTGTGTGTGTCCATGTTAGCTATCATTTTAACCTCCAAAACCTTTCCATTACATTCACATTTTCAGGAGACGTTTCTCATTTAATTGAGCTGACCAGCTAACTCTCCTTTGTGAAACAAGTCAGACGGTCAACGTGTGGCCACATGAATGCAGTGTGTCACAACGTTAAGCTGCTGACATCTGCACTTCCTATTACTGGATGCTGATCCTGAAACTGCATGCGTTTAAAACAGAGCTCGCTAACCGTTTGCCATAAATTCAGTGATGATATAGATGGGTTCCGTCTTGGTGACAACAGCATAGAGGCGCACCAGCCTGTCGTGCTGCAGCGTCTTCATGACGTTGGCTTCATCCAAGAAGGCTTCCACCGTCATGGTGCCTGGCTTTAGCGTTTTCACTGCCACTTTGGTTGTGTTGTTGTAGTAAGCTGATCACACAAAAAGTGAAGAAAGAGGGATAGAGAGATTTGGGGAAATGGAGAATTTTAATACAGTCCATGAAAGTATGAAATCATCTGTTTGACACGCTGCTGGGTTTCAGTCCCAGTCTGACTGCTGGACAATTCCAAACTCTGTATGATTCTGACAAAGGACATTATTCTTCTTTTTCAAGAATGATTCTTTTAACTCTAATGTGTAAAACCAAATAACATTTGCAGTCAGTGGACTGTTTTCAGATGCAAGATTGCTGTGTGCATACCCATTATTATTCCATTTTCCATGGAAATTGGAAGAAAATGCAAATGAGGGGAAGTAACACTATAACTGCTGTTTATGGTCCAGTGGCAGCTGAGGATGCATGACACTAACACGGACTAAACCGTTTCAAAATGAATCATGTTTGTGTGTGTGTTTGTGTGTTACATTTAAAATAACTGATGTTGAGACATCCGGACTTTTAGCCCCCACGGGTCAAGCTCCAAAAGCACTGGATTCTACATGTCCCATAGCGCAACTCCTTATCATCGTATCATCTGCTGTGAGTACTTTCAGTACATCTTTCGTTAGACCCTTCCTGTCTGATAAATGCCCACAAAACACCACAACCTGAGTTTATAACACATGGCTTTCTGTTCAAAGCCTTAAAGCCTGCTCTGAATCAGAATGAAAGCTCCCTTTAGATCCACAGATGACATCATACAACCGTTGTTACACACTGAGTCATACTCTGAAAAAACCTTATCAGAGGGTCAGACATGTCAATCAAGTCCAGTTTGTGCTCGCCCACAGAGTCCTAAAATAACATGTAATCAGGCAACACAAGCAGCTGTCAGACTGTAGGTGTACTGGGTCTTTAGTGTTCAAATGAAGTGAAAAATGCTAAAATGCTGCCAATACAATAAACCTGAGCAGCAGCTGGAAAAGGATGACAAAATAGCGCACGGTGATGCGAAGGCTTTGGCAACAGTTCAGGAAACAAAGACACACAGTAATAAACCGCTGGATGTACACATATACTATGTTTTCAAAAACTATTCAAGTCAGACAATTTCAGAATGGAATATCTGCCAAGGCGGGGTCAGCAGTACATATTGCTTCATTTCACTATTTAGCGTATTCAGCAGTTTTTCAGTGTATTTCATGCAATGCCATTATCACGAATAAAGCTGAAATCACTGTAGTTTTCAGAATGAAACCTCATCTTTCTCATCATTACTACCATCACAGAAGTAACACAAATATCAAAACACTTTTCCCAGCAGAAGTTGTGCTTCATGGGCAATCATAGCAAGTGTTTTTTTTAGGTGATACAACTATCACACCAGGCAAAGTCTTAAATCCTTGACACAACAACAAAACTGACTTTCACTTAACACCTCTATGTCATTGTGTGTGCGTGTGCCATCACCACTCCCAAATGTCTGATGCAAATCGCCCTTCAGACTCAAACATTCCCTACATGGATGATAAAACTGACAGCACTGATGCACACATGAATGTGATCTTTCCAGGTTGCTCTTCAGCACAGATGCACGCAGTGAAACGTGAGCATTTTTTCTGAGAAGCAGTCAGCTCTGACCAAAAATATGCAATACAACTAATGGCTAACAAAAGAGGGAAGTCATTTTTGTTTTAATTAGGGGGAAATGGAACTTCCTTGTACTGTACACTTCTGCAGCGCTGAATTTGCAGTGAATATGAACCTCTTCGCTCTACCACCGCAGTCAAGGTGCCATTTGCAGAATATTTAAAGGTGCTATCATTCATGAATTCATGCCTTAGGTCATGTGCCCTAACTGAGACCAACCATGATGAGAAGCTGTTCCCAGTCTACTTACTGATTACCTTACTGATTAGATCAAGTCTGAAGATTTCTCGTCACTCACCCATCCAGACTTCCCCAAACTGCCCAGCTCCGAGCTTCTTCACCATCTTAATGGAGTCTTTGGAAATCTCCCAGGCATCTTTATCCCACGGCTTCTGAGCTTTGGGTTTCACACATGGACGGTCCAGTTTACGGCACAGGCCATCCGCCTTGTCTGGAAGGTACACACACACACACACACACACACACACACACACACACACACACACACACACACACTGAGAACTGTGTGCTACAATGCTTGCTGTAATGTTCAATTGCATACATTTTCAAGTAATGTTTAAACGCTGAGAGTGAATCAAACATTAGGTATGAAATCTACTCACAACATAAGCAACTGATAGCAAACATATTAGATGGTAGGGGGACTTTTTATTTTAGAATTAAGGATAGTAAACACCATTCATTCAGTCCAGAGTCGTACTCACTATGGTAGTGTTTGATCATGCTGCTGATGTCAGAAAAGGAGATTTTAGGAGAGATGTAGTAGCCGCCATTATCCATCATTCTGATCTTATAGTGCTTGACCGAATCTGCCCCCTGAGCGTCCATGTCTCTGATGGACAATGAGTAGCTTCCTGTGGAAAAATCATGAAATAAAAAAGAGGGACCAGCGCCTCTCATATATTGGAATGAGGCATGTTTGTGAATGCGTTTCAGTCTCTCAGGGCCGTTGTGATTTTCGTACCTTTCGAAGTTTCACTTTCCCGGATAAGATAATATCCTGGTTTGTTTGCTGGCGCCAGCAGCTGCCTCTCTGCATCCTTTCTCGTGATGTCCTTGAAAAACCACCTGCAGTGAACAGGAAATGCACTGAATATACAAAACGGACATATTGACTTACCACTCATTTCTACAAATGGCCCCTCTTAGCAAAGAAGCTTAATAGTCCTTCTTTGTAAGCAGTAGATTAAATATGGGAACTTAATCATTTAACTGTAATCAATTATTTTTGTTCTATATACATTGTAATGTAAATTGTCTGCATTAAACAATATATCTGTCATATCAAAAGCAGGTTATTGAGAACACCCTGAAGTCATTTATTGAGATGCAGCTACTCACTCTTCTGTTTCCATGGTGTCAGCTTGGCCGACATAATTGGATGGGATGAATCCTTCTTTGTTGGTTGTCAATGATTTTGCCTTCCACCACTCCCCATGTCTGCAGGAAATATCAATTGATTTTAGCTAAATTACTGTTTTTCTTTGATTGCCAGTGTAGGTAGAGTATCTTCAAAAACTAGGTCTCCTAAAGCGGCTGAGACTTTCTTAAGTGGCTTTAAAGTAGAAGAAACTAATTTTCTACACATGAAAAATATCACATATCCAATTATCTATGTATGTATGTATGTATGTATGTATGTATGTATGTATGTATGTATGTATGTATGTATGTATGTATGTGTGTGTGTGTGTATGTATGTGTGTATGTATGTATGTGTGTGTGTGTGTGTGTGTGTGTGTGTGTGTGTGTGTGTGTGTGTGTGTATGTATGTGTGTATGTATGTATGTCTATGAAGCTTACAATGCCTTTTAATAGATGCACCACTACATCAAATTGAAATGTCTCATGTCTCATTGTCTCATGTCTTAAACATCATTTCGTGAGTACAAATGAAGCCTAAAATATTTTGACTGTCATTTTTTTGGTTGTCACCGTGTCTCCTCGTGACATGCATTTGAAACAGCGCTCCATTTCATAGCTCATGTCAGCGTTCTTTGGTTCGTGGCTTACACGATGCAGTAAATAAATAACAAATAATATTTCCTGAAGTTGAATCTGTCTGCAATCACTATCAGACACTCACTCCTCTAAGATTTTCATCTTTTCCCCCTTCTTGAATCCTAAGTCGTCGGGATGCGTAGCTTCATATGGATAAAGGCCGACCATTATTTTACCAACCCCCTTTTGCTCTACGAGAGGAAACAGAAGAAGGCATGTTAAATACTGTACAACAACAGAAACAGGGCCACATCTTCATTTAATCCTGTCATATGACAGTAAGCAGCCATACAGAAACATCAGGTAAAGATTAAAGAAATAATGAACAAACCCGCAAGTGGTGAACACATAAGATGACAGACTGACAGAACCACTCATGAGCAACCTCAACTGAATATCGCAGAGGGACTGTAAATGTATTACAGGGGTCATCAAGGACTCGTGTTGCTCTATTAATGTTTGAGTTGGCTCACAAACATTTTACAAGTTAATTAATTGTATCTGGACTATCTGGAATAGCAGCGGTATCACTCAGCGTGTACCCACAATACCACTAACCACCAGCTGGGTAAATTATAAATATTCAGTTGTAAGTCAGTTGCACAGGCCGTAGGTTACCTGAATGAATAATAACATCAAAAGATAGGTTCAGATATGTTAAAGTCTATCTTAATACAACACTCAGATGGGCTTTAGCAGTCTGTGTTAGTCAAATCAAATGGCTTTTTCAAAGTTACAGTAGTAAAGTACCAAAGTGGATTATAGAACAGTGTTTTGCATGACAGTAGAATAGTTTGTATCTTGTAGTGAGTATTGGAGTAATGTGTTTATGGAAATGTTGAACATAGTCTGTCAAGACAAAGACTACTTTAAGCAAACCGAAAGAAAGACAGAACGCGGCATAGACTTACCTTCCAGCTTTTGGAACACCTGACCAGGTAACAATGAGCTATTCTGTAAAGACCAAGAGTTCTCAGCATCAGAAACAGTGATAATGTCATACGATAAGAGAGAGATCAATAACTACACCAAACACAATATCGTTCATTTCCTCAGCTTCACTGTGTCAGGCAGGGAAGTTCTGTTCATTAGGAAATACTTGAGTGACTATTATTCCAAATGAATAGGAGAGCGTGTATCTAAATTGTAAAAAAAAAAAAGGAAAAAAAGGAAAAAAAAAGAATTGAGAATTGAATATTTTGCACTGATTATAGGTATTTCCATCTTCACCATTCTATTTGTTCAATTTTTAATTCACCAGGGCACATTTCTAAACAGAAAATCATGATATCTGTGCTGTCAATGTTCTTTAACTTTTACTTTGAGCTATAATCAATACCACAACACTGTTCATAACATACAAAAAGACACATTTAGAAGTTGTTTCCATAAAGAAAACCCCTTCATGCCTTCAAATGACTTAGATGTAACTCTGCACCTTTGCCTTCATTTAGTTCGTGTGGACCAGTGAATGTGTAAATAGTCCTTCCTCTATTTGCACCCACACCCCAAACTCAGCAGACATATGGGAGCAGTTCCACAGAAGAAGAGTGACTTGTAAAGGTTCAAGTATCAGTATGGTAATTATTTTATGTGTCCCTCTACAATGTTAGAAACCTAACAGGAACACATAACATGATCCTTCAGCTTGACTATTATCATGTGAAAGCCTCACCCCACAAGTTGCCAGGATTTGATGTATGAAACCCTGACTGTCTGAATCTGTATTTCTGAGACTGTCATTGGTCCACTGCAGTTTCAAAATGGGAATACTCAGCCATGTCTGCTTATTTCACTCCTGATTGTCTTGTAGCATCTAAAAAAGACTCCCCATGTTAACAAGGTTAAAAGCTTTGAGCGGATTTCTTCTGATTTCTTGTCTCTGAGATAGCTTATAGATAAGCTATCTCAGAGACAAGAAATCAGTGTCTCATTGTTTAGAACTAATCTATATACAGTCTGACTACTTACTATGTGGTTTTTTGTATTGGAGGTGGGGTCTCTGACATAGTGCGTTTGCTCGGTACGTACAGTCTGCTGGCTGATCTTCCCCTCCACAACTCCGCTCAGACCTTCGCTCAGCGTGGACTTCATACAGCCCATCCTGCCTGCATGAGGAAGTGAGAAACAGGAAGAGTGAACTGGACGGTTACACATTTACTCTTCTCAGCTGGTGAAACAAACAACCCTTCACATATTTGGAGCCAAGCACCTGCGACTTTCTAGCTCTTAGCCGTAAAAATAACACAGCAACATTTTCACTCTTAACTTTTTTATCACTTTGTGTTTAAAAAAGAGTCATGGAGGAAATGAACATATACAGAAACTAACAAGCAGCAGCAGGTGTTGCTACAGTGAAAAATGCAAATCAAATTGGCTATAGTCACCTCTTTATCCAAATGCCACACATGATAATGAAGTATGAAGCCAACAGCCAATGTTTGCAGGCACAGAGGTCTGACAGGCAGAAATATGACTTTGATCCATAAGAAACAAACGATTTCATAGAAGGAAAGACCAAAAAGACCATGGCCTAGATTATCTTGATTATAAGTATGATATGAAAGTTATGTTTCCTGTGATGTGGTGATCTGCAGGAGCCATGACAGTGCATGATTTATGAGTTTTGTACCATCTGTTCTCTAGCCACGCTAGCAGCATGACTCTATGATGGCATTGATAGAGTTTAATGGAGAGGAGCATTCCTGTCATTCAAACTTTGAATCTATCAGACAGTAAACAGTACAGTAAAGAGCCTTGAGTCCAGCTGTGCGTGATAATTAATTTTATTGCATTATAAAGTGCTTGTATTAGTTAATTATTAAGATGCATCCTGTAATGTTGGTTTCTGTTCAAACGTAGTAGCGATGTACTCTTCCACAAATTTGCGAGAAATTTGCAACAAGATGAAGATCCAAGATAACATAAGATTGGATAAGATAAACTGTACTGTTACAGTGAAACTAAGTCTAACATCAGAAGTACATGTTGGTCCCAAATCAACACCTGTTTTCTAAAACAGGAAACTGAAGTCCATGACTGAACACAAACAGAGACAAGAGTGAAGAGCTACAGTAGATGATAAACGGAGACAATGGATATACAAGAATGTTGTCTGGCCCACTTAGAAAATTAAGAAGGTCACATGTCAAAGGTCAAGAGGAATCACTAATAAGGAACCACCAACCACATACAATCTACACTGGCATCATTTAGATTAGCTTTGATGGCTCACCCTTTTCTACCACACAGTTGTATTTTTGTCCCCAAAGAACATGTAAAATATATTTGAGTAAGTCCTCAAAGATATGCAAGCAGCCAGAGCCAGGTCAGTTCTGACCAACTGGACTGGGCTGACCTGAATATGCTGTTAACATTGGGTGATTAACAAGGGTAAGGAGAAAGAATCTAGAGTCCTAAGCCATGTTAGCGTCTATCTGAGGCTGCGCTTGGCTACAGCAGCAGCTTAACCTCAATGCTAATGCTAGCATGGCAACATATTCTCTCTTACAATGCTAACATGGAGCTGTTAGCAGGTGTAATGATTATATATTATCATCCTAGCATGCTAACAGCTAGCTCAGCTCATCAGCTAACCCACTGATATTTACCAGATAATGCTTTTGTTTACAGGGAGGCTAACAGTTGCTAATTAGCACCAAACTTTTACAGCACTGAACAAGTACAGCTGAGATAGAAATGTCATTATTTTTTTCAGGTTTTAAATCCAAAGCATTGGACAAACTGCAATTTTAACCTGATGATGAAAAGTTAGGATTTCTAAGGTTAATGCAATTCAGCTCAAAGAACCACAAATGTGAACCTCATTGTGACACTAGCATAAAGTTCAGGGTATCACCAAATTCATAAAGTTTCCTCATTTGGGCAACCATTCATGTCAACTTACTATGCACATAATTTTGAGTCAGTCCATCCAGCAGATGTTAAGATATATCTCAAGATAAGTGAAAACTTTGCAACATGAATGTCTGTTAAGTTCAGTCTGGACCAAATTGATGGACTGAGCAACATACAGAGCCACGCTGCTAGCATGGCTAAAATCTAGATACATGTATTTAATCCAGAAAGCATTAAATTGGTCAACAGTTCAGAAAAATTGCACCATCAACCCAATGGCATGTGTGGTGCTCAGTGTCTAAAATGTCTTCACAGATGTTTATGAATCTAAATGACAGTACAGAAAGTTAATGAATAAAAAAACGCTGTAACCAAAACTGGCAGTTTGTTACTGCTAATGTGTTTTATTGGTTCAGTGCCTCCGTTATATTTTTAACATGACGGTTGGCAAACAGCTGGAAATATAAGGGTTTGAACAGATTAGGGGTCCACACACACACACACACACACACACACACACACACACACACACACACACACACACACACACACACACACTCAATGTGCTATGCTATAACCAACATACAAACTTCCTCCTTTAGTAAAAGACCGAGCCAATGACTGGAGTGGTGAAGAAATGAAAGAACTTTTTTTAAATCATCATAAATTTAAATCATTGCAGAATTTGATGCAACTAATTGACAAATATGATGTCATATACTGCATCGCCACATATTACAACTTACAAAACACTTTTTTTTTTTTTAAACCACGACAAGCCATACAGGACTTAAAGTTCCACAAAACCGTCCATTGTGAGTATGAAACAGTCTGTGACTGTCAGGAAAAATCCAACAATATTTGTAGTATTTTTTTGTGCAAACTGTATTTAAGGTAACTCTTAAGCCTCTTAAAGTAACTAAACTGGATTGATGGAATGGATTAATGGATACATTAAAATGATAGCTCAGCCTAAACCCTCCAGTCTAGTTTTGTAGATTTGTAACACAAATTGGCCTCAATTGCACACAATTACGCAAGTCTTCTATTGTCTGTTAGTGTGTGAGAGTGTGAACATATACACAATGACCTGATGCACATCTCTGACTAGTGTTATTCACACGCATTCGTGCTTACCTCTCTGAGTGTGTATCCCTGCTCAAGCAAACAATTCATCCACTGTGAAGAAGGTTTTTAGTCCTCAGATGTCTTCTCTGTGATTCTCATCAGATTGACTGACAGACTGGTGGTATGTGGCTTAGCAAATGGGTCAGCCGCTTGACATGGACTGTTACACTCAGCCATCAGAATGAGGAACTTAAAAGAACCAGTGGGGGATTTTTCTGACTTGCTGAAACTTCCTGGTACAATTGTCTAATGATTATTTGCATAATCAGCAACACACACACTGAAGCACAGGCAGCAGATGGTCTTTTAGGCCTTTATATACAGAAACAGTGCATTTGTAAATGTTAAAGAGAGATGTGTTTTATGGCATAAAAACATGAAAAAACAGAATCCCTTTCTGACAGTTTCTGCAAACATTTAAGCAGCTGCACACACTTCCTTATTCATTTTCATGAAGTACTTCATTTTGAATTTCTTAATGATGGTTTTTTGTGTGTTAAGCATAAACTACACAGTTACAAAGTATTTTACACAGTTTCAGTGTTTCAGTGCGTTTGATAAATTCTCCCACACTGCCACCTGTTGGCCAGATGGCAGAAGTACGACAAGAAAAGCAACTTTCCACGTTATCAGTTATTTATTTTGCTTCAACACATAGGGTAGAAAACATGGTTATAGACGGATCAGATCAACACCTACACACTGAGCAGAATCATGCACCTACCGTATTTGTACATGCTGAATTATGAACAGCTGGGTTTACACAGTGTTGTTGAAGCATGTGTGAGTCACAATACAGTCACGTGGCAGTTCACAACTTGAACACCTGATTGAATGAGTATTAAGAAAACAGAGCTATATTTTCCTTATTATTAGCATGAATAAGAATGACATACAAGCAAATTGCAGTATTACATTAAGATTATACAGGGGAGAAAACAACAAAATACACAGTTTGTATAGTGCATGCGTGATGGTCTTTGCAGACAGTGATTATGGGATGTATCCATTATTTCACAAAAAAGGCAGGTAGCTCAGCCTCAATGTTCGAGATAGAAACTTTCACACAAACATGTTACACTTACTGGAAGCTCCACTGAGTATTGCATATCTACATTTCAGGAACAGTTCAGCATTTTGAAACACACTTATTCACTCACTGCCGAGAGTTAGATGAGAAAAATGATGCCACTTTCATGTTTGCAGCGGGGGTAAGTAGCTGGTTAGCTTAGCTTGCTAACTAGTTAGATAGGTAGAAATAGTAGGCAAAGATCATGATCAGGGAGAAACAAAAGACCCTTTGATAACACACCTTTACAGCTTTATTTTAGTTTAGCATAAAGACATGAACAAAATCTGTCAACCAGCATGTCTAAAGCCCAATAATTAATCTCTATGAACAGATAACCAAAGCTAACCTTCTGCTGACTCCAGCAGACATGCTGATGATGTGGTATCAACCCTCTCATCTAACTGGAAAAAAGCAAATAAGCATGTTTCTTAAAATGTCAACCCACTCCTTTAAGGTTGTGATTATAATAGCGTCATTAGAAAAGTAAAAAAACAAAAGTATAAACATTTTAAAAGGTAGTACACCATCATCATTTATTTTTTTAACCATGAGCTATTGAAATATGTCATCCACATAAATGTACTATGAACTATCGTTGGCGTCAACGCTGTCAAACCGCCATCAGTGTTCTTCTACTGCCTGCCATGTTTTAACAGCACGGCCAGTTTCACACACTGTACAGCATATGACTGGATTTTGCCCTTCAAATGCAACAGAATCAGTGAACACACCTTTCAACAGATAAAGTAACCAAACCCTGGAGGTTTTGCTCATGGTGTTTTCCAGCTCTACTACAGTTGAGCAGTCCAATTCCCTCTACACTATTGCCAATTTAAAGGAAGCACAAGCCATTAACCGGCAATATAATCTCTATCAGCATCACTACAAACATGCTACTCCCACTGTGACCCATTACATCAGCACGTCTCAGTGGTCTTGCAAATTGCTTGCACAACTAGCCCACAAAACTTGCACAGGATCTCTATTTTCTCTTTTATTCAAGTCATCCGGCCTGTGTCTTTAGTAACTACGACTGAAAGTAAAATCAGCTGTACAAGAGCTACAAATGTGTCTCTCTGCTCACTCCAACTATGAAATACACCCCTGCCAACAGTCTGTTATTTCTAGTGCACAGCAGAGCCATGGGGACATGAGAGCACTGGTTGATCACATCGCAGCACAGCACAGCGCCTCTACAGTGGATTTGGGGGGGTCAGTGCCCTGCTTACAGGCACTTCGACAGTGCTGACGCTACCCTCCGGCTACCAGCCCACATCGAAGCTTCATCACAATGGCGGCCAGGATCCATGTCGCATCTCTCTGTCCACTGGCAGGAGTGTGTGGCAGGTTAGCTGTTCCTCTGCTCAGCATCCCTGTGGGCTGAGGAGGAAGAGGAGCTCTGGCTGTCCTCGGTGTCGTCGCCATCTGCAGACAAATGAGGAAGGGGTGGAAAATTTAGATTTACAGGGCATAGATAATAGTTTTTTTTTATCAGTGTTTCTGCATGCCTTAGGCTTTTTCTTGGGTCCCAATCTTCCTTAACTTGTATCCATGCTAGTGGCATGGCTCAAAGTCAGCCAAAATATCTCAAGAAATATTGAAGAGATTGCCCTCAAACCAGTTCAGCATTCTTACAGTCGTGTGAACAAGTTATCACTTAAAGTTGCCTACGATAAATCAAAGTGAGATTTCTTTTCATTATCTCCCAGATTACAGACCAACTGTACTCTGCCTTCTTCACTCAAAGGCTGAGACAGTCATGGAGCTCGCCACAAGCGTGCACAGCTACCTCCTGCAAAACCACACCCATCTGGGTGAAGTACCAAACTCTTAGGGAGTCCCAGAAAATGGGACCAGGATTAGATAGTCTACTAAAGTGACTGTACATGTAATTTTGGATTTAGCAGTAACTTTGGAGCAAAAACTGTAGCAAGTGTTAACAGGAAAGAAAGGTTAGTGTACTGTCGATCTTTTATTTGCAAATAGCCACACAATGGCGTAGTAAGTGTCTTGGAAAAATTCCTCTCTCTGCAGCCTGCTTAGGTGGAGCTGCCTGAAGTGGTGTGATGCAGTAGTTTACCTCCCCCTCCTGCGTTAATGTGCAGCTGGGACAGAGACAGGGTGAGGGGCAGTTCCCGTCCCTCAGGGTCGGTGGGACTCTGCAGGATGTCGTGCATGGCGTTCCTGCGTCCCGTCCTGCCGGAGGCGATGAAGTCTGCGTAGGTGGCCTCAACATCAGACATCGCTCGTGCATCGTCCACACAGTGACACCTGCAAGAAGAAAAGACGTAAACACCTGAACACACACCTGGAGAGGTTCCACAGACAGCGTGAAGGCCTACTGTGGAAACCAGTGATCTATCAATAAAGTTGCTTAAAAGTTCCTATGATATGATACATGTCATATAATGCATATTTACTATGATACATGCTACTCTACAAATACAGGTGAATTATTAAATTTGCATTTTTCATCCTAATCATCTTTAACCCACTAGCAGAAGCACTGAATCACTCTGATGTCTCAGGTCTGAACAGTTGTGCTGTTCCTTTTCACAGCTTTGGAGCCTGAAGGGTCTCGGGCTAACCCAGGCAGCCCGCCCACACTGAGGCCCACAAGTGTCGGACAGAAAACCGCGAATTTCAGTCAATTAGTATTCCAATAATAACTAACGACGGAATGCACTGTGTCGAAGTCCCGTTTCAGCATCTTCTTACCTTCAGTGATAGCTCGACCAGTGCTGTAACACCAAGCTACATTTCTAGGGAGTGACTTCACCGACAAAGCAACGCGACGGGCCCGACATCACATCACACGATCCACCAAAACAAACACAACAAAACACAAAAACAGCGAGCGGCGTCCGTAAGATAATAATCCGAAGGCCCAACGCTACATACCGCGCCGAGCCAACGCACGAAAATCAGTTAAGAATATCAGTCACATCTCTAGGATGGTTTGAAAAGTCCCCAGTCTATCCTCCATGGCCGTCGCATCTTCCTCCTTCACCACCAATGAGCAGCCAGCAAGGCGCATCTGAGCTCTGATTGGACGAGACACACAAAAGGATGCGAGGAACGAGCTGTGAGAAGCACCAAGGCTCGTGCTGCGTTCGCGATCATTTCGTGAATCTCAATGACGCGACAGAAATATCTGTTTATCTATCCACAAAGGCCACATTTATTTAATCATCAAGAATTTTTTTTTTTTTATGTATGCCTAGCACATTTCAGAACATGTTGCACAATGTACTTTATAATGGAGTCTAAAAATCAAGTAAAAAATAACTGAAAATAGAGGAAAGATTACAGATTTAAAAGATAAATAGAAATCTAAAAAAAAATGACGAAATTGAATAAAATTTAATTAAATATAGTTGAATAATGTGGTAAAGTACATTAATACAAACAATTACTTTAACCTTAGAAGTCTATTTCCCCACAGCACTTGAAGGCAGCATTAAATCGCGTAACTATACAGCCAATAGTATCATGTGATACAGTTCAGGGTAAACAATTTAAAATGCAGCTTACATTGAGAATAGACTTAGTTCATCTTTACATGCACTGTTTCTTGGTTAAATTCGCTCATCATCCAGGGAACATGAATAAGAAGTCTGGAACCACACTAAAAACATATATTCTTGATGTTTGCCTTCAGATGAGGTTGGAGGCCATGCTTTAATTCAGTATCGACCATGTACCTCTGTAATTACCCATTCTACATAGAATGATTGCATAAAAGGAGATGTGCTCAGACACATAGAGCATTAGTGTGGAGGATATTTGCTCACCTATGATGGGCTGAAATTAGACTGGAAACAAGGAAATAGAGATAACTGTGTAAGATGCTTTTCATACCACAGGATGGCACTGCTGTCAATGTGAAGAAATGCTGTGTGCCAAACAATCACCAAAACCAACTCAGATAAGAGAAACAAGTCCAATTATTATTCAACTGTCGGAGCTGGTCAACAAATATCTTGTGACTGTGATTATGAAAGTATATTTAACATGAAACAAGAATGTGAGAGGTTTTCCCTGCAGGACCATCTGTATTGCAAACTCAAAGGTAGGATGATTTAAGTTTCCCTCTCATAAATGAAAAATAGCAAAGCATACAAAAACAACAGGTGCAATATAAGAAAAAACAAAATGCTATCTGCGTTGGCCCTTAAACACCCGTTAGTCCAGCTCAAACAGTGAGTGACAGGAGCATCTTAGGCCGTGTTGCTGTGGAAACATCTTCTCCTCTTTGTGCTTGCGGTGCAGGGTTTCAGCAGGACACACTCGAGAAGTTTTAAAAAGGAATCTGATTAGCGGCAAAGAGTTGAGATCAGCTCACTCCCACCAGCTTCAGAGGCTGTGCACTCCCACCTCACCTTCAGATCTGTGCTGGTGACAGGATCCAGAGGCACAGCTTACTTATTCACTGACTGTCTGCATTGCTTTGCTTTAACTCTCTATAATCTTCGCTTTTTTTGTATCCACTCTCATCTCGTCTCTGTGAAACTGATGTCTTCCAAATTGGCCGCTATTCATAAAAGAATAAAAAGTATGAAACTAAACTGTTAGTCATACATAAGATAAACTGCACACTGCAGTAAAACAAAAGAAAAAGTCATATCAGGTTGTTAAAGAGCAGTTTCAAGTGCCTCCCCCTCCTCTATTTGAAGGGGCTGTGATCTGCTCTGCAGTGATAACCACTTCTGAGGAGAGCACATTAAAAGTCTTTCTGTTAATATATAGCAAAGAGTGAACTCACATAATCTCAGTTATAGTGTTTTTCATATTCAGTTTTCATTGCCAATGAAAGGTCAGCACTCTTACTTAAGTAATGGACTTGAGTATAACTGTAATGTGCTTGTACTTTACTTGAATATTTCCCTTTAGTACTGTTTACTTTGGGCCCTTTGACACATTTCATGTGTCTGTGAGTTGTCAGTAGTTCCACCAGCGCTTCCTGTGACCTACATCGTGATTTCTGTGAGATCGATAACCTCCATCTTCTTTCTCTCCCTCCTCAATATTCTGCTTTCATCTCTTCGCTCTTCCTAATCAACCGCTTCTCTACTCTGTTATCCCACTGTGCTAAATGCACATCATATTAGGTTTAGGTAATTGTTGCTGCCCTGTTAAGGGGTTAACCTAACCAACTAGCTTAACGTGCAGTTAATTTCAGCCTCGCTAACTGTATTATTATGACTGTTTGAAGTGTTCTGCCGTTGCATCCCGTGTCTTCTAGAGAGGTGCGTCCCTCAGTTAGACCAGGTCATGTCTGGTAATGTTACCCTGTCACGGCCAGTTAAAGCTTCAGCCACAGGCTTGAGAGCAGGCCTGTTAGTTGTAGCACTAGTATGCAGACGACGCAGAGTTTATTCCTGTTCAGTATGATGGGTCTGCAAGGGCAAGCAAAAGGTTGTGTGGCCTGTTGTGCAGTAACCTCTCCTGACTGCAAACCAGCTTTCAAGCCTTGTCGACCTTGTTGGAAATCCTGTTGGACAATCTAATAAAGTCATATACAATGTATAGCAATAATCATAAAAAACATTTCACTGCAGAGCAAAAACTTTTGCTTCTGATTCTGTAAATACATTTTTGTATGTACTCTGCAGAATCTTGGAGTATTTTTACATTGTACATACACAAACAATAGATGAAATGCCTGGTGCGAAAACATCAGACACAGGATGTTTATCTGGCTGTACAAACAAGCAGCTGTGCGGATGCACTGGTTTTAAGTGTGATCTCTAGTTTGTGTGCTGACAAAGGTGATGCATCTCATTGCGGATGTATGGTTTATAGCAGTTCGCAGCGGATCAATAAAGCCTGCAGTGTCTTCCTACAATATCTCCAACTCAATAAACATTTGAGTTTTGACTCTGCAGCTGACAAAGACTCTCTCCACCCAGAGCGTCCTCCTGTCTCTTTTAGTTTTTAGATGAAGGTTAACCTTCAGAGAGTGGAGTTCCTTTACAAGATGCTTCTACAGAAAAGGAGGTGATTCAGACCTCACCGTAGGCAGTATCATGTTTTATTCACGACAGAAGATGTGGTTAGCTGTAACCTGAGCAGACCTGAGTCTACACAAGAATTTATCAGAGGAGGAGCTGCTCTGGAGATAAGGAATAATCTCAGCATTAATCTGACTGGCTTTGGCTATTAATGTCTGTCAATTAGGACCAAAAGCAGTACTTTTCATATCACGTTGGTTTACTGGGATTTTTAAATAGTGAATGAGTTAAATATTAGTCAGTGAAAAGGTAACTGGTCAAATATGAGATAACTGGCCATTTCATCAGCATAAATCTGGTGTTTTAATTACTGATGATGATAGGAGAGCTACTAGTAGTACAGTAATAGTGGTGACACACACACACACACACACACACACACACACACACACACACACACACACACACACACACACACACACACACACACACACACACACACACACACACACACATATATTTACTGTTATGTTTGCCAGTTGAAAAAGATCCACATGCAGGACACTGGGGCAGGTTGAAGAAACAAAATTTGAGTTTTAAAAACAGAAGTCAGTTCCAGTCAAGGCTGAGGGAGGAGGTGGTGCAAAACCCAAGCACAATGAGAAATACAAATAGCTAAACTAGGAAGGAAAGTGGGCAGGACAGGAATACAGATTAGGACCTCCAGCAACAAACGCAGGACAAGTGAACAGACACAGATGACCACTGAAAGAGGGAAAACACACAGACTAAATACACCAGGGGGAAGACTAAAGAAGGACAGGTGAACCTAATCTATAATCACAAGGGCAGAGACAAAGGCAGCAAGTCAAATAAGGCAAAGACACATGAGGAGAAACTCTTTCAACATAAATCAGGAAATAACTAAACACAGTACAGTTGAGGTTGGTGGGAATGTCATTAGTTCTGCAGGTATAAAAAAGCTTGGACAAATGTTAGTTTAAAAGACAAAGGATCAGAGTAATCCCAGTTAATCCTGAGGGAGACAGAGAGAGTGGATCCCATACAGCAGAATCTCCTCCCTTCACCTAGTAAGTGCCATGTTTTCTAACAATCCACCAGCTCTGCTTGATTTGCAAAAGCCTGGGATCAGGTCAATACCCAGAAACCCTATCCAGGTAGGGATCACACAATAAAACCAGATATAACTCAAGTCCTGGGAAAACTGTCCAAACATGTATGTTTTGTTTTTGTTTTTTTTTAAAACGACAAATAGGATATTTATATTTAAACCTCCCAACAGCTTCCTCATAGAGAGGAAAATGTAAATGGATGATGCCATGAATGGATGATGGATAGACAGATGAAGGGTAAACTGTGGTTAGCATGGAACACCTCCGTCTTTGTTTCATAGACACACAGACTCATCACCATGCATCAGTGTGATACGTGGGTGCTGGGTTTGTTTTGGTTGCCAGCTGCAAAAGACAGACAGCACTGTGCAGATAACAAGTCAAATCAAGTCAAATTATATGTATATAGCTCCAAGATCACTTACCACAATTTGCTTCGGGGGGCTTGACAAACTGTACCGTGTATGACAACCTCTGTCCTTAGACCTTCGACTGGGTGAAGGGGAAAGCTTTCAACAGGAAAAAAAAATGGAAAAAAAAACTCAGGGAGAGACATGAAGAAGAGATCCCCAGCCTAGGAAAGACAGACATGCAATAGATGCGTGCACTGATCAACAAAATCGCAGTATAAACAGGTTATGACGCTAACATTTCTGATAAATGTAGATTGTACAAACAATATGTGAACAATGAGGACAGTCCACACAGAGAAGATCATCAAGAAATCACAATATATACAGATTTTCACAAGTGAAGCCAGTGGATCCAGAAGGGTGTTGAGCAGCTTTGGCCGCTGCTGTGTAGGTACAACCTGAGCCACACGACCTCCTTCTCTATCATGGGGTCCTGGAAGGAGGACAGGGCACACGACACAGAAGACGCAGCGCAGCATTCCCACAGAGGAGACGGACAAACACACAGAGGGAGAAAGAGAGACATGATAACATGCAAACTAGTGAGAGAGGAGAGGAGACAAGAGAAGACAGCTCACTTATGCAGCATCATCACCTCACTGTCTCATCACTGCTGTCTGCTTACAGTCCGATAGCCACGGGTTGACATATTCTTTTGTGTTAACATAGGTTTAAATGAGCATGTGTTCCTCCCTGCAGCATTATGCTTCACACACACACACACACACACACACACACACACACACACACACACACACACACACACACACACACACACACACACACACACACACACACTGCTGATGGACACTGAACAGCTTCAGTGGAGCAGACAAGTGCCTTGCTTAAAGGGACCTCAATTTTTAGATTAGGTCAGATGAAACTTTAATGATCCCTGTGGAGATGTCAGGTCATTAGAGCAGCAGAGGATAGGCTACAGATAAGAATAGCTCGAATGGAGTACACTGCAAGAAACAGTGCAAGACGAGCATGCTGGGTATGATACAACAAATAAATGACGCAGTCACAGTTTTGCAGGGTAATACAAATCACATATTTACAGTGCATGTAATGCTTCTCAACATGTGCATTGTTACACCATAAGTACGTGCATATGCTTATGTAAAGTCATATTTCAACTGCTGATTCTTCCTGCTGTTAAAGTATGACATTTTGGCTGCAATGTGTGTAAATAATCTGAACATCCAAAGTCATTTCTTGTGCAATGAAGCAAACAGTACACGCGAGAACAATGTGCGCAAGATTTAGCTTGCCATTGATGCCACTGACTGTGGCATTTGGAAATAGATTACAGTTGACTGAACAAAGAAATGTTTGACAAAAAGGAAGCAAAAGACAGACAGACACAGAGAGAGAGGGACAAAGAGAAAGAGGGAGAGAGAAAGAGAGCTAGAGAAGGAGGCAAATATAGATAGAGCCAGAGATACAGAGAGTGTCAGAGGATATACGGAGCTCAGTTCAACTGGGTTACAAAGTTTTTCCAGTCTCCATTTCTGCTCTAACTCCCTCTAGTAAAGGCTTTGTCCTGATTTGGCATGTGCGCCTGTGCATATGTGCATATTCTATTCTAGTCAGTTTAACAAAGGGGGAAGGTTTGGTGGGACACAGAGTGGGGCAGAATATATCACAGACACAGACAAATGAGATGTTATGGTGTGGTCAGGGGTGTTCGGAAGTAAAGGCTTACTGCCAAGATTCTCGTAGCACACTAGCCTTCAGTGTGGAGCAGGCTGGTAAAAGGTGCAATGTGAACGAGATGGCCAGAGTTTTACTTTAAAATGTTTTCAAAAATGAAGGAAAGTGAAGAAATAACAGTTTTGACATTATGTCAAAGACCTCTTTGTATCGTGTTGCAGAGATATCCTCTGAAGTTAGCATGCTATCCGTCTAGCCCCTGGCCAGTCTTGTCTCGCAATACCTTTTTATACCTAAAGGCCGTAGTTTCAGCTGGGAGATGTATGAATGTGCTACCTTTCACAAGAAATAAGATAACGGCATGAAAAAAACACAAGTTTAAAATACTGTCAGGAGAGGTGCTGTTGTTGTGCTCTACAGACAGACCTGTGCACTAGAGTTTGTACCTAACAGCTATCAGATGTTGGCAGCTGCTCTGTGCCTTGTAGTTTTTTTTCTTCCTCTCAATATGGTGATAAATTTAAGTGTATGATTTCCGGCTGCAAGAAAGGATATCTCATTGTGATTTCAGTTGGACTCAATGTCTGTCTGTGTACATTTTAAGCAAAGAGATGTACCCACGGACATGTAGCAGCATTTTCAGCCTCAATGATAGAGCTTTCCTTTTCCAGCTGCTGACGCCGCTTCCGTGGCACTAATCACCTCCCATACAGCCGTTCCTCTCATCACCGGTGGGTGTCGCTGCTGACACTGGTACCCAAGTCGTCTGTCAGTCTGTCTGGCAGGGATGGGGGGATGTTGTACTATGAACGAGAGAGAGAGAGAGAGAGAGAGAGAGAGAGCACCTCTGCCGCTCTTCCTGCCTCCTCTCCTGTGCGCAGCGCTCCGGCCCGGCCGCTCCTTCCTTCCTCATTTCCTCCCCACAGCTGGCTCTCCTCTCGGATGCTGGCTTGCCTTCTCCTTTCAGACACCGCGCTGGACCAAATACTTCGGAGGGTGGAATGACTGACTACCTGTTTTGCATGGTCTGAATTTCGGGAAATTCGCACGTCGGAAAGGAGGGGAGTCAAGAGGGAAAAGGAGGCTCTCCATCCCCCGAGGGAATTTATTATACAGTAAGCAGGCGCAATGTCATTCCAGTTCCCTCATTCCGCTCGTCTCATACCTCCCATCTGTGCAAATGCTTGAAAAAAATGCTAGAATGTGACAGCCGGTTGGGAATATGGCTGGCTGTAGTGTTTTGTTGGGACTGTGTGCCAGATGTTTTGGCTATTTCAGTTCAGTTTGTTCCGAGGCGTGGTATGGATTGTGTTTTTTATTATGGTGCGCTGAAGGGCTGTGGTGCGCTTGCATTGGTCGTGGACTGAAAATGGAAACCCCCATTTCACTCGCCATCCATCCATCCGAGGCCGGGGTGTGTGGGGGTCGGAGAAAAGGGGAGGGGGGGGTTGTCTGATGCAAAAACGTTAGTACTCTCAGACTGACGGAAATCTGAGCCATATTCGCCGGATTTTCACAGGTGACAGCGGCTCCGCGTGACCGGCTGCACCGTCTTTGTGCCGCCTGTGCAGGGCGATGCTGGGACGATCAGAATATTTGTTTCCCACAGCCATAACCAGGCATGTGAACTGGATGAAGAGCACCTTGCTGCCTGTGAGCTCCAGCTCTGGCCCGTCTGCCTGCCTCAATGGCTCCATGTTGATCACTAAAAACACCACAGTGTGTTTCTGATCAGCTCCAGGCTGCTTCTCCTCCCCACTGTAGAGTAATTAATCTCATTCATCACTTTGCCAAGATTACTGTGTTTCAACCAAGAGCATCATAATGTTTGCTCATGTTAATTATTTGTGGATTTCTGCTCTGTGACCTGGCAGAAATTAGGCCCTGCTCTTGCCTGCCGAATTCATCCTCATGTAGCCTCTCCAGTCACCATGGGTTGCACGGCAGTTTATGATGCCTCATTTAAAGTTAATTTCTGTGTTTTCTCTTATGGGCTACCATGCTGTAGATCACTGATCACTCCCAAGATGGAGGAGCTACCCAGCCCTAATAAGAAGTTTAATGCGAAAGATTGGGGGCTTGGGGGCAACCAGGCTTCTGATTAGGCTAGTAGAGCAGATTGTGTCTGACAGTGAAATGTATTATTAAGTTGGTTACACATGCTGCTTTTTCAGATTGACCATTGTATTTGTGCATGTACAGTATGTTGTAGCAGATGTTTTCCATCAGGTCTGAGAGGAAAACATGACAGAGATCAGAGGCTATGGCAGTATAAAACTGAGTGGATCATGCTTAGTAGTGACGGTGATGCGTTTGTATTTATTGAGGTGGAAAATAAAGAATTGACACTAATTTCTCTGCTGTTTAACCTCTGGATCTGTGAACTGCCAGCCATTAGTGCAATGGAGAGTCCCACGGCTCCTATTAAACACAAGAACCAGTCAAATCAAAATGGACCAGATGTCACATGATAGAAGTGTGTTCTTAATATTATTTAGCTGATGAGGCGGTGATTCTACTCCTCACCTTTTTGGCACATCACCCTTCAAAGGAATAATTTAATATAGAGATATTTAGAAATATGCTCATTCACTTTCTTGCACTCATTTAGCTAGGCTTAGCATAAAGACTGAAAGTCTAACAAAATTTGCCTTCCAGCACCTTAAAGCTCACTTATGCAAATGTTATATCGTGTTTGTTTAATCTGTACTAAAATAGAAGTGTAAAAACAACAATTGGTCTTTTTCTTAGCCAGACGCACTGACTTCCTGGAGCCTAAGATGGTTGCATGTCGACCTCGTTGGTTTCAATCATTTCATGTAGCTCGCAGCAAGAAAACACATCTTCAAACAAATCTTTGCCTTAAAGCAAATCAATGTATACTTGTGACCTCTTGTCACATTTTGCGCATGTATGTCTCAGTCCTGAGCCAAGCAATGTTACCCTCTCAGGTTGATTGATTTGATCGGTTTTTAGACACCTAAAGAGGTAGAAGTATCCCATATTTCACAATTAAAAAAGCAAATTTAAGGAAAATGTCCAAATGTAAACACAATGACCCCTCAGATTGCTCTTGGACCCTTTGGCTAGGAGCAGCTGATTTACCACTATCCGGCCCCATAATCCTAAAGAGATATCATTGTCAGGGTTTTAATACAAGCTCTCTTCTCTGGCACAAACATGATCACAGTTTCCGTTCCTTGTCTCCTCTATTCATTTGGTCTGCCAGAGTGCACACAAACAGCTTGAGTTTACTGACTCCTACAAGCTAGATTTGCAACATCTCAAGGCGCAGTGCAAAACACTTAACACAAACAGGTGAAACTGCCAGCCAGTGTTCTCGTCACACAACATTTAACTGATCAAAGAGCTTCATCTCCCAAATGTTGCTTCATGCCTTCCCGTAACACTCTGAGCAGCCTTACAGGAAGCCACAAGTCTTCAGAGTACATTCACCTGCTACTCTGGGGTATAATGGAGTACCCCTCCCACCCCAGCCCCTCTCTCCATGTCTCTGCCTAATTGCCCAAGATTCATGGCTGATAGTGGAGTGACCCTATACCTACATCCCTGGTGAAAAGTCTGAAAAGTGATGCACTGCCACAGTTCAGAGAAGTGTTATCATCCTTCTCCAAAGACTCCTCTTGGCTGCTGCAGCCTCAACAGGCTTCATTAAGTTTTCATATTACGAAGATGATACATGTGATGTGGGCAAACTCTTAATAAGCTTTCACTGAGACAGATCTGAGACATGAATGACTCCCCCTGCACAGTCAAAATATTTTGTATCTATTGATCTCTTAGTCTGCACTGATACAATTAATTTGGACAGCATGCTGTGTTTAATTCAGCTCACAAGACTATAATATAGAGGGAATAGACAAAAGCAATGAAAACATTCAGTTTATTCCAGCCTGTGTCTTATGTCCTATTTGCTATGATAACATGAGCAGTCAATACGGGTTTATTTAGAGGTAAAACTTGTGAGTGCATCAGAGTGTTGGTATTAATCTGTCATCACACATGAAATCTGTATGTGTGCACAACTATGGCAAAAGGGTTAGGTTCAAGTTCAATTAGGATCACAGCAATCAACTGTGTACAGTTTTATTAATACCAAAAGAAATGATGGCCAAAGCTGTGAAAAACAGACCTAAGTTGTATGAAACTGCAACTGTATTTCAACATCGTAGTAACCTAATTAAAATGCATGCTTTGAATGTGTATCATAATCAGGATGCATGCCACTTAGCAGCATTTGTCATCAGGGGTGTGGCAATCAGCACTGTAATTTGTGATTATTCAAGGTGTTATGTGAAACCTGACGCAAAATGTGCAGCCAACACGAGTTGAGACTAGGCACCGGGGACTCTAAAGATACTCTAAGGTATATAGGGGAATGACAAATAATTAGTATGAAACATTATATAACCCACTTCTGCAGCAGCATTAGCATGCTTTAGTTACTTCAAAGTTGTTATGAGTAGTTGTGTTATTCCATCTACCCCCTGTAGACTTTGTGTAAGATTATGTAGAAGAAGCAGCTCTGTTGAACTGGAGGATTCTTGGTGGTAATGTAAGCATTAGTTGTACAGCTAATAATTAGGATTATGTAAATATTTAACACATTTGTAATCATTTTTAATCAGATTTTTACATGAAAAATGATTATTTCCTTGGCTCAGAGTTGTTTTATTACTACTGCTACTGGTACAACAATTTCTAATAATAGTAATATATACTAATGATAATTATCGGTGTTAACAGTTTCACATGCACTTGTTTTATTTTTTCAAAAACCACAGTGAGACAACCAAAACCATTCACTACCTACGTGAATCACCATCTATTGTCCAAACCCGATAATCTCTGCTGATAACCTTGTTCAGAAAGAGAGACGCATTGCAAGAGAGAGAGAGGGAGAGGGAAAGAGAGAGAGACGCTGTGTGTTGCCAGGTCATTGTATTCCAATAATGGCAGCGTCTGATTCATATCACAGCTGGCACCCCCCCTCCTCATCAGTAGATGGGGAAGATACGTTGCCTGGTCAACAACCTCTTTTTGCCTTGAAACATTCAGAACGGAAACACAGTAGGAGATACAAAAAGCAGGAAAAGTTGCTGCCATCATGGCCCATGATCGCATAGGCATAATAAAAATAAAAATAAAATGTATTTATGAAGCACTTTCAAAAGATTAGACATTACTGTAGCATAATGTAGAAAAGATAAAGCAGTAAACAGTAAAGGGCGACTAAAAGAATTACTTCTGATTGTACTGGGAAAAATGAACTGAAAACAGTATGCTCAAAACAGAAAAGACTTTAGCAACACCTGGATAACAAATAGACTTTTATCCAATGTGTAATGACTGACTGCCTTTATCAGTCTGACTGATGTTAAACAATGAATGTATATTAAAACAAAATGCTTTGGAAAATGGTCATATACTGTAGGTCAACTTTGTTCGTTGGTTTTCATGACCTGTATTTAAGTTTGTTGTGAGGAGGTGACCTCTATCTGTCATAGTAGTTATGACAGGACCAAAGGAGGAAGTCAAGTGATGTATTATAAAGAGCAAGAAAGTCTGCCTCTGGAGGAAGGTGGGGTGGATGGATGGATGGATGGATGGATGGATGGATGGATGGATGGATGGATGGATGGATGGATGGATGGATGAGTCAGACAAACACAGGACCTTCAAAACTTGTTTTTAGTGATGGAACGTACGCAAGTTACGTCACTAACAGTAACACACTTGCTGTAGCCTAAACTATTAACTCTGTCAGTTTTGGTGACTTAACCTAAGCAAACTGTGACCATTTCACAACTTTAACCATGTGAGGACCAAGGTGTGGCACGACGAAGGGCTGGTTTGACCTAAACCTAAGCAAACACTGTTTAACTGCATCAAAGCTGTATCTACTTTGTGCAAACCTCTTTGCTGAGGTCTTCGATATGGTCAAATTTAAACTGTCCACTATTGGATTCAACTGGATAGCTTCATCGTGTGTGGTTTCTGGTGATGCATGTTCTGATGTGTTGAGCATTAATGTAGGAGTCCCTCAAGATTTGGTTTTAGCTCCACTCCTGTTTTTAATGTCATTAAATTCCATTTCCTCATCATTCACAATGGCAAAGTAACATACTGACAGATGATGCTTTCCTGTTTTTTCAGTCCCTCATTCTGGCTTTTCACATTAGACAAATTGCACTTAGTCTTCATTTTGCTCACACTTCTATTAAATCTGTCTGAAACTAGGTCCAGTATGTAGTCTAAGGATGACGTGATCTCCGTAATAAACCCACTCAAAGCTTCAACAAGGGCCTCAACAGGGAGGGATGAGGTCTGGAGCTCAGGGTTCAGACAAACAGCAGAACATGAATAGTACCAATTACAAGATCAGGTTAAGACGAATGTTAAATGCAGGTCTGTAACAGGATGCAAACTCAGTCGCACTACACACCTGTCCACCAATCCAGCACCCTTATGTTGCATCTCGCTGCATAAAAAGCATACAACATCTTGCATTTACATTGAAACCTGGTCACTTCACTAACTAGGTGAAGAACTAATCCTCGGTGCATGTAAATGAAGTCAAGGATGGAGGTCTTACAACAACGACGTCTCCACTCCAAGTTGATACCTTTAGCAGTGATCAGGTGCAAAAATCAGGGGACAGAATGACCTCTGACCATTTCCTCTCACTGCAGCTTCCACTTGTGGGTCCGGCTGGGATCTCTAATGGATGATGCCAAATAACAGCTGCACTTTGCTTTCCTGTCTCAGGCACTGAGTGGTTTTCCCTCTTCTCCTCTGCCCTAAGAGGAGAGAGGAGCGGAGCAGGAGCTCTGGAGAGGGTAATGGTTGTTTTGTCGGACACATCATTTTGTCACTTGAATTTTGCTCATTTCACTCGATAGTTGAGTGCACACTTTGCAGCTGGGAAGCTCTGCTTGCAAAATTGCTTTGCACATATATTTACTATGGCACCTATCCCGTTGTGCATCAAACAGACACTTGAGCGAAAATGTGACCATATCTGTCTCCTCTGATCAGTTGGATAATATCATTTAGTTCAGTTTAGCGATCAAAGAAATATACGGAATAAGCCTCAGTCTGCACAGCCAAAAGAAAGCCATGCTATTTTTTTAATTACTGCAGCACATTAGCAAATTAATGAGTAATGGATAAATGAGAGGCATCTTTCATCTCTGTGCTAAGCCAAGTTCAGGCCAGGGCTGTCATCATTGTTTCAGTGAATCCACTATCCACTCAGTGTCTGGCAAAGCTCAGACCCCGCGTGTCCCTCTGCACCGAGGAAGGCAATAATACTCCTCCTAATCCACCTCTCACTGCATTGCTCACCCAATCAATCCCCCATGGAGTGGGACGTTGCCAAGTTGCGGTTGCCAAGTTGTGGTTGCTGTGGCAACAGGGACTCGGGTTTGCTGTGATGTCAGCCAGGTGCGTTCTGGCAGTTTGGGCTGTAACAAGGCCGGCCCTTGTTGGGGATAATGAGCAAGACTCCGCTGTCATGGCGTTGACTCTATCTGTGGATGAGCGGAGGTCAGCGAGGGGCGACTCCCAATTAATGAAACCCGAGAGTTTTCACTTTCTGGTTTGTTACTTCATGTTTGTGTGTGGACAAAAGTGCATTTCTGCAACATGTGTAACAAAAATTAAAAGCACATTCACATATGTGGCCTATTACACAACAATTGAATGGTCACTGGAAATGGTTATTTTAACAATGAGAAAAAGGTGCAGAATTCCACATCAAGCTGAACAGAAACAAATGTGTTGGACATATAAAGTTGGTGTGGCTAAGTGTTAGCAGTCAGTTGCTCACTTTGTGGTGCTGGGCAGAAAGCGCACAGTGTTTATCACTGATAACAACTGCTTGCACAGAGAGACTGAACTGATATCAGCCCTATGTTTAAGTCGCAGATCTTAATTGGGATTAGAAGGCCTAACTATAATGTAATTACTGAATTTCAAAATCTAATCCCTTACCCTACTCATAACTGAGAAAAGGAATTGTGTAATGTGTCACTGTCCAACAGCTGCAGATTGAAGGTGTTTATGTGTACAGTTTTTTTTTTTAGATATTGCAACACTTGAATGTTTATTTAAAGATAATCTAATTATAATACCCTATGATTTTGCTATTTGATAGCTCAGTTATTAACGAATGTATTTCAGATGATTGTCAGTGTTAGATTAAGATTTTAAGACATGGTCTCAAAGCTCAGAATAAATGTGCCAAATAATAGAGCTATCTTCTATTCATCCCAATCATTGTCTTGTTTTAGGGTATATATATCCATGCATACTCATTATCTGCCCTTTATTTACCCTTCATGATTTCAGCGGACTGAACAGGACAAACACACGAGGCACCAGGGCTTTTAGACCAATTTACCTCCTCACTCGCTCTATTTGGGTGAAAAAAGCTGGTTGTTCTTTCATTGTGTATGCTTAAATCTAAGTGACTTTGCATGCCCTTGTCTTTTTGCATGTGTGTGTGTTGTTGGCAGGGTGGGCGTTGGAGGACTGGCTGCAGCCTAACAGCTAACTCTTTGTTCTCACGTGCCTTTAGCGTTTATGAACTCTTATGTTTAAGAGGGCCTTACATAATTATAAATGAGCTTCTTCTCCATAATGCCGCTGAAAGAGGGCCATTGTGTCCCACAGAGCTTGGCGCTGTGAAGTTAAAAAAATGACAGATTGTGTTGGTCAAACACCCATTCATCACTTATCACCTTGATGAGAACAATTCTCACTCGGCTTTATTTTACTGGCTGTGTTTTCTGGATATGGCAGAGGATGAATTCATACAAATGTTCCACATAATTTTCATCTGGGTGTGGAATTAGTGGTCTTGCAGAGGGCATTTTTTCCCCCCTTATGATTTTTTTTAAGCTTTGATCCTTTTTGTGTCCAGTTTAATAAAACAATACATTTGCACTTCATATTGGCAAATAATAATGATATTGCACATTGAAGATTTGTTTCAAGTTTTCCCAGTGATGGAAATTTGTGAACATGCTATCTTCTTCTCTTTGTCCTCAGCCACCCCACCCATCTTGGCGCCATTGTTTGGATTTTTACCCAGTTGGTTGTTTAATATTTTGCTGACGTGGTATTTTGTGCGGGGTCTGTTGCAGAATGCATGGTGTCAGTGTAGTGGTTTGCTTCAGGCTGTGTCCTTGATTGTTTTTGACCAAAAGCACTTCCATTTTCAAACCCTGAATGCACTATAAAAAATTACCTGACATGGAAATCCTGAAAAAAAAAAAAAAGAATTTTAAACAATTAAATAAGGAAAGGGTGTAAAGGAACAAAAGAAAAAAGAAAAATCACCAGTGAAATTTGGAGAGGATAGTATCTTTACTCTTTCTCTGACAGCTTTTATTTCATAAGCATTTTTTAAACTTTAAAGGGCATTTGGATGCTCCAAGCCCTCATTTATTGCTAATGCTGTGCAAGCATTTGCTTGCTTGCAGGTTTTGTATGAGTGGGTTTGTGCGTGTGTGTGTGTACACGTGCATTAGAGGAAGTGGCGTCAGGCCAGTGTAGCCCAGCTTTGTCTGGCTTTAATGCCTCTTCATTTGCTGTACTCACATCCAGCCAGCGCCCTGACAGCAACTAATCTCCTCTTTATCTTAAAGGTTTGCTCAGCACTTTGGTGGCCCATTCAGACGGGTGCAAACCAAAGATTTCAGGCAGCCACGCGGAACTCTGAGTTGACTGCTCTAATATGTCCATTAGTTGTCATTGTACTTTGGAGTAGTGAGGTTGGCTTAGCTGCAGCCTAGCTCTAACCTGGCCTTAGTCGAGTTTTCAGACATGTCCGCACATAACAACGGCATTTTTGCCAATGACAAGTCACTGTGCACTGTGACCCTATCGCCAGACAAGAACAAGATGTAATGTAGCCACTTTTTGAGCATGCATTCTATTAACAATCGTTAATAGGCAACACTGGGTCAATCCAGTGACCCCCTGAGTTTTCATGTAGAATCACCAGAAGGTCATCATTTCCACTTCTCCAGTGAAACATCCCAACATCTTCCACATGAACTGGAACAAAATGCCAAACAGCCATTCGTGGTTTCCACATGATAACTTTTTTGACCAATCAACACTGCAAGAGGATAAATGCCTCGGACTTCTTACCAGTCAGTTAGAATGGATGAGAGTCGAACATCTTCTAGAACTCCAAGCAAGTTCATTAGAAGTACCATGACCATGACGAACTCTGGTGGCCTCTTAACATTTCATGTAATGCCATCACCAGGTCAAAATTTGTCACATACTTTGGTAAGAATATGCAAAACTGATGACATTCACATCAGCTTCAGCTGCACTTATTATTGCTAATCAGCATGCTAACAAGCTAAACTGAGAACATGATGAACATTTTACCTGTTAAACATCAGCATGTTAAAATTGTCATTGTGAGCATTGTAGTATGCTCATGTTTGCTTTTAGCCTCAGCCTCACAAAGCTGCTACTGTAGACATACCCAGACATTATGTGGTCATTTTTCCTCGTGAAGGGTCACTGTGCTTTACTGTCACATATGTTTAGAAAATGAAATGTGTTGTCTTTGCACGTTTGTCCATTAACCTTAACAACAGAGTCATCCTTTGTTCACATGTTGTCATCACAATAGCCTGAATGAGGTCATGAGTTCGGAAACATTAGAGCCTTTTGTGCTTGAAGAAGACATGAGTCATCAGATTTGTTGATCTATCAAACAATGGCAATTAGTGTGACCTAATAAAAAACGACTGTGTCCGGGATAAAGAAAAATTGCTTTTTCGATTAGGTTTTTTCTGGAATTAGTCGTATGTGAAAACATGAACAGAACTTCTTATCTGGGCTTTTTGCATGATATTTAAAGACGAAGCAAGCAGTCTAAATAATGAGGATGTCGTTTCCAGTGATTGTTTGTGAAATTACCCCCAGATCACAAGACCACGCCTCTGCTGTATGTGGATTAGCTGAAAGGATTGCTGTCATTGACCAGCCTGGCTTGGGCTGTACTGTACACACAGATACAATCTATAGAAACCGCACGACACTCACTTCTTAGTAAACAAGCATATAAAATAAATGCTTTTTCTGAATTCTTTTTTTTTTCCTGCAGAGTTTGGAGTTGTTCCTCATTTTTGCATTTACCATTACATCATTATTATATTTAACCCTGACTCGGTGCACATTTGGAAACTCAGACTGAACTTGTTGAAGTTATTGTTTTTGTCAGGGACAGATGAGGAAAAAATTGAGGTATTTTAATCAGCTTTGATGTTGGAAGGAGAACAGGACATTTACACTTGGGAAATTGAACAAGATGGAAATGAAAAGAAATCAAAGATGCTTGTGCTTTTTATAACTGCTGTGAATCAGCTATCGGACACTCTCTGTCAGTTAAGTGGGACTTTTTCGGGTGTTTTATAACCAGGCCTACTCAGGCAACGACGACTCCAGCATTTGGCAGCTGCTGATTGAAACGCACACACAGAATGAGTTTCTGAACATAGCTCAAAGGAAATATTTTCTCTCAGACCTTTTAACTTTGACTAATAAGGATTTGTCAGGTTGAGCTGAGCATCGTGCTGATGACTAAGCATTGTGTCTGACTGAGAGATGAGGAGACTTTGCAGTTTATTGGCTAAGGGTCAAATCCCTCAGAGATTTTCGCTCAGCTGGCTAACATACTGCACTCCATGTGCTCAAGTATGCGAGTTAGGGCTGGGAATTCCGTATTTGCACTCCTCTCAGCTGCTGTAGTGAAATAACACTGTGTCCGTACTTATCTTAATTAATGAATCTCATTGATTTGTTGCAGTGAAATAAGACTGTGTGATCAGTTCCCTCGCTTTTCAACTTAATTAATGGAAGACATTGATCAGAAAATGATAAGTTGGATGTATGTGTTTCTACAGCGCTAGACTTTTATATTACAAACCCTGGATATGTACGACTCCTGCTTTCCTCTTTGTGACACGTACATTAATATTCATGACATTTTGATTGCCAGAAAACTCATTATTTACACAAGGAGTCGTGTTGCATTTACAGGCATTTAAGTGCTTGGCAGTACTCCTGTACACAACTACAAATGAGTAAACCCTACAATCTCAGTTACTGTATCGGAGGCCATGAATTAGCATGAGTCTCCATGCTAAAAGTACTGCTTTGAGCTAAATGCTAACAGCAGCATGCAGACATGCTAACAGTAATAATGCTAATATGTAATGATTGCCATGTTCACCATCTTAGTTTCTTAGTTCAGTATTTTAGCATGCTAACATCTGCTAATTAGCACTAAACACAAAGCACTGATGTAATTACAAGAAAGTCCAAACCAAATTTGATGGCAGTCCATCCAATAGTTGTCGAGACATTAAATGACAACATCATTGTGGCGCTAGAGGAAAAGTCAGGAGATCACCAAAGTAAGATTCATCATCTGGGTACCACAGATGTCTGTACAAAACGTCGGGGTAATCCAGCCAACAGCTGTTCAGATGTTTCAACCTGGTGGAGCGAATGACTGACTGATACATAGAACATGGCTGTTAGCATAGAAAAGTGCTCAGCATCATATCTTATGTGTGTGATATGAGTGCATAAGTGCATAAGGGAATAATTTAACAGTACCCTCTCAGCAGGTCTCCATCAGCTGCTGCTCTTTGGCTGTGTGCGTTTGTTTTTACTCACATGAAGCACGAGTGCTTGGTGGGTCGATTATCGCTCCTTGTTCTGAGACTTCACTGTTTCAGCAGAGCACAAAACGAACAATGCTAGAAATTGCAAGATAATTTGACAGGGTTCATGTGCATTTACCTTTCTCTACGGCCCTGGTTGTAGCAAGAAGCTTTAGGTTTTCATGTCCATGCTGCACTACACTGAGTTAACGTTTAGCAGCATTTTTTTAATATTCAAAGTAAAGAGGAGTTGTAAAATTTCTGTTTTTATAGTTTTTCATGTAATGATGATGTAGACCGCTGCCACTGGAAACACAAGGCTTAGGCCTGGCCTCTTAGGGGAAAGCATGGAGAGGAGAGGAGAGGAGAGGAGAGGAGAGGAGAGGAGAGGAGAGGAGAGGAGAGGAGAGGAGAAGAGAGGAGGGGAGAGGTTATTAGACAGCAGTGAGGAGAGTGAGGAAGTGGAGACGAGTGCAGAAGGAGGCAAGAAGAGGCTTTATGTATGTGCGCAGTGAACATTCTTCACCAGTGACTGTGGGAGCCAGTGACACATGAAATATGAGAGACAGCAGCACTCTCCACTATTTATAGCACTGCAAGACAGAAAGAGAAAGATAGAGAAAGCGGCCACACCACATACACTCCAGGGCAGAGTTGGCATCATTTTTTCATTTGCAAAAGAGGAATTGCAGCCAATTTTTAGAATGCAAATATGTTATGGCAATGGCATCCGACAGGCCAGTCGGTGTATACAAGCCTCTTCCATAGTGAGAACCTATGTAAGTGTCTGGCCATCAGTTTTCTTTTCTGACTCACAGAGCTAAACAGATGCCCGGGGAAAGCGCCGGTCGCGGCTTTGTGTTGCCGCTTTGTGATGATTCGAACCAATCTGAAGCTCAGCACTGTTTTGCACAAACTGCTAAAAATGTATCAGTGCTGCTGGAAATGCAACAGCTCGTCCTGTTCTGCTGGAGATAATGATGTAAAGAAGTCAAAAAGGAGCCAAGTCAAAGTGGGCATGCAGCTTAAAGAATCATTTCAGTGATGTTATGTAATGTTTAGATGAAGCCCTGACCTGCGAGTAAGAATCAAAAGAGGCTGGAAATCGTTATTTGGTACTCTTGTAGTGGCTTGTCAAGCACTAGAAACAGGTGACGACGTCAAATTAATAGGGGTTAAAAGGGCAGCTGTTACTACGAATGGATGGATATGTTGGAAACAGTCATCTTTAAACATCCACTACGCTATGTTTCTGATGTAAGATGATTTGGATTGATGTGATCCAGAATTGCATAACATGCCAGCACTGTCAGGCCAAATAAGCATCAGAACATCAGATAAGAAAACCCGCGATTGGAGGAGGAATTTGATTTGTGATAACAAGATAAAGAAATAGCCTGACCTACCACTTTAACATCAAACATGAAATACAGAAAATCCATCTGTCTGTTTTGTTTTTTGTTTTCAAAGTCATGACAAGTACCACAGTTTTCAAAATGCTGAAGAAGCACAGCTGATATTTGTGAATGCTTTTGAACAGCTCGTTGCTTCTCGACGTTTCGTTCATTCTCACGGTGTCCGAACTTGCATCACGCTGTCCAAACTGCAGTCACCTCAGCTGTTTGATGTTGCTGTTCTCACGCTTGGACTGGAGCTGCAGCCGTGGTCCAGGCAGGGCAGAGGCTGCGGGCAGTTGCACCTCTTTGATGCTGCCCTCCATAAGTGATTTCTTCAGTGATGTCATTTCTTCTGAGAAAAGCCCTTCAAAGTCGGCCTGATGTATTATGCATGGCGCTACAGTAGCTAGCCAGTGTGCTTGAGGTGCTCTGGGGTGGTAATGGTGATGCTCGCAGTACTGTGAATAGCAATAGGAAGCCTTTGTACTGTAGGTTGAATTCCTCCATGGTCAACTTTTTTATTCACTCAATGTATGTTCTATTGAAGTTATGGATGAATGTCGTGCTCTCATTGTGCAAACACAGTCGAGAGATATCAGTGGACTACACTTACACTGGAGGAGAACACTGCTGGTAAATTTGCTAGTTTAGAACTCAGTTAACTCCTTTCCAACTGCAAGTTTTTTGTAAATTGGTCATATTGATTTTACTGCTGTGTGTAGCCACAGAGGAGAAGGATATCACGATGTATTTTGATGACCAGTATCTAACCAAATTTATTTAATATACAAGATGTGAGCCACATTAAAGATGTCCTGTTTTGAGAGTGTATGGAAAACTGGAAAAGCCAAAAGAAAAGAGATTATGCCAGTATCACAAAATATTAATTCTGTCAGGATACTACTACTACTACTACTACTACTAATAATAATAATATAATAGTACGGTATCTTTTCTTTTATCCTTTCTCAATTAATGTCTCCAAACTACAACATCATGAATTATATATACATATTTTCCACAGATGCTCTTGTGTATTATTATTATTATTAGTATTTAGTGTCATTATTATTGTTATTCTATATTTAGTCATCATTTTATATTTATTTTCTCTCTGCAAAAAAAAATAAAAGCATGTTGACGTGAAGTTACTTCTCAGGTGAGTCATCGAAAATATATTTTGTCACACAGTACAGCAAACAAGCATCTCAAATAAGGAATATTATTAAACGCAACTGGAATATTCTTCAGAGTGACACATCTCTTCAACCACTGTTCAAAGAACCACCAGTGTTCTCATTCAGTCGTGCACCAACTCTGAGAGACAGAGTGGTACGCAGTCATCTTCCTCCTCCTCCATGAACGACCTGGCTACAAAGGCCACAAGGAACATTCAGATGTGGTAGTTGTAATCATTGTGAAAATGTGGTAAAGATCAATCATTTTCAAGATGACAGTACATGCCGCATATATCATATGAGACATTTTGCCAACTGCAACACCACATATGTCATTTACAGACTGGAATGCCCATGTGGTTGTTTTTACATTGGACGAACAAAAAGAAGGCTGAAAGACAGAGTTGCAGAACATAAAAATGCCATTCGCACAAAAAATCTTGAATATACCATGGCATTACATTATGTGGAAGCTGGACACGACAACCCAAATACACTGAAGGTCATAGTGGTGGAAGTTGTTGAAAAGGACATCAGAGGAGGTGATCGCTTAAAAAGGCTCCTTCAACGTGAAACCTTTTGGATTGTGCAGCTAAAAGCAACAAAATATCCTGGCCTCAACGATGACATTGATTTTTCTCCTTTTTTATAAAAATGTTAATGAAATGAATTCTAAACTGTGTTGATGGTTATGGTTGATAGGTAATCAGCAGGTATTTACCAGGTGTATAAAAAGAAAGGATTAAGTTAATTTTGCATTGATAGACACATTACTTTCATTCCCTTTTCCTAATGGTACTTGGTGTCTGGCCAGTGGGTGCGTGTTCTGACAGGGAACTTCCCACCTACTCAACTCATTAGTGTAACACAGCATAGGTGTGCAAGTTACCCCAGTCTGACCCTGATGAAGACCTATGTTGGTCGATACGCGTTGGTCTTTTTTTTAACTCTTTTGGACCAGTCTTGCCATGTAAAATAAAGGCATTTTAACTTCACACAAGCTCTACAGTGTGCCTTGGTGTTTTTGAAGGAGGCTGGTTATTTTTTGATTTTTTACTGAGACATTTAGACCTATGCAACAAGCCCTTCACCTGAGAAGTAAGTGCAAAGTACCTGAAATATCCAAAGAGCACCTGTGTTGCAATCAACAAGAAGACCCAGCAGCGCTTCCACTCTGTTGTCTTCATGTTGACGTGAAGATTAAGCTCAAAGCGCAGCTGTGGTAGTAGTATGGCTGTCGACTTTTGTTCTGTTTATGGGCTTATTGGAATTGATTAAGACGTTAACTAAAATTCTCGGTAACTTTTTCCCAGATGCAGGACTTAAAAAACTAAAATATTATTAGAGGGCTGTGAAGAGGGTCAGAACCCAAGGTCAATCAGCAGCAGTGTTCAGCGTCTGATATCATCTTATAGGACACTCTGCTAACTGTTATGCAAGAGTTTAGTGTGGTTAAGGAGCATTATGGAGGAGAGAAATATAATGAGTTGCCTATAGAAGGCCATGAAGAGTTATATCATACCTTTAGATATTTATAGACGCTGCCATTTCCAAGACTGCTTTCAAAGCAATATAGCATGCTGTGTGGCTAAAGCTAGCACATGCTGGCCAGTCTCAGGCATTATTGATGGAGTTTAAAGTCAGTCTCTGATTTGTTCCTGCGATGCATCTTGGGTGTATCATGCTTGAAAGTCAGGAATTGGAACCCCCTCTGCAAATACCACTCTGGCCCACATCTTTGCTTCTGATGAACATGTAAACCCTCAGGACTTTAGTGCAAACAAACACTCTGGCAACTTTCTCTCTGACAAAACGAGGCAGTTTGTCCAACCCAGCGAACTTTGAAGTGTCTCAGCCTGTAACTTTCATTCCCGAATCCTCTCGTTCACAAACAGCTTTGTCATGACGCAGAGTCTTCTGTCATCAAGCGCTTTGAATTCCCTTGTGGGTGGAGGAGGGCAGTGCGAGTTTTAATTTGCCTTTTCACTGTGTTTATCACCGCCGCCGTAACCTCTGTAATTATACCATGTGGTGAAGCCGCTCGTGAACGTAACTCACCCAGAGGATCTCTAGAAAATATGTATAATTCATGATGTTGATCGTATTTTTAGCTGCTCCAGCTCGTTGTTTGGAGACATTAAATGAGGGCTACTTTATATTGAAGACGAGGATCTACTCCTTGAATGAACAGTTTGTTTTCTTCTTCTTTTAACTTTGGTCCGCTGCCCGCTGGGAGGCCGTGCCGAAAGAGGCGGAGCCTTGGGTTTGTCTGTTTTTTGTCTGTATTTTCAAAGGTAAGAAAATCAACATCAACACCCAAGCTGACGTTGTTCTTTATTCTTATTTAATTAATATTTCTCTTTTCAAGCCAAAAGAGCCCTACTGTACATTCAAAGCAGTGCCATTCCAGTGAGTGCCATTACACTACATAAAAAATGTAATGTCTACGCTCTGAATTGCCCACATTTCACTGTTCGTTAGAGTGGCATAATTTATATGGGAAAGCTAGGAGTGTGTCTTTTCATTTGAAATTGGAGAGGACTGACTACATGATGTTTGAGTCATGAGAAGCAGATCTTTATGAGCGCGAATCAGAAGGCTGCTCAGTGAATGCAAAACGATTCACTTTGCTCAAGGCTTTGTGCCTGTGAAAGTTGGACACCACAGTGTGTGTGTGTGTGTGTGTGTGTGTGTGTGTGTGTGTGTGTGTGAGTGTGGCAAGAAGTATTCAGATCCTTCACTCAAGTAAAAGTAGGCCACCGGGTTAAAATACTGTATTACAAGTAAAAGTCCTAGGCTCAAAATTTGAAAGTAGAAATAGAAAAGCATTAGCATCAAAATATATTTAAAGAACCAAAAATAAAAGTACTCATTATGCAGAATGACCAGTTTCAGATTCATGTATTATTGTATTAATGGACTATAGTTATTAAGGCATCCAGGTTTTCATCACTTCATTGTTGCAGCTGTTAAACATGGAGGTAATATTTATTACTTTATGTACTGCTGGACAGCTTAAACCTACAACAATATATCATAATTTATTAGATGAATTTTATTTTGTATTAACAATCTAAATCTGCAAAGTAAAAAAAAAGCTTAAAGCAGCCCTGATTCCAAAAAAAGTTGGGGCGCTGTGTAAAACATAAAAACAGAGTACAATCATTCCCAAACGAACTGTGTTCTGAATGAGCTCATTCAGTAATATCTTTTCTACAATCATGTGTTCACAAGGTGTTGAACCTTTCTCCATCCTCGCTTGTGAATGACTGAGCCTTTCCAGGATGACCCTTTCATACCCAGTCATGATACTATCACCTGTTACCAATCAACCTGTTTACCTGTGGAATGTTCCAAACAGGTGTTTTTGGAGCATTCCACATCTTTCCTGGTCTTTAGTTGCTCCTGTCCAAACTTGCTTGAAACATGTTGCTGCATCAAATTCAGAACAAGCAAATATTTACAAAAATCAATGAAGCTGATGAGGTGAAACATTAAATATATTGTATTTGTACTGTTTTCTGTTGACTATATGTCAAAAAGGATTAGCACATTCTGTTTGAATTTGATTCAACTACAGTGGGGAACTTGATGAACCCTTTGCCACACGCGGGGTGTGTGTGTGTGTGTGTGTGTGTGTGTGTGTGTGTGTGTGTGTGTGTGTGTGTGCGTGTGTGCGCACGTGTGTCTATTCATCAATAAAAGCACATTAGCAGTGACCTGCAGTGTGTGGAGGTCAGTTGTGTTGGTGCTTGTGTGTTTTGAAGGTCTCTCTCTGGCCTGAGGTTATCCTGAGGTGCTTCCCTGTTGTTGTCCTATCAACATGGCAGAAGGAGTCAGGTGGCAGCTCTCAGCCAATCACAATGAAGCTCTTTGGCCACTCTCCATGACTTGTTTGTTAAACTAGGGCTGAGTGCCTAGAACCAGTGTCATTTCTGATAACAACCAATGCACTTCAAATTCAATACAAACTTCAAATCTAAAGCTTGTAAAATTGTTCTTTAAGCTTGAACCCCCATTAGGAATCTGTTTGATTGGAAAGCTTTACTTTCCCTAATCTTTAATGTAACAAAATAATGTGCAATGGTGAACAAAACGCCAGGGGAAAGTGAAGCAGTAGGGAGAAAATGCAGAGAAGCTCTGGGAGATAATGTGACTGAGCTAACGGCTAGCTCGCCGGCTGCAGCAGTTCCTCACTAGCTCTGCTAGTAGTCAGAGCTAGACAAGAGAAAAGACACAGTCAGTGGACATGTGGAGTTGGTGAGGTCGAGCAGTGCTGTTGGGTGAGAGGACCTGTTCGCGGTCAGTGTTCCAGTTCCTCCCAAAGGTGTTGGATGGGGTTGAGACACCGCACAGGTCAGTGAACTACTTCATGGAAGGTCATTTCTTTAAGGACCTGGCTTTGTGTGCTGGAGTATTGTCATGTTGAACAAACCTTCCCCATGCTGGTGTCACAAAGTGGGAAGCACACTAGTGTTGTAGTGTACTATTGTACTATTGTGTGTTGCAGCACAATGATTGACCATAACTGGAACTAAAGGCCTGGACCATCTGGACCTGAACCATGAAAAACAGCCCCATACCAACACACAAATGCACTGTCCACATACTTTTGGCCTTATAATGATTCACCAGCTACTCTTAGCCTGCTGATGTGATTGCACTCATTTCATTTGTGTCAGTCAGCTCTTGGTGATGTGCTTTATCCTTAACTGTTCTGTAATGAGATTAGTTATTCCACTAAATGAATACACAGCAGTCAGAGAGATATAATTAGATAAAGTGCAGGAGGATCTCTCAGTCACACAAGCTTGTGGCATTAAATGACTAACGCAATTGAAGTGTGATATTGGATCCTTGTTGGAAACGAACAACATAAAATAATTCCTTTCAAGTTTTCCACTGTAAAATGATGACCTTCAAAGAACTTTGCTGATATAGTACACCCCGGTTCATCAATATGCCTCAGCTCTCTCCGTCCCAGGATCAACACACATCCTGAGGATAAACCTGCGATGAAGATTTGCATTGATATGACAGCAGTTTGAAAATGCCTTCCTCAGGATTTCTTCATTTGACGAGATCATGAGTAAAAGATGAGGCCCGGGTGATTGTAATTTTTGACCAGTTTCATGTCTTGACTCCAAATATTCAGATTTTTCAGTGAGATGATGGCCACCAAATGAAATATTAAAAAGCCTCATTAATTTGGTTTCCAAGTGCGGAAACCAAAAGCACGTCCCCGCAAATATACCAACACAAGGAGAGGCTTGCTGTGTGTTTGTGTCAAAGAGATAGAATGGGAGATTGAGAGAAATGTGGAGGAAAAGCAAGGGAGCGAATTGACTTGGGGATTTATTTCTGCTTCATTTCTGTGTACAGACAATGAGGAAACAAATACAGTTGTTCAGGTGGGGTACAAAATAATTTCAAGGGGCTTATAAAAGCATCTCTCTTGACAAGAAACATTAAAACAAGACAACAAATGCAGAAACTAGATGCAGGGCCACCACATAGTATTAATATTATTGTCATCAGCATTCAGACATACAGATACAGCAGTACAGCTGTGATTTTCTTGGTTTCAGTTTCATTTCTTGGTGTCTTTTGTCTTGTGTTGGTCATGCGCACCCATAGTTTCAGAACTGTTAGCAGGTCCTCCTTGGGCTGCCAACTCTCACACATTGACCGTGAGATTGACACAACTGACACTTCTCACACAGTCACAGATCTGTAAGTGATCAAAAAGAAGACACTGACAGCGTGTGGACAGATAAGACAGAGCAGCGCAGCGTCTCCCTCTCCTCTGAGGCAGGAGTGGCATTGAGTCACTATGGTTACAGGGACACGCTGTGTGTCTGTCCCTCTGAAACTTTGTTGTGATTCCCAATAACAGGTTTTTAGGTTGGTGTGATGATGCAAAATAAAGAGCGTAATTGTACTTGAAATCCAGTAATAGGACATAATTTTGGTTAACATCATACAGAACGTCTCTCATTGCTCTTAAATTAATCTCTCAAATCTCACGCCAACTAAGACGAAGCCTCAAATCTACTCCTTAATGAAAATATCTAATTATTTATGTTAAAAAGTCTTTCTCTGCACACAGGACAGTGTCTGAACATCAGACTTTTTTCCAGAGCCCAAAGCATACAGTAACATACATACTACAACAGAGCACCGTGCATTGGTATTTACCTTAACTCATATTTATCAGACAGCACTGTTGGTTATTCGCTTAATTTAATTAATTGAATTCATTCGATTCATTTGGGCCCTGATGTGCTTCTGACTATGGAGACACTTATTTCATTACAGGATTGCACACTAAGCCTATGTAAACACTGCAGCTCAATTATTTTTAAAACATTAAAAAGAGGAGAGTTAATATCTTCCAAAATTACACAGTGCATCAGCAAGTAATCATATAAACCATTCGGCTAACCACTAATGGTTATGGTTGTTAATTCAGTTACATACATACTGTAGCTATCAAAGAGGAGATGTGAAGGCCACATGGGCACCATTCAAACATTTTACACTCCTGCACACAGAGCGCTGATGAAGGCGAGTACTGTTGTGACAAGATGTTTTCTGATTTCATTTGAGTCAGCCCCCAACAGAGTGACTCAATGTGCTGAGGTGAAGCTTCGTTGGCTGCAATGACGGAGTCAGTATGACAGAGCAACATATGGGGTGTGTGTGTGTCTGTGTGTGTGTCTGTGTGTGTGTTTAAGCATATTGGCAGCTCTCAGCTGAAAAAGTGATAATGAGAGAGGTTAAAGTGTGAAAAGTGTGTGTGGTGAGGGGCATCTGTGCTCCCTAATGTAGGCTGCAATATTGAATTATTATGTAATACTGATCAGCAAAAGAGGGCAGCACACCTCACTTCCTCTTTATGGAATGGTGGGATATTGCCATCATCATAAATTAACTATGCAATGTCCATATTCCATATGATTCAGAGCTATCAAAACAATCGCCTTAATCATCAGATGCTGTTTGAAGTGAATTGAAATCGCTTTTGTGTGAGTTCTGAAGGCAAAATGAAGAGATGGGTTTCTGTGCATCATCATCATGAGACGCGTGCACACTTGGAAAGTTGTTTTTGTACCAAAAATGGCTTGAATCGCAAAGATAATGAGTCTAAAATGTTCAATATCCCACCAAGGAAACCTCCCTTTCATCTCAGAATGCAGAATTAGCTACTAAGCAGAGCCCTACATTTAATAAGATACTTGATAGCTTCACACAGAAACTGGTCATAAGACAATTTTAAGACTGCTCACACCATTAAGGCCCTGCTGTATTTACTAGTACTATAGTACTTACTAAATCTTACATTGACAGAGTTTCTTGTGAGTGAAGCCTTGCCTGTAGACACCTCAGGGGTCTAATCTGAAGTTTCCTGCTAATATACAGCCTGTCTTGTGTCTAATGAAAATTTACGGATGCAACATTACCAATAAGATATTGAGACTGAGGGCGCTGTGCTGTGAACATGTGTTGCAGGCAAACAGCAGGATGTTCATATATGCAATGATATTTTTTATGCTTCCAGTGTTTGCATGAGGAGAGTGTGTATGCTTTAAGCCCAAACTGCCCATTGATGGTTTGGTACCCAGCCAGTGCCTGCCAGAGCTCACCTTGTATAGTCTCAGCATTAATGCTACTAGTTGCTGTTTCTGACTGGAATATGTGTCATGTTAGCTAGCTAAAGATCAAAGTAGAGGACTTTTTTTTTCTCTAGAAACATCTGCCTGGCCCCACTTTGGGAAGCCCTGCTGTAAAGAGTACTTTCCGTCAAGTTGCTATTTCCAAGTCTAAATGTCCACATATTAGCTATCATGACATTGTGGTCCTCTACGTTCTGTGCACAGATATTTGGAAATGGAGAACCTGTCGAAGGTGTCACAGCCACCATAGCACCTTTACTGGCATCACTAGTTAAAACAGCAGACTGCAGAAATCCAGTGTTGGATGTTTATTTTAGGCCATGAGAAGTTTAAATTTAGGACATATAAAGTGAGGCCTACATCAAGTCATAAGACCACGTAAAATGGCACAATTTCCCAGGAAGTTGTGCGGTTCAGCCAAATCATTTGTGAGTGGGCGTATTAAACACACACAGCTCTTATGGCTTTATTTTAGGTAGGACAGTAAATCTTGTTTTGCTTGGATTAAAGGCCTGTTTTATTCTACTATGTGTTGTGGCATCTAACATCTGTTGTGTTAAAAAGAGCTGAAATGAGGTTAGTTATAAAAGCACTGATTGGACCTTTCAGCTGAAAGATTTTTGCCATTGCTTACCTCCAGACAAGGAGAGTCTGGAGAGTTGAAAGCCACAGTACACACAGCTGATCTGATTCGACTTTCACCGGATCTATGAGCTCTGGAAACTGTGATGTTGTCTTTGCACCGTTCAGAGAAAGAAGTTTTGTATTGTTCTCTTCTAAACTTTTCTCTTTGGTGTGGCTCTTTTTCTACTGACTTGAATGGCTGCAACTCATTAAACTCACTTTTCCACATTCCACTGTGCTCTATAAATGCATCTTTAACACTCTCACTCTGATAATCACACTACTGCTTATATATGTGTCTCTTGCTTATAAATAGGTCCACCAAATCCCTCAGATTTACTACTAATCCTTCTTCTTCCTTATGCTAATGATTTCCTTGTAATCAGTAATGCACAGATCACTAAATGGGACTGTAAATTGACTGATAGAGTTAATATCAAGATGAAAAGATTAGCAAATGTTCCCACTTCATTTCATTAATGCTCCACAGGCCACAATATCAAAGTTTTGGACTCAACAAAACTCTTACAGCTACACGTGGTAGAGCCTTACCAACCAACTCAGTCTTAAAGCATAAAGTTTGTCCTGAGTGTGACAACATGAAATATTTGCCTCTGAGATTATAAGAATGAGTGTATTATGTACAAAGTTGACATTTTAGCTTGAGGGTGGCACAAAAGTATGCTTGGAGTGTCTCTACAGAAAGGTTTGTCTCTGGGGCGATGAGTGTGCTCAGATAACTCTCCCTGACATTTGCATGGACAAAATATTACATTCTTTGTCCTTATTCTGCAGAAGACAATGTGCCTACTAAGCTGTTGACATGAAAATTAACATTCCACAAATATCCATGTTTACATGTCTCCTTCATTCATTCAATCACCTTCTCGAAAAGATCGGTGTTGCGATTTTTGTGCATGTCCACCACCCTGTTGACCTCCAAGCAAAATGAAAAGTTGATGTACAGCAGATTTACTGCATGTGCACAAGTTGGCATGTTGGTTTTGTGTCTCTTGGGAGCTTGGATTTCTGAGCTAGCGGCGACACCCATCACTATAATAGTAATACTGTGTGTATCATTGCAACACTGGCGAATTGTGTTGAGGTGCCTTTCATTGTGTTGATGCCGTGACAAATGCTGCAGTGCTTTTTGATGATCAGACTGCTCAAGCCATTGATAAGAGCAGCCAGTTGATTTCTTCTTTCAGTCATCTTACAATAGCCTGTAGAACTGTTAATCTTATCCACACCTGTCACCTCTTGTGTCGCCATTTTTCTGCCACTATTTTCAGGTGTAGCTCGGCCGCTACATCTGAATGATCGAACAAACTGGAGGTGTGGGAGGTATGGGAGGTGATTCAGTGGTCTGGAACCAGGTTAGTCTGTCGCGGCTGCATGCTGTGGCTTTCTCTGTGAAACTGATTGCATGGAGGGAACTGCCTGGGCTACCTGCAGCGCCTCCAGCAACAGCTACAACTGGGATGTAGGGTTAGACCTGTCGATGATAGAGCTTTGTTTGCATTATATGCCCCTGTTCACTTGTGGTTGCTTTTCTGTGTGATATTCCACTAGATCAACCTGCGTTTCTGTTCAGCACTGACGTTTTAGATTAAATATTGTTCAATTCTCTATTGTTATGTGCTAATAATATGGTTGTCGCAGGTCTAGTCAGCCCCATTAGCTGAAGTGTTTGTCTTGTCAAGAGCTTGATGGTTTGTTAAACCTTAAAGACCATCATCAAGCTCCTGTCTTCCTCAACATTCGAGTTGACACCTGCTGTAAGACTACTATTTACAGCTTCTTTTGTTAGTCGCATTGTTCTTTGGATTCTTCCACCACATTTACATTATTTTGCTTGACTAATACTTCCTTACTTCTGGGTAATTAGCCAAGTGTATGTGAAGCATGCTGTGTGGGGAAAAAGACAAAAAGAAATCAAAATGAAACACCCAATGGGCTGTTACTGAAGTTATTAGCTGTCCTCGGAACTTTACACTATAGCTATTTTGATTATGCAATCAGCAGTACTTTTTATCACACACCAACAAACAGTGAGCATCATTAGCATTTATGCCCAAAATAGACATCGCCGTGTGAGATGAAAACACGATCATCCAGACTAACTTGAATTGTGATCCATATTCAGTGATTCTCAGCAAAGTAACACCATAGCAGCAGCTGAGTGTTTTCTTTGTAGTGTGACGGCTTTGTGTTTCAGTGCTTTTGATGATACGTTTTTATTAAATGATTTTTACTGAGCCACTACCCTTAAGTGACTCTCAGAGGGAGGCACACTGTGTCACAGCAGTACACTAGGCATATGTTTGTGTGTATTAGTGTGTGTGCTGAATATAAATGTGCTTTAGCATCTGGACTTTCGCCATGGATAGATTTGGTTGATGGATGATTAACCCTCAATGAGGCTTGTAAGGCCATCTGCCATTGGCTGCCAGTGACAGTTCTGGAGTGACAAGTCAGTCAATTCAAAGCCATACATATAGCCTACACTCCACACAGGTGACTTCACTCATTGTGGCTGATGAGACTCAGGACTGTGTTGGGATATACAGACTGTATTTGACTGACATCTGCCTCCCTTTCCTGTTCGCTTTATTGCATCTGCTAGGGTGGACAAATTGTGCATTTATCAGTCTTAATGGAACATGGAGTCAAGGGACTTGACTTGTGTAATTCAGGGACTTTGTGTAATTCCCTGCATAGCGCCAGCCACCTTCAACCCGAAAAGACGTCTAATTAGCAGCAACTGAACGTACCTGTGGAGATGGCGTAGGGCCTGTAGATTTTCTCTAGCCATTTAATTTGTGTTGACGAACCTTGTCTGCTTGTATCTCCTAAAGATGACATTCATTTACAGCTTATTTGCATTTTTAGTTTTATATATTGCCACCCATCTGCACATCCACTGACAATGTGTGAATTTGTTTCTAGAGCAACAATAAAGACAATATTCTCTATAATAAACCATCTTTTACACAGCATTTTCACTTGCCACAGTAGGAAAAGCAAAGGTGTTACTAATCAACTAATTAACAATGGCTACCTTCCATTCAAGTGTCCCAGTAATCCAGCACTTACAAAACCAGGGTACTGAAGATAGAGAGATCAACACCAGTGTGCAGGTGCAGGTGTGTGATGTGACAAAACACCTGCACACTTCCTTTTCTATATAAGCCCACAGCTCAGTAGCTCATCAACTCAGGCTGATACATGTCACCTTGCTGAGACCCTCCTGTGTAGTTTCCAGTGTTGACTCAGTGACACATCCATTCTGTGTTATTGTATTGGCTCTAAAACCAAAACAATGAGCTGAAAGCTGCTAAAACATTTGGTCCATCCGAGGGGGGGGAACTGCAGCGTCTGAGCATGCAAGTGTGTATGACTACAAGTATCCTCATTAGTATGATAAAGTGTACCATACCTGACCCCAGTAGTTAATCAACATAAAAATCTGCTCGATTTAACTATCGTCTTAAAAGGTACCATTACACGCTTGGTAGAGTTGTTCCTGTGTTGTGTTCAATGCAGAACACAGATCAGAGGATTTACATGCAAAGCTCGGTCCCCGACACCCCATGTTTAATTTAGTCTGTCTAATTCACTGTGCTGTTGTAGAAAACAAGGTTGAAAGAAAAATCATGCACGCATCACAGAACTCTTGAGGGTAACAACAAAAATGAAAGACATATCTCTGCTGTGGACTCCAGGCCTTAATAAATACACAATGAGACACAGACAGAGCTAATTACATTGTTAATGTAAGTGTTAAAGTCTTGTTAATTTGAAAGCAGAGTCATGGGCACAGGGTCTAGACAAAGGGACAGATGACTGGTGAAGCTGAAACAAAACAGTGCAGCAAGTTTTAATGAGGCGACAGGGGACTGCCCATCAAACACATAACAAACACTCGCATCCCTGAAGGGACACGCACGCACAAATATAGACACACACATGCATGCTCTAGCGCTCTGTGTACACATGTATACAGGAATACAGTCGCTCCTGCAAGTACACAACATGCGTGTATCTCTAACACGTTTCTACATGGACATTTAGCTGATTTGCTGTTGATCTGTGATGAACTCCGTCTTCACCAAAACACGCCTGTCTCAGACCTGACTGATGAGCTTAAAGGGTCAAAAGATTAAGCTCTATATTCCACCATGTCAGCCATGTCAATCATAGCATAGTGAGCTGCATTTACAATGTTACAGCAATATCAGAGATTACCGCTTTGAAATGCGGGGCTAAATACCCCTGCATTACGGCGCTGAAATATAGACCTAAAAATCCAAGATTATACTTCAGTGAAATAAAGCCTTTAGGCCTAATCCATATTCAAAGTCTTGTCTCTAGCTGGGCTGTGGGCCTCTATAACCTAGTTCTGATGGATGTTATTGGGGAAAGCTGCTTTGTACTGGTCAGTTGTGTGATGAGGGCTTGGGCATGGTCTGTTGAGCTGACCTATATTTGGCTGCCTGCCCTGTCTGCACATTCAAACCCAGAGCTTCTTTCTTATTTAGTTCTATAAACAAATTGGGCCGTCGGCACCCTTCTACGCTCTCTGATCTTGTTCTCTGATCAAGTTCGTGCTTGAATGTACTGTCATGTGAAATGTTTCATGCATACGTATCCTCCCGGGTAGTAAAGAGTATTCATATACAGCACAAAATCAGAACTTTGTTCACCACCACTGTAGAGGAATTTGCAATATGTGTGGAGCAATGCATCAACATATTGTATGCTAAGGAGTGGGAAACAGAACAGAAGTCATGTACAAGCCCTGTGGTATCAGCTCTGTGGAGCTGTACTTAGGTGCAGTGGTTCTTTGAGCTAAACACTAACATGCTCATAATGGCAGTGCAAACATATCAATGTTTAACATGTATGATATTTACTATGTTCACCATCTCAATTAGTGTGCTAGGATGCAGTATTTGGTCATAAACCAAATTCTCTGGGGACCATGAATGTTGAATGGATAACTGTGCCAGATTTCACAGCAATCCATCCAGTAACTGTTGAGATATTTCAGTCTGGACCCAAGTGGCTGACTGACTGGCCAAGTGATCGACTGAGGAACTGAAAATAACTATCTTGCAAGAGTTCTTGGGAGGCAGTGGCTCTGTTTCTGCATTCTACCCACACTAAGCTGGAATTTTTCACACCCATAAATGATGCTTTTCAAAAACTTACCCATTTTTAAATGCCTCTGACGTGCTGTCATAAGAACAAGAAAAATAAAGCTTCTCCAAACATGCTTTTGGCTTTAATTTGATGTTGCCTACCCAGATTTTCATTGACGCAGATGTTTGATCTCAGTCTGTGGGTTGTATTCTTTCTCCAGAATGCTGCCTTCCACAGTTGTTTTGTAGCAGTCTGCACTGAGAAGAAGATGCAGTTGATCATGATCAGTACAGCATGAGGTAGATCAGTAAATGGACTTGATGGTGGTTCAAAAAGAATGCATGGGATATGCAGCAGTCACACACTGTATAATGTGAGGGGCACTGACAGGTAAGCCTCACATACACACTGCCATGCACCTGGGACTCTAAAAATAATACGTCAGTTCTTGAAAAGCTTTGTTAAGGGAGATGTTGCTGAAGCCCCCACTTTTTAACTTTTCATAAATAAGAGTCATGTGGCCAGTGTTAGCATGGCCCATCTCCTCTCCACTGCATGCATGACTGAATGCATGACTCAGGTTTCTTTGATCCACTGTCGTCACACTGACTCTACTGAAGTGAGTTGGAAACTTTTTTTATTAATGTCTGTAGGCTATAAGTAAGTCAGCGACACTAGAGATACTTACACTATATAACTTTTGAAAAACAAAATGACACAATCATCGTCCTACATATTAAGCGTTTGATTTAAAAGAAAAGAATGCACCCTTGGTGGCATGGCCTTAAGGTCTATTGACACCAAAATTAGGGTTAGGATTGGCTGTGAATTGAACAATAATCACACAGGTTATTGAAGACACATTTGACCTTTTGCACCATAGCTAATAAGCTATGATAGCATCCTACATATTGGACAAGACCGTTTGCTATTGGCCAACAGCATAAAAGTCAAAATTTAAAGTTGTGAACCCCCTGTTTACTGTGATTCAATTGAAATGAATAAATTTCACTGCAAATTCCAGCTGCATTGCACATGTTTTTTTACTTTTTCTGGTATGACCAGCAGCTCATGGTCACTAATATTAGCAGACGTTCAATAGATACAGTCATTATGGAGTCACTTTGCTGACTTCTCTGTACTGTTACAGTATTTTTAGCAACATTTCAGTGGTTTTATTGAGAAAAGATTTAAACACACACCACATATCACACACACATCTGTTACGTACTTGTGGTCGCATTCCACTCCCTCTCAGTCAAAATAAATCAATAATGTCTTTAAAGAAACTTAGTCACAGCAATCCTTGGGAATGAGGAGAAAATCAATGTGCTATTAACATGTAAATACTGCATGTAGCTACAGAAGCCACTGTACAGCAAAAGTTACATAGCCCTGCTTTAAAGCCTAAAGCATTTTCATGACTGACAGATGTCTCAGGCTATGACAGAGGGGCCAGAGATTGAACTGTGTAGAGAGAAAGAAGGATGGAGGCAGATTAGGATGGGTGGAGGTGATAATGAGAGGGACTGTGTGTGGTGTGACAACACAAAGAGCAAAGAGGGAAAGGTAGGAAAGAGTAGAGGGAGGATACAAAACACGTGCCAGCGCATGATAGAGCTATGCAGTTGTGACCACACAGCCAAAAACTAAAAAGTCCACCATAGAAGGAGAGGAAAAATAGGATGGCGTGAAGAATGCAAAGCACGTAGCAGTGTCACAAGGCCAGATAAGCAGCCGAATGTTGATGAGGTACAGTACATGCTCAGAGCAGGGGGGTTGCAGGGGGATGCTGGGAAGGCTCAGGTGCGCCGTAGCGATGTAGGTTCAGATCCATCCGCAACCTTTCGGGCCATCCTCCTTCTGTCACCCTCCGCTGCATGCTGCCTAATAAAGCAGAAATGTGCTGAAAAGATGAGGAGAGCTGAAATAGGTCAAGTGGAGAGAAGTGGGCAGGAAGAGGGGGAAGGAGGGGAGGCAAAGTTTAGAGGCGTAACGGCAACAAGAAGGAGGAGGATGCAATGCGGAGGGAAGGAGGAGAAAGGCATGTAGTGGAAGTAGAAAGGTGGGTGGTGATGAAAAATTTAAATTGAGAAACAGTGAGGGATAGATAGGTAGAGAGGAAGAGGAACACTCTCCAAAATGGAAGACAAGTAAAGCCAGGTCAGCCATATTAGCAGCCTTCAGTGACCAGAGATTGTTGCCTAGCAGCATGCAAGAATAGTTTTTTTTCTCTTCTTTTCTCCTCACCCTCCTACTCCTCTTACATCTCTCTCTTTTCTCCTCGCCTCACCTCCTCCTCTCTGCTGCCCTCCCTGCGCTGTCTCACTCCCTTTCCACTCTTTTCCTCTCACCTTTCCATCTCCCCTCTGCTGTCCACATGTATCCCTCCACTCTGCTGATAGGCTCCACTTACATTCTTTTTACCTCTGTGCGAGGCTGGTGCTGCCTCATGCCGACAGCCAGCCTTTTTGTGTGTGTGTGTGTGAGTGTGTGAGTATGGCAGATTCCTCATGACAAGCCTTTCATCAGTGTGTAAAGCTGGCTGATGCAGCTGTTACACCAGCTCTGTGCTGCATCAGGATTACATGGCACATGTGAAGCCCGTGTCCTCCAACGCTTGGTCAAATACAGGATGACACATGGCATCAAGCGTGCAAGTGTGTGTGTTTGTGTGTCTAACACTAGGTTTTGACTTTTTTTTTTGAATGAGTAAATGTTATGATGATGTGATATTGATAGATGCTGCTCCATTGTATTTAATGGCATAAAGTTGTATGAGAGCTACTTCAGCTATTAATCTTGCTACTGCTACTACTACCATTATGACTTCAGTGTGCTGATACTACACCTGGCGCTTCAAGTGCTGTCAGGATGACAGGTTGTAGTTCCAACATCAAGAAGTATTAAAATTCCCTTTGCCAGATCTCCAGTTATGCATAAAATCTGTGTCTCTGTGGTTCACACATGCTTACAAATATGCCATATTTTCTTCTGTGATGTGAAAATCCTCAGTGGCTCACAGGTAAAACCCATATCTATTTGTGGAGGTTATGTCGTTAAATTATTTCCTATTTCCTCCTATCTGAGTTATATCTGCCAGAAAGTAAGGCAGCCAGCTGCTTGAAGACCTTATTAGCATTTTTTTTAAATGAAAGTACATGTTTGTGACATGCTTTGAATGATCTTCAGAGGGAGCCCATGGTCTTGCGGCTGAGAGCCACAGACAGTCGGGAGATCGACTGAGACAGTGTTGCTTTTTGTCTTTTCATTAAAATTGTTGATATCAACGAAATTATAGAATATTGCCAGCCTTATGCTTAAGATTTCAGGTTGTCTGGTAAAATATATCAGGATTTGACTACTTTATTATGGTATTGCAGCTATTATGTTTACTGCCATTTCTATATTGCTGAAATGGCTTGTTTCGTCTGGAGTACAATGCTTGTTGTGTGGGCTGCACTTGTAACAGACATGTTTCTTTATATGGCCCGAGGTTCAATTTACTGTGGCACCATTTGCTGTAAATGTGTGCCAGACATTTGTAGTACAATTCAAAACACAGACCTCTGTCGCCATAAGGACTGGAAATACCTTTGATGGGACCAATGTGCTCCTCTTGTCACAATGTTTCTGAGTGATACCACTGCCACTTTTTATGGTAGTATATATCTACAAATCCTGCCCTGTTTCTACTTCTGTAATCTCTGCTGGTTGTACCACTGTTATGGCTTTTAATGCTTGACCACCGCTACATCTGTTACTTTCCTCTTTGTGGAGTCTTCACACTTTCTTCTCACTGGCCTAGATTTTTCTCTGCTGAGATGTACTAGCGCACCTGTCCAGGATGTGTCACTGCCCTTTGCCAAATGCATGCTGGGATAAGCTCCTGCTCTACATGACCCTGAACATGAATAAGTCGAGAGAAAATTTAAAAAAAAAAAAAAAAAGCTGATGGCTAAAATGTTGAAGTGGATTCAATTTGAGTCCAGCAGTCGGCTGGTTTATCAATGATCTAATATTTGCTATGACCCCACTATGTCCATATTGAATTTGTGCGTGGAAATGTGTCTCTCTACACCTCCGCCCATCCTCTACCATCCTTATCTGTACAGTTGTTGCTGAATACAAGTGTAGGGGAGTGTAGGTGTGACAGCCAGTCAGCCTAAATTCTGGCATGTCAGACTGTCTTTAATAATAGTTTAAGAGTTGCATCTTCCCCTGTTTTCCAGGAGGTATGCCAGTGCCTGAGGTGGCGTCTGACACTGCCAGTGCTGCCACCATGTTGAGCCCCGTCCTCAACGCCTCCAACGGAGACGGCTCCGAGTCTGAAACCACCTCCGCCATCCTCGCCTCCGTCAAAGAACAGGTTAGAATTCTGTGTGTGTTGGTGTGTGTGTGTGTGTGCATGCAACATACATACAGCGCTGTCACGATTAATGAAATATGAACACCAGAAAGTAGTGAGGATAATTCCTCCAGTCCTGTCAGGGTGAGACAGGGCGACAGTTAACAGCGAACACAAATGATGGAATGCCCATCTGAACTAATGTGTCACAAATATGTCATCACATTTTGATCTGTTTGCAGAAAGCCCTCAGCTACAGCCTCTCAGTGTAATTTTGAAAATGCTCTAATGTGGTGGGATGCATCATTTGGCGACATTTTGTCAAAGTCTGAGTGGTTTTGGTGGATATAATGCGTATGATGAAGGGGTAAATGGACAAGGCAAAGCCCACACCTTGATTTCTTTTTCAGTGAAGCTAACGTTTGGCTGTAGAGCTACACTTTGGTGTCCATTATATATTGATGAAGGTTAGAATATTCATGACTCTGCCAGAGCGTGTCTTGATGTGTTCAACTGTTTAAACTTGGACTGCTAGATGTCTGCCATTAGCCTACATTACTGTTTAGACCTATGCTAACTTTAAGATGATTTTTAATGGTTATAAAATCCGCTGTCCCCTTACATTCTGTGTTTTGACATATGATACAGGTATATAATATATGGCATTTGTGTTGCATTGTCAGGCTTTAAACGTACATGTCATTTCCTCAGTTGAGTCTTGCACCAAAGAGTGGTAGATTCTGCACTTCCCATTGAGTCTTTGAGATCTAGACATAACTTTGGGGATGATCTTAAATGCACACATTTCACAAACAGTGTAAAACAGCTCCCGAGGTAGTTTTCTCAAATGGATTTTCACAGTCTTTCGGTCCACAAAAGGCAGATGCAACGCAGTATGACCCTTTCCCACCCACGATTGGCAGTTATTTCAAGCTATCCTTAACATTCAAGCTGCGCTGATCTGTCTGTCAGGAACTGACACAGTTTCATAATGTCACCACTTTAAAGAATAAATCAATATCTGGCTGAAAAGCAGTCAGTGTTTCCCTGCACGCTGGAGTACACTTCTACAACACATGCTTGATAAAGGTGAGAAATTAAACCACTGGAGGTAACCACAAACAAGATTTCCTGCCGGCCTTCAGATGTTTTTTCGGACTTGTGTGACTAAAGTTCAGATATGGATGAATAACACGCTGAATGAATTTCACTTTCATGTCAAACCTGTTTGATTTGGTGCATTGTACCAGTTGGTGCTGTTCATTTGTGGTTTGAAAGCAAAATGGGCCAGCTACTTATAATGAGTACTGAGTAGATGAAGTGCATGAATTCAAAGCTAAAGCTGAACTACTAGTGAATCCATCAGCCTGTCATGGAAGTGATCTTATAAGCAAGATCATCTGTTAACCATGGATAACATGCATGTGTGCATCAGCATGAGAGCAGGTATTTTTCTATATCAATCAGAAGGAAAGAGGAAGCAGAGGTTTGTTGTGTTGAGTAACCTCCACACCTCCTCCGTAACATTTTCCAGTCAGTTTCAGTGTCAAAGCTCGAGTTGCAGGCTTGACTTATGATGCTCATAATTATTTTTTCGTGAGCTCTTTGTGAACACCAAAGAGGATAAATGTGCACCTAAGAAACATCAGTGCATAAGTGCTGCATGAGAGGTAAGAATGAATCCTCGCTGCTCCATTATTTTTTGCTTTGGACTTTTACTGATGATTCAATTTTATATGCTCAAATCCAAGATTTTGCAAGATTAAAAGTCAGAAACAGTTTCAGCCTCATCGACTTACTGCGTACCAGGAAACAAAAAACGTTGGATTGGACTGAATTGTTTCTCAGCAGAAAAATGGAAATATTCAGCTGCTGCTGCTGCTGGTGCTACATAGAAAAGTAAAGTGACCAAAGTCAGGGGTGAGTTTCTGAGGACCATTTATGTTTCAGTCAAATTTAATGCTAATCCATCCAGAATTTGTCCAGATATTTTAATCTGGACCAAAGTGTTGAACAGATGGACTGTTGCAATGGCACTGCCACCCCCAAAGCCACAATACCAGCGTATCTCAAATCTACAATCAGCTTTTCTCCCATGGGATTAGCACCAGTCAACATACAGTGAATATAGAGCAGATTAAATGTGATGTTAGTGTGAGATTTCATTATGTGTTCCAATTTAAAGGGGAACTCTACTGATTTTAAACATCAAGTGTGTTTACAGGTGTTGGGGAGTACTAACGCATATGTAAAGTTGTACAAAGCCCTTGTGCCTCTAGAGGGAGCTGCGTGAAATAGGATATCTGATGCAGCCTCAGGTGACGTCACTTGAGGCTGCATCAGTTGGGGCTCAAGCTTGAGAAACAATCTGGTGGTGTGGAGTAAGTAAGACCAGACCTCTGTAGTCCGCTGCTCATGACAGAACCCATAATAGCATAACACACCCAAATCTCCATATGAACTGTCTGCAGTCGAGCTGTATTGTGGGTAATGTAGGCAACATGTTTTGGCAAGGAAGCGAATGCATGGAATAAAAGAGGACGGTATCTCTGGCTCTGCTGCACTGTTTTTCATCCTTTTTAAAAAAAAACAAAAAAAAAAAAACAAGCTGCCCATCATGAGTCTGGCAATGTTAGGAAAGTGCAGTGCTTCATGGTTGGAGTACTCTTTCAGTGCTGATAGCATTGCTTTTAATGCTGGTTCTGTCTGGAACTGGTCTGAGAAGATGTGCAGTGTGTATTTGTCCATGCAGTGTGTGGGTGCAGCTCGAGTGGATACTTAATACTGTGGACACTGTGTGTGTCACTGAGTACTATAAAATGTGAGGAAATGTACTCTGAAATGCAGACGCTAAATATAGCCAGTGAAAATGCTGAGAGTAGAAAAAAATAATAGCTTCTGCATGTTTTAGACTGAAACCTCACTGTGAGATACTACAATGTTCTGGAAGTCCATGTCTAAGTGGGTCATGTTGATGTGGACACACACACACACACACACACACACACACACACACACACACACACACACACACAGGTCATGTGCACACACTCAGATGATCTAGGGCATGGTAATGGCCTTCTGGTGAGAATGTGTAAAAAGGGCTGGAGTGGAGAAGAGGGGAATGGAGGGAGTGTCAGCTATTTGAAGGAAGTGAAGACGAATAGATACTTGCTCACTCTTTCCTCCACCTCCCTCCTTCTTGCTCTACAAGCTGGAGTCGTTATATTTCATGCTCCTGCACCATGGTGAAGTTATTATTATTTTTCAAGCCAGTCATTTGTCACTTCCTTTCATACTTGCTTTTGCAGTGTGTAATTTTTCAATATGTTTGGGCTTTTGCCGGTGTTTGTCACCAGACTGTAGAAAGGAGGCAGGGATATATTTTTCTGTTTTTCAGCCAATACACACACGCACACACGCACGCACACTGCTTCCCATTCATTTTGGTTCATAAAGACAAGGTCAGGCATGAAAGACCAAGAAAAGGCTTCACACATACACAGACACATGTGGTCTGTGGACGCACAGACACACACACACACACACACACACACACACACACACACACACACACACACACACACACACACACACACACACACACACACACACACACACACACACACTCATGTACACTCTGCCAATCAGACTCTTTTGCCTCTGCTGACTCACACCAGGAGATCCCTGCTGCTGTTTTTCCTCTGTTCCCTTCTACTCACATGAGATTGATTAGCCATTCGACGCTGTATTTATCACATCTGTCAGCTTTTGTCCTCGTATCGTTCATCATCACTGCTGTCAACACATCTGCTATTGGGGGAGCACAGTGTGAAGTGCCTGCTCTGAAAGAGTTTAATTCTAATGTGAGATTTGAAAAATCTGACATATTGTCATATTGAATGACATATAAAGTGGAAGTGGTACAGGCTATTGATTAGATGTCTTTTGCTTACAGCCTGGTAACATTTTACAATACAGTCAGTTCTGAAATGTTGAATGTGTTTTTTGAAAGCCCTCAAAATGGTTTTTGTCCTACCAGCAGGCAGGGACCTACAGCAGTTCAAATCAAAATGCCTCATTTTGTTTTAAAATATGAATTCAATTAAAAACCATTGTTTCTTTCTTCTAGTGCCTCTAACAACTTTTTGGTGCTAAAAATTGCATTTTGAACATTAAAAAAAAACAAGGTTTTGCTAGTCCAAAAAGACAACAAAGAAAAATATTGGGTGTTTTGATTCATGCAATATGCATGGCACTCTTATTTAGGAGCAGAAAATGTGGGAGGAAGGAACAGAATTTTATGGAAATGAGTTGCCTTAATAGCCAAATGGTTACAGTGCATGCAGCATGTTGGTCACACAGTTGCCTCAAAAGGAAAGATTTTTATACAAACAGTGCTTGCACCTGCAGCAGAGGGAACTGCATGTGAAATTTAATGGTAAGGAATAGAGCAATAAATGTCACTTTATCATAAGTAGTACAGACAAGAAAAAACCTAAGTGACAGCAATAAAGACACATTCCATTATTTCAATTATTTTATATTCTAAGTCAGAGCCACATGCAGTGTCCTGGTGTTGTAAATACTCACTAGCACACAAATCAGTATTAATCCACAGCTTAAAATGTTCCCCAACAAATGCAGTTTTGTTTTATCTTCTAAGGACAGCAATGTCAGTCTGTCTGCGGGTCAGCTGGGTCAGACTGGAATATCTGAACAACTGTTTGACGGATTACTCTCACATTTTGTATATTTTTGTACATTCATGGTCCCCCGTGGATGAATCTCACTGACTTTGGTGATCCACTGACCTTTCCTCTACTGAGGATGATATTAGGAAGAAGTGGTCCGCACACTGTATATGCTCCAAAGATATTTATTTACTAAAAGAGGCAACGTTTCAATCCCATGGAATCGAAAGGTTGAGAGACCGACTAACACATCGTTGGTTTTGGTCTTTTAGTGGGATTTGATGACAATAAGACAAACATATGCTAACTTGGCTCCTCTTTTTGAATATGCTTTAAATCATCCTTCTGCTGGAGCTCTCTGTTCAGCACCACACAATACACGCAAGACCAGCAGTTCAGACCCCACTGCTTCTCAGACATTATTGTTTCCTTTCAGGGCCGGCTCTAGCCCTTTGGCTGCCCTAGGCCATATTGAGTTAGGCACCCCGAAACAAAAAAAAAAAAAATACTCTTATAGTCACTCCAACACTTCAAGGAGCAAATTATGACTTGAAGAATCAACTCTAATAAATTGCACATACAAAAATGCTACAAAGCAAATAATGGCTATGTAACAAGGATATTTAACAAATTGGATTAACTCCATAAACTGTACAAGAACACTCTTAAAACACACGGTAAGGACAGAGAGCAAATTATGACCAATCAACTGGATTAACTATACCCTCTATAAACAAAAGTGCTTTTATGGATACTGTACGTACCACTACAAAATTAAGAGATTGAGGTTCTTGAAGTTTTGTCTCTATCTCAAATAATAAAAGATGAATAGTAAAATTGCCGCAGCATTAAAATTTGACTCGTCCGGACTTCCTAATAGCAAATTCGTTGATGGTATCATCAAATGATATTTTACTTGAGACCTCTTGGTTAATGCTCATCAGTGCAAGCCCACTGAGGCACTCCTGACTCATCGTTGACCTCAGGTAGGTCTTAAGTAATTTCAATTTCCAGAAGCTTCTTTCAGCAGAAGCTACTGTCACAGGTAGTGTGACAGCAATTCTTAGAACCACCCACATATTTGGAAAAATTTCTTCAACTTTCTTCTCCTTCAAGTAATTCAGAATCTCCATTGTCGTCATGCCGGCTTTTGACAACACTGGAAAATTTTTAAACTCAAGTGCCGGTTCCCTCCCATCAACAAGAGTTTGAAACATTCTTGCAGTGATGTAACTGACACATCAACAATGACATTGAAAAAGGAAATTTCCAATTTCTTTAGCGCATCTCCCTCTGGCTCATCAGGGGATTCATAAGAGAACTATCTTTTCTGTTTTTCTCAGTCTCTTCTGCTTTAGGACAGTGTCCACATTCATCTCCTCACAGAGACCTCTTGCAGATACCTGAGCAGAAGCGAACCCAGTACTTCTGTAGCTGACCAGAGAGGCTTCAGTTGTCCTCAGGAGATTCAGAGTCACGTCCAGTTGCATAGACACTGACTGCAGTGCTTTGCTGACATGATGAATTTTGGCTAGCATGTCATACCGCACAACGCTAGAGAAGCGGTATGACCCAACCTCTTCAGCCAAAGTCTGCACCTCAGTTTTAATCATAGAATCAGTGGCTTTCTCCCTGACCTCAAGAAGGGCATCCCTCACCTCCGCTGTCTGGAATCTCACAGCCGTATTCGACCAGGATTTCACGGTTGTTTTGATGTGGTGCTTTAGGATGGTTCACCTTTGTGTGGAGGCAGAGAATAGTGTAAAAAATAGTTCATTGCATCTGTGGAGCTTTTTGCTTCATCAGCAACAACAAGATTTAATGTATGAGCTCCGCATGGGACAAATAAAGCCCTGGGATTTTGTCTCAAAAGTCTGGCTTGGACGCCTTTTGACTTCCCCTTTATGTTTGCGCCATTGTTGTAAGACTGTCCCCAGCAGTCTTCAAATGGGAGGTTAAGCTCTTCTAGCCTCTTCAGGATAAGGTTGGAAAGGCTTTCTCCCGTGGATGATTCCACCTCAAGGAACAACATGAAATGTTCTTGTACTGTAGGGGTGTCTGTGCCCTCTACTGCAACCATTCGAACTATAACAGACAACTGCTTTATGTGGCTGAGGTCTGGGGTGCAATCCAAAATAATTGAGTAATATTTGGCTTGCTTTATCCTCTTTAACATAAACTGTAAAATTTTTTCACCAATAACCAATTGAGTCAAACTTGGCCATGAGTTCAACTTCCTTAAGGAAGTTTCCATTATTTGGCTCATATAGGCTGTCTGAGGTCCCTCGCAGGGGAATATTTCACTTGGCAAAAGACTGTATTATGGTCACCAACCTGGTCAGGACTTCACACCAGTGCCATTTCCATTTGGTCAATTGTCTGGCCCTTTGCAAGTCTAGTTTCCAGTTCTTTCCATGTGGAGCTTGCAGCAGAAGCAATACAGAGTATTTTTTTTCCCTTGAATATACAAGCCAGCTCCTCTTGATTTTCTCCCCATTTACTAATTTCCTGTAGAAGTGGTGGTGGTGGCAGCTTCTCCCATTATCTCTTTTTGGGAATGTAAAGTCTGGACTGATCTGGTTTGGTCCTCTGCTAACTAACTCTGTCCTTACCGCATCACAGATGGCTGGCCAGTCAGCAGGATCTGTAGGTGCTCCCAGCCAATTTAATACATAATGAGTCAGACTGATTTTTTTTTTAATCAATTTTTAGTCAATAAATCAGTAAAAGGAGTTTAAAAGTTTTAAATATGACCAAAGACCCAAACTCTTGCATATTTAATCATCAGAACTCATGGTGGCTTTATAATTTAAACACTGACATTAACACATGCAGATCAGCTGAACTGCAGCTCAGCTCTTTTACATATGCAGTCTGAGTAAATAACCATAACTGAGACATTGGAGTGTCAGAAAACTACTGTTGCATGACTACCAGTGAGTGTTATTCAGCAAATACAACACAGCAATCAACCAGTCCTGACATATAATCAGAGTTTTCAAGGATAAACTGACAACATAGGTAAAAGCATTTCGTGGTCCTCCTTAGCGAAAGCAACTGCGTGTTCTTGTTCTGTTTATTCCAAAGCTGGAAACCACAGCACATACAACCTTCCTTTCGATCACGTTGGCAACATGACCTCCTACTGTGTTTTTACAAGCCACAACAAGGTGCAGCACAAGTAACGTCAGATAGAAAAGAGATGTTGTTGCCTCACCGAAGAAGAAAACATGACAACGGCATCAAGGATCTGAAAATTACGGAATTCAAGAGGAGAAAAACCGCAGCCGGGAGAGAAAACAAGTGTGGAAAAAAAGTACAAAGAAGAAAATCTAACTTTCTAATGGTTTTCAAATCGGAGATTTTCGGCAGAACGTGGCGTTTCAGCAGCCTCTCAGCCACGAGATAATGAATGGGAATCTGGTTCTGAGAAGCGTTCACTCTAATTGGCAGTGAAGCAGGAAACAGCTCCTCTCAGGTCAGACTTTCAACTTATAGGAATCCAAACTGAGAGCAGTTTATACAGCGTTTAATTAGGCTTACTGAGAAAATAAAAGTACAGCCTTTATTTTCTCTGTTAGCCTAATTAAACATGAGATCTTCTCTTCACCTATAACGCATCATTTTATAAATGCTCTTGAAGTGTTACTCTCTGTTTTTAACACACTGGTTTCAAAGCACAAATACTTCACATTACACTCATTTAGGATTGGTGTTAATGCATGCGAGATGATAAAAAAGACAGGATTAATAGCTTTTTGAAAACAATCAGCCTGATGGTGATTCTGCTCACTCTTGGATGATTCATTAAGTTCTTTTATTGGTGTTTTCTTGCAGCAGCCCTGCAATAATAATGGATGCTATCAGCCTTTCCTCCCCCTCTCACAGCTACTCTCTTCATTTGTTTATTAAGGATTAATTAAGATTTGTTTAGCATCAGCTACCTCATTAAACTACCAAATATAGTTCTCTTCAAAGTTCACAGCAGAGTTAGATATTCATAAGGAGTGGTTTCAAAGTGGATCAAATATTTATTTTGTTTTACTTCTTATGCAAGGGGCCATGCAGAAAAAGAAAAGCAGAATATTTAAGGAATGAGGAGGGAGGGGAGGGATTTGGGAAGGAAATGTGTTTGCTCATGCTTTGTCTTCTCCCCGTTCTCTTTTGTTCTGTCAGGCAAAGTGTTGGCATTCGAGAAAGTTTTTTGCTTTTGATATTTTCATCTGAAGGAAAACTCCTGACCAGAGCACCATAGACATTGAACAATATGTTTTATTTGAGCTGTGAAATGTTGCTGCATGTTTTTGGTGAATATGGATGCATTTATTTGTATTTGTGTGTGTTTGCATCCATACAGAATAGAGCAGACAGAATAAATCCTGTCTCCTTTGCTAAATTACTAATCCTACTATGGTGAAGGGATGACCCACCCTACCCTGCCTCTGATTGGCCAGTACTTGGTTGGTTTGGTTTTGGTTAAGCTTAGGCGTGAAAGGTGATGATTGTTTAGGGTTAGGGTAAGAATAGCAGGGTAGGCAGAGAAGGCAGGTCATCCATTCAGCATGGTAGGATTGGTCAGTTGGCATCTTCTTTAGCTACTGCTTCTTCACTACTGAAGCTTTCCATTCCCACATGCCATATGCAGCTGACATCATAACGGTGGCAGATTTACAGCTGAACTTCTCATTCATTTTTGAAATAGCGGTTCCTTGACTTCAGACAGCGCGAGACAAAAGCAGCTTGTCACTTAGCTGGGGACTGTTGATGTTGCCTGCTGAAATGTGAAATGTGCTCAAACTGTTGCTGGCAGATTTTTATCAGCTGAGCTAATTAAGCAAACATTGGCTTCATGGAGTAGTTGGAAATGCTGTCTGAATTTTTAATGTTTCAAGTTCATTGTTTTAAATACATGCTGTCTAAAGCATGTCCCATGCAAAAAGTCAGCATCCTTACTGGATGACGATAAGGAATAGTATAATAATACTTTTACTTGTAAATAAGGGACAAAATATAAGGTCAGGGGCTGCACGGTGGCGCAGCAGGTAGTGCGTGTGCCTCACAGAAAGAAGGTCGCAGGTTCGATTCCCGGGTCGGGCCTTTCTGTGTGAAGTTTGCATGTTCTTCCCGTGCATGCGTGGGTTCTCTCCGGGTACTCCGGCTTCCTCCCACAGACCAAAAACATGCTCATTAGGTTAATTGGTGACTCTAAATTGCCCCTAGGTGTGAGTGTGAGTGTGAATGGTTGTTTGTATGAGCCCTGCGATCGGCTGGCGACCGGTCCAGGGTGTACCCTGCCTCCCGCCTGTTGACAGCCGAGATAGGCTCCGGCCCCCCCGCGACAAGCGATAAGCGGCATAGAAAATGGATGGATGGAATATAAGGTCAGACTATTATTTCATTCTGACAAAGCCCTGTTTGGCTGCTTATCTCCCACACTTGTTTCTGTTTTCATGCTTAACATTACAACAAACAGGGATCTTAGATGCAGGGTTGGGTTGGCAACCATAAATCTATCTGTGGTTAAGATGGTAATTTCATGCTAATCTCTGATAGCATCATACACACACACCACACACTGTACGTGTTAGTCATGAATGAGACTTGTTTATTTAACTACTAACTTGTGTTAATGATGCGCTCCTTGGAGCTGATGTAACACTCAGTTACACTACCTTTAGATTAGATAAACACAATGTTTATAATCCATTCCGTTTACTTTAGCTGTTTTATGTTTGGGGCCATCAATTGATGGCTGCATTTGAGTGCATATGTATTTGTATGTGGGCATGTTATCCACCTGTTGCAGAGTGTCACTTTTTTAGCCGTTCGCTGTCTGTAGCTTGAAGTGCAAAGTAGTGACAGGGGAGTCAATGCAGTGCATTGTGGGTAGGGCTTGGAAAGGACCATGCGTTTCTTACATTTGGCAGCTCAATCTCATTGTCAGACCTCTCTGCTACCTGCCACAGCACGGGAAAAAAAATGGTTGACTGGGGACTGACAGGTAAGTTAGACCGAGGTGGTGTGTGTGTGTGTGTGTGTGTGTGTGTGTGTGTGTGTGTGTGTGTGTGTGTGTGTGTGTGTGTGTGTGTGTGTGTGTGTGTGTGAGAGAGTGTGTGAGTGTAGGCTCTGTTGGGTTGCATAGTTGAGTCCACTGCTTCAGACTTGACTGAAAGAGTTCAGCTCTGTGAGATGTGTTATGCAAAGAGCTGAGCAGACGGTTGACTCTGCAAAGGAAAAGATACCACACTTTATATTTGATGAGTATAAGTCGAGTGGTAGATGTTGATTATTTTATTACAGGCAAATGAAGAAAGAGACAGATGCTGCAATGAAGCCAGAGCCAGAATTTCAGCTCATGCATTAGTGAGCACTGAGGGTTTATTTATTTATTATCAGTTCTACAGCATTTTGCACTCTTTTCCTACTTTTTCAACCCCTCCTTCCACAGATATATAACATTCAAATTCAAAGGTTGCATTTGAATATATGTTTGGTATATCAGTGAGGCAATATTTTCTTAGTCTCATATATCATATCGGGAGGAAATCAACAGTCTTGCAGGGTGGCACAGGGAACAACCTGCTTCTCAGGGTCAACAAAGCCAGTTGTTGATTTGAGGAAAAAGGTGGGAAATACACATCCCTGTCTATATCAGTGTGCTGTGTTGGAACAGTTGTTGGTGAACAGTTTTGGGTTCCTGGGAATCAGCAGCATCACGGAGAACCTGTCATGGTTATCTCACGTCTCCATCCTGGTTAGGAGAGTTCAGAAACGACTGTATATCTTCAGAAGGCAAAATTCACACATTCTTGTTAACTTTTACACAGGAGCATCTCAAAGCACGACTGGAAACATTGCTAATTGGCATGGGATGTGTCCTACCAAGCATCAGTGACATCAGTGAAGTAGTGAGGTCCTTGTGCAGAGCACAAAGGACACTAAAAGACAGGACCCAACCCAGCAACAGCCTGTTCACCCTGCTGCTGTCTGGCAAGAGATACAGAAGTATCTGCTGCTGTACCACCAGACTACCGAGCAGCTTCTTTCCTCAAGCTGCAAGACTCCCCATCTCCATCATCAGTAATAGCTTATTTTTCTGACTTATTATTTATTCATCCATTTATATAATTTTTGTTTTGTGAGTAGCGTTAAGGGACAACAACTAGCATTTCATTTTATAACGCCATGTTGTACAATGACAAAAATTTACTTTGTACCTTGTAACAGCAACAGAAAACGTTCTATACTTTCATAGCATATTGTCAAACAACAGGTTGAACAAATGTATGCTTTAAAAAGACAGCAAAGCTGAAAGGAACTGGCAGGCCACCAAAAACACTGTTATCACATTTAAAGCAACCAGTTTGATGTGGATTGGAGCAGGATATTGAGCAACCGGTCACAAGCTGGAGCAGCCTTTCAGTCAGCCAATCGTACAAGTGGGTCAGGACAGTACACAAAGCTGCAGCAACAGAGCAGAGAGCATGCACAGCAAGTGAGTTAGCAGCTGACTGTCCAACAACAATGCAGAATGTCTGCAGGAGGAAATCAGCAGGCTGCCTCTAGCTCCTCTCTCTTGTGTCACATTGTCTTGAGTCTCATACATTTACAAAGAGTGCATATTAATAGCCGTTCTTGATCAAAGTGTTCTGCGGTAGACTCATTTTTTTTTGGCGTCATGGAAAATGATGTGGGCACATAAAGTTCCAGCATGAATAATTTGAAGGGTTTTTTTTTATTATTTATTTTGACTTGTAAGGCAGCGTATTGTTGATTGGTTATGGTTGAAGTGCCATAATATACAAACACGTATTCAACATAGATTTATATCATTTTAGCATGAAAACAATTATAGCAAGTACAGTGAGTCAGTTGGCAGATGCTTTTATCCAAAGCAATGTACATATGAAGTCACACACTGATGACAAAGTGTTGGGGGACTGCCGTGGCCAGGGGTTGAACCACCAACCTCCTGATTGGCAGACAACTGCTCTACCTCCTGAGCTATAGCCACCCTATATCATGGCAGCAGTACTAATGTGATTGTTCAGTATTGGAGGCTGCGTGAACCAGAGTTTCACTGTGAGGACAAGACTATTTGAAGTGCTACGTGCAGTCACCAGGGGTATCATTTAGCTAGTTGTTGAAGGGCAGTAAATGCCTTCAAATGTCATCTGGCTGCCTATTAAACCAGTGTCTTGTTTTCTTTTTCTAATCATAAGGTTAAATACAGAATTTGGGACTTGCGGCTATGGAGGGAATTACATCATTACTTCTGCACATGAGAAATGTTAGGCCTTTCTCAACACAGTGCACTCACACAGAGGCCGAGCCTGGTCTCATTCGCACAGTGTCAAATGCCCCCGCTTTGTCACACCCCTCGCTGTCTCATACAGGCATACAAGGTACCCTTTAGCACCTGTATGAGATGCATCGAGCTAACTCCACTGTTAAACCATCTGCAGCAATATTAGATGTGATGTAGTATAAAGAGCAAGAAAATCCACAAATGCAAGAAGGTAGGGTGGATGGACGAGCCAAACAAACATGCAGCTTTCACCTATGAGGCCAGGGGATTGTGTCCTGTGACAAACAGAAAGTGGACAACCTTTTTTTTCTAAACCTAACCAAACTGTGACTGTTTCACAACATTAACCACTTGTTAGAAAGGCTTTCTGGCAGGAAGACTTTGTGCGTCGCTGGAATGAGAACTTGATGGACGGTTGGAGAAGTTGCTCTGGGGGTCTAATATTGCTGCAGATGGGTTTACTGGAGAGTAAGTTGAAAGGCCGGTGCTTCTCATATAAACACTAAGGGTACCATGTCTGTCTGTATGAGACACTGAGGGCCAGAACAAAGCAGTGATATCTGACGCTCTGGGAATGAGACCAGGTTAGTAGTCCAACCTCCAGAGTAAAGGAATATACAGTACATTCAGTTTGCACTTGGGACAGGAGTCTTCTGGCTGATAGTCAACTCAGCTGGATGCTTTCAAGAGCAGTGAGCAAGAGATGCATCCACATATACACGTGTTATCCTTACTCTGAGGTATATTACACAACATTTAAAATCAGTCTACCAAAAGTTTTTAGATCTTATGACGCCTCTTTCCAGCCATGCCATGAGGAAACCAGTTGAAACCAGTCGGCATTTCCTTTTTGTAATACATTTTTAGATATTTTTTTGCTTTCACGTGCCCTAACTAATGAGGCTTTTTAACTGCATCCTTTGCTCGGTGCAAGTGTGCCTGAAGCAAGCCTGTGGCTTCCCTTTTTCTATTATTATAGCTTATGTGTAGGACAAGAGAAGCTAATGGGTTCTCACACATCTCTTCAGAGCAAATTTTCAAGTAGCCATTAATTTTATAAATCACCTACATATTTGAAATCTAAATGGTTTCTTTCTCACCTTAAAAAATCCCAAAACATTTTCTTTGATGGTGTACAAACACTTAGAGGACACAACTGTGAGTCTGAGTTGTGTTGTTTACCATCACTGCATCTGGTTGATTCAAAGTATATGCATGTTGCAAAAACTATTTTAATGTATGATGAAGTCTGCCAAATGTTTTCATTTGTCTTCTTTCTTAATAATCTTTTTGTCTTCAACATGTCAAAAAAAATGTTTTAAAATGCCTTCCACAATTTCCCAGAACTCAAGCTGACATATTGTTTATTTTGACCGACCAGCAGTGCAAAACCCAAATATATTCAGTTTACTGTCATAAAACAGGAAGCAAATGCTCATGTTTTTGAGCTGAAACCAGCGAATGTTTGCCACTTCAGCTTGGAAAATGACTGAAATGATGAATCATTATCAAAATAGATGCCTGATCCACTAATTAATTAATCAACTAATTGCTTCAGCTCTAAATGCATCAGTTTTTGTCTACTCAAAGTCCACACAGTCAGCTTCCCAAGCATCCTTGATGAATTTGGACTGTACTCAGCTAAATATGGATTTAAATTGGAACAGTATTTGTGCTGTGACCGATGATTTTCACAAGTCCACAAGAACACATGCAGGCGGATTAAAAAAAAGACCTGTTGTGATCCTGTTAGATTTTGTCCTTAACTTTGTTCTTGAATCCGTTTAGTGAATGTGTCCACTGAGGACAGCAAGCTTTTATTGGACAGAGCTCACATTTTTCTTCTTTCCCAAACAGCATCTGAAGATACAATGTGTTTTTTGGGCAGGGGTAGAATGTCGATTGGCAATCCTCCCAGCAACAGGCAATAAACTGAGACAAAAATAACAAGGCCGCAAGGTGTTTCAATGTGATTAAAGCAACAAAGTCAAGAAAACTCCGGAGAACTCTTCCCCTTTAGATGTTTACCTCACGTGTCAATGCCTTGAGCTTTCAGCACGGTCAACGTTTCGTTCTCCCTGCAGTTTGAATAAACAACATTTACCTTGATGCTTCGTGAACAATAATTTTTATTATTTTGCCGCACAGTGAGCTCAACAAAGAGACTGTGCTGTGAATATTTTACACTTGCTCATAATTCATGTCCCTAACCCTACGCTCAAAACCAGTTTCAACGCTGTTGCACAGGGGGGTGGAAACACAGACTGTGGCGAGGAGAGGAATTAAACCCCCGTATCTGCAGCAGCAGTTATTGGGAAACAAGACAGATCTGTCCAGTTTGGGATGAACATTTAATTGGTTTTGGTATCCGGAGAGTGCTGAATCTCCCTGAACCTGTCTCCCCCCTCGCTGCTTTTCAGTCAGCTGAAGTCTTCTTCTCCTTTATCTCGATTCATATCTCTCCTCCTGCTCTCCTGATCGCTTCTTTTCTATCTCCATCTTGTTCCTTGTTGTTTCCTTTTGCTTCCGGGACAACTGTGTTACCAACTTGATGTACCTAGTAATTTTCCAGCTTGAAACAATAGTCGCAGACAGCGGTGGTCTTAGTGACACAGCCGCCATGACATTTTCTCATTGAACAGGCCCCCTTCTGAAACCAAATGCCAGGCGGACACCACGGGGCACAATTAGACTGCTTTACACTGGAGAGAGAGGGAGACAGTTACAGCTAGAACACACACACACACACACACACACACACACACACACACACACACACACACACACACACACACACACACACACACACACACACACACACTGCAACTTTGCTCCCCATGCAGCCCACCACTGTCCTGCAGTCATTTATTTTACTTTACTAATTGCTTTAATGGGGTTTTCAGGGGCCAGCCTGTTCCTGTACGCTAGTGGCTGCTCACTAACTCTCTATCTGTCTTCCCTCTGTCTCCATTTATAGGCTCAGAATGGAGCTGAATCTTCAGTAATGCAATCAGTTGACAAGGACGTGATTGTAGAACCTGCTCATTAAGACATAGTTAATTGTTGTCCTTTTCACCTAATTGCTTAACAAGCTGTGATTACTCACACATACACACGCATGCACAGCAATCTGTTCAGGCTGATATTGAGTGTTTCTGTCCAGTATGATGGACATAATGTAGAAGTTTGACAGGACTCATTTCTATTTCAAGACCTCAGAGGATCATGTTGGTGACTTTCTATATTTATTACAAATCACTTTCTATGGTTTCCGTTCATGTCTGTAGAGTATGGAAATCTTTAAACTCGACTTGAGCAGAGCACAGTGTGGATCAAATGTTGTCAAAGGAAACGCCACCAACTTTACACATAAATGACCGTTCGACTCAGCCTTGTGTCATGTCAGCGGTGGTTCAAGGGGTGTTTTTGAGCCGTGGTGGTGCTCCAAGACTTTTTCAAATTTGAAACAGAAAAGTTGCATTGCAAACCGGGGATTTTTTGGAGATTGACCCATACCAGGGACAGACTCCTGATATGTCAGCCATTGACCAGTCCTTTTGTTAATCTGTCTTTTGTGCTCATGAGCCCCCCAATTTATCTAAAGTCCAACGTTACACTGCTGGAATACTTCTTTAAACATTATCAAAAAGTAACAGCTGCATTTTGGAACATAAAAGAGCAAAACAGGCTGAAACTCTCTTAGCCTCCTTTACCACCTTAGAGTCATGTCCAACAGTATGGAGGATGAGAGCCAGAAGTACAGTCGAGCACTCAAAACAAAGCCCGGACTCAGATGCTGGGTTATTTTCTTTACAGCTGTAGTTGAAAAGTGTTTTCTTTTTACATTTTTAGATTTTATACATAAATATCTTCATGTATTTTGTAAAGTACCTTTTATTTGTCAAGTTTATAATTCAAAATGTAATAAGAAAATAGGCCTTTCCTTTTCACAATTAGTGGATGACACACTAATTTTACCAACCAATTTTACAAATGGCAGCACTTCAAAGTAGATATTTTGAAAGTTACTTATTACACTAACGCATTGCTTTTTGGTGGAAGTGGTCAGTAAAGTAATGTAGTTTGTAATGCAGTTTGTAATGATCTAACTAGTAACTGTGAATGATTACTGTTTTTTAGTAACTAGAGCAACACTGCTGATAATGGTAGACTGTATAGAACAATGGAGAGATTGTAAAGTATATGAACTGTTTCCAATGTGACATTTAACATCGTTATTATAATTCTACATTTACATTGAGACTTTTTTAAGTCCAGGCTTTAGTCCCCACAAAGAATAAATGGTAAATATCTACGTCTATCAAACTCCATATGTCCACTTGATACAGGCGGCTGTGGTTCAACAGGTAAAGCAGCTGTGCTATATACTGTAAATCCAGTCCATTTACCATCATAACACAGGCTCTCTGTTACAATGTGTAGATTTCCACACATCTCAGTTTTCTCACCAAAACTGAGACGATTATGACATTATCAGGGTTATTCTCTCAGATGTGATGAAGCTACCCCAGAGCCATGGAAGACATTAAACAGCTGTTTTCACAGTAGTACTCCTCATTACAAATAAACTGACCTTTTTGTGTAAAATCTCTGCAGTGCCCTTTGATATTGATAATTTGCACAAACTGCAGGGTATCAGTAACAATCTTCCAAGATACAGGATATCAGCTTTCCACAATCCAAGTGGCTGTCCCCACTCATCCTTCATAGCACACACACAGACACACACACACAGACACACCAACACCTTCTCATTCCCAGGTCATCAGATGCTGACACTTTGTCACAGCCCTCTGCTTCTCATACAGACACACAAGCCTTTCTAACATGTACTGAAAGTTAAGAAATGGTCACACTTGGGTCAGGTTTAGGAAAAGATCATATTTGGGTTAAAATAAATCTGTTTATGTCGGTAAGTTAATTAAGTTAAGTACGATATGTACATGATGTTATGTAAGTTAAGCAGTTTGGTTTCAAATAGGATATGAACCCATTTCCCATGGAAAAGATGTTTTCACTCTCCTCCTGACTGACTTTGGCATGAGTCCAACAACATCATGTGGTTCATTGATCTGATTGGGTGAAGTTGGCCCATGATAGATGGTTCATCCAATCACCAATCAGTTTTCATAGATGGCTTCCCAGATGGTTCAGTGTAAGAAACCATGGGCTGTGTCAGGTTACCGTCACTTTGCCCTGAGCGTCTAATTTTGGCGTGAATGGATTCACATTGAAGTTCATCAAAAGCCCAGTGCATCTCATACATATGCTGAAGGGTACCTTGTACATCTGTTTGAGATGCTAAGGCGTGTGACAAAGTGGTGGTATTTGATGCTTTGGAATTGAGGACCGTCTGGACACGCACACTCAACAACATGCATGCTCAGAGCCGCTGTGAATTTCAGTCCTGTGGACACTGACACATTGAGTTGATCAAGCTGATCTGTCTCATTTTCGCCACTCAGTTGATGGCCCACTTATCTCTGTGATTAAACCTGTGTTCAGTCAGTCTGCAGCCAAACAGCCGTGTAAACTGAGCCAATCCAAATTTGAATAAGGAAATGACTGGAGGCTGGAGCTTTGCATGTGCAGCATGTATTTGCCAGGATGTCATGATTGGTTTTGCCGTGCCATACAGGGAGGGAGAAGCAGACAAGTCAGATAAAGGAGAGCAGAAAACAAAGAAAAGGAGATTTCAGCCAGTGTAAGCTGGAGAGGTTTTTCACCGGGCTTCTTTGTGCTTTACAAAGTGGCTGGCCTATTGTGAAGCTATGGGTTCAGATTTGAAGTCAGATTGCATCTGGGTAAGAGATGGTGGTGCCTGCTTGTTCTTTGTGTGAGGTTTCACTAATGTTCACTTGTTTGATGGTTCACTTGCTTCTGTATAGCCTTTATTTTAAAGATAAAATATATTTAACATAGATGTGAAGAAGATAGTGAGCTAACAGGTAACATGCCACTCCAAGCTAACTGGCTTACTTAGTGACAGTTTGTGAGGTTCATCCTTCATAGTTTAGACTAGAAAGTATCTCTCCTTTGTGGAGCAGTTTATACATGGGCAAAGTTGTGGATGGACCAACACATCCAATATGGTGGTTTCCTCTATTTTGGACTCTCTGACTCTCCATTCCCTCCAATGTCAAGACTGTTTGCTTTTCGTTATTGGCTTTTGGCTCAAATTGTACATTACAACTAGTCATTTGGCAGACGCTTTTATCCAAAGTGACGAACATATGAATTCACACATCGGTGGCGAAGCATCGGGGGCAGATATTTTGGGGGGTTCAGTATCTTGGCCGAGGATGCTTCGTCATGTGGACTGCCGAGGCCAGACCGACCTTCTGATTGGCAGACGACTGCTCTACCTCCTGAGCTACAGCCGGCCCAAATTTTGTGTCAAAGCTGTGTGTCAGAGTTCCCAAAACCTGAATTTCACACGAGATTTGCATCAACCCTAGCCTCCACAAGTGAATCCACTGATGGTGACTATTCCCTTGAGGTGATCTCATTTCACTCTCAATGTTGGCTGTTGTGAACACTGGTCTGACTCGACCCTTACAGCACAGTGTAACATATTGTACACTGTTTGAATTTGTTTCTTAACAGTAACAAAATTCCACTTGGCTGTCACATTCTCAGCCTGTGCAAATGACATAGTAGCAACCAAAGAAGTGTGGGCTGTGTGTGTATTGGTGTGTGTGCTTGAACTTACTCCAAGTAGCGTGCTTTTTTGTCCCCATACACTCCTTAGATCCAATAGAATTTCACTGAGGCAGAACACATTGAGTGTGTAGCTGTGTGTGTTTGTGTGAAGGTATGAGTCTACTGTTTTGAGTGTGTGTGTGTGTGTGTGTTTGTGTGTGTGTGTGTGTGTGTGTGTGTGTGTGTGTGTGTGTGTGTGTGCACGCGCGCCTCCCTCCATCTTGCCTCCATTCCATCTTCTGTCTCTCCTGCCTCCCCTCCCCATCTCCTCAAAATCCCCCATTGCTTTTCAGTGATGGTGGCTGGGGGGTTGGGGGTGGAGGGTGCAGATGGTTTGGTCAGAGAGAGAGAGAGAGAGAGAGAGGTAAAGTGAGAGAGGCAGTGAGTGACTGGCGAGCGGCGGGCTTTTTTGGCAGGGTCAGCCGGTGGGAGGGCCCATTGTGATGCAACGTTGCATAAATAATGCCACGGGGCTTCTAAATGCTCCGTTACCATGGGGACCTTTGTGCCTCAGTGAACAGTGTGTGTGTGTGTGTGTGTGTGTGTGTGTGTGTGTGTGTGTGTGTGTGTGTGTGTGTGTGTGTGTGTGTGTGTGTGTGTGTGTGTGTTCATGGCCCCTCAGGAGGGAGAGAGAAAGAGACATAGACATAGTGACAGAGAGAGAGAGGCTGAGTTGCAGTCAGCTCAAGTGACACTTGTAGTCTCTCTCTCTCTCTCTCTCTCTCTCTCTCTCTCTCTCTCTCTCTCTCTCTCTGTCTTTCTTTCTGTCTCTCTATCGCTTGCTGTGTTTGACCCAGGACAGATGAGTGTTTGTAGGAGGGAGAGCGAGCGCTGCTGTTGCTTTTTGACCAGAGTGGAGCAAAGGAAAGCTGGCTGCTCTGTGATTTTATGTCTCTCTGTGAAGTATGGTCCATGTGAAGGTATGTGTGCTCACCTTCTTTTTCCCCTCTTTTTCTTTTCTTGCTGCTTTTTGACACCAGCACCTTTCAGAATGCATTCCATCATGGTGCCTCCTCCTCTGCAGTAACAGGTGTCTGCCTGTCAGCCCTGAATTGGAGGGAGCAGAGATCGGAGGGGCATCAGGGGAAAAGGAGGGAGCGCTGGCTTTTGTTTGGATGTTTTCAAGAAGCCTTACAGCCGAATTCTCACGGCTCGCCATCCAGCTAGTTAGTCATCTTGCTGAGCCTCTATCTCAGCTGTAAGTTAGGAACTCCAAACAAGCAAACAAACAGAAAAAATAAGGCATTTCATCTTTTTCTTCATCTGCTCGGGAGATATTACCTCAAAGTAGGTTGTTTTTTTTTTCCTGTGCTTTCATTCCTTTACATCAGCTGATGAGGGTGTCTGGATTGATCTAACTGCAAGAAGTCCGACCACACAGGGGAAAACATGCAGTGGTGTTTGAGATGTAAATAGAAGCACAGCCTCTTAGCTCTGTGTGATGGAATTTCTTGCCGCTCTTGAGTAGCTTTGTAGCAAGTGGCTGGTTTTTGTTTGCATCAAAGGATTACGGCTTTTATCTTCAAATTAGCCTTTAAGTGATGAGATCGTAGACACTAAAATCATCCATGTGTTTCTTGCAGATTATTGGCTCTGTGCTCAAACGTTAACAAACACTGTGATGATTGACCGAGGACACTAAATGCTAAAAAGGCAATAGCATTTTTATTTCACAGCTTTTTTTGTGTCCATTTCAAAAATGATTTATCGTTGGCTCAGTAGATACGGCCAGCTCAGCACAGCTGATGGAGCCAGGTGACTTTTCATGACCATTTCTGTTGAGCAGCTATATTTTCATCGCAGTGCAGAGTGAACACATCTATGCATCATCATGTTGAAGTTGTGTAAACAGGGAAGAGTCTGCATGTCGCTCTTTATTCACACTTGAGAGACTTCACAGCGGTGTGTGTGTGTGTATGTGTTTGTGTGAGCAGAAGTTACATATAGCGCTTTACAGCAGAACATATATTATGCTGTCTGGCAGTTGCAAGAAGCACTTAACTGTCTTATTAAGTCAATAGGAAATGTGCGCATAACCTGCAGAATCCACGCAAATGCATTTATGTTGTTTGTGAATGCTTCTGTGCACGTGTGCAGGTATGCCTGTGCATGTGCATGTGTGGTCGACATGGTTCTGTGCATGTGTGTGTGTGTCGGTGTGTGTGTGTGTGTGCCCTGTATCTGTGTCCAGTTCCCATTAATAACAATGAAGTATAATAATAAAGAAGATGGTGCATAATTACAGGGAAATTAGCAATTTGATTTGTTAATTATTTATATTAATGATTCATTCTAATCAAATTGTATCATTATGTTGGAAAGCCTGGAGTTGCCTCAGGCATCATCAGTGTTTAAGCTCCCACGAACCAGCGCTCTGCTCTTCATCGGTATTCTTAAGCTTTAAACACACATTGTGTAATCACTTTAAATAAGATGAATGTGGTGTCTTACTGGGAAATGTATTTTTGCCATGATATTTTGAGGCCATTTCAGATGTTAAATCAAGTATAAAGTTCAGTTGTTTCTATGCGTCGATGCAAACAGAGAAGTCAGACTTTTTATTCATTTTTAATACCATGCGATCGCTTTGTGAACGTATGGAGCTTCACTTGGCTGGAAAGTTATGCAACAGGTCGTTTGTCAGGCACATTTACTGTTTCAGCATGACATGGTTCAGTGTGTTGTGTAGTCTTATTTCCCTTATAAAAATGACACATAAATAAGAACTAAATATAATGCATGCATAATATACGTGCTTGTGTCACTTCGAAGATACTTACGCAGAGAATGACTGTTGTGTGCAATTTCACTGAAAACTTAGACCAAATGAAATCCAGTATTTCTCTTCACCTACAAATCAAACATTTAAAGTGTTCTAGCCTTTAGATGAGCTCAGACCTCTTTCAGAGTGACTCCTCTGTATTCATATACTGCCAGCATCCATTGAATATATCATTGATTTGAATATATCACCCATTGTGACATAATTTATTAAAATTCCATCACTTTCACCATCTGGAAACTGCCCAGAACACTGCCAAAAAACAATTTAAGATTTATATTTTAGGACCAGCTCTCCACTGTATAGGCACTGTATGCTCTTCACGTGATTTGAAACAATCCACAATACAGTTGGGTTCCTTTGTTTTCTTTTTGCACAAATTGGTAAAATCAGTTATGTTTAATCAGCTGTAATGATCGCAGCAGCAGCAGACACAAATACTATAATCAGCTGTTGGTTTGTTTGCGTATCAGTTAATTAGTAGTTATTCATCACACTTTGATTAGCATAAATTAAGCATAAACACAATGGGCCTCATGGAAGAACTGCTCATAGGAACAAATCTGTTCCTATGAGGACACACAAGTGATTCCAGAGGACCTGTCGCATTCGCCAATTTTCTTTTATCTATACGCAAAATACAGTTGTTTAATGTACAGATAGTCTTCCTTTCTACACTTATTTCTTTTCAGAATTTTAATGCCTTCATATAGATGTTAGATGTTAAGAAAACGGTCGTACTGCTTCATTGTTTTCAAGGTGAACACTCATTTTACCACTGCCAGCAGTGCTCAGTGTATTATGTTTTTTTCTACTGATTCCAACTGTCTCCGCTGAGCTCTGCAGCATATAAGCCTTATTTTAACTCTTGGCTGGCACTGGCCTGCAAATAGAGAGACCAAGCAGCCTGGCGGCATATAGCAGCTTGAAGGTGTCTGCTATGCTAATGACCAAGTCTCTTGAAAGCACATCTTCTCATGAACAGGTGGCATTCATTTAAGATGAAACGAGAAACGAAAAGCAAGTTTGTTTATTTTGGACTGTTTGGTGAATCAGACTTGGAACAATTCTACGCGTGAGCCTCATAAAAAAAAGTAGTCAAGATTTAGGTTAAGAAAATGAAAATGTTCTCGCATGAGACCGTTTCCCTCCACCTGTTTGACTGTCCATTATCCCTACAGTTTGTGCATAAATACACCTGAGATTAAAAAACAGATGAAGTTTTCAAAAATGTTTACTCTTGGATGAGTTGAAAAGGTAAATGATAAAAGCAGAATCAAAACTGAAAACAGATCAAGCAAATTAAGCATGAAGCATGTGGCTGAAGCGTCCACTGTGACTGTAACCGTCCTCAAACGTACAGGTTAAACAAGGTTAAAAAAAAAAAAAAAATTCCCCTTTGTTTTCTTTTAAGTACATCAACTCCTAATTTCGCACCCTAATTTCTGCAGTGGTTTAATGGGACCCAACTTGAGAATTAGCGCCACCAACTGTTTGTCTCTATAAACAGTATCACAGTAAAGGATGGAAATTGCACACAAATTCAAATTTTCTTTTTCAAATGAGGCAAAAGAAGGGAGAACTTTTAGAAATGTGCTCCTCCTCTTCCAAGAATTTAGGCGCCTTTAACAGTAACACCAATATGTGTTGATTCACACTAACCTCCAGCATCCAAGGTTTTATTTACGAGTTTGAACAGCAATAATTTCAGTAACTAAGCATTGCCTTGTCCACAGATGACTAAATTACTCATATTCAACAATTCTCAAAGAGCTTAGCTTAAATGGAACTACATTATGTATTTAAACATTCAGTGCATACTGTATGCGTGGCATCAGATTTAGGCCATGCATTTTCAAATTAAGAGGGTAGTGACATCTAGTAATGGGGTGATTTTTTGGGGGGTGCTACACTGCAGCTACAGATTGCATGTTCAGATGGAGCGATGGGACTGACAGCTTCTTCTATTCCTCCCAACGCTATCCTGCCACTAGCAGCATGCAAATCCATACAGTTAGAGTGATTTATAGATGATTGTTCAGGCATCAGACTCAACCTTTCATGTGAACCTGACACACTCTGTCACAAAATAACCAAATTCTTCTCCCAAACCACTCCAACACTTCATCTGTTTCAGGAGTTTCCTAGCAGCAGAGTAACAAATGTCACGTTTGTGATGGCTTTAGTTTGGTGTCACAGTTTTGCGACATATCAGACTCTTCTCAGCGAATGTCTGGCAGTGTGAAACTGGCAGACACAGTGATGTCTGGCTTGTTCTCCCACCACAGACAGCAGAGTCCATTTCACAACAATTAAAAATGTGACAGAGACAACGGAGCCAAAATAATGTTCAGGATGACTGTAAAAGTGGCAGTAAATAAATAGACAGAATGTTTTGACACATTTCTCTCTCTCTCTCTCTCTCTCTCTCTCTCTCTCTCTCTCCAGGAGTTGCAGTTTGAACGTCTGACCAGGGAGTTGGAAGCCGAACGACAGATTGTTGCCAGTCAGCTGGAGAGATGCAAGCTTGGCTCTGAGACTGGAAGCATGACTAGCATCAGGTGTGTGTGTGTGTGTGTGTGTGTGTGTGTGTGTGTGTGTGTGTGTGTGTGTGTGTGTGTGTGTGTGTGTGTGTTTCTGTTTCTCTCACACCCGTCAGATCCTCTTCTGTACACTCTACCTGTGTGTGTCAGCTGTGCTCTTGCAGGTGACTGGCTTTACAGCTGGTCAAATTAGAGGTATGCTCCTTGATCTGTGTCCAGATTTCATCTGTATGGTTCAAACCATGGTTCAAAAACGTTGTTGATTAGCTTTGGAAGTCAGCGAGAGAGAGTGACCTCCCTGCATTCTTTCAGTGCACCAGATCGTGTTCCTTCTCCCGTACCCATGCACCTGCTGGAGTAGTTTTGGTAGAGCTGCAGCGTGCATTTATATTGTTGCTTGGTGCATTGTTATCAGTTTAAGTTGCATTTCAAAACCTGTAATGCTGCCAAGGAGTGCACATTCAAAGAAACTATGTGTAGCATTTGTCTTTAATAAGTAATTGCAATAATTTGAGACACAGTCACAGTTTAAGTTAAGTTTAATTGTGGGAAGAACTAGTCATCACTACATGTAAATAACTCTCAGTTCTCAGTCAGAACTACCGAGCTTGTTACTATAACATACCGTCCAATTTAAAGCAGCATGAATAGATATTCTTGACTACTTGTGTACAACCTGTAAACACAGAGTTGACACATTATCACCTCATCAGGTTGTTATGGCAATGTGTTACAGTAGCAAACAATTACCTAATTACCTATCCAGCAGACAGCGAGCAACATTGGCAGTATTATTTGTTTCTGACCACCTACGACCACCAAATATTCTCACTCTTTTTGCTCTGTTTTGGTCTCCACCAACTCCTGAGGGAAATATCCATTTTGCAGTGTTTTACAATATGAGAGAACTTACTATCAACTTTTCATACAGCTTTATTCCAGTAATTGTGTTCACTGTACAGTACCTGACCTCATTATAAGAACACATATTAGCTCTCGCTTTTATCATCACTCGTCCTGCTTGTCAAAATTAACATGCAGAATAACAAGAGGCAGCTAAAGAGGGCATGAAGCGATTGAGGTTGCAATCACAAAGCTCAAGGATGGTAACGTCTCATGAACCTCATTGTATGTCCACGGCATGCTGTGAGAAAGGATATAGATCTGTCAGAAACTCAGCGGCAGATTAAAGTCTATTGACGGGATCTAGTTGCCGTCCTGAAGCTCTTAACTGCACACAAACTACACATACTGTAGCATCTTTAAGCACAGAGGCGCATGAGGAATGAATGGAGATCAGTTTGTGGCAGAAGGATTAGAACTTCAAAGAAATCTGATGTCAGATTGACACTTCTGATTCTAACAGAGTAAATCTGGATTTGATGTGGTCATGTGACTGACTTATGATTGAATCATTTCTCATATAAGAAATGGATGCTTCAGTATGGGTTGTTATGTAACCTGCATTATAGTGTTGCAGCCAAAAATGTGATACTTGGAGCTAAAGTGTCATGATTAAAAATCCACATGTTTCTGCATGTTGCATTTGCCAGAAACAGAAATGACCATCTGTCATGCTAACATACAAACCTAATCTCTTGAAATCTCACTCATTTTCACATTGTGTGTGACATGTCCCAGAATACCTTTTTTGCAGCAGCAGCGGCAGCAGCATTAGGGAGCAAAATTACTTCCTTTTTGCTGCAAAATTGTGCCAACTCTGTCTGTATAGCACTCCAGTTTGATCAAAGCAGCTGCTTTTGGTAATTTAAATGAATTTTGGCTCAGGTCTAATGGCCCAAATCAAATCCTCAGCATTGCAAACATGACATGCTATTTATTATCCATTAAAAACGGCAATTACTCCTTGCAAAGAATCAAACAATGTGCACCTGTCACAGGCGTCCATTCGTCTGTTCAGGGTCTTCGTTTTTGTGGTGAGAGGAAGTAAATGGTACACAATGTGAAGAGATTGTCATATTATCTGCCGCTGATTGAGTTTGGCCCCGAGCCTCATCAGTGCTCTGAGCTCGAAGAACACATTCTACACATTCCATACCAGTCCCAATGTGAAAACAGCACTCCTGACACAATAGTGTTAATGCACTTAGCCTGCCTCTCCGGACAAAGTAACACGATTAAAGCCCCTGTCTCCATTTCTCTGCCTCACACACACACACACACACACACACACACACACACACACACACACACACACATAAATAAACGCACACAATCCATCATCTTTCCTCCTCTTTGATTCCGTTAAGCGAGCGGGGATTCCATCCGTCTCGAAACTAATTACTCATCTGCCGGCATTGTAATTCTCATTTCAATTTGAGGGGTGGACCAACAAAGAGTAGAGAGATGGTCTAAAACCAATTCATTCACGAGAATAATTAACTGGTGCATGCATTTGGCTCCTCGATGCTGTCACAGGGCTGCATTTAAAACTGCCGCAACATGGGAGATGGAAGAGGTGTGGAGTCCAAAAAAACACGTCTTCCACTTCATCACCCAGCTGCACGCAGACGGAATAAAGGCTGTCGTATTTTTAACTCAACCGGATGGGTTTATTATTTAGTGAGGACCAGAGCGTCTTCTGGATTACACTGTCTTCCATTGCTTTTTATAGGCCATCCAATTTGTTTGACTCGGAGGTAATTACCAAATGGACAAATGGTTTGGCAAAACACACAAGTCCACTAAGGCAATATGCTGGAGGTTTGTAGTGCCTAAAGCATGGAGGATTTATTGTTCCATTACATCTGAAACATTAGTATTGTTGCTGTTCTGAGTAGTTTTATTCATCACTGCTTGTCCCGGTGAACAGAAGGGGCAACATTTAATCGGCAGTTACAATACATGTACTGGAATTCATCTTGGCTGCATTTGTGGCGAGGCACATTGACACTGTGCACAGCAATGAAACCAGCAGCTTGAATATATTTCCATCCATTTAAACTACTTTAAATTCAAGTTGTTGCTGTGTTTTGAGTTTACTGCTTTTGTCATTTTAATGTGCGTTACTTTCTTGGTTTATTTGTGTACCTAGTTAGCATAAGTATGTTAGCATGGCCCAGACACATTTTGGAAGTTACATTTTTTCTGGTTCTAAAACCAGATTCTTCAATTTCAGTGCAGTAATCAGGTCATTTCTCACCACTAGCAAGAGCTAATTTATTGGTGTTGCGTGGGTTAAGTTTCTGATGCTAGCTACCATTTCTTGTGTTAGCTAGCAAGTGCTGTCAGTTGTCTAGTAAAAAAAACCCCAAAACAAAACAAAAAACAGCCAAGAAAAGTCTTCGATACAAATATAGTTGTACTTGAAATATATATATATATATATATACATATGTGTGTGTGTGTGTGTGTGTGTGTGTGTGTGTGTGTGTATGTTTGTGTGTGTATGCACACTATTTCCAGCAAGTTATGTTGGTTCAAAATGCTGAAAATATCCAAATACTGTCAGTTCTCAGGATGTTGTGGGTTTTGTTCCCAGTGGATATGCATGAATCCTCTGCTGTTTGTAAATGGGACAACTGGAGAGTCCAGTTACTTTTGCTTCCTGGAGAACATTATATGAACAAAGAATGAAAGTTCATACCTCACCTTGGAAACAGTGGAAACAACACGAGGTCCACTTATTAGATTAGTTTCCTGAGCTATGGTGAGTTTATTTTTAGCCTATATTACACTAGTTGTTTCTTCTCAACTCATAATGATCGAAAAGTTCTGACCTTTGAATCACCTCTTAAATCTATCGTTATGAGGATGATACTATCTTAAGACAGTTCAGGTTTGCATCTGTAATAATATCTAATATGTCCAATGTGAAACTGCTCTGGCCAGGAAGCATGTGTTGGTGTTCTTTTCGCATCCAGGCTTATTGGCTCTCCCACAGGAGCAGCTCTACTTTCTACTCCCAGACAAACCACAGGTTCATAGACTGAGACACAGGACATGTAATATAACCAGTGTTGTAATGACCAGGGACAATACAATGGCTGTGTGGGGCTGTCAGACACCTTGATCCCTGTGCTAGATAGAAAGTAGGAAGGAGTGTTTTTCATGGGGTTGTCCTGTATTAACTTCAGAAATGGAACTTACTGAAAATACAGATTTTTTGTGAAGGCAATCCCCAAAACCAATTAATGTGAGTTATGCACCAAATCTTCCTGTGGTTTTCAGTTAGAGGTTCTTTCATTGACTCTCTTTGTCTTTGATAGTTGGATGTGACTACTCTATTGAAAAGCAAGCAATGAAGTTACCGAAATGATGAAAATCTGTCCCCAGACAGACAGGTTAAACCACACAAAAGTTGAATTATGAATCCGTGTTAAGTGCAGCGGGTGCTGGCAGCTCAGGAATCCTGTTGTGTTGTGGAAGATAAAGACTTTCAGAGGTGCTAATGAGCTCTTCAGCTCTGCCTTTGTTTCCAGTTTTAATCAGTCACCACAGGTCAGAGTGTCTGCCACGACATATGCTGCTGCTTTATCACTTCAAAAAGCACAAATCCACTGTGTGAATGTGTGTGTGTGTGCATGCATGTGTGTGTGTTGCCCTATCAGTCAAACTGAGACAATTTGTTTGTGTCTGGAAAGAAGAGTGTGACATATGTTGCCTCATCGGTTAAAGGACCCTTCTGCCTTAAATGTCATGGTTGCAAATGATACTGTGGTAGTTCTCCTGTGCTTACATGACATAAGAGGTGGGCAAGAATGGATGAAAAAGTAAATTACCATGATTATAGTTGTATTGTATATGTCATTTTTCCCCACTGTAGCACTGTTCTTTTCTATTTGTCATGTAACCTCAATAACCAGCCACATCCTTTCACTCAAGTCTCTGCGGTGGCTTTGGCAGTTAAAATAAATAGTCTTTAGGTTGCGTTAGCCTGTATTTGTTATCAATTTGTGTTCAGTATTTCACTGACAGTAACATATTTCATAACTGGTTAGCCAAAATGAAGTGGCTAAAATGCCTACTCTATTCTTTTCATGCCAGCTCTGACTGAATTTGAGTATTTACTTTTGTGCCACTGGCAGACCTGCCCCCTCTACTCCTCCTCCTCGCCTTCTTCTGTTATTCAGTTCCCCCACCATTCGCTTTTATAGTCTCTTCTCTTATTAGCTCACTCTCTCATGTCTTTTCACATTTTTTTCTAATCTGTCTGTTTTCATTCCTCTTCACCATCTTTGTCTGACCTCTCTCAGAGGTGTCAACCGTCTATCTGAGCTAAACACAAAGTTGGATTGCCAGTGCAGCACAGTTAAGGGTTATTACTTTGAGCCCTGTAGCGGTTTCATCTGGGTTTGATTGTACATATAAAAACATTCTGACCAGTCAGACTTGCTCAGAGCATCGTTTTGGTGCATTTTTAAACCGACCCTGGAGCGGTTGGTTGACTCTGATCTCACCCAGTTCCATTATGTTATCAGTCTCTGATTTGGAAGTTAAAAGAAACAGAATAATCTGTATACAGTATAAGAAGGGAGGAAGCACCCTAGAGAATGAGAGCAGTATCTCTCCCCTTTGGCGTAGCTCACTAGTGTTTGCCTGCTCCCTGGCTGCAGCCCCTTTATCTAATCATCCAGGTTGACCTCTGACAGTGAGCACACACCCAGTAGATACAGATATCTGAGCTCTGGTGGCACCGTGGTGGCCACTCCACTCTGCTGGCCGACGAATAGGCGGCCGGCTATTTGTCTGCCCCCTTCGGCTGTGCATATTTGCCACATTTGTGTGGTAATCGGATGTGTGGCTGCGTGTTTGTCTGGCTGCTGAGTGAGTGTGTGTATGTTAGTGTGTGCATAAGCATTGGCTGTAACCGCAGCACCCGGCGAGACCCACTGACACTCGTCTGGTGGGAAAATGGGACCCGTCTATGAGCCCAGTGAGGGCCCATTAACCAGAAGCTGTCAGGGTGCTCGACTGCCAGCTTAGACACAAGCAGTGTGTCTCTGCGTCTGCCCCTCCTCAGCACACATACACTAACAGAGACTGTGCAGCTTTACTGAGAACTGCTATCTGTTTTTATCAAACTGAAAAACTCTTTTCAAAGGAAGGTCCGTAATAGTCCTTTGAAGGAAACAATTTCTCCCAGTGAGGCAATCTGAAGCATCACAGAACATTTCCAGCGAATATCAGGCCTGTCAGACAACAAATGATGTTCTTTTACAACCAAGGTTTTATTGTTGAGTAAATTGTTTTTGTAGCCAATGGGAATGATGTCTAAAACGACAAAAAGTAATTTACCTTTAACTCATCAAAGAGAGCTGTCCATCCTGTATAAACTGATACTCCTTCACCTATTCACACATTATCTTTTTGCCCTACATTGGCAATATTTGTCCAATGATAACAAAAATCTGCAAAATTCTGATGGTGCAAGAATAATCAGTCTGACAGCTCCTTGAATCCTGTAAGTCATGGACATTAGACTGATCTGAACAGTTCTATCTGACCAAACTCAAGCAGGCTCATCGATGTTAAGATGTAGAATAGACTAAATTAGGGCAAAGCAGACATCCAACCAAAACTGGAAAATTGTGACTGGCCTCAATTCATCATCAACAGATTACATCATATGAAGCACATTCCAACAGGCAGCGCTAAGGTGTGGATGAAGCATCACTATATCCTCTCCACAACCCCACAAAGAAACTAACAAACATAACCCTGTGTGATTTCCGTTACTCGGCTGCCATCGCTCCCATTCTCCAGTTGCCATAGCGAGTTTCTGTGCAATAGAATCAAATGTGGCTCACGTCAGTTGTATTTGCATGTTTTCAGCATCAAATGATCTTGTCAAGTGCAACAAAAGTAGTAAAAATAAGAAAGTGGTGAGTTGGAACAGTGAGTGAACAGGCAGTGGTGGAGACACCACCTGTGGCAGGCTGCTGTAGTTCCTGCTAGCAATGTTCCCAAGTTGGGTCGTGGTCCATTACCTCCCACAGCACGGTCCTCTGTGGTTAGGGTTAGGTTTTAGGTAGGGTTATGGTTAGAAGTTGCAGAGATAACTGGTTGGGGTTTGGGTAAGGATGGGCTTAAGCATCTCAGGCACCAGACTTAGGCTCAGGCCGATGTAAGGACAAACACAAATCAACACAATACCAGCTGGCACCCCATTAGTTCCTGATGTACTTGACCTGCCCCTGGTCTTCACCTGGGTCCTATCTACCCATCCTATTAGAGTGATGAATTTTTTAACATAAAAACTGCCATCGTTGCTAGTGTGTAATACTTTGATCCAATAGTGATTCAAGTGTTGCTGTTACACGTCCTGCGACCTTGCTTCATATATTCATTTCTTTACTACAAACTCCATAGCTCTAACAACACATTAATTACAGCCGCAGCAAGAAAAACTATCTGATGCTACATATGCTCGTTCCACACGACATATAGAAATATGACTGTGATGTCAATGAGGAAACATGCTATGCGGTTTTCCCATACCACCTCGAACATTCACAGCCCCTCGTAAAGTAGGTCGATTACGTAACAGACAAATAAATTGTGCACGCTTCATGTTCAGCCTCTGATGTTTTCAAACAAAATCCACAAGAAAGAATCTGAGAGGTACAATGACGAGTCTGCACTTCGCTGCACACCGCTGAGTCATACAGGATGCATGCTGTAGCTGCTACCTGTGCAAAGCAGTACAGTCGAGTTAACGTCTTGTTCATAGTAGCGTAAAACTGCACTCAGTACAGTTGAGCTGCACACTTAGATGTGGTTGCGGACTTGAAGCATCAGAGACGTAGTGAGAAGAGAGATCTGAGAGAGAAGGACTGACACAGAGACAAGCAGAAAGAGACAGAGTAAGAGGAAAGAGGAGTCTGGTGATTTTGCTCTTTGACTGATTTAGTGCAGTAGCTTTCTGGTGACTGACACTTGTAGTCAATTCCAGCTGCAGTTTTATGTCACGGCTCTAATCCTACGCAGACGCTGTTTTAGAGAGGGGCTCATTTAGTGGATTATTGCAGAATGGTGGGGACATGACAGAAGCAAACACATTTAGTGCATATAAGGCTTCTTGGTTTAATTTGTGGCTGTATTCTGATTGTACTGTGGGCTGATTAGAATCAGGAAGCTCTTGTGAGTAACACAACAGAATGTGCACTATAATCATTAACATGATCTCTTAATTTATTAACCTTTGCAGCCATAATGTTCTGGAGACTGTGGGCCCTCTTGCACAGCTCAGTAAACATACATCACATTTTTTTTATTGACTTTTCTTAATTTTGTTATAATTGCCTAGTGTTTATTTATCACAAAAACAAGACTTCCATGTTATTATAACATTATTGTTGGTTAGAGTTGAAGGATAAGTTTTAATTAGAATTAGTTCATTTAGTTTGTTAGAGGCTGCTGTACCTGTTGCTTCACAATCATTCTGCAATATTCACAAAATCTTGCTGAATGCAATGCATTTGTAATGTAGCCAGCCACAGCATTACAGTTACACTTAATTCACTAGTGCAAAAGACTTACAAAAAGTCCAGTGTGCTAAACTGTAGTAGATAGACCGCTGCCTTAACATGATAACAGCTGAAGGCTGAGGAATGTCTCAGTGTGGAGCCCCATCAGGACCAGCAGCGCCTCACATACATGCAATCAATTGTTCATTTTGTGTAAAACATTTGCTTGTGAATGACTTTTTGGTAAAAAGTAAAATTGTATATATGCGCATGTGTAACCTAAATAACCTACAACACGAAACATTTCCTTATTTATTCATAAAGGTGATGCTTTACGGCCATTTTCTTGTCTGCTTCATGAAATGTGTCAGCTCATTTTTACCACTTCACCTCCTTTCCTCATACTGGGTTTAAATAAAAGAACATGTATTTACAGGATTAAAGAGTTCTGTGGGACCCCAAACAATGTGGCGGTTTTTATGCAAATTTAAAGTACTTTAGTGAATGCAGTGAACTTCTTCACTGTGTGACTGACCCTTTATTCAACCCAGGATCACCAATGTGTTTTTGTTTGTTTTTCAGGGGTTTTTATTTTGTTTTATTATTTATTTTTATTTTTTGGAGTGGATATTTCAGACTCGATCATGCCCATAAACTGCATCATCTAGAATCATATTACACGCTCCTCTCCAAATGGCAGCACTCCGAGTGGTTACGCTGTCGTGCCTGGATGAAATGCACAAAGACTTTTTAGTTAAAGGCCACTACCTCTCAGCCAGTGTCCTCAATCCCTTGTTCTGAGCGCAGCTCGGGTGAACCGTCTGGTATTTTGAACTGCCAAGGCTCTGAAAGTTTGGACTGAATAAAGGAAAAAGAGGAAATGTCTTGATATCAGCATAGCAAACCTTAGTGTAACATCAGCGCAGTGCACTCATGTGTCAGTGAATAATCTGTGATCTGTGGATTTCTGTATTCTCTCTGACATTAGAGGGTTCTAATACTGAATAACATCAATATTCTCATTCCCGCCCAGCGCTTCATCCTTTTCTTCATCACTCATGTTTAAATAAACCATTTCTTTATCAGCACAAAGATATGGAAATACAAAGAGAATAATAATGATGATGGTGTGTGAATTAGGTGATGAGGATGTTCATTTTTAAACTGCCATTGATCCAGAGGAGGCTGACTGCTTGATGATGACTGTGGCGGATTTATGCGTGTGTTCTCCTTATTGATCTGAGAGTGAGAGGAAATAGGGAGGAGGGTGTGAATTACATTTTAAACACTAGCACTGGGTGTGATCCAATACCCAACTCTACGTATTGATCTCCTGGAGGGAATGTGGAGCAGAGGAGGAGAAAAGGGAGAAGGTCAGTCATCTATGCCGAGCTCTCCCTGTTGCAGGTGGATGCAGAGGACAGTGAGGCCGGATGGGAGGTTTGGATGTAATGCAGCTGAAGTGAATGTGGCTCATCATTTCCAGGTTTTCAGAAGCATTTGTATTGCTCAGAAATGTCTGTGCATTGTTTGTTCCACACTCATGTACAATGACTTGACGCCAGCTTTTATCTAGCCGTAGACTCAATGTAATTTCACACGCTGTGATTTCAGCAAGAGTGGAAGAAGAAAACTATGTTCTGCTTTTCTGTAAAGGAGCAGGGGTTCATTTGTACATATTGTTTTAATGTTATTGGCAAAAAAGGACAAGCATTGTCAGTTTACTTTATGACAGACAGGGCTGTATTAGCAGACAAGGTGCACTTTTGTTGTAGTAATGTGATTTATTACATATTTGTTTGGGAATATGCACCTCTAAGACACAATATATCATCACCTGCCTTGTCTGCCTGTCTTGTTAAGCAAGAATATATTGAATGAATATATTTTTGCTGAACTAAATCAGCAGAAAAGGGGGATCGGTAGTAGCCTGGTAATCCTACTTCTGTGTTTTGTTGTAAATAAATAGTTACGAGTGATTTATCCATCCTGCCTACTTCAGTTACACTTGTCATGGAAGCAGGTTGGTAAGGTCTGACTTTTTCAAAATGATGAAATGGTGATTTACGGGTTGTTATTTCTCCACCACAACCTCCACAGTTGTGCTGACCTGAGCCCCCCTTGTCCCAATTATTGTGGTCATTTTTCTGTAGCTATTTTTCATGGCTGTAACTAGGTTGGAGGACCCTCAATTCAATTCAGTTCAATTCAATTCAATTCAATTCAATTCAATTCAATTCAATTCAATTCAATTCAATTCAATTCAATTCAATTTTATTTGTATAGCGCCAAATCACAACAGAAGTTGTCTCAGGACACTTTCCATATAGAGCTGGTACAGACCAAGCTCTTTTATCTACAAAGAAACCAACAATTCCCCCATGAGCAAGCACTTGGCGACAGTGGCGAGGAAAAACTTCCTTTTAACAGGCAGAAACCTCGAGCAGAACCAGGCTCTGGGTGGGAGGCCATCTGCCTCGACCGGTTGGGTGAGAGAGGGAGAGCAAGAGAGACAGACAGACAGACAGACAGACAGACAGACAGACAGACAGACAGACAGACAGACAGACAGACAGACAGACAGACAGACAGAAAAGCAGTCAGAGAGAGAGAGAGAGAGAGAGAGACAGAGACAGAGACAGAGAGACAGACACGCAGTCACAGTAACAGTGACAGTAATGTAGTAACAGCAGTAGCAGTTGCAGTGGATGTCAGGCAGGGCCAAGGCAGGAGATGCAGCTGAAATCCACAATCCAGATTCAGCCACTGTCCATGGGAACCTGCGAGACGACAAAGCACAGAGACTCCGGGGAAGGAGCTAAGTTAGTAACACGCTGTGGTAGGACATGAAAGCGTGCAGATGGAGAGGGACAGAAGGACGGAGGAGCTTGGTGTATCTTTGGAGGTCCCCCAACAGTCTAATCCTATAGCAGCATAACTAGGGCCTGGTCCAGGACCAGCCTGAGCCAGCCCTAACTATAAACTTTGTCAAAAAGGAAAGCTTTAAGCCTACTCTTAAATGTAGAGACGGTGTCTGCCTCCCGGACAAAGACTGGAAGATGGTTCCACAGGAGAGGAGCTTGATAGCTAAATGCTCTGACTCCTGTTCTGCTTTTTGAGACTTTAGGAACCATAAGTAGACCTGCATTCTGGGAACGCAGTGTTCGAGTGGGGTAATAAGGTACTATGAGCTCTTTAAGATAAGAAGGTGCCTGGCCATTTATGGCTTTGTAAGTAAGGAGGAGAATTTTAAACTCTATTCTAAACTTTACAGGGAGCCAGTGCAAAGTGGCGAGTATTGGAGAAATATGATCTCTCTTCCTGGTTTTTGTCAGAACACGTGCTGCAGCGTTCTGGAGCAACTGGAGAATATTCAGCAACGAATTTGGGCAGCCTGATAGTAAAGAATTGCAATAATCCAGCCTGGAAGTTACGAATGCATGGACTAGTTTTTCTGCATCATTTTGAGATAAAATATGCCTGATTTTTGCGATATTACGTAGGTGAAAAAAGGCAGTCCTTGAAATTTGTTTTACATGGGAGTGAAAGGACATGTCTTGGTCAAAGATAACTCCCAGATTCTTTACAGTGGTGCTGGAGGCCAGCGCAATGCCATCCATAACTGCTATGTCATCAGAAAGTGACTTTCTAAGATGTTTAGGGCCTACTACTATAACTTCAGTTTTGTCCGAGTTTAGCATCAGAAAATTGCAGGTCATCCAGGTCTTTATGTCATGGGTCAAGGGACCACTATGACCTGCAAGGCAAGGGTCATGTGATAGAGACAGCTGACTTCATTAGAAGGCTAGTTTGCAGTAGCCTTGCTACCTTGTGTGCTTGAATAGTGATGAGTAAAGAAGTGTCCTTCAGGAGTTAGTTAAACTATTCAGCATTCAGTTTTGACAAGGCAGTACCTCATCAACGTGATTTGAATACAATGCATGCAAATGTAAAAATGAGGAAAAAAATTAATGTATTGTGTAAAGCTTGCTTCCCTCTAAAATATGCAGAAATATCTGTTAAGCAGATTTTGAAAACCACTTTCAAGGATCCGTTCAGTTGCTTTCCAGGTTTATGTATTACAACAGTATTATCACAGAGTTTTCCCTCAAACTCTTTAATGTGTGTGTGTGTCGCGCTGCAAAATACTTCCTCCAGCTCTGCTTACAAGGTCTGTCTGAAGAAATAACAGATAATGACAAGGAAACAGCTCAATGTCATTGTACTGAAGACAGCAAAACATTTTTTAATCCGTCCTACTAAAATGCGTTCACTGTAACATTTTTTGTAAAAACTGACAAAACAACATCATCAAACCCACAATGTTGTGTATATGATAATATTAGAATAACAGCAAGTGCAGCCACTTCTGCATGAGATGTGGGCAGTGATGGTGAGGTCGAGCAGGCTACTTTCACCGCAATGCTCGCTTTCATCTACGACCATTAGGTCAATGAAACTTCCTGCTTTTTAGCACTTATACTGAGGCATCATTTTCAGCACCGATGTTATGTGGAGATATGCTGAAGTCCATATTTTCACAACAAGCCATTTTGAACACAACAAAAATTGAGGATGGAGAAAGTCTGTCTGTTTGAAATAAAAAAAATGAAGAAGGAATCTGATGACGAACGTTGAGAAAAAATGGTTAGAGGGTTGAAAAGAGGACACAGACGGGGATAGAGAGCCAACATGGAAGAAGGGAGATTTAGAGAGGGTGGGAGTGAGGGAATAATAAGATGAGCCAGGAGGCAAGGATGGGGGTTGGCGGGGGGGGTTGGTGCTGTGAGATGCATTCTCATGTTAAGCCCTTTTAACCTGCTAGCCTGCAAACACACACTGACTTTGCATGAGTCACTCTGAGAGCCAGACACTTAATAAGCCTAATATCCTCCACCGTCACAGACAGGCTCTGTCTGTCACACTTGACTGTGTGTGTGTGTGTGTGTGTGTGTGTGTGTGTGTGTGTGTGTGTGTGTGTGTGTGTGTGTGTGTGTGTGTGTGTGTGTGTGTGTTTGTGGGTGTGTGTGTGGGTGTGTGCTAGTACAGTCATCTGTGAGTATATTATTGATCTGCCAGTAGAATGGAGACAGAACTGTCACAGTTAAGCTCAGATGAAAACCTTCTTAGTCCACAAACAGAGACACACACTGGGAGATTTCGTACACAGACACACAAACATGCACTTAAACACACAAATACATATTCATGCCGACTTGAAAAAAGCCTGTTCAGAAGCACAGAAGCTTAAATACAGTATTTGGGTAGGCTGGAGGAAATGCAATGCAAAGCTGCTAATGCAATGTTTTGGACAAATTTTGTAAAAAAAAAAAAAAAAAAAAGTCGCATGTTTTTGCTCAGAGCCATTTATTGACTTATCGCCATTATTTGTCAGCAAATCGTTTCTATCCAGAAATGATTCCTAGTGCGAAAAAAGTTGACTTTGTTTTTGGTTTGATAGTGTTCTTAAATGTGCCAGAGAGGTAGTGAGATTACCTCATTTGTCATTATTTCCCCGTTTATATGTGATATACTGTGCAAAGGATCTCTAGCTGATAAAAAGGCAAAAACTTACTGTTAAAAATCCTCATGGTTACTCTTCACAGAAGTGACACACCGGGATGTGAGGACCTAAACTGAATAGAACCAAAGAGATCACGTGAATGATGCAAACAGCCTCAAGGCCTCACATCACAGTAACTCCACATGGCTTAGGATGCTGTGGCAATATGTGGTCTATGGTGCAGAGTACAGATAATAAAGGACTCTCACAGACATAAGCCTGCCTGTTTGAGCCAGAGGAGTTTATGACACACATAACTGGAAGTACTTCACAGCAGCTACTTTTAACTCAATAACAAATATTTGTGTTGCATGCTGATGGAGTTTCAGTACACCTGTTTCTTCACGCAGGTGACCATCTGATCTTTATCAAAGTCAATTCTTGTGACCATGACAACAAAACTCCATGATCGTTTCCAAAAGCTAATCAAGTTGTTCTTGTGCATAAACCTAACTAAACCTTAATCATGACTTCAGAGATGTTAGCTGCTTTTCAGCAGTGATTTTTAACGGGAAGGCACAGACAAATGATGCTGTCCTGCCGATAGGAAACGCTTCTTTGTGTCCTTCTGGACAACATAGACGGATGATAGATGTAGTTGTTTAATTTGGAGCACTTATAGGTAGAAGCCATTGATTACAATTTCTAAAAAAAAAAAGTAAATAAGTTAACACAGTGGTCTCAAACATGCCATGAGATGTTTTTCATTATTGTGTTACAGCAGTTCTCCCTCTCATCCGCTCATCACAACTGCTTTAATGTACATTAAAAGTTTTTTTTTTTTTTATGTATAAATTTCCCCAAGAGCTACAACAGAAAAAAAATCATCCAATCCCTATTTGTGAGACATTATAGTTTCACCCGTTTTGCCCAGTTATCATTTCTACATGGATGCTGCCCACAGAAAGTGATTGATTGAAATACAGAAAATGCAAACTGTCTTCTAATCAGCACTAAGTAGCTCATTTGTTGCACAGTGTTTTTTGGAGTGCAGATCGCTGAAATCAAAAGCTGTAAAATGTGTAATATTTTTGACTCCACTGAACACTCAATTCGATCAGCTCATTCATTGCATGATCATACACCCATCCCTCAGCAGCCTCACAGACAGCGTGAATGTTTTCAATCAAACCTCGAAGAACTCCAGTTTTTACAGTCCAAACCAGAATAAGTGACTCATTCAAACTTCCTGAGTCACACATTTGGACAATGGGAGTGAATGAGAAAATCATACACCGCGGTATGAGATGAACTGTTAACAGCAAAACTTAATTAACTTAATTCCTTAAATGCAATCATGGCAGATTCAAAGCCGAGCACACCTGGGAGTCTGCTGCAGTGGCACAATGGGACTGAGGACAGATCGTCGGCCATTTTGGCTACAAACTGATGTTTTCCTTAATTTAGCTCTGGAAGTCTGCCATCCAGCAAAGTGGCTTGGCTGAACCTGATCGATGTTGATAAGGAGACCTGGCACACAGCTTCTGATAGTGTGTGTATGTGTGTATGCTAGGTGTGTGCAACAGGCCAAGTCCAAAGCCAGCAAATTGATTTGACATCTAGCTAGCTAGAGAGTAGATAGCCACAGCTTTGGCTTGTCAATCTGGAGAGAGGAAAAAAACACACACAGAGCACCACTGCTACAGCCCTAACAGTTGGGCTGAACACAGTGTTTTGGCACTGGGGCTGTGTCACATATCGGTTTTCAGGGAGAACTTGTCCAAGCAGGAGCTCAGGGGATGCAGATTCCCTGTAGAAGGAAGCATTTTCCTCCTGTGATGTAGCCTTCTTTGCTGCATCAAGAGCAAATGAGAGTATGCTATCTGAGTGATGCGTAACAGAGTTGAAGTGCTCTGTCGATTAGAAGACAAAACCTCAATTCCTGTAGGAGGAAAAGCACTGCTGTCTTTTTAATAAATGGCCTCTGAACAGTTATCCCAAAGGGAGGCTTTGTCTATCGACAGTCGCACTTATTTATAGCTCTTGACAGGCTCAATATTTCGGCCCTTGATAAGTGCAAAAAAGGGGGGAGGAGATGTGAGCGGTGCTGGCCTACTGAAGTCAGCACACATCAGCTTTTGTTTGTACAGTGCTCGGCTGAAAAAGATGACTGATCATGCCACTCTGTGATGTCCTGAAGCGCTGCTCTCTTGGACTCTTTGTAGTCATGCAAAAGGCTTGTTTTGTTTTAAATTCTGTTTTGAAGGAAGGCTCCGATGCCTGTACAGCACCATAAGAGAGACGCGTCACAGTCAGTCATTTTTGACACTGTGTTTGTCAAGAAATATTTCTGCCCACATCTCGTTTTGAGACATCCAGACTGATTGGCAGTGTTGTACAGATTTGGCACATGGATTATTTTTCTGCCAAGAGGAATACGTCCACAGACACCTCTAGGAATGTTTGATGTCTCTGGGCAGTTCTGGAAAGACTGACTGGTCTCACACAGAGAACCAACATGTCTTCCCGCTTGCTTCTCATTTAACTTCTGGCCCTGAGTCAAAATGGCCGCCTACCACACTGGCAGACTAGGAAGTCAATCTGACCAATTTAGTGGGTCACAGGAGACTTCTGCTTCTCTCTCTCCATCTCCCTGGCTCTCTCTCTCTCTAACCATTTGTTTGGAGCATGTGGACGGGGTAACAGAAATGGCGAGCTGCGCCTCGTCCTGCTGCGCTTTAATCACTCGCTTCAAAGGGTCTCGTGTTTCTCTCTGTCTAGATGGCAGAGGGGAGGAAAATGAAGCTCTGCTCCACCTCGGCTGAATTCCTGTACATCAGACCCAGACGAGACTGATATCTCCCTTCACCTTCACTGTCCTAGCTCCAGTTTGGCAGCTCATGCTGAGCTTTTTATTAAAAAGGAACTGAATTTCACTAAAAATATTATCAGTTGCAGCCAGACTCAGAGCTCTGCATTTAGTTAGTGTTGCTTTCTTTGGTGATTAAAATCTGCTGCAGCACTGCTGACAACAAGCATTATTTTATTTGCATTTGAGTTACGTTGAACTTTGGATTTTTTTCTGCTTCTCTTTTACCTTAGTACTCAGCATGTGCAACAAATCTGATTTGTTGATACTGGTGCTAACACACATAAACATCAAGCGCAGACATCTCACTCCATGTGTTGTCTGAGGATCAGCTCTCACCAGGACCTTTTCTGCTGTGCATCTTCTCTGCTTCAAACTTGAACAGTCTAATTTCCAAGTTTTTGCCTCCAGTGTCCTCCAGCCTAAATGATAAAATAGGTTTGTTAGCAAGCTGAAGCATGTTTTGACCACTAGTAGTGCTATGGAGCAATTTTCTTTTTACAAGTGTGGCCCTGTTTTGTTTGTATTACACATGAGGACACATAAGCATGTGCGTGACCACAGTTGGTGGCTGTTATGTGCCAAGAAATGTAGAAATGAACCAATGGCTAGTAAAACACATAGATGTTGATGTAAGATTTGAAATATTTTGAAAACCAGCTTTGGAGATGTTTTAAGAGTAAGGATGTGCATTCAACAAGATTACTAGATCTCAAGGATGCACACAATGCATTTTGAGTAAATACAAACTTATTTTGGTTACAAGAAAAAAACACAGGGTGACTTAAGGTTTGGTTAAGCTTAATCAGTTTAGACTTGGTTAAAGTTAAGGAAGAATTGTGGTGTTTGTGAAAAAGAAACCAATGTAGACTTTTGGTAGGAGACAGGATGCAAACAGTGAACTCCATGTCAAAGCAATACACTGAAGCATCCAACACAACCACCTTCTCTGAGGTTTTGTGGTTCTATAACAATGTCACACGTGCCTTTGCCTCTGAGAGACAATAGTTATTTTTACCATGGCCACAAGAAGTCCTTGTCAAGAAGAAAATGTAAGCATAGGTCATTTTAAGGGTTGAACTAAATGACCAGTCTTTCTAGTGAGGACAGTCTCAAGAGCAAGCTGAATTCACTTTGTGGACTGATCGGTCACATACAGCAGCCCTCTGAATCAGTGTCTTGCTCAAGGACCCCGCAACAGGACAAACTCCAACTTCCACAGAGGCTTAAACCTTGGGCTGGAGAGTCTTCTATCTCAGTGCACCATCCTGCCGTACATTATGCACTACATGGCCCTTCTCTGAGTAGCAATGTTCAACAGTCTCCTGAGGCTGCTGACATTTTCAACCCGTCGAATTCTTTCCTCTCTTGAGATATGAGATACAGCGGAGTTAGATAGTACCCACACAAAGCAGTAACCGTTAGCTATTGTTCCAACATAATGCGCAATTAGGTAAAACTCAGGTGACCGGGCAAGATAAAGCACGTAGTTTCAGAGCGCGTCGGGGTCCTCCATCTTCCAGCTCAGACTGTAATTAAAGGTCGACAATAGCCGTTCTGGGATGTGCCTGGGCTTTTTCCCCTGGCTGCCTGATGGGCTGTCTGACTGCCACCAGTGCAGCAGGAAACTCATGCTGGAGTCACATTTCAATAATATCAGCATCCCTGAACTCAGCGCCTATCTTCCTCTGTGGCTCAGCCGTCTGTGTTTATCTATTCTCTCAGGATCTACAGTGTGAAATGTTTCAGGTTGTCTTGTAACTCTCACTGGTCCTGTACAGTGTCAAGCTTCCAAGTGCTGTTTGAGATGCGCCATGAATATCATATGCTCCATATGGACTAATTTATGTCTCCAAGCTGATCTTAAGCAGTCTGATATTAAGAGACTGATTATACAGTAAGTCTCATGTCCAACTTTGGCTTTGTGTGCTATAACAGGTTCTTGCTGCATTGCTTTACTCAGTCCAGAGCTGCTTGCATGTGCCATTTCATCAAGAAGAGTGAGGGATGATATAAAAACTATTGTACTTAATGTGTAATTAGTTCAAGATGAACTAGTGCAACAGCCACTCAACACCTGATGCGGGATCAATGATCAAAGATCTTCTGTGGATATTTGTTGGACGGAGAATTGGACAAAGATCACTACCATTTTAGAGCACTTGAAGAAAGCCAAAATCAACTACATGACTTACTGTTTACAGCCCAGCCATTCGGTGTAGTTCCTACTCCCACCGGGATCAGCCCGTGAATTATGGCTCTCTTTGAAGTCATTTCAGCTTGTGATGCTGCCTGTCTTGTGTTGCATTATATGGCTGTTTTCCTGGCGCTTCTGACAGAGACACTGGTATCATTCCCAGGAAAAAAAAAAAAAAAAAGTTGTGACATTTACCGCAAAGCTCTCTGAAGCAAACTGGATTCTTGCTATTTCACAGTTGTGAGTGTATATACTCTCAGAGAGTAGGTCTAACACCAGCTCCCGCCCCAGTTAAGGTCATATTTGGTATCATGGTCTGTCTGTCAGAGTAGTGTATACATTTTCATGTCTCAGGATTTCTGCTCTTATCAGCTATCATACCCATCGTTCCCTTAAACAGGCAATGCTAATGGCTCAGCTTCCCACTGAGGTTATTAATGCTGCAAGCTTTATGTCCTGTTTAAGATAACATTTTGCTTTACAAAATTTACTTTATGATTCAGTCTTACCACCCAGACCCAGTTTTATTCCTTAGGATTTGGCAGAGAGCAAAACACAGCTAACAGGATCGTGATTATTGGACTTACACTTGTCAGGTTGCCAGAAACACAACCTCAAATGTGCCCTGTCTGCTGGAAGTGTAAATGGGCAATTGCTTGCTAAGATGTTAGCCATATCAGCTCAAAGACAAGGTTGTCAGGCTGGGGACTTCTGCCTCTAATGGTGTCCAAATAACCGTATTAATGCAGTCTTAAGAAGAGATAAATAACATGTTTCTGTTATGCAACATAAAGCAAAAGCTACAATTTAGGTGTTGGGCTGTCGAGACTATCCAGAACAACTTCAGTGCTCCTTGATGTAGGTCCTCCAAGTCTCTGATCTCTACTGGAGGGTTGAACGCCAGTCTTCCAAAAAATACTCCCTCATTGGGTATTTCAATGATGGTGATCTACAGAGCCAGTGACTATGAAAGCCAGAGAACATGATTCGCTTTTATATCCATCAAACCATTCAGTGAGCCCTCATGCCTCTGTGGCAGTGAGTGTACATTGTGTTATGCTTCTCTACGTACGATATTTATTTAGCCTTTTTCTTTCATGTGCATTTAATCTAAAATGGCCGGCATCAAAGAAGCCCAGCCATATACCTCATTTGATGCTACAAATGAATTTTAGCATCAGAGTGTTGTTTGGGCAGAAAGAGGAGGCGTCACTGCCAAAATTTACAATTATGCGAAAAGCAAAGTCAAGCGGCAGTGATTGATTGTCAAAGAAATGAAGAGAATGAATATCGATAAGGCCTTTGGGAATAATGCAACTATACTTTCCTTTGAGTGGAAGGAAAAACTTTGATGTGACACATTTTAATGCTAATTTAGACTTTATTTAGATGACTACAAGCTTTTCAAAAGTGCAGCGTCAGGTGTGATGAGGGTGTGAATCAAATTGTGTGAGATATGAAAGCATCTAAAGGTAACTTTGAATATTGTAGCTGACAACCCGTGATTAATGTCTCAATGAAATGTGTGCATAAAATAAGATCTGTTTGCAGAATTCATCCACTTTGTTTGTCTGATAAAAGCCTTTGAGTACCAGTTGTTTTTTTTTATGGAAAGTCTGTAAAAATAAAAAATGGTCAGAGTAAATTAACGAGCACACTGTGCCTTCAGCTTTTGAATCTAAATTAATGTTGATACAAGCAATGGCTGCAAGAGCTGAAAAGGCCTTTGCTTTCCTTTCTTTGTGTTTTTTTTTTTTCTTTATGGGTGGCTCTATTATCTAACAGCTCTGTCAACAAGAGGGCTGGCCATTGTGGTCAGCACAGATAACAGATAATATGCAGGGCATGGAAATAGATGGATTATATGGACTGGGTTCAGAATGTGTTTATTGGGTGGATAAAATGACAGGATTTTCATTGCTATCTCTGGCATTCGCTCTTTTAAGCCTCCCTCATTGGATTTAGAAGAGCTCTCTTCTCTTTCTCGCCCTCTCTGTCTCATATTCTGACTCTCATCTGTTATCCCTCTCTCTTTGTGTTATATTCCCACTTTCATTTTCAACTCCTCTCTCTGCTTGTATATCATGCTGCTTCGCTCCACCTCTCCATCTCTCTCTTCTCTCTAACATTTTCTATTCTTTCTATTTTCATGTCTCAGACCAGTCCATTGGATGAGGTAGTCAGAGAGCAGCGGCTTGATTTTTGACATTACCTGTTTTTGTCCAGGAATAGCACCAAATGACCAAAATGTTCTCTTAAAAGTGGCTGAAAATATCAGATTAGAAAGTACAAGAGGGGTTGATCATTATTTGAAATTACCGAGCATTATGCTTGCCATCTGTTCTTTTATCCAACTGAAAATAACATCTTTACCAAGTGGTGCTTTTAACTAAAATTGTTATAACCTGGCTCAAGTATTGCAATCATGGGCTTTTATCTAACTTGCTATTTACTTCATATGAATTACTGCTCATGTCAAGATAGGGGGACAATTTGAGCAGTACTCCCCCTTTTTTCAATGTTATTTGTATAATAATTGTTATTTATGTAACTATATTATAGTCCTAAAATGGCAGAGACGAAGGACAGATAATGTGTCATATGGACCCTATTTCTAGTTAAGTAGGATCAGGTTTTATTTTGCAGGAGTCTTGCAAAACTGCACATCTTTCTTTTTCTATTTTGGTTATAAGATTTAGTTGATTTGCTGATAGCTGATTAATATTAGGTGAGCCATAAGTTTAGCATAATAGAGCCATAGCTTTGCACAGGGTCTTATGCTGGTGTGTCTTTCGCTGGAAACGCAGGCACTGTATTCCTGTTCATCATGTTCATATGCCTAATACATTTATATATTGCTAATGTACTTTGCCAATTTGTGAAGCAGGAAATGTAACTGATCATTTTTTTTTTACAATCCAGTCAGTAAGATATCTGTACACTGTGCAGAAGTCATAAGGAGGAGGTTTTGACCAGGTTTGTTCCCTACATCCTATGTGCTGTTAGGTGTAAGTCACAAGCTTCCAGCACCCAGGCTGTGGGCCAGTCGGCCTTGGAACACTTGCTGTGCTGATGAAAAATCTTAAATTTCCTAATTGGCAATTATCAGCTATATTTTATGGTTATTACGTTGAACTTGGTGCAGTGTGTTCTGCATTTTCAGTACCATCGCAAATTACAATATGAACAACATCCGGTCGGCCTTTTATAATAAATCAGGAATCCACTGTGGGGATGATATTTGGCTGACAAGTACTAGTAGTAGACTAGTAAGCATTCATGTTTGCTATATTAATTGAGTTTGCGGTCATTTTGATTTGTTAGGACTGATCAAAAAAGTTACAGTTACAGTTGACTATTTACTATGCAAAAGCAAAGAAGAAGGCCTGTTTTGGGAGCCATCAACTAGTGCTAAAAATTTCAAATGTCATTGAAATATGTTGTGGAACAAAAACGCTTCTTTCTACTGATTTGTTTTTAGCCAGTGAGGCTACAAATGAGGATGGAGCTTCTCTCTCTCTGACTTATCATCGTAATTTAGTAAGGTCAGTCTTTCTAGCTTGTAGAAATAGCTGAAGGCTTTTTAAGACAATCTGGTCCTCTTTGTCTTGTAGTAAACAACACTGTGCTGTCCTTGGGATTAAGCTATAGGAGATTATGTAACATTCTGTAAGATTCTGTGCCCATGTAGAGCAGCAGAGGATGAGTACAATCACATATCATCAAGCTCTGCCAAACACAAAAACCATTGTTGAGCCCTGTGCAGTAAAGACACATGTGCTGTCTTGTATACACACAAAGTAAGCCACACTTACACCTGCACATTCATGCACACAGCATTATATCATTAGCGTGATAAAGTGCCATGCCATGGCATGACCTGCAGCAGGCCAGTTGATTGTGCCGTCAATTAGTTCTCTCTCGGTCCACTAATTATACTGTCACATCCTGTTGACGCGCCATAGAGATTCGATGGGGGAAAACACTAACTCTCTGGGTTTCCTGGGCCAAGAGGTCAATGAGGTGTTTCAGATACTGAGGCCTGATTAGATGTACCTGGTGGCCAGGAGGAGGAGGAGGAGGAGGAGGAGGAGGAGGAGGAGGAGGAGGAGGAGGACTGCTTGTGTGGGCAGAGAGGACGGAGAGAGAATGAAGTCAGACATTATTTGTACTGTGACGCTGGTGAGTCAATAACTGAGCCACCAAAATTATTGAAAAATCTGCATCTCGGAGAACCCCAAGTGATATCTTGAAATTGTTTGTTTTGTTCGACCAATCCTCCAAACCCCAAAGATATTCATCCTAGAACAAAATAAAACAGAAAAACATCAAACAATACATGAGGGACAGCAAACTGGTGAGTGAGTCAGTGCAGTATCCTGATCCACACCTTTGCTCCAGACTGAAATATTTAATGGATTTCCATGAAATATTGTACAGATGATCATGATCCCCTGAGGATGATGCTTACTGACTCCGATGGTCCCCTGACTTTTCCCCTGGTGCCACACCATAGGGTTGACATTTGTGGTTTTGAGTGAAACAGTTCAACAACTATTGGATGGATTGCTGTGACATTTTGTGAAGACATTCATGGGGCCCAGAGAATGAATCTTAAGGACTTTGGTGATCCCGACTTTCATGTAGCTCACCATGAAGGTGACATTTGTAGTTTTGGGTGAAACAAGTCAACATCTTTTGGATGGATGGCCCTAAAATCTGATACACACACTGGTACTCCTCTCTGTGTCACAACTTTGGTGACTAGGGTTAGGGATTTTCACCTAGTGCCATAGTGAAATGAAAGTGTCATTTTGCCAGATGCTTTGCTATTTTTTGGTGCAAAACCAACAACATTCCCATCAGCATCAGCTCCACTTTGTCTTTGGTGCAAATGCTAAGATAACAGACATGGTATTATACCTGCTAAACATTAGCTTGTAAACATTGACAACACTGTTAGCATTTAGCCCAAAGTAGAGCTTCACAGAGCTGCAAGCGGGCCTGTAGACTCTTAGTCTTGTTACTTGTTAAATGACTGAAGCAATTCTTCAAATGTCATTCAAAATTGCTGGCGATTAATTTTCCGTTAATCTACATAAATGATTTATCAACTAATTGCTTTTGCAGTAACAGATATATGGCAAACGGCTGATCTTATCGAGTTGACTGGCAGACAGCAGAGAAGAAATCTGGTTGTCTCACTTCACCCAGTGATCACACCCCGACTCTAATTCATGAGCCAATCCAACTGTGTTAGACTGAGGATCGTTGTGCTATAGTGTAGTCTGTTTTAGCCTCTTCTCCTCCAAGATATTCTGTTATATCCTCATCTAATTCTGCTCTCTTCTGTTTTTTTTCTGCTTTTCACCAGTCTTATCTGTTCTTGTCGCGTCTGTTCTGGTCTGTTTTGATCTCCCTGATAATATGAACAAATTCCTACATTTTCCCCTGGCACAGACTGAAATGTGAAACCCTCTGGACTGTTTTATATTTCAGCTCCAGACCCTGTTGATGATAACACCACTTGGCCTCCTTCCTTGTTGTTTCCAACAAGGTTTCTACCTGAGCACTCAGCTTGCATTTAGTTTTACCTACATCACATCCTGGGCATTGGTAAATAACACCTATACAGAGGCATTTTCAGGAGTACTAAGGCAACAGTTTGACACCAAAATGCAGGAAAAGAATGCGAGGACCAGTCTGTCTTGCCCTTTAAAATAAAATATTGACTCAGCCTCTGTCATCAGTACTGGCTGTCTGAACACAGACTAGTGATAATAATCCTCATCATCCAGCTCCATCCAAGGTGTATGCCTGATATAAACACACTCCATCCTCCAAGACACCCAGGTTCACTCGCTCTCTGCTCCCTTGCTTTGTGTGCACCTCCTTTGTGGAGCAGTGTGTTACGCATATAGTTTGTGTGTGTGTATTTGGATGTGTGGGGGTGTATTGTTTGGAATAATAACGCCTGATGAATGAGGAGTCTGCTTTGCTGACAGAGGGTCCCATTAACATGTATCGCTTGGCTCCCCCTCACAATCCGTCACACACCACATACACACATGCAGAATGGAGGTAATCAATGGGATGATTTAATAGCATCTGTTCTGTGTCTGCAGGGAGTGAGTAGCATCCGTCGCTATGTTTAGCGATGGAAGCAGCGAGTTATAGATATGGAGGATTTCATACCAAAATGCTTTTCATTGGAAACATGCAGCAATATTGATAAGAGAAAATACTGCAACCTGATATTCATCAGTCAGTATTTGAATGAAGATTGATACGACTCTTGTGTCTCTAGCTAGAACCAGCAGGCGATTAGCTTAGCATAAAGACTGGGAGAAATTAGATGGCTCTACCAAAAACCAAAAACCAGGTTACTGATACATACAAAGACATACAGTAACATGTTGATTAGTGAGCTTTAGAGGTGCTGGTAGTTAGTAGTGGGTCTTTTTTATAGTTATGGACAGATTCAGGCTAACATTTTTATCCCCTGCTGTCAGTCTTTAAAATAAGCAGCTGCTTGGTCTAGTTTTATATATAGCATATAAACTTGAAAGTGTTTTTATCTTGCATGAAGTCCTCATCATGTATTTTGTACATCTGAGGCTCACAGGGGTAATGTGTAAACAACTTTCGAGTGTCGTCATTTTATAGACAAGTAGTTGGTCATCCACCAATCGAGGCAGACTTTAAATGCAGCACTCAACCCAAATGAGACTGTTGGATTCGACTGGCTTTAGAAGTGAACACTTTGCTTCCTTGAAAAACTCAAATCAAGTGATCATCAGAGATGCTTTTATGCAAAGTGTGTCAAACCATAAAGAGTGTATGAAATATACAGTGTTTGGGGCTTTGGGATGTACACTGCGCTGATCAGCTATACTTGTTGGCAGTTAATTACCTGCACTGTATTGTGCCTGCAGTCAAGTTATATCATTATGTGGCTTGGGTTGTTGCAGGGTGGCTACTGTTAGCTTGCTGGGATTGATCTACAGTATTGACTGTCCTGCCAGTAAATTTAGTCAGCTGAACTAAACAGTGTGGCTACCCTAGAAGAATGATAAGCCATCTAACCTGAAGGCAGCAGATACTGTATATTTACACTTTATAGCTTACCACTCTTTGATCTTTATAATACAATTAACATATTAGTAAAGATTAAATGGTATACCATTCCTTTATGTGTAACATGAACTGATGGGTCAAAGATAAGTAAGTCTGACACTTGACAGGGCTAACCGACTAGGCTATTAGCTATTTATAAACCCAGTCAAACAGTGTTTTACAACCGTGCAGTCATCTGACAAATGGCTTGAGAGACACAGAAATGATAACTCCTGTTGTACATACAGGGTAAGGAGTAAAGCCTGCAGCATATGAATTGTCAGAGGTGTGGATCTATAGCAGTAAACAGTATTGAACATATGTCAGAGATGCTCTAGCAGCAGGAAACACCCTATCAATTAACAGCTCAAGGCAAAACTGAAAGGATGCTATTTGCTTCCCATTCTCTTAAAATATTGGCTGTGAAAAGGTTCCACAGTGTAAATTTGTGTCCTATGAAATATTTGATGTCTACCTGTCTTCTTACTTCATGTTCTTTTCCTTAAATGAGGGCTAGTGACTGTAAAAACCTGCCCATTTCAACTTTGTAGTGGTCATTACAGAGCAGATATCTTTTGTGGACTCCGTTATTATAGCAAATGGTGTGTCAACTATCCTACTTAGCAAAAAAAGAGACAATATCTGTTACAGTTTGATAAAGGTTTATTCAGAGCCTTAGACATAGGCCCATTGTAAGTGTCGGGCTTGGGAACCAAATTGAGCTGCACTGTGGCTACTTCAGGGTTACACATTACCAAACAACAAGGCACTAAAAATTAAGAATGTGTTGAAAAGGTTGAGCAAGGTTTAATGATTGCCCTGTAAGCAATGTTAAACTTTAAGAGTAGGAGAGTTACTGTGAGGTGTGAATATTTATTGTTGCAATGTCCAAAATGTCTCTTCATTTTGGCTTTCAGTCATGAATTCTGTGGAAATACTAAACGAGCTACAGTATGAGCATTTGCATCCAACAGCAGATCAAATTCACCAACATAATTAAATTGGACCTCTGTGCTATCTTCTGAACACAGAAGTGCTTCTCATTTGTTCAACTATATGACTAACTACGAAACTGAGAAGATTGATCTCTAACTCATGGAAAGCGACTGGATAAAATCGAGGAGGCGTGTGTGTCTTCTATGGTCACTGCACAGTACCATATCAGTGCATGTGCCTGTATGAATATTTTGCTTGTGCTTTCTGTCTTGTTTTGGCTCCCTGTCACATTTTGTTACTCTTTCCAGAGGAAAGACTCTTTTCCAGCCTAATTCAAACTGATGTTTTCTCTTTCTTAGCAGCATCTCTCTGCCCTTTCAGAATCATTTTTATCTCAAAGCCCTCGGTGCTCCCTGAAATCTTTTCTATGACAGGATAACACTTCTGTTGGATTAAAACCTTGCATCTCCAAAGAAAAAAACAGCCTTGTTTTCAGCTTGACAACAATGTAGTTTGGAGTGTGGAGGAAGAATTTTGCCAAACCGCAGGACTCCTGACTGTTTGTCATCACTCAGCTGAAGGCAAAACATGAAAAAGCAGCAAATGGAGATATAAGGTTTTCACCAGACGATATACAGGGATAAAAACTCTTCAAACCAGTGTTTCACACGGTATTCCTGTATTATTGCAATCCTATAAACTGGATTTTGATGGGAAAAAGACATTTATGGCTTGTGAGTCTGATGGAAATGCTGTTACAGTGTACAGTAGTCTTGTCAGTGCACCAACAAACAAACAAACAAAAGTTGGTATAAGATGTAATTTTTGCTCACATCTCTAACCCTGTTTGCTCTCTGTTGTTTCTTGCAGTTCAGCAGATGAGAAATTCCGCTGGAACAACCAAGGTAATATTTCCTTTTAAATGCTCTCAGTACATTTTGTCTGGTCTTCTATTGTTTGCAGTCCAGCATTGCACATTGCTGACTGTGCTCATAGCAATGGTAGCCATTGTAAAAATCCCCCATCATGCACTCACAATACACATCGATACAATCCTGTATAAGACCTATGGCATCTGCAGTGGTGAAAATGCTCAATCAAACTCACTTTCTGCTTGTTCCAACAAAAAAAACCCTCCTGTCTCTCAAATTCCCTTGCCGCATTTCACCCGCTCTGACGGCCGAGTAAAGGTCAAACAGCATTTACAAATAATTCTCAGCATTTAGTTTAACCTGTTTGGAGAGCCAGATGGGAAGTGTTTTCCATAAAGGAGGAAACAAGAATCAATGATTGTGAGGCCTTTTGATGATTTGAAAGTCAAATGAAGACACCTCTCTGGCTTTGACAACTTCTTTGGCAGAATTTTAGTTGAAGAGCCACCACTCATGCTTGACACTTAGGTCTCTCTCCCTCTTTGTCAGTTAAGTTGAGATGTATAGGGCGTTGAGACTAGATTGATTATCTGAGTGCAGGGTTGGTGACCTCTGCCAACAAAGAGGTGACTAAAGGTTTGTGGTCTCACGGATCACACTGACAGCTTTCAGTGTGTGCTGTGGTCTTCATCCATCTGTTGCGCTGAAGCCTGACCACTTGGCCTCAGAAAGACTAAATTTACTCCGTCACCAAAAAGGAAAAACCCTCCCTCACTCCAGTCAGACCTTTTGATCTCGTCATCACTCACAAATCATTAAAAACCCATCACCTCTGGATCGAGCAGGTTTAAAAATGAGTTTTGGCGTGTGTGTGTGTGAGAGTGAGAGTAAATCCAGCGTAATGCTGCAGACAGCACTGGAAATGTTTCACCAACAGCATCAACATCATCAGTCTGCAATTGCGTCAGTCGAAGGCAATAAAATCAGCCTCCTAAATCCACTCAGTAAGGCCTCTACTATTACCATCTCTCTCTGTCTCACACTCGCTCTCTCGATAAGAGATTAATGTTGCTCCTAAGACTCATTTGTAAGGTTTTATCCCCATTGGCATCCCTCTCTAACTTGAAGACACTGGGCATGTTATCAGCCTCACTGTGACAGACAAACGGCTCGGCACTTAAGTGCAAGGTGGCGCCCTGTAGACTTAGATCCCACAAGATTTGTTTGTGGATTATCAGTTAGGTTTTTACCCTTGACTCGAAGTTTACCCTGACACATTACTCCAAGGCCTGATTGTATTTTGACTGATGTGAATTTATAGTTTGAATCCCTTGAACCTTTCGCTGTTTTGCTTGGTTTTTACTCTTGATTTAGTCATAGCCTTGGCCAGCATGCTACATGTTGTTATTCTGAGAAGTACCATCATTTGGCACACCTGTGGTGTTATCTATGTTCTGGGACAGTTTCCTTCTTTTCTTATTAAAAATGTTTTAAGCATTTTTGCCTGCATTTCCACAGGTTCTTAGAAAACAGTAAATATCTTTATATGAATGCACAGAGAAGAGTTAGCATTGCAAGGTGTTAGCTACCATGTTGACGGGACATTCTGACTCTTAGTATTGTCCAACTAGGTCTTGAAAGTGTAAAACAAGCAATGTCCATTGTTACTGACTTCCTCACTTTTTTTTTGTAGAAGTATAAATTATTAGTATTAGCATTTCTGAGCATTTGTTTATTCCCAGTAACCGAGTGTGGGCAGGAATCTGCACCATGAAATATCTGCATTTACTTGAAATTATAATGTAAATTTTGTCAGTTGGGTTCAAACGGTTAAGACTCTTATTATTTCAGTTGACATAGCATTTAGAAGACACTTAAATAAATGTATTATTACAGAGTAAAGCCATGTGCTGCAAATCTGGCCCAGGATAGTTTCCTGTCATAGAATCCCTGTTGGTATGTGGAGCTCCAGGCAAAATATAATGAAGCTGCCACATATAGTCGCAGAATCAGTGGGGGCCCATAGCTCATTTTTTGCAGGATAACCCCTATTGGGTTAATCCAGCCATGAGTGTGCCTTGTGTCCTTCACTGCAGTGTAGCGGTATGGAGGAATGGTCTGGAGTTGGCAGAAGAAGCTGTGTCTTTGTTTCTGCTCATACATTTTCCTGTCTGTTTTGTGCACATGTAGACGGACAGAAGGACATAGAAGAGGAGCTGACGACAGGCCTGGAGCTGGTGGACTCCTGCATCCGATCGCTCCAGGAATCAGGCATCTTGGACGCGCAGGACACTTCTACAGGAGACAGTAAGGCCATTGTTATGATTAAACAGGTTTTTGTAAAGCAGAATGACAAAAAACAATTTCACTTGGTAATTTTCTGCACTGAGACAGACAAGAAGGATAGCTTAGAAGAAAATAGGTGAAATGCAATCAACAACCAGCAGGGATTTATATTCTGCAGAGCTGGAGCCTCCAGGTTTTGGCTGATTAACCTGTTGAATGTGTGACTTTACCAAGCAAATACTCTCACACAAAGCCAGCTGCACTACAGTTTAACATCAGTGAGCAATACGACACTGAACAGAATGTGGCCAGTCCTTTGAATAAATAGTAAAGATGAGACAAATCGGTCAATTTTGAAATTTAATCAAGCCTGTGAGATCAATGTGTTCACTCATGTACTTGCTCAGATTTATTATTTTATACAGATTATACAGATATACAGATTTAGTTATTTTCTTCATCAGATTTCATTCCATTTTCCGACAGTGCTACTTGTCAAAATAAGATAATTTGAAGTGCAAGTGTAATGTGTGAGAGTGGTCAGCTGCAAGGTCTCCCACTTGCCTGTATGCGTGTTCAGCATGAGTTATGTCTTTGGCTATTCTCTTGATGAGATTTCATTTTCTGTTGGTTACACATGCTTCCTTTGTCTGTTTAGCCATAGTGAGTGTTAATGCTCATGCTAATTACTTTATTACATGCAGTAATAGTACTTTAAATCTTTAAACAAATCATCTTTTTCTGCACACATGTAGATGTTGTATATGTAAGCTGGATATACTCTGAACCAGTGGTTGGCAACATGAAAGCAAAACATGAATTTAATTTAGATTGTGAAACTTATATATGTGTCTTAATACTTTAAACCTGAATTAACTGTTTTCTAGCCACTTGAGGGCAAAGCTGTAAACACAACAAGGATATATAATGACTCTATATCCTTTATAAAGCTCATATGGCGAGGGTGAGTAATATTCCACATTACATATTGTCATTTGATCCATTGTTAATATAAATTAACAGAAAGAAGTGATTGCTGGACTAATTTTCACAGGTGCTGCATTGGTGTTTAATTCCAGAGTGCAAAGCAGCTGTTTATAAGAGCTCTCAGTGAGACCCTGAACAACTCCCTGTGCCTCTCTGCTCCACTCTCATCTTTTTTCATTTGGTCCCAGGGATGATACCCATGCCTCTTGTATAGTCAACCCCATGGGAGAGAGGTAGCTGTCAGGAGGCATGCGGAGTCGTGCCAGTAGTTTGATATGCTAATCCATCCTCGCTGAGGTGTCAGCTGGCCTGCTGTTCGCAGTGCAGAGAGGGGAGACACACACGTACACACGCTAGTATACAGCACAGGCACATAAAGCCACAAATATACGCACACAGACACACGTGCATATATAATCACACATGAGGCATGAATCATCATCAGGCATGAAGAAGAGAAGTGTTCAGGCCTGCATGCATAAGCTGTTTATGCACACATGCAAAGCACCCACAGACACGCACACAAGAATGCAACACTAAGAATGGTGATTTTGTTTGATGTTTTTTCACGTTTAAATAACAGTTATGTAACTGATCACGGGACTAGTCCAAATAAAAAATAAGAACAAAGAAGGAACGTGCAAGAGAGAGAGAGATGGAGAGAGACCAAGAAGCAGGGAAGAGTCAGAATGAGTGACGAAGAAAAAGGAAAAAGAATAAAATGACCAAAATGATGTCATTTTAAATTCCCTTACACTAAACTCCTCCCCCAAACACTGATTGCCCAATCATAGTTTAGCAACCATCACCAGGCCCAGCAGGCCTGTGCACAGGCAGTGCTGAGTATGGTACTGTAGGAAGAGAGATACTTAGCATGTCAGGCTAATTAGCTTACTGCCTTACTGCAGCAGTAGCATAGTGTTACTTCCAAGGCCAAAGAGGACATTTTTAATAAACTACATTAGTTTCTGGGGTAACTACGTTAAGTGGAACGGAGGTCATGACCAGCGCATCCTCTGTGTAGTATTTCCACACTGTGTTCTAGATGCTATTAGAATTCAGGCTAATGTTAGCACTCTGTCTTGATCTTTATTGGGGAAGTTTACTCTCCAGCAACTGCAATGTTACCCAGGGTAGCATTGCCAAAAGCTTTCTCTTGTACGTTCAACATCATTTCAAACAGGGTTGTTTAAAAGACACAATAGTCTAATTTGACATTTTCCATATCATACTTACATACTAGTCCTGCAATCCAATACAACAATGACGTTTCTCTCCATGTGCTCCATGAATCCTGACTTTTGGCATGGGCATTCCTGTATCGTTAGCCTCAGTATGACATCATCATGTGTAGCCATAGAGTGCAAGTTGAAAAACATTTTTTTGCATTCTCATTGTAAAATCAGCTGGAAACATTAAAAAGTCACCCAGAGGCAGAGTTTTTCACCAACTCATGGATCTATTGTCAGCTTAATTAGCTAGCTCGCCAGCTAGCTACAGCTGATCAGACCTGCCAGTGCATGTTGTCATCTCAGCTGGGGAAATCTTTGCTGGCTGGAAATAAGAGTTTGCTTTTGTCTTCCTCTGTCTGAAATCAAGGCCCCATTGTTTCAGAAATTACAGTGAATTCTGAGTCTGCCAGCGAGTGGGGCTGTTTGTTTCATTGTGGTTAAAAAAACAGACAAAAAGGAGCAGTTGGTAAAAAATTTCCATTTGGCAAACAAGCATATGGACACAGCCAAATGCATACAAGCATGAAAGGAAGCATTATACCCATATAACAAGATACGTATGTGCGTGCACACACACACACACACACACACACACACACAGCAAAATCCACTACTTTACTCAAGTAGCTGAGCAGATTCGTGCCACACAGCAACAGAGTACACTGAGTGTCTTCATGGTTGGTGCTGGTGATGCTCGTGTGCATGTTAATCTGTGTGTGTGTGTGTGTGTGTGTGTGTGTGTGTGTGTGTGTGTGTGTGTGTGCGTGTGTGCGTGTGTGACATTGTTGTACGCAGCTATTTGTGGACTGTGCGTGCAGCTATGTGTGTGTGTGTGTGTGTGTGTGTGTGTGTGCGTGTGTGTGTGTGTGTGTGTGTGTAGCGGACTGCGCATGCCAAAGGGTATCTAAAAACAGACAACTCATGAAATATTAAAAGGTGTCAATAGAGAATGCTGGTCATGTTGCGGAAGAAAAACCACTCAACTTTGTGTGTGTGTGTGTGTGTGTGTGTGTGTGTGTGTGTGTGTGTGTGTGTGTGTGTGTGTGTGTGTGTGTGGGTGGGTGGGTGTGTGTGTGGGTGGGTGTGTGGGCACTTGGCAGAAGAAGAAATTAGTGATCCAGAGCAGGTCTATCAGGGTCTGACCATCCACGACTACATGCGTGCAGGTATATGCAGATGTGGTGAGTGTTCATGCATGTGATCAGGGAGTGAGTGACATATGTGTGTGTGTGTGTGTGTGTGTGTGTGTGTGTGTGTGTGTGTGTGTGTGTGTGCATGCTCAGGCAACTCTGAAAAGATATTGAAATGCACAGGCAGAGACCTGCTTATGGCACCCGATTACTTTCCTTCTAATACACTAATACACCCCTACCTTTTCCTACATTTTTTATGAGGCCCTTCGCTTCTCTGAAGGCTCCACCGCCCATAAGAAACGCACCTAAAGTGCGCACAAAAACTGCAAAACATCCTCTGGCTTTGTACACACACACAACGCAAACCCAGATGTGTACACACACATCTGGGTTTGCGTGCATGTGTGCAAGAGTGTGTGAATCCATCTGAAACAGGCCTGGAGTACAAATTCTTCCATTGCATTACAGTATGTGTTTTTGTATACTTATGCGTCTCTCTGTGGGTGTATGTGTGTGTGCACTCGCCCAAGATGAGCCCATATTGGACACCGAGGCCTTGACCTAGTAAACTCACCCAGCACCCTTAGCTTAATATCACATTTTAAATAATTCACAGTCACCAGCTCCACCGCCTACAGGAGCCATTCGCTGTACTTTTAAGTGACTCTTCACTTTGGTCCAGCTTTCTTTTCCAAAGCACTGATCCAGAGTGACTCCGTTTGCCGTTAGCTGCTGACTTTATCCCGTCCCATGCAGTTGATGTTCACCGCCGGCACGCTGTGATTTCTCATTCTCTCTTGTTGAATAATCACAAACAAACAACGCTTCTTCTTGTCTCATGCTGTACATGGTTTGATTCTTAGACTGCTGGCCAAAAAAGTGACATCGGCAGAGATTAAAGGAACAGCCACTGTGGATGGAGGACAGCTCAACGACTCCTTTGAGAGTGCAAATACTGAGCGCTAGGAATTTATAGGTCTAGGTCGACTTAGAGCTGATTTAAAGCATTGAAGTTATTTTCCAGTGCAGTTGTTTGCCAGTACATTGTATGCACTGCAGCAAAATCCTAGTAGCAGACTTCATTTTTTAAGTAACATTAAAGTCGTTGATGAGGCACATCATTGCTACCATTACCAAAATTCATTCATTAAGGGTGCATCAAACCTTTATAGGATTTTAATAGGACCAATAGGAGAGTTTTGGCTCTGGCACACAGGCAGCTCCCGCCCTTCTGTCCTCCTCCTCCAGTGATTCATTTATGGTCACTCTAAACTTTATGGGCCTTCCAGGCAAATACAGTTTACAGTCTACAAAACATTCTATAAACACTGCCGTCATTGTGTTTCATGCATGTGTGCTGCCATTTACATGTAGCCTGTCTGTGCTCCGTGTCACAGTCTGTTCATGTTTGCATGCTTAGGCCAGAAATCAAACAATCCATGCACAAATCACAAGACTGCAAATGCCCCAGAAACATGCAGGAGGCTGCGTGTAAAATCTGCGATGAAGCTTTTTGTTACATCATGCATTGGCAGTATGTGTGTGGGTCATCATAGCCAGCCGCCACTGAGAATCTACTGTTTCAGTGTTATCCATAAATGATTGTGCAGTCTTGTTACCACAAAGTGAGATGTTAGCATTTTCAGCGTTTCAGAACAAGAGAGCACCCAGAGAAAATCAGTTACATGCGCTTTCACAAGTTGACTCCAAGGCACCTAGGACATTTAGAAAAGAGTTCATTTCATGTTGCTGATTCAAAAACTGAAGTTACCATTGACTAAGTGACTGATTTGGTGGCTTACCAGCTGTTAGCTCAATGGTAGCTCACTGTAAGTCTGGCCAGCTGGAGTGTGGCCGACTGATCCTTGGTAGACTTTGGATGAAAGCCTGAATGTGGAAGTGGAAGAGTAAGAGTTGTGGCAATAAAATCAGCTCCACTGGAAGGTGTTACACAGCAGCGCTTGAGCGATTCTCACTTTTGAATTTTTACTACATTTGACGGATGGCATTCCAAAATGTAGAAGAAGTGTAATGAGCCAGGGACTAAGCTCAGCCATTGATAATGTTTTACAAAATGAGAAAATCATGATAAATGTATCACTCTCTGAGGGAATGGTTGGTTGTTGAAGGTTTTTTCTTTATTTTTCACTTCACTCAAAGTGAGATGAGCCCCTGCTTTAAATCTCTATGAAGTTTAAAGGTATGTTGAAGGGCGGGGTTAGCATACTGTAACTTTACTGTATGTCTAGTACTGCCATTAGACAATATTTTTGCCTTTATGGGATGGTGACTGTGTCATGAATACTTATGACTTTGACCAATTATAGCCCCTGTCTTCCATGACTTGCGGATGTACATAGATTGTTGGAGAAGAGGTGTTGGAGACCAACTCCTGTGGCTCACCGGACAGCACCAACAACATCATAACTCTTCTGCTTTGCCATATTTACATTTTTGCACAGAAGAGCGTTCAGTGCTCCTGCACTCCATGTGTGTCAGTTTGACTCATTTGTCAGGTTACTATCTGATGGCACAACAAAATTCGTTCACACCTCCTCGTGAAATAAGTGGTATTGGTAACCTACTTGCATTCTGGGTCTCCAACTAGAGACTAAGTTAACACGGTAAATTGAGTTGCCCCCAGTGACTTAGTGTTTAAGATGCCAACCATATGCTGCTATGTTCCCAGTCAGAATCAGACCAGGGACCGGCGCTGCGAGTCGTTACCCTTCTCTCTCCCCTCATTTCCTGCCATTAGCTGTCTCACCACTGACATGTGAGCCACGACTCCTTCTCTTTGTGGGAGTGGTTATGAGCCAAAGCAGTTTGTACTGCACTTAGTGCTTTTTGTGATAGGCCCATTGAACTGTATTTGATTTCCTACAATTGAACTCCAAGCTCTTTCAATTCACCATTTTTTACTTGTCGGATTTATAACTTATGCTGATTGCAGTGCAGCCAAAACCAAATTTCCACATCGTGCACAATAAAGTCTCTAACCTAATTATACTGAGAACCATGGGGTGGAGAAAGAGAAAGACAGGTAGGAGAGAGTGACAAAGGAAGAGGCAGAGGCAGAGAGAGTGAGAGAGGAAGAGTGTGTTTTAAATGGAGGTCAGGAACAGTGAGATTTAAGGGTCACAGCGCATGAGAAGAAAAGGGTGGAGAGTGGCTGGAATAACATAGTGAGTAAAAAGCAAATGGGTGTCTCTTGGAAAAGAGCACAATAAATTCTATTTTATTCCATTTCAGCTTCTCTTCCCTCTTCTTCTCTCGTCTTCTCTTCATTTCAAGGTCTGTTGCGAACTGAAACAGTTGTATTTTTATAGTTACATTCAGTCTTTTCCCATAGAAAAGAAATACATTGTGTAACGTGGGACGCAAACTGGGTTACAAAACGCCTTCAAGGCCATGAACAGAATAAATCTTTACACAAAGATGGACTGTTACAGAAGTGAAAGTCATCTGAAAATAGTTACATAAAAGCGGCATGATAGAAGTGAAACCAAGTCTTGGGGTGGCTTTTGAAAAAGGTCTGTTTCAAACCATGACATAACCTCTCTTTACATCTCTCCAAACCCAAATCTCTTGTCTCACAGAAAAGGCAGAATTGCTTGAATTTCCAAAAAAGGAGCAACAACAAGTATTTCTTCACTGCACGGGCTCCATGATCACGTCCTTTCCTGTTTCTCATGCTTTTTCTCCTGCAGGACAAGGACTTCTGTCCCAAAGCGCTTTGCAGCTCAACAACCAGGATGCCTATGCAGCAGCTGGTTACCATAGTAACCAAGGGCTGGCACTTGGGGAATCGGTCACAGGCCGCGCCGGGCAGGTTGGAGGGGCTGTTCACGTCTACAATCAGGTACACACGTTTTTTACAATAACCAGAGGATTTCTTTCTTCATCGCTCTGCTTCTTTATCCTTCCTCTCTCTCTTCACACTTTCTCCTCTTTTTCACGCCTCTATATCCTGCACTCTTCTGTGTTGTCCTCGTCTCCTCTCTTTTTGACCCCCATTTCTTTGTACTTTTACTTTCTCCACTCTCCTGTTTCTTCTCCTCCTCCTCTTTGTTTCCTCTCCTTCTCCCTCCATCTTCCTTCATTTCCATGCATCGTTGTCTTCCTCTCCTCACCTGCTGCCTGACCTCATCTCTTCCTCCTCTCTCTCATCCTTCTCCACACTCTGCCCTCTCCAGGTGACATCCAGCCGTGCAGCTGCCCAGTTAGCAGGAACAGACTCTCCCTCCCAGAGAGACTCATTTGCCCAACAGGCCCATGGCAGCGCCTTCCACATGCCCACTGACGGAGGGCCTGCTCCTTCTGGACCAACCATGTATTACTCCTGTGCCACTTTGCCTGCACAGGTAGAAATCCTTAAAAAGATTACAGTGATGGTGCACTATTGGTGGAATCCTTGTCACTGTTGTAACCTGGTGGAAGAGAGTTTTATGGTTACTGTGGGCATGTTTTATTGATTGTATCCTTCCTGATACGTCAAGGGGTAGCTTTACTGAAAATCTATCTTGCTTGCCTTGTTTCCCTTCAGAAACTCTTTAATTCATTAACTTATCTACAATCCTGAGAACACTCTGCCTGGGGGGGTCCACTATAGGGAAAAATGAAATCAGCTGGTGTTATGGCTGACGAGTGTTGGCATGTTCTTGGCTTGCTAACATGTTTATTGTTTGCTTGCCAGCTTCAAATGCAAGTAGTCCCTGAGTCACCAAACCACCTATTTTGCAAGCACAGGTGGACAACTTCACTGTTTCACTTTTTGACATATCCTGTTGACAGAGATAAAGAAAAAAAAACTATAGAAAGAATCTGTGAACCACTAAGCAAGATAATTGAACACTCATGCCAATAAATTGAGCACATTAGTCTCACACATTAGTCTTGACCTGGTGAACTAATTCACTCCCAAAGTATCGTACACATGACAGCACACATGGTACCTCAGTGAGTACTGCTGTGGTAGCCAAACTGTGCCGAATCTTCATCTAACCTTAATTACTGCTGCTGTGGTTGCAATTAAAGAAAGAGCTTATCTTGCATCTTTCGTCCAATTAGTACAATGGGTTTATCAGATCTGCAGGTAGTTTCTCTTGTGGGGTTGGTCAGCAGTGCAGCCTCTGTGCAGCAAACCTGTATGAAATTCTGGCCTCTTATGATATGATTTACTCTCTTAGTGCTTATTTTGCTGCACTGCGATGAATTCTGGGTTTGAGTTTAAGACTTTAAGAATACCATGTTAATCACATCTTTCAATTCATTTAAACAGATTTACCGGCTCTGTTCCACTGTATCAGAAATTGGCAGCATCCTCACTTCAGAATGTCTTGACCACGCTCATCTAAATTAATGGTGTTGAATTGTACCTTTAGCTCTGTAACTGCAAGACCTTGCAAGTATTTCTTCAACTCATTTTGTAGCAACTGGGGAAATACAGTTGGATTGAAATGAAAATGCGTTTTTAGAATTCTTAGGGAACTTCATTTGGCAGCCGATTGCTCTCAGTCGCATTTCAACTTCATTTGGTTAGAAAAGTTCAGAGTCATCCCTTCATGTTTGGTCTGATAACTCTGAACTCTTCATCAGGATGTTATCACAGATTAGAGTCTCTGCTCTCTGGTTTTCCAGCTCCAGGGGGAGTTGTTCATCTCTCTGAAAATAATGATATGAATAAGAAGAGTAGATGAATATTTAAAGTGAGTGACATTCCCCTTTAATGAAGTAAAACTCTTCTATTACAGCGTGTGAGCTCCCCTCTGCAGGCGGTGGGATCTCCTACCAAGCTGCAGCGTCTGGGTTCAGCCTCCTCTGACATGCCCAGCTACGCCACGCTACAGAGGGTGTCCTCGCCCAAACAGTCACCCAGCCGACTCGCCAAGTCCTACAGGTGGGTTTAACTTAAATCTGACCAGTTGATTTAATAAGGGTTCATTCTTAGGAGCATATTACATCAGAATTTTGCTGCTCCCAAAGCATACAAGAATATATCTGCATGGAGTCGAAAGAGTGTGGATCAATATCAATGACTCAACAATTACGTCACCTGGTGCCGAGATTTCTGGCTTTGAAAAACACATTCTAGCATGTGGTGTGTTTCACAGCAAAAACTCCCTGCTTGTATTAGCCACGTTAGACTCCAGGGCTCATGCTTTGGTAGTTTTACATTGTGCTTTATCATGCATCAGCCTGCCTTGATATGCAAGAAAAGTGGTGGTGCAACCCGCATTACAACAGATGTACTGCGAACTTTTACCTGAATCCAGTATGCAACACAAGTCTGGTGTCTGTGTAGATCTCTGTCCATGTACCACTTTTCGAATGCCTTGACTTTGGCTGAATGCAGTGGGATCACACATTTTTAAGAATTGATATCAATCCAACTGACCTGCCCAAAGAAAATTAAATGCACTGCACGTATGGTCTATGGAGTGAATTTAGTGATATAACGATCAATAAATCTTTGCGAAATCTCCTGAAGCACTTTTTTTAACTGTACATTGAAAAAGACAGTTTTAAACCCCTAATAAAGTAGCAGATTGCTTGTGGGCCAGTCATTACAAGCCCATGCTGTGTAGCCAAATGTTGTTCAAACCCACAGAACTTTATTTTAAATTCTTGTGGAGATCCCAAAAATTTCCAAAGATACCAAACACAAGACATCTAGAATACATTAAGTTGATGGAATGGTGCAGACATTAAAAAAGTATGATTCTTGGCTTATGAATATTTCATATCATTTAGTTTTGCTAAAGATCAACCTAACTCTTTAATTTCCTCCTGCTGCAGCACCTCATCGCCCATTAACATGGCTGCATCGGGTGCTGGCTCCTCTTCCCCCCTCCCCATGGCAGCCTCCCCAGGGGGAAACCACACCTCGTCGCCCATCCATCAGCTGAGCTCAGTGGTGGGCAGCTACGCCACCCTGTCGCCCACCAAGCGTATGCTGCATCACATTGGACCAGACAGCTACAAGATTTCCCACGAGCTATACGCCAACGCAACCCTGCAAAGGCCTGGTAGCCTTGCAGGTAGAGGTCAAGACAAATTTATTTTTACTTTTTTATGTGTGGATGTGTGAAATGCCATTGAGTCATATATTCAGTTTTGGGAATTGTCTACATAACGTTTATTTGAAATATAGGTAGATGGTCCATCCTAGTCATTGGGTTTAAATTTCAACAATTTGTGGGCAAATAATTAGTAGATTGGTTGTGTTGTTTTACTTTTAGCTTACAAAAATTGACATGCACCTTCCATAGCATAACATTACATCAGTGCAGATGTTACTTGGTGACCAATCTTGTGTGATTTCTGGATATTTTTAAGCAGCACTTTTAACACCAATTTCTGTGTAATTTAGATTCCTGTTTAACATTTTTTTTAATGCCATTTGGCTAAGATTATGAATTATGGGTTTTCTTTAGGGCCTAAGGTAATTTCAGAAGCAGCTCCATAATGTTAGTTTATGATAGTTAAGGTCACATGAACCAACTTCTCATTTATTTCTAATTGGTATTCATCAGCAGGAGCGCGAGGATTGGAATGAAAACACATATTACCAAATATTTGATTAAACTTGCTTGAGGTTTTATCTAAAATGTATTAGATTTACCCTTGAATTTTTGAACAATTCACAAATGGAATTCATTGTCTCTGCTGTCTCATCTAAAAACAGTTTCAAGTGCCAGAGTGTGGCTTTGCTTTGGGTGTTTTCAAAGGTGGATTTGTCATTTTGAATGGATTCTTTCATTTAGTTGAATTAAAAAGAGCCCATGTTCAATGTGAAGTGATTGAGTGGTGATTCACCACATTTTTAATATGGTGCATATCACCACACACTGCACTGCCAGGCATCATTAAGTCACCTGTTTGTCCCATCACCAGACACTGAGTGAGCAGCTGTAGTTCTGAGATAAAACCTGTGTGTTACTGTCATTAACAGATGAACTACTTTAACTATTCTGTGTCTCTGCTCGTGATTGAATTACTTACTAATTTGCACCACTTATGTACAATATCATAATATCAATATCTGTGTTATTACACATCTTGTGGCCCTGTCTGGGAAAGTGGCCCTCTGTGGCCCCCAGACAGGTTAATCTGGTTATGATGTTAATGGCATGTGAAATAAACACAGCGCAGCAAACGGAAATTGCTTAGAGGAGTGATTGAAAAGACAATATCAACTTAGTTGGCTGAAGTTTGTAATTTGTTCTCTAGTAATGTAATTGTGACGTAATGTAATTTTTAGCAATTTCCTCTCACTTAGTGATCACTATAACATCCCTTAGGATTATGGTTATCCATCCACTCAACGATCCATTCGTCAATCCACCTATCTGTCCAACGGTCAGTATCTCTAATCTCCATATTCCCTGTGTTTTCCAGGCTCCAGAGGTTCCTACAGCAGCCAGCACAGTCACCTGGGCTCTGAGCTACGACCTCTGCAGTCTCCTGAACACCACATTGACCCCATCTACGAAGACAGAGTCTACACCAAACCCAACCTTAGAGGACAGGGTAAGCTGAGATGGACGTGAGATGGAGGGTTGTTTATTTAAGGTGTAAAGGCAGATCTACAAATATTGAGTCAACAGAACTGTATCCGAGAGGGCAAGGGGAGGAGAAAGTAGGTTTTGGACAGAGAGTCTGAGTAGAAAGCAAACATTTGATGGACATCAGACTAGAGTTCATAAAGGTTTGGGAGTCAGCACACGGTAAGCAGACAGTTTTAGGAACAAAATGAGAACAATGAGGTGTAACGCTGGAGAAAGGTGTACCACTTTCTAATAAGTCACCATCTATAAAGTTGTTACTAATAGTCAATAAATAATTGACTGTATAGATCAAATTTAAGCAGTTGAGGTGAGCTGTTGGGTTGTCAGGTAGTGAAGAATGTCCTTACTGGGTCATTCAGAGACAACTTGTTGGTAAAGTCAGTAATAGTGTTGTCAGCTTGACCTTGGAAACTTGTAAAACCCTCTTTTATAAACTGGGTCATGGAGTATTTTAGACATGTGCATTTACCAAGCAAGCAAAGTCTAATGAAAGATGCTACTGAGTTGCATTATGGGAAATGTTTAATCCAGTGTTGTGGAGAGCTGATATTGCAGCTTGTGATGTTTTTCTTTTTTGGAATTCATATCTTGCAAGCTTCCTAAATGTATGAACTTTCTGCACTAAGTCACTGGAGTTTCCCTTTAGGAGACAAAGCAACTGTCAAGCTAGAGTACAATAACATCACCAGAAAGTATTTTCTTACCTGGCAACCCAAAACTTGTCCTTTAGTGCTTTTAACTGATCTACAAAGCATTAGTAATTGACTTGTTAACCATTATTAAAGCTATTAGTTATAACTTTAATGGTCCAGAGGGGGAAAGTAAGGAAAAGCACAATAGCCTGTAGTAACACCTGGAGTAGATCAGAGTGAGTCTGCAGACACAGAAAAGGGCTTCAAAGAATCCAAAATTAGAAATATCTGTAGCGTCCTGTAAACCACCCACTGAACCATCTAAATTTAAAAATCAGTGAGTACAAGAGGACATCACATGACACAATGAATAAAGCGATGGATCAAACCAATACTGGGCAGCGTAGCAGGAGGTAGAACAGAAAAAGACCCAACCTGGCCCAACTTAGAACACATATGCATGTTTAATGGTGCTGTGTTGCAGTAAAGGCTGCTGTACATAAGAGATTTCCTCGTCCCATCTGATCATGTAGCACTATTTACCAGATCAGGTAGGCAAATCCAATTGGGGTCTCAATGGCAATTTGTCTCTCAGTCACAGTCTGTTAACTAATTAGTTTCAAGGCTGAAAATTAATCTCAATTAATCCCATGGGCGTTAGCTTGGGTGCTTTGAAATCAAAGCAAATCAACCGTGTCCTAAAATGTTGTTGACGCTGTGCCGGCAGTTTGGTCGCCTGAACGATGAATGTTGCCTTACAGAGAAATGCAGAGATAGAAATGTCAAGGAAAATCTGCTTTTTACACAAGGTTTTGTTCCCGAAAAGAGAGATTCACCCTAATAATTACAAGATTTGGGGTGATTTTTGCTGTGCTGGCTCCCTGTAAGCACTGAGAGGTCACTTCAGTGCATCAAAATAAGTCAGTCATTATCTCCACCTGAAAGTCACCAGATCTGCTTTTCATTCTTTCTGTGCAACACCCAGTAGCTCTACAGCCTGCGTGTATTTCAAGGTCAGCTCAAATAGATTCAAAATAACGAACAGAGTAGGAAACAAGCAGGCAACACTTCACACCCGACTTCCCATCACAGGTGAATTTCCTCAGGCCTTGTCAAGATCCCTGCAGTTATGCAGTTACACACACACTCTGACCCAGCTCACCTCCCTCAGAGCGAGCCAATGTAACCGTGCTGACCATCATGTCCACATGGTTTCCAACAAGAAGACAATTCCCCTCTCTGTTTGACACCGACAAAAGGGGTTCACTGGGCTGTGGTGAAGGTCTTATGGCGTCCTGAAGTCTTTACAGCAAGACTTGATTACCAAGTGAGCAACTGCTCTGGGGCTCCAAACCCTCACTGTGCTGCAATGAGCTTGCAATAATTTGATTAACTGTAAATATGCTTGGGAGGTGGCACCGCTAAAACACAATATAAACAAAAAATAGAACAGCTTTAAAGGAGTAATTCAACACCATGCTAAGAACACTTTGTGTTCTTGTTGAGAGTTACACGAGAGGACTGAGATGAATGACATACACTGTAAAAATGTATAGAAATTTAGTCAACTCAACTAGTCTTTTGTCATTAACTTCATACAGAAATATACGTTTTATTAAATTAATTCAACTTAGAATGGGACAGGGGGCCAGGGGCCACACAGCTCCGAGCACATTAATCTGATAACTCGAGTAATCCGTCCGTGCGTTTTAATTGTCACCTTGAAAATGACTTAACAGGTGCCTGAAAGTTTATTCTTTATTTTTTTATTTATTTTTTTTTCTTTAATTTTTGCATGCCTGTGTCATTTGACTGCATCTGTCTGTTTCTTGTGATTCTATTTTTCAAATGAAAAATAATTTGGTGAGTTCACCTTTTCACATGAAGTTACCCACCCTGTTGAGCTGTTTGCCATATTAATTAAGTGTGTTTTATTACAAAACTTTTTCTTTTGCTTCTTCCCTTTCTTTTATTTCGTCTGTGCTGTTTTGTTCCATTGGTGCTGGTGTTGTTTTTTCTCGTGTGTGTGTGTGTGTGTGTGTGTGCATCCTTGTGTTGGAACTTGTATTTGCGATTTCTACTTCGCCCACTTCCTGCCCCACCTCGGCTACATGAAACCCAGTGGTGAATCAGTTGTACCAAGAGGTCCTCAACTATCTGCTCTGTCCATACGCTCCTCTTCCTGCTTTAGCCCCACCTTCCCCTGGTGTCGACCCAATCCCCTTGCAGCGAACAGGAAGCCAGAGTGCCACAGCCACCTTTCAAAGAGGCAGCTTCGCCACAGGAGGTGGGGCGGCTGACTACGCCAACCCATACCGCACTCTGCAGTTCTGCCCATCCACCGAGTCGCCTTACAGCAAGTCGGGTCCAGCCCTCCCCCCTGAGGCGGCCCTTGGCCGGTCTCCATCAGTGGACAGTATCCAGAAGGACCCAAGGTGAGGACAAAACAAGACCTTTTTATTTCCAATCAGCTCTGGCTTGTTGATGAAGCCCTTTGTTCTGCTCCCTTTCCACTTTCACCGTACTTACTGAGGGCCAGATTCACCAAATTAAATATAATTATTCAAGAAAGTACAAACAATACCATTAACCTGAGGATATTAAGCTTTAACAGAGACAATCAGTTAATCGCAATCCACAAAAGAGTGTAACACAGTAACACCAAAACAGTTTGTAGCACCTCAACAGATAATTGACTGTCAGGATTTGATGGTCCAGTGCAGTAAAAGGCTGGCTGAATCTGGGCTTTAGTATGAGGCACACATCACGCCACATCTTTCACTGTCCTCTCTAGTTTGCCTGGTGTTGGGACTTGTCCAAACTGCTGTATGAATGCCTGCGCACGCCTCTAGGTTCAGTTTAAAAGTTTGCTGTCGCTGTTAGGAGGGCCTCTCTGTCAGTGGCAATCAGTTCCATTCTGTGCAGCAGGTAGACACAGTTCATCTGGAGAATGCATGAAGTCTGCTTTTAGACCAAGAGAGCTCTGAGTACAAGCGTGGATGTGTGAGAATGAGGGAGAGAGAGAGTGACAGTGACAGACAAGGAAAGAGTAAGAGAAAGAGAGAGATGCAGAGGCAGCGTAATAGCTGCTGTTACCATTCTTTTGTCCTAGTTACAATCAAGTTTGAAATACTATTCCAATTGTGCCTTGAGTTTTTCTTTCTTAGCCTCTGCCTTTGGCTAATGATTGCACAGCCATACTGTCACAGATACCAGAAGCAGCCTAATTAAAGCTGAAGTGCCTCTCTTTGTGACATTTCAGCTCAGGTGTGAGCAGCAGATATATACTTCTGCTCAAATGTAATATTTTTAATGAGGAAGTCACGTTGCACTGACCTGCTTATTTTATGGTAACACTTGGAAACACGAGAGTACTGTATCTTTCTGAGTCGTTAGGATGGGTGACTCCTGCTGTTGTTGCTGCCATTGCTCTTTCCTCCACCCATTGTCCAAGTGTTTTTTTCTCTTTGCACATTGCACCCACATTGTGTTCACTCTTTTGCTGCGGCATCATCGTTGTGTAGCTTCCAGCATCCACACATCTGCACTGCTACATGTAAAGGACTGACTTGTGATGCATGGCATTTTGCTTTACTGTCACGACATGCACAGTCAATGTCAGCACTTGCACTGTCTCAAAGAGACAGTGCTATACGAGTAGCTTGTTGTCCACATTGCGTTAAAGGGAGGGTCCCCCAAGATTAGAACTGTAAAGGAACATTCTGATCTTGCAGCGGTCAAGCTCGCTGCATTGCTGCTGTTGCTGCAGCTCAAAGATGAATTATTTGCAAAAGCTTTTTATTATAGATTATCTAATATTTCTGCCAACAAATCCCACAAAGAGACCAAAACCAACTATATGTTAGTCCATCTCTGAACACTTTGCGGCTTCCTAATCATGTCTGTGGCACTCCCAAACCAACTGGTCCTTGCTGAGGACATATGAAAACATTTGTGTGTATATGTGGTTTAATTAGGAAAAGAGAGGCTCAGCTTCAAGCAGCTGGGCACTGTGGTTTTCAGAAGAGGTTACTCAAACACAAGGAAAGGTGCATTTGTTTGGGGACTATTTTCAGCTGCATATTAATCTTGGTCGTCTAACTCGTATTTACCATGATGGTGTATGTGGCAATGAAGTAAACTGCAGTGCCCATGTTCATTGTAATGAAAGAACATGTCGCCCGGTGTGAAAGTGTGGCTCATTGATTTGTTTTTTTCTGGGGAACCAAAAAGCTCAATGGCACAGATGAATAACATATATCAGGTTTTTTCTATAGAGGAAATATACAGGAAATAGGATTTTAAACAGGATCAAGTCATTGTTGGATTTTATCTATTCGTGGGATTTGTTGACTCCAAGAAAATATATCACTGTCACGACCTTATTTTTAAACAAACACTCCCAGCTTTTCAGATATTGGCCAAAAGGTCAACTTAGCTGTTAATGCTAAAACCACAATAGAGATTACATTATTCCTACATACCTCACTCAGGCTTAATCAAATAATCAAATCAATGAATGTGTGAGAAATAGAAAACTAGCTTCAAATTAAGAAAGCTGAACTTTGAACCATTAAAAAGAAATGATCATGTTTTAAAATATGATTAGTATTAAAAGAAAATACAACTTCAGGTGAGCAACCATTTATTCATCATTTGCCACCACTTTATTTGTGCAGGAAAGAGTAGTTAAAAATATACTAGCTAAGCTAAAAGATAAAAATATACAATATATGTACATATTTTGTATCTTGTTTAAAATTAACCTACACATAACAGGCTTAGCAGCTTAGCTTGTCATTTACTCACCATTTAGCCTCTCCAGTACAAGTCCTGCTTCTCTGAGATAAGTCTCACACACACACACACACACACACACACACACACACACACACACACACACACACACACACACACACACACACTAAAATAAATTACACAAGGATTTCGTCATCTATGTTAGAATTCAACAGCTAAGTTGACTAATAGGCCAATCTCATAAAAACATCAAACGGGGTGACACAGACGAGAGAATAAATGAAATAATCTGAGTTAAATAAGGATGTTAGTGCACAGGACAGGACCTTGTAAACTCTCAGGTAAAACCCGGTCGTTTCAAACCTACAGTAAATCTGATTTTCGGCTCTCTGTCTTAAAGCACCCTGATAATTGGCTCTGCAGTTTAGACCTGGATGCTTCAAAAATCCTCCACTATGCAATATCCATGACCTAAACATCCAGTTTGGTGCATGAATATGCATAGAACATGGTGGCACCCAGTTTGTTTTACCCTAAGACCCTCTCTTTACTCAGCATATCCACCATCTCCCCACCTGCTCCAAGTGCATGTCCTTCACCCCGCCCACCTTCTCCACCATTGCCTGACAACCAAATGTTGAGAGAGAAAGACGAGTCTAGTGGCTACATATTGATTTCTATTTACTAATCATCACTACTATGACGGTTATTGAATAATTTGTTGCCCGACAGCCAACAAATACCTCTCTCTTGTTTCTCTCTGCCTGTCCCCCCTTGATAGGTACGACCCCGAATTCCTTGTGTGGAATCAAAATCAAGCCGAGCAAAGAATGACAAAGTAATCCAACTATTTATTTATACATATATTCATTCTGTCTATCTATCTTACCTTTGTCTCATTCACTGAATCTTTCCATGTTCTCTATATGACACCGATATCAGATGCAGATGTTAATGTTAATGGCAGCATGACATTTCACATTTCTACTGTCTCCCATTTAGTGCTTTATTAAACAGGGATCACTTTTATTTTAGCAGTAGATAGATTCTAAACTGGAGGTGAGGTCAGAGCACTGGCTTTCAAAAGCAGCTTGCATTTAATTACATCATTGCATAAAATCAGAATGGCAGCAAGAACAAAGCTTTAATCTTATAAAATCAAATTATTTTTATCATAGATGACAAATTTAAGTAACGAATTACCAATTACTGATTGCTTATTTGCCATTTGTAGCAATGTGGCTCACCAAAGCCTCTGTTTTATAGTGTAAATATTGCTCATTCTCTCCTTTGGCTTTCCATCTATCCACTTATCCCTCCATCCATATATCTGTCTGTTGATTTCTTCGGCCATTCATTTGTCTCCATCGTCTGTCTGTCCTGGTGATTTCTGAACATGCTTTGTTGTGGTTCACACATGTGGCTTGCCTGGTATTAATTTTGGCATCCGATTTTGATTTTGCTGTAGTGGTATTGATCTTCTCATCTCAGCCAGAAAGACCAATAAGCAAATTTGCCAAGGGAGACAGACGACCTAATCTTGCACTAATAGCCAAAAAACACTGCCAACTAAAAGTAACTTTAACATTACACCCACAGACTGTACTGGTCTTGTCAATGGGAGCTTACCTTCTTGTAAATGTAGGGGTGTTGACCTACATGTTTTTGTAATGTGTTCCAGTTGTTTTGCGACTGCCTCTTGTCTTATTTTAGTGGGAGTGTGGATGCGTTTAGTCCATAAATTGCCATTATTTTCCATCCAACGCCTTGTTACATCAGCTAACATCACTGGAAAGACACATAACATTAGCTAACATTACTGACTCGATTCATAACAAAAGCTAACAGTGCGGACAGACGTAGCATAAGCTGTTCTTCTTCATCAGTAAAATTTTGAATGCAGGACTTTTTGCACAGTGGTATTGTTACTTTTATTTAAGTAAAAGGTGTGAGTACATCTTCTATCACTGATTTATAGTATGTATGCTTTCATATTTTTCTTGTGGTTCTACGGTCATAATTACTCACTTCCTAATGTTAAGACATTTACATAAACATGCACAACGAATATCAACGAAAGCCAACAAGAAGTTTGGTCAATGGTGCAATTTGAACAAGGAAACCAGTTGCTGGATATACAGTATATCCAGTGAGAGGGTAGATAAGTTGTTCCTTGAATGGGCAGTCTTCAAAGAAACTCATTCGACCTCCTACAGGGAGAGAAAGATGGCAGAAAGAAGGCGAGGAAAGACACAAGTGTTCAAAATAGCCATCACATTCTGCCACTGCTACAGTGGCAAGAAAAGGAGATGTGGACACCCTTAATACACTTCACTGGAGAATCACAGACTGAACTGTTTATCCATATAACGATAGCAAAAACATTCAAACTCAATGCACAAATAACAGTAAGAGATGAGATGCTGGAGAGAGCTGGGCAAGGTGAAGACAGATGAAACAGTGTTAAGGGTAATGCACTGAAGGACATGAATACACTTTGAAGTGTCAGTGAAGTATCAAGTGAAGTGTTGAAGTATCAAGACTTAGATTTAGACTTAACTAAGTCTAAGTAAGTGAATCGTGTATTAACTAATTTGACCAACTGCCAATCTCAGAGGACCACAAGTTATTGGACAAGTTCCTATAAACCTAAATAAAATGCTCATATTTAGTACTTGGTTGAAGATCCCTTGAATCTGATGTCCAAATAATACGTTTCAAATCCAGTGTGTTGACAGACAGAACCAAAAATTGGCAAAAATTGTGTCATTGTCCAAATACATGTTGACCTGTATAAATGCCAAACCAACCTTACACCTGTAGGCTAGCCCAACACCTCGGCTTCTCCTTCATCCAATCACAAGGCTTCAGACATTGTGGATATGAGGTGTGTTCCTCGCAATCAAGAATCACTGGCAACAACTGCCATGCATACCGGTCTGGTGACAAGCCTGATGTAATCCAATACACCAGCTGAGCCATAAATTCTGCTTTATGTTGCCTGTGATGTTCAGGGTTTTTTAGGTTGTCATGGAGGTGTTAATTTCATTATATGTTTTAGCATCGAGGTCATGGTGGTGGTGTTGTACTGACCTGCATTCTATTTAAAGGTGTTTCTAATATTCTGCCTCTTGATGTATGTAAATAGGGAGGATAAAAGATGAGACACATCTCTCAATATAATGTAGCTCAGTACACCACCTTTAACCATGACCTCAGTAATAAACACAGAATTGAATTTACACATTTCCAATAAACTTCATAAAAGTGGAATTCATGGCAGAGCTGTTACAGTACAGTACTGCACAAAATCTTTATGTACCCATATAACTGTTTCATTGTTGTTTTCATAAGTCTACAATTCCAGCTCCACAGTAGAATTGTCCTATTTATTGAGAGATATTCTAGTTTCAGGTGTATATATTTCACACAAGAGACTGATGGATTAAAGTTCAAGTGTCCCCTAAGCAGCAGTTTACATGTGCTTCTTTCAGAGAAAGGTGGAATCACCAGTAAGAGATCTTTCTCTCAATTCTTTATATTCTCAGAAGTCTAAAAGCCATTTTTTCTGGTAAATAAAATGGAATTTTTCACTGGTATTAGTCACATGGAGCCATAAGTCAGAAAAACTATACACCTTGTTGCTCTTTGGATCCTTTGTAACTGGCTAACGAGGCCATCAGAGTCAGTCTCCCATGGCTTCACATGTCAGCTCTTCAGCAGAAAAATATATGAAGCAATTAGCTATCTGCAGCTTTACTTTCTTTTTACTGTAATCATCACATTTATGCTGCAGATCTGACCAGCCATCACTGATGCACTGTCTAGCATTTCTGTATTCTCCATTTCTAACAGAAGTTGTTGTGGAAAAAAGTCTTCAGGTGGGCCAGTCCATCTTCAGACCTCTCCACAACATATAACCTACAATATTTATTAATATAACTTATCCATCCATCCATCCATTTTCTATACCGCGTATCCCTTTCGGGGTTGCGGGGGTGCTGGAGCCTATCCCAGCCATCAACGGGCGAGAGGCGGGGTACACCCTGGACCGGTCGCCAGTCGATCGCAGGGCACAAACACACAACCATTCACACTCACAGTCACACTTAGGGGCAATTTTACAGTCACCTAATATAACATAATTTTTATTATTTTTTCATCGGTCACTTGTTTTATCAAATCTGATGAGAATGAAGAAGACCAAGAGTCAAGCAGAGTCTGGTGTAATTCTGTCAATTTTACTGTATAAGCATGCAAACACAGCAAAACCAAGGCTGGTTCCTGAACGCAGACACTGACGTACAAACAGATTCTCCTGTCTTACGCACCTTTGCTGAGCAAGCCCAAAGTGAGATTCATCTCTGTGTCTCCAATAACCTTATTTTATTTTCACACACATACTTGGGAATTTCCACCATTATATTTTGCTTGGGCTCTATAGTTGGCCCTTTGCCAAATACCTCCCTTTGGCCACCTGATCATTAGTGATGAGCTCTCTAATTATTGGTGTCCCGGCCCAACTTAGTTCGAAAAATGAAATAGGAGAATCTGAGTATCACGGGGCATATCTCAGCTGGCCGGTACTTTCCCGAGTGGGGGCATGTTAGGTACTTTCCTGAGGCCTCTCTGTTTAGGACCTATACTTATTCTGATCTGAGCATAAATGTTAATCAAAAATACACTATAAAGTCGAAGGGAGTGTCACAACTCTAATTCAGCAGTACTGAATGCTCAATACTGGCAGAGACATAACAATAGATGTACGTTTGAAGACCGCCGGCTTTAGGTTAATTGAATAAATTTTAGCCTGGCTCATAGCCAGAACCGGCTTTTCACAGTCTGGACCAGCTCTGCGGTGAAGATTACTGGAAGGAGCTGGAGCAATGTTAATGTTGCTTTAACAGGGACTTAATATTTCTCTTCTGCAGTAGCGAACACAATACATGGCCTTTCTGTAACTATTATGCTGCAACCTGAGCTTATCTAGATACAGACCTTAATGGCTGACTAAAGTAACTTAATAAGCTCTAATAGCACTTCTCTGTAGCTGCATCAATGTGCTGTTTCCTCTCTCACACACCAGGAGAGTCTCACCTGCCTCAGCAAACCCACTAGACTACATCACACAGGTTATCCATAAGGTCACCTCCTCAAAGGGGGGGGGGCTCGGCTGCTAACATATAGGTGCAGGTTAGTCTCAGCTTGTCTCATCCACTACAAAGTGACCTACACTAACACTCATGATGAACACACTGATGAAACGGAGCAGTGGATATAGTGCTGAGATATACATAATACATAATAATAAATAAAATAAACTAAATCATTTCTTGTACGCTGTCTGCATCAGCGCAGTGAATGTGTGAGGTCATTTCCACCATTTGCAGATGGCTCTCTAATGATACCTTATCCTGTCAAAGCCTCAAACAAACATCATTTAGCTGATTTGTCACACACCGGCACAATCTGGCAAATGAAGGCACGTTGCTGTGGAGACAACCTCTTATGTACTCCAACGCGTTTCCTCCTTCAGGCTGCCAGTAATTTATGGAAAGTTTCCCGCTAACACAAAGAAAGATTTGTGCTAGACAGGATTTGACCCGATCATAAAAGTGCCTCATTTTATTTCATGCTCATAAGCACAGTGAGAATCTCTGATCCATATTCAGTCACGGTGTTGAGATGGAGTATGTGGGGTGTGTGTGTGTGTGTGTGTGTGTGTGTGTGTGTGTGTGTGTGTGTGTGTGTGTCTCAGCTCTGCCTGACATCTCCTGACCTTTTCATTCATCTCCTCCAGCCTCAGTGGGCCAGTCAGTCAGCCGTCACACGCTGAAAGACACACACACACATGCACACATTGTCATTGTAATACAAATATACACACACACACACTTTTCTTTCTTTGTTTAATTATCTATTGGCCTCAGTCTTCCTCCGTCTATTGTTTTCTCTCCTTCCTTTTCTCACTCTCACCTTTTTCAGCCATTGAGATCAAGGTGGATTCACCTCCAGACACACTGGTCATTCAAAGTATTACTGGTTTTAGATATGCTGATTGGGTTTGTAGCTCCCTTATATTTATGTGTTTGAAAATGTTTGCTGAAATCTCTGCTCATCTCATACACTGCAGCCGTGACCTGTCTAACCCTCACTGCTAATCCATAAAGAGTTTCAGTGTGAATCCTGGATTAGTTTGCAGAACTTTTGGTTTGTAAAATTCAGCTACCTGTAAGCAGTCTGTCCGATGAAAGTCTTCAAAAGAAATGCAGCAGAAAGTTGCTCTGAAATGGCATCGTAAACATTGCACTTTGACAACAGAGAGCGATCGCTCAGTCAGATCACACAGTAGCAGCTGCAGTGCTCTATAACTGCTTTGAAATGAAGTCTGAACTGGAAACAAGATCACTTTTTTTTTTTTTTTTTACTACAAATTATGACTTTATCCTCAAACTTTGGGTTTTTGTGGTCATGTTTTGTTTTAGTTTTTTTATGGTGACCATAAACACACCTTTTACATGAGGCGCTGCTTTTGCTTTATACAGTGTTGGATTGTTGTTTTTGTACCAAATACTTCAATTAGCCTATATGTATGCTGCCACATACAATGACCACTACATCACAGACACAATACAATACACAATACAGAAAATACCTGTGAAGTAAGAGAGAGAGAGAGAGAGAGAGAGAGAGAGAGAGAGAGAGAGAGAGAGAGAGAGAGAGAGGAGAGCTGTTGAAGAAAACAGAGCTCATGAACATCATTGCAAGGACAATTACATGGACTGTTGAGTTTAACCAGTGTTGTCCATCATTAATCAGTTACTGTGCTAATTACTGTATCCATCAACTGAGCATATTGTAGACAGATCTCTGGTGGTCTGTTGCTGCTGGCCTGAGATCAGTTTGTTCCATAATACTAACAAATGGATCAGTTTGTTTTGTGACGCTAACCAACACAGCGCCGGGCTCCTTTCTATTGTGTGCTGCTCCGTTCCAGCTTTGCTATAAATACACTGTAATGTTTTGTTGTTAATCAGCCACCTGAAGTTATCAGATGTCCTGCTGAAGAGTGAATGCAGTGAGTCAGCACTCCCGTCAGTTCCTTTTTAACTTCCTTTATTCCTGCTCCTTTCCTCTTCTTCTTCTGTCAGTTTGCTCTGCAGGTTTACCCTACCTGTCTGTCTGCATTTTTCTGTCTGTCTATCGGGGAATGAGTCATCATACACATCTCCATTTCCCCCCCCTGAGAGTCCTCCATGGTGGCACACATACACACACAACTATGCCCGACACAAATAGCATAGTTCGGTCTCTGGTTTCAAATCGCTCTATTCCCCAAAAACCCTGACTCACAGGAAATCCTTTCAGCCCGATATAGCGGTGAGCATCATCTGCCTGCAGCCCTCACATTACAGCTCCTCACTCTGCTGTCTGAATACATAATTCATAGACAGCTTATTTACTTACCGGGCTTAATTGTTGGTTTGCCTGCATCTTGTATTGTGGTGTAAATGTTTTGGCTGAGGGTGACACGATTGCACACAGAAGCACGCACACACACACACACTCACACCTAGACAAGTGGTGACACGAGATAGCCCACCTGGCTGGTTAGGAACAAAGGGTAGACTGACAGTTTGTCAGTACTTTGTCCCGGTCCACTGAGTCGCCAAATGAAACGTTAGCCTCCGTTCAGAGGACTCACACACTGATGCACACATGCATGTACGAACTTACATATATGCACGTTTTTGTGAGAGGAAGTATGTGAGTAAATATCTTTTTTTTCTCTCATTTTGGAAACGCTCCTTTTCTCCTTGACAGCATTTTCCTCCTAATTCTGACTCGTTCAGACTGGAGCCTTCTGCGGGACAAAAGGTTGAAGGGATGAGGTTGCAGACAAACCAAAAACTGGCTTATTTATAGGAAGAAGAAAAGTGGCAGAAAAAGAATAGTAGAGGAAGATACTGGAGGGAAAAAAGACGGTGACATTTGGATCAGCAATTTGCTTCAAGAGCCTTGAAGTGAAAATATCTGCAACTGGGGTGAGATAATTAAACTGCCTCTGTGCTTTGTTTTATAAAACAAGTTAAACGGCAGTGGATTGTATTGTATTTTTAGCATTTATGATGTTCTGATTGACATGTTTTTGTAATCCAAAGGCAACATGTGCATATTTTAAGACTAACCTAAGTTCAAAATAAGTTAGTATTCATTATTTAGACTAGTCTGACATGACTGCAGGCCCACAAAGACTTACTCTGTTGCAGGAAAACTAGCCATGATAATTACACAACCAAGCAAGTATGCTGGGGTCCAGCCATTTGACGTAACTCACTGAGGCTCACTGTGTCATTCTGAGACAACATGTGATTTAATGAGCATCATTTCCACGCGGGGAACATGTCTTCCTCACTTTTAAAAACTTTTTAAAAACCCCTCCAGCTGCCAAAACCCAGACAAAAGAAGCTTTCAATTGATAAATATCAGCAGTGAGGGCTTATGGGACTTCTTTGTTCCGGGCTTTTGCCTCTCAGGCTAAATACAAGCAACCTTCTGACTGGGAAAATAGTTTCATCATATTTTGACACAGTCATACATTTGTGGTTAGAGATGTAAATACAGCTTTGTCTCAGTCTGCCTTGTCAATCGCTGAAACTAAATGTAATGTGCATTCATAATACTCTTCTTTTGACTTCTGCAAGAACATTTTATTATATGTTCTATTTGCTGCTAGAGACAAACTGTTTATGTCACCTGTGGATTTTAGCATGTGGCAGAAGGTGATTATACCGACATGTACAATTAAATAAAAAAAAAAGTCAAACATCTCTAAACATATTTCTGAATTACTCACTCAAGAGCCATTAAATTCATTAATACACATCAAGTACACCTGAAATTTTCCACTCCATGTAGGATTCTTTTGTTTTCCAGAACAGCAGCGCTACCGAAATATGCTCCGTACTCTTTTCTTAACTCCAACACTAAAACAGTGCAAACATTCCCCGAGTGAGCACTTTCACCCGAAGTTCACAGATGGCTCAGTACTATTTGCTCATCCTGCTGTGATGTTGTCACAGTGTTTGGGACTGGGAGCACCATATCCTCCTGTGTTCCCTTTGCTCTGGAAGGAGAGGCGCACACACACGCGCGCGCACACACACACACACACACACACACACACACACACACACACACACACACACACACACACACACACAGCGAAAGAGAGAGAGAGAGAGATGCTGAGTGAAAAGTAGTACAGCTCCAGGCTAGAGTTAGTGAATGAATGAACCATTATAGTACAGCTTTCTGGGGCAGAACACACTCAGGGAGACGACAGACAGTCTCTTCATTTTATTGTGACAGTACTGTAGGTAAATTCTTCAGTCTTAGTCTGCTTTAAGATTTAGTTTTGTTTAAGGGATTTATCCCAGAGCAGCAACATACTGTATTACACAACATGTCAGCCCATTGTTCAGTTTATCTCAGCATGTTATCCACTGCTTCAGTCTGTGTGTGCATGTGGAGTTCTGCATCAAATCCATTTTGAATATGTACATTTGTTTTCTGTGTGTGTGTGTGTGTGTGTGTGTGTGTGTGTGTGTGTGTGTGTGTGTGTGTGTGTGCGCGCGCCTGCGGAGCTTCACAGCCAGAGGCCTCGGGTTGAGTTTGATCCGCTGTGATGTGCCACTTTCTCTCCAGGGCCACAACTATTCTAGGCCTTGGTTCTGTGTGTGTGTGTGTGTGTGTGTGTGTGTGTGTGTGTGGGCGCGTGAGCACACGTGTGTGTGTCCATGCATGTTTGTGTGCGTGTATGTGTGTATTCTTGTCTTTTTTGCATGTTTGTGTTTGTTTCTCACCTACTCATGGCTCCTGTCGTCTCCAAGCGTGTGTGCATGGAGGGTTTTTTCTTGTTCTGGTGTTTTGAAGCACACTCATGTGTCGTTTATGAGTGTGTGTGTGGGTGTGTCACATACTCTGTGCCTGCAGGCTGACAACAAATAGACCGTGTCCCTTCATTCATTCAAGTGTTAACTGTCCATTCTATTATATCCATAAAGTACCACTTGTATCTGTGTTTTGGCTTGTGTGAGGTTTTTTTTCCTCTGTGTGTGTTTGTGTGTGTGTGTGTGTGTGTGTGTGTGTGTCACTAGTTCTGTGTGTGTGGTCCCACTTTGACCCCGAACCTGCGAGACAGACATTTTGTAGGAAAAGATGATGATGAAAAGTGATAGACAAAGAGAGAATGTTTTTATAATAATTATTGTAGAGTGCTGCCAAAAGTGCCACTTTGGCCTTCAAGTAGTGTTTAGTCTTTGGTCACTGGTGTGCAGGTAACGTTACTGCGTGCTGTTTTGATGAGTAATGGAGCTGAAAAACACTTCTGAAACCTCATTTCACCACTTCAGTAGTTGTGCCTTTCAAGACAGAGGATGGAGAGGCAGTTAAAAAAGCATCAGCGTTGATGGACTTCTCATATGAAAGCTGCCTGTTAGCTTTTGGATGTGTCTTCTTGTAGCTAAGACTGCATCATTTACAGAGTGAATGAGCTGATTGTAGGAGCCTGATTATTTAGTGTCCAGAGAGATCTTTACTGCACGACGATGTGGAAGGTGAGCATAACTCAGCTTGTTGGCTCAAGCCCAACTGTTTACCCTTAAAGTTAGTTTAATTTATTAAACACATATATCACGCTAACCTCTGCAGTAGCTGGAACTGCTTCTCTGTGGCAAGGTGACAGATGTCAGATGGTAGTGATGATGATGATGATGATGATGATGATGATGATGATGATGATGATGATGATGATGATCTCAGCTGGTTTTGCAGGGTTGATCAGTCAGTCTTGAGGAAACCGGAGTCTTTGTAAGAGTCAGTTTTGCAGGTTGTTGCTTTGCAGCTCAGTTATTGCATGTTGTAGGTTGTCACATCAACTGTTTCCACATTTAAAGCAGAGAGCGGAGAAGCTGCTGGAGCTCGAGGATCAGCTCTGAGAGGTTTGGTAATGTCCACTATGAAGACCAAATCACACAGAAACTTGCTATCACTGAGTTTCCACGTCAGGTTTTTCTTCATCTCTATGAATTACTCCAGACAAACAGACACTTTGGAACAGTTTTACTTTGTGTGGTCATAGCAGCTCCACAGCAGCAAGAAGGCACTCCTTCACAAATTCTCCTTCTCAGTGAGGTTTTAGCTTCTTAGTTATTGCTTTTTTGTATTTATGAATTGCCTCACCAGTCAGATCAAATGCTCTTGTATACAACCCGAAGGCCAGAGGTTCCCCACCCCTCCCTCAGAGGATACTCGAAGTCATCACCTCTATAAAAGCCTCAGCTGATTTCTGACTTTCAGACCACAGATTTACTTGAAAAACTTTTTCAGTACACAATGTTGTATCAACAGTGACATTTGCTGTGATTCAGCTTTCATTTTATTTCGTGTGATGTCAGGCTGCAGCTAGTAATTTTCGTCACCAATAAATCTGCCTTATAATTTCATGATTTACTGATTAATTGTTTAATATATAAAATGTGTAAAACTTTTTAAAAATACTCATCACAGCTTTTCAGAGCCCAGAGTGGCATCTATGAACAGCATCTTTTGTCCAAGAACCAGAGCCCCCGTTTGCCATCACAAGTGACAAAGAAAAGCAGCAAATCCTTACGTTTAAGAAGCTGAGACATGTTTCATATTTTTACTTGAAAAACAATTAAATAATTGTTGAAATAGATTAGCAATAAATTGTTGCTCCTCTGCTCTGACGGTTCTACTTTGTTGTGTATTATTTGCTATACAAAATCCAGTTGTGTATTCAAGTATTCAAATCCTTTACTTCACCAGCAGTAACAATACCACTTAATTGTCCCACATTTGAAATTTGCTTAATTCAAATTATTAGTATTATCAGCAAAATGTGCTGAAAGCATCAAAAGCACTCATTATGCAGAATATCCTCAGTCAGTGTATTTCACATACTTTTGGATACAGTGTACTGCATTTCATAAGCTGATCATACTGTATGTTTTGTATGTAAAACATCCATCTGTAACTATTAACTATAACTGTCAGATAATTGCAATCAAATAAAAAGTCTCTTTCTGAAATATATTTTAGTGTAAGTACAAAGAAGACTAAAATATGCTTTTTATATTTTCTACAGTTATATGTTGCATCAGTTAATCTGTTTAACCCTTTCAATTTACCAAATGATTTCATAAGTGGCTGAAGTGAAGCCATCTGTTTTAGTTGTGATGTTATGTTAAGAAGCTTCATGTCTACAGGCATTGTTATCACCGCTGTCCCACTTTCTAATTACAGTATATTAAAAAAAACGTATTTACACACACACATCTGACAGCTCGCTCAGGCACAACGTTAGATGTCTTATCAGCCAATTAACCCACAAGGTGACCTGAACAAGGTTATGTCATCTCTGATCATATTTATTGAAGCACACGCTGCTGTATGTGCATCCCATTATGTATGTTAACGCCGTGGCTGCGCGTGCATGTTTGTGTAGGAATGCGCCTGGAGCAAGGCGGGAAAAGGAAAAACAGAGGCGGACATCGAGGCAAGAGAGCAAAAATGAAAAGAGAAAATTGTTAAAGAGAGGGAGGATTTCAAAGAGAGAGAAAAAATAACCTCTGAAATAATTCTGTCTTACTTCTCTCTCCAATTTCCCCATTTTTCAAACACTGAGTTTATCCCATTTGCCCATTATGAAACTTAGAGACAAAAGCTTTCTAATCCTGGCTCTTCTGCACTGCCTTTGATGGCTGGGTGTGTATGCAAGTCAGTGAGTGCGTACGTGTGTGTGTGTGTGTGTGTGTGTGTGTGTGTGTGACTACTATATTTGTGGGCTGATTGCACTTTTGTGTGTGTGTGTGTGTGTGTGTGTGTGTGTGTGTGTGTGTGTGTGTGTGTGTGTGTGCGTGCGCGCTTGGCATTAGCTATTGCTGCTCTGAGCTGCATACTGAGTTATCCTACGGCACTCGGTGGTGTGTGTGTGTGTGTGTGTGTGTGTGTGTGTGTGTGTGTGTGTGTGTGTGTGTGTGTGTGTGTGTGTGTGTGTGTGTGTGTGTGTGTGTGTGTGTGTGTTGTATCTGTGCAAACCTGTGAGTGTTTGTGTGTGCATGTGTTTATGTTAGATTAGACTGAACTGAAAATTATCTCCATGGGGACGCCGGGCTGTTGCTGCATCAAGAATAAGATACATCAAAGAGAAATGGGTTCTACATAAGAGCAGAGCAAACAGGGCCTCTTTATGCAGCCTGAACTCCTCACAACTGTCAGAAAAACTGAAATCAGAATGTGCAAAAGCGCCAATTTAAAAGCACAAACCACATCTTGAGAATGTATCAAAAGTAGCAAGAGTGTAGTTAGAGAAAAATTAATATCCAGGAAGTATCATCTCCTTCCCCTCAGGTCTACAATGCCAAATCACATAAGGGAATAAAACTTTCCCCAGAACAAAAAGAAAAAAAAAAACAAAACCAATCCAGTCCCAGTTTTAGGTGGTCCCCAGAAAGCATCACTGTCAAGGAAACGTACTGTTGGCTACAGATAATCTGCATCGATAAGCCCCGCCTCTGCCTCATCCCTCTCTCTGATCCCTCGCTGTGACTTCATTCTCTCACATCACATCTTTCTCACGTTAATCATCTGTGTTCCTTCTTTCACACACTCTGTTACACGCATGGGGTTTGCGAGTTTAGTGTGTTTCTGTGTGTGTGTATGTGCGTGCCTGTGTCTATGCCTGTAGCATGCCTTTAGGCAAAGCACTGGTGGACCCTGGCTATGCACTAAAAGCAATGCCATTAGAGGAAAGGATTCATCACAGCAGGAGGAAACTCTTACAGTGCATCCAAGATGGCTGCTGTTGTTCAACGCCTTCCTGTAGCAATACATAGAGAGATCTCCTCTGTGCTTATTATCATGTGCACACAGCATGTATCATACGTGCCAATTGATAAAGAGGGCTGTGCATATTTAAGTCTAAAAGTTCATGAATGATAACTTAATTGACAGCTTAAATTACTGCTTGTTAAGATACATTATACCCCAGAGAAGATGCATAATATCAAGGATGAAACGTGATCTTTATGGAGGTGTTGTAGGATGCACAAATATAAAAAAGATTGGAAATATGTTGTGATGTTTAATAAACCCATGCATGCATCCTCAGCTCTGTTTATTAGGTACAACAATCCCGAGTCAGAGTTCACCTGATTCAATATAGATGTATTTTCTCATAAAGCACATTGCTGGGTAGGTGTTGGGTTTGTACTAGTTAATGTGATATATCTATAATATAGGAACAAACAGGAAGCACATGAATATTCTAAATTTCATTGTTTACTTTTAGTCATTCACCGTACCTGTTTCAGTGTTACTGACACCTCAGGAGGCATTGAGGGTGAGGGTCAGTCCAGGCTGGATGTCAGATGAGCAGGACAGAGCTTGACACGAGTTATCAGTGTAGTTTCGTGCGATGTGTTCTTAGTTCTGAACCCTGGAAGTTCAGGTTTCATTTCTGTGTGTCTTGTACAGCTACAGCCTTCGTTTTTACAGCCTTTCTTGAGATCTGAGAACCTCAGTCCACAGGGCCACTGCCATGTTGAAACAGGAAAGAGCCAAACACATACAGTACTGTTGTCACACCACTGGAAACACACTGTTGGCTAAATTATTGAACCTCCACCTACTGACAGACAGGAAATACAAAGGTACAGTTATGCTTTCATGTTCATGATGAATGTTGTCACCCCAAATGAACACTTTAGTAATAATTTAATCATAAACGTACAAGTTGGTGTATTTAGTGTGTTTTCATTTCTTTTGATTCATCTCCAACCTTCATTTCTGTCTTTCTTCTTCTTCTGTGAGCATTTTAAATCAAGGTTACAGTAGGGAGACAAGCTGCCAAGTAACACACACATACACACACACATAAGGACACACACACATCTTTATCCCTGCACACACCAAAACATGCCGTCTTTTCTCTGTGTGTGTGTCTCTGTAGGGAGTTTGGCTGGAGGGATCCAGAGCTGCCAGAGGTGATCCAGATGTTGCAGCATCAGTTCCCTTCAGTCCAGTCCAACGCTGCTGCCTACCTCCAGCACCTCTGCTTCGGAGACAACAAGATCAAATCTGAGGTATTGATCTCTGAAGAGAAACTGCACCGAGAGAGAGGGCTTACCGACACAGAGGATAGGATTCAAAAACTCTGCTTGAAGGGGCCCTAACTCACCCTGCTGCTCGTACACACAGACACACACCCACACACATGCATGCTTTGGCTCTTATTCAGTTCGAGTAGGTGACTTCCACTAAAGAGTGAGCTTAAAACACAAAACAACACACACACTCCACGATTTCCTCTGGTATGCAGATAGGAATGCAGGTACTGTAGTATTTGATGTTTCTGATAAGGTTTTGTGAGTAGTGCTGAACATTGTTTCTGGAGAGGCGCACCGCTGTTGAGTTTTTTCAAGTGGGATTTTTGAGCTCTAACAAGGACCACGAGCAACATTCCAGGGGACAAAGAGTGAGTGGGTGAGTGCGCTTGCCTCAAAATATTGATGGTCACACAACCAACTGGTGGAGAAATAATACAGCAACATTTCCTCAGCGCTCTCTCTGTTTGTTTTGCCCACCTTTAATGTTCCTGCAGAACAGTGGGACGTGGACATTGCAGGAAGTGCACTTATTTGCTTTCTTGCCTTCTTAGACGAGAGGATCGATGCAAAGATAATGTCCATATGGAAAATTTGAAGCTACAGCCAGCAGTCAGTTAGCTTAGCTTAGCATACAGAGTGCAAACAGAAGTATTAGAATGTTAGATCTTGTTTGTTTGAGCGAACACACACCCAGGTGTAAACACAACACAGAGTGGTTTCACAGGGTGTTCTGTGCCAGACTGCTTCTTGGCTGTCACTTCCTGCTTCTCTTGGAACATCCCGGTCATGAAAAGACTCCAGGACTAGAAACACGCCATCTCCTCTGTAGCTGTGTGCGCACTGTCTGCAACGATTGCGTGTATACTTTGGGAGTTGCCATTGCTCTGTGACACAGGGTGCTGCAAACCAATCTAAAGCAAGCACACAAGAGGGCACTCTTGAAGTTGATGGAAAGCCGCCGACGCTAAGACTTCTATAACGGCTGCACTGTAAAGCACTTGTTTTTTTTTTCTTCTATTTCTGACTTTATTGTTCTTAGCATACCGTCGCTGTATCTTTAAGAAAGCGTTCATGATCTGGTTGTCGGTGTGTTTTTGAAGGAGGCAAAAAGGAGATGGATCTGGGGTACTGCAGGCCAATAAACCAATCCCTGCTGCTGGTGTCTTAACTTTTGAACCAATTCTAATAATGTAATAACAGAGGTTTGCAGGGGTGCTCATGGAATTGCAAGGACTGATGCAAGAACGGTGCAGCAGGTTTTATTTAAATCCAGCAAGAACGTATATTACATAACATAAATGGCAAAGATATATGTGTTAAACCTCAGTCAATGTGTCTATATTAAGCTGGTTAAAAATTTGAGCATTTGTTGCAGATAAAGAAGGCCCCACTCTGAATGTCAGCCAAGCAAACACATGAATGACCAGACACTGAGCAGGCAGGTTAGAAATGTGGCCAACTCCAGCTTGCTTTATTGTAATGCTGCTGTGATCCAGCAAAAGTAAGGAGTGGCATTTAACAAATAGAACGGCAAGGAACACTGCACTGCAATGCATGAAAGCTTTATTGAGTGCGTGCGTGTGTGTGTGTGTGTGTGTGTGTGTGTGTGTGTGTGTGTGTGTGTGTGTGTGTGTGTGTGTGTGTGTGTGTGTGTGTGTGTGTGTGTGTGTGCGTGCGTGTGTGTGCATGTCACATTGCCTAAGAAGTTTAAGGCTTGACACCAGTCTTTATCGAGGGGGAACTCCGTCCCACACGTGTCGCTGTCTGAGCTCCACCAAACTCCATATTAGACGGCATTATCTCCTCATTATGCACACTGAACCAAACACTTGATGTAGTCCTGTTCCTGCCATCTGTCCCCCCGTCCTTTAGAGCCGTCATCACTCAGTGTTTCGGAGAAAACGGTTCCGTCTGCCTCTTCAATGTCAGCTCAATTCAGCCTAGTTGGACTTTATTAATCCCATGGAGACGATGGATTTGAGGGCAAACAAAGTTCTTCAAACACCAATCAGCCAACAGGCATTAAAAATGGAGTGAGAGAGACGGGAGACAGATGACTGATGCTGAAATTGTGTTGAAGAATGAAGCATGGTAGTATTTAGAGCAGGGCTGCCAAAACTACAAGCCACAGGCCAAATTGTTTTTTGCCCTTGAGTGAGGTGCCTGAGTGGTGAAATAATAGACTGGGTGCTGAGGAATATGTACGGCCTACTGCCTGTTCAGGCTCCCAGCACCAGACACACCGTACAGGTGTGTTATTTTATGCTTGATTTATGCTGGTAGCTGTTATATCCCTGCTTCTGTGTCAGACAAGACAGAAAAGATTTACCTGACAATAATTTTGGTAATCAATATGTAGTTTTGAAAAATTCCTCCAAAATGATGACAAATCCTATTTTTTCTCTTTTTTCTCTCTCTGTTATTAGAAGATGATCCCTTGGACTCTTGAGATCACAAGCATTTGTTATATTTTACAGATAAAGAATACTTTGATTAGTCCAGAACATTTGGATGTGATGATTTAATTACATTTGGACATAACCCAGTAATTGCAAGGCGTCTTTCTTGTAAATCTAATATTCAACTTAACATGTAATTCCTAAATAATCAGTTTGCGGTGAGATATTGTCATCCTTAAAGAATCAGCTATAATAGGTTTCACGCTGGAGTACCTTTATCTGGAGCACAAAAGGCACCATGTATAAGCACAACTGCCTCATCTCTGTGCAATCTCCTTCACTAAAACATCTTTTGTTTTTATAGAAGGCAGGCAGTCTGCCCTACATTTCGTCTTTGTCTAGACAGAGGGAGGCAGGGAGGGCTGCAGACACATAGAGGGGTGATGGGACAGGAAGTGCTGTGGCTGGTGTTTATTTAGTGGAAAAAGTAGAAATTAATATTTACACGATAGCATTAGATTTTCTCCAACCACAGGTTCAAACATGGGAAAAAAAGTTTTCTCTGGTTTTGATAAACAAGCATTAAGGTCTTCAGATATTGTAAACTGCACATAGACATAAACAGGCACATTGTAGGGAAACTGGCACAAACACATTGAAGCACTTTTATTATTATTCATGAATTTCTCCATGCTGCCCACTTAATTCCTCCCTCCGTCCTTGGTCTTCAGATTCGGCGACAGGGTGGCATCCAGCTGCTGGTGGACTTGTTGGACCACCGGATGACCGACGTGCACCGCAGCGCCTGCGGAGCCCTGAGGAACCTGGTGTACGGCAAAGCCAACGACGACAACAAGATCGCCCTGAAGAACTGCGGAGGCATACCGGCTCTGGTCCGACTGCTCCGGAAGACCACAGATGTGGAGATCCGAGAGCTGCTCACAGGTAAAAAACACAATATACAAATATTTTGATATTACTGAGCGTGCCGCAGAGGCCAATATCAGAAATTGAGATTGCAATATTATTTTTTTTCCATAATTTCCTCCATTTCCCTTGGACAATTACCGCAGGGAACCAGGAAGTTTTCTTGCCAGTGTTTGCTTGTGTGTCTGTATGCACCTGTGTGTTCACATGCAGACATGATCTACTTACATACATACACACATGTGTTGCCTCTCATCTACAACCACACACTCAGATTCACTAAATATCTATAGCTATGCAACTACCAAAACACACTGTACTGTCCATGCTCTTTCTCATTTACACGTGTGGTATACAAATACAGGGATAAGCACACACACACACACACACACACACACACACACACACACACACACACACACACACACACACACACAGACTTGCACAAAGGAGTGAATTGTTTACCTGCTGCCTGCTCTCCAGCGCTCCGGTCGACAAGTGCTGTTGATTTGTCAAACTGAGACACTGTGCAAAGGGCGGCACGGCACTTGTATCCACAGCAGGTTTGTGTTCTCTGTCAGTAAATACAAATATCATCCACATTGTACAAAATGCATTCAGGAATGATTAATTTGAGGTTCCAAACCCGCTGAGGTCTGGGTGGTAAACTTTCTGCCAAAAGGATTAAAGGATTACCAGCAATGCCTCGACCATTTTTTTTTTTTTTAACAGCTTTTACTTTATATATCCTGACAATTCCTGTCTAATTGGCATTCATTCACACGGACGACCACGGTAAAAGGACTTTCACCTCTGGAGGGGCATGGAGAGACGGCAGAGCTAAAAGAGGAATACCACTCAATTTTCAAACTGATCTACGTGCAGAGTCCTCAAGGGGTTCATTCCAATCCTGGAGCCAAATGAGAAAAATGGATTTCTCTTACCAGCACCCACGCTAATGAAAACATCTCCGCTGCAGGCCTGGAAGCAGCGTGATATTTCAAGACTCGGCATGTCAGAATCCAAGATTTCAGTTATTTCTGCTTTCTAGAACAGTTTAATCACCGTGATTTGGGGTGATTTTAGGAAAAGGTGCAGCCTAAATCCTTCATGTACTAGACAGTCATCAGTACAGTGGCTTCAGGAGGGAATATGATTGTAGGGACAGTTGGAATTATTGATTAGGCATCAGGACTGATTAGACCAAGTAAGACGAAGTAAATGTGCTCCATTCTGGGCTGGTTGGTGCTGACAGTCGGTAGATAAAACCATACAGTGGAAGGTGCTGAATCATTTTATACATGCATTTTTGTTTGTGTGGAAACAGGCAAGTTCTTCATCAGCAGATGGAGTTCATTGAGATGGATCTGTTGTAGGCAGGCGAGCTTCTCCTGATCTACCGACAGGAAGTCCCAAAAGCTGTAAAAATGTGATAGATGAAACATCTACGGAGAAGGCATGTTAATGATTCATCTCCATGACAACTGAGCGATCTGTGTGATGAAGCGGACTGTGAGGATGTTTTTTGTCAAACTATTTTAAATATTTTGGGCCTTTATGTCAGGACTTGAGACAGAAGACATCTCATCAACGAGGAAAGGGTACATTTGTGTTGGTCTACTGACGGAGAGTTATTTTATAATCCTATTTATTGAGTTATAAAATTGTCCTGGCCACACATCACCTCTTATGAAGTTCACAGTCCTCCAGACCTGCCCGCACCCTCAGTCCCTCATTTCTCTGTGCATTATCTCCATATTTCCTACATTACTTTCCATTTTTTCAAGTAAACTGCTGCATAAACAATCAAGGCACACAGATTGAATGGATGTCCGCTTCTGTTTTGGAACAGGAACACCAAATCATATGTCATCACAGGATTTTCGGTGTTCAGACCTGACTCTTATCAAAGCTTATCTGTCATCCAGGGTGTTGTCCTGGCTCTCTGATGGTCGAGACTGAAAAAAAACCTTTGATGGGAAAATGTGTGAGGTGTTTTTGTATGTTTTAATGTGTTCCAGCTTTGGTGGACTGATGCCACATTCGTTTTCTGAAGTGACCAGTTTGTGCAATCATGTATCCTGGGGAATGGCTTCCATAATGGATGATGTTGCACCTTCAGATTTATGTCCATTTCAGGAAGTAGTGCTTTCCTTATCCACCGATGTGAAAAGGGTGTGGATGGTAGGGTGGTGGATGGGCATGTACCACATCTGACTTTTCAGCAAGACCGAAGATTTTGTCCTGATAGGGTTGGTCAAAAACTCTTGGTATGTGCGATCTTTGTGTTTTATTTGTGTAACCCTAACCATGCTTGACCCAAATTATTGTGCCACAACCACTATCTTTCCCTAAGCTTAGGCATCACACAGTTGCCACACTCAGACACTGTGGAGAGTGAGAATTTTAAAAACGTTGGCATCATTCTGGGTTCAAGTGTCCAATATGGACAAAGCAATAGGTTTTTTGGGGGGGTTTTTTTGTTTTTTTTTCTGACGCTCAGGTCACGTAATTACAACTGAAAATGCAAACCAACATGGATATCTCTTGTAAGCCAAAGTCTGTTGTTCAAGGTAATTTAACACAAATTGATTGTATAGAAAAAAGCTTTTTGATTTCACAGAATGTTAGTCCTCATGTGACCAGCTCACTATGCGACATAGGAATCTTCCCTGTCATTACCTTTCATCCCTCATGATGTCAATACTTTCTATCCTTGCAAACTCTCCTAAACCAAACTGTCCCCGTCTCCCACGAAGGCTACCCTTGAACCTTTAATCACTTTCCTAATTATTTACAGCACTACTTCACCTTAGGGTGACAGGAGACTCTGGTGACGGACAAACATTTGAAATGTTATTCGTGGTAAAAAAAAAAAAAAAAAAGTGACAGTCATGAATACTAACTCAAGCCAAGCAACGCAGAAAAACCTTATCAGGAAAGTGAAATTGAGAGGCAGCCGCATATCACTCATACAATCACATGTGGTGCAGAGCATGACCCAAGTGTGCTCTGCGCGTTGATGTATATGTATACTGTATGTGTGTAGTGAGTATAGAAAATGGTTTAGGCTTAGCGGAGATGGAAATAAAAGGTTTTTTGTATGCTGCTAGAGTCTTAAAGAAGATTACCATATAAATTAGAGCAGCAATTCAAGGCACGGAGCACAGAAATCCCTCCTGTCACAAATTAATCAGCTGAACGACCGACCGGACGCAGACAGACCACGCTCTCCTCTCTCTCTCAAAGACCCAGAGGAAATAACTCTCTCTCCCTGTCTCTCAGCCTCTCTCACGCGCTCTCTTATCCCTCTGTGGTTGGGTTTTCGTAATTGGTCTACCCTTCTCTTCCTGTCTCTGTCCTGTCCTCTTTGCCTTTCTCCGTCTCCCTTTTTCCACTCTTTCTCCGTATCGCCTACCCTCTCAGCCTCCCTCTCTTTCTCTCTGCTGAGCATTTTGAATCAGGATCACAGTGGGAAGTCAAGCAGCCTGCCTTGCTAGCTACAGATTCAGCTGCACACAAGTACACAAAAAGGCTTGTTCACAAACACACACCCACTCTCTCTCACGCACACACACATACAGTTTGCTCGATGGCACAAAGTCACAAACAAGGTTTTTGCCCTCTGCTCTTTAGTCTCTCTCCCTCTTTCCACTTTAATGGCTCTCTTTTGTCTCTAAACATGATTATTTGGAGAGACTAAAGCTGGTTTAAAAGAGCAGATATTAACTTTAAGTCTGCCGATTAGATTCAGACTACAGCAGAGCTCTGTGCGTGTATGTGTGTGTGTGTGCGTGCGTTTGCTTGTAGGTATTTGCAGTCATTTCTAAATGTGCCTGTTCGCAGTACTTACCTCATTTACAAGCCCTTTTCCAATGCAGGAAGTCAAGTCAAAGTAGTGTAACATGTAGCTATTTTCCTGTCAACTGTTATTGGTCAAGCAAATGTGTTGTCACATCACAGCAGACACCTGGTGGGAGATACTACAGTACGTCGGGGGATCGCCATAGTTCCTCTGTAGTTGTTGTGATATTTCATTCAGGAGCGAACCGACTGGCTGAGGTTAGCATCCCCAGACACGCAGCTAGCATTGCTGAAACAGACTGATGGAGAACCAAATAAAAAGCCTTGGCCTTCAAAGTATTTGAGAGGAGGAGTTTATTCACAGGGAGCTGGAGTCAATGATTAGAAACCTATAGGTGGACCAAAAGATTTCTCAGCATCTACAAAAAAAAATAGGACAACATACAGCCAAACAGTGCAGGAAAAAATACAAGCAAGAAATGACATTACGTAAAAAGAAAGGATCACAGTGTGTGTAGTAGAGCATACCAAAACATTATCAAGTCTTTCAACATGCTGGGCGCCATTTAAAGAGCACAGGCTTGAGCTGCCCCCAGCAGTGCCCTGGATTCAGTGGTTCTGACAGAAAAGCAATATCAACTCCACTTGCTCCATTGTTGTGTGCTCCACAACTGCCGACTTCACTTGCTTCCCAAACAGCACATAGAAATGTGGCAGTATGGTTGGTCCCACTCTCGCCTATTTGATGATGTATATCCAGATTGTCTTTGTAAGTAGTTGTAGAATATAGTAGATATGCAAGAAGAGTATACCAAAGACTCACAAGTTTCTTAAAAGTTTAGTTCATGGCAAAACTCAGACTGCAGTTTGTTAAATTTCTGAAGTGGAAAGGCTCTTTCTGGTGAGTCCCTACAGATGGATGACAAGTGAAAGGAGAAGCAGACTCTCTCTTGTTAGGTCAGGACCGTCTCCACACTGCTGTCACTCTGATCTTGAGACCACAGGTCAGACCTGTCTGTTCCCGGTTACATGCATATTCACCAAAAGCCGAAAATGCCACTGTGTATGACGTTTATCTATAAAAAGTCACATTGTTTGCCTGAAACAACTTCACCTTTTCTGTGGCAGCGCTTTCCTGGAAAGCTCTACCTGACGTTAAGAAGGGCAAACATAAAAGCTTTCGGGACTCGAATGTAGGTTGCATCACTATTACTTTATAAAGCAACAATATGAAAATGTCAGCTAGTGTAAGAGTTATGTTGTATTTATTTATTGCAACATATAGCTCAGACTGCTTACGCCACACTGTTGATGTGATGCATTTGTCTGCAGAAACAGCAGAGCAGTCTTTGTGTGTCTCAGCTTTGATCTAGTTATTGATCATGGCACACGTGGGCCAGGAATTGATTTATGAACTATTGGGTTTAAATGCATTAAGATTCCGAAAGGACACCTATCGATGTATGCATTTCTATCCTTGCAGAAACTTAAAAATGATTGCTATTCCGAATACAGATCAGCTTTGGCGGGTATTCCTTTAGTATTGTTGATCTGGCTCTATATTTAGTCATGTTGATTCCACACATGAGGCCTATTTAACCCATCTACAGAGAAAACACCATGATACCTGCCCTCTCTGACTCAGAGCGCTGCATTTTCTTTAACTTTAGTCCCTTTTAAAATCTGAATGCAGTCAGAAGCTGTGGTTCCACTTGTCACTACAATGCAACTTTTTCATCCAGCCACAGCAGCACACATCATCCTAAGTGACAGGCCTGGATCGCTCACGTTGGTGTGAGCTCTTCAGAAGGAGATATGGAGGTTGTCAGGCTCACACTGTGATGGGAACTCTCTGTTGTCTGGATGCAATCCAGTCACAATGCTCATCCAGCTTCAGCAAAGCAAAGAGATGGAGACTGACAATTTAAAAGAGTAGAGGAAATGCAGATGTAAAGAGGGAACTGCACTACAAATTGTGCATTATTTACAAAATGAAAATAGTTTAAGGTTTGTGCCATAAAGTCATCCAGCACATGTTTTTGTGACCAACTCTCTGGTGAATTATTGCTTGATTAAAAATAACACGTAGCACTCAAACACATACAGCACACAGTGCCAAGTATAGTACTACCAGGACCTACGTAAAACTAATGTTAGTATATATCTTTTTTTAAAAAAGAACATGTGAGCTAACATACAAAAAGAAAGAACTTAAAGTAACCAAAACCAATTCAGGAAAAATAGAAGGAAAAACAGGCAAAAAGTCTAAAACCTCAGTGTATACAAAGCTAAGACACCACATAACCAAAGTTAATTAGAAAAGCATACAGCAGCTGTATCCCCTCAAGTTAAACTGGGCTCATTAACTTATTTTTCAGTTCATTTAAACAGAATTTTTATGCAGCTTCTCAAGTTCAACCTGTTTCAAATTTGCAGGTAAATAATATTTTCATCCATTATCACAAGACTGAACCTCATTATGCTAGCAGCGAGCTATATATGCCTCCAAACATATGTTCATTTAATTAACACTCTTTCTCTTAGTCATACGTGGCAGTATAGCGGACTACAGAGGACATCGGTACACACTGTTGCTTTTTTCTTTTTTTCCAAGTCAACTCTGGTTGACCTTGACATGATCAGCAGTATAGTGCTTAGCTACACTGTTTCCTGGTTTAATGACAGTATCATCAAAAGACCCAAACTAAGTAAACAAGAGTCCACACTGTGGCCAAGGCTCATTAACGCAAAGCTATAGGCCCGTGTGGACAAAGTGATTAACAGTGATCGATGTTCACCTCATTATGAAAACAGAGGTAAAGCTTACATACAGCCTTGACATTTGAGGACAACTAATGTGTACAAGTATATATATACAGTAAGCCGTGCAAACTACATTAATAGTTTAATATTATACTTATATAATATCACAACAATCGCATATTTTCTGTATGAGTAGCTAATGAGTAGATAAATCCATACAGTAACAATAAAAATGGAAAAATTCACTGTTCACACTCATTGTAAAATTTCATATTTGTGCCAAGTAAGGAATGAAAATTTGAGCTGGGACGCTTTCCACTGCCAGGCAGCTTGCACAGGCATGACACCAGTGAACTTAAGACCACCCTGAACTGTTTTCTACATTTTGTTTCTGCCAGCAATTAAAAAAAGGTGACAACTGATTCATCCACTGAGTTGTTAAAAGGAATCATCAGCCTTCTGCACAGCCACCCACACGCTCACGATGTACACAGTGATTGTCATCGGAGGGTGGTCTCTCTCGTGGCAAAGGCACCCTGCTGTGCTCAAGGTCAAACCATCAGTGTGTGCTCTTTAGAGATGCCACGTACGGAACTTGAATGCAAGCCGCTTCCACGATTGATTGCTTGATGAGACATGCAGTAATGACAGTAGTTAGAGTTTGCAGTTGGATGTGAGAATGTAGGCTTTTGATTAGTTAATGGTGTACACACAAACACAAAACATTGTTAACTGCGAACCAAGCTATTGCTCAGTGCATTGTTGAAATATGGCCATGGGTTCCAAAAACACCATTTTGTCTTTAGAGATGTGTGTAGACAGAGATGTATTTTCAAAAAATTACAAATCCAGCCTCGGTTTGTCACAGTTGTCATAACCCTTTGGTGATTATAGACATTATTTAACCCCCGTCCATTACACCTAACTTTAACGCACTTGGAAAGATGAAGTCCAGCAAACTGGGAAAATGCTTTCATATACAGGGTGGGTCACACAAGGACAGATACCCACAAAAACACACTCCGAAATGCATCAGGAGGAATGAGGAACAGAGATCAAGAGGCAAACAAAGAGATGTGCTGCGATGTTGCAGAAGAGAGAGAGAGGTGACAGGGGAATGAAAATGCGGTGCAAATGAGGGATGGGAAATGGCTTCAGAGACAAAGAGAGATAGCCAACATATTCATTTCCCCTCCCTCCATATAACAGAGCATTCATAACCTCCCGCTGCCACTCATGATGTAAGGCTGAGGCAATTAACCTCCTTCATCTGTCATACACTTGTGGCTCTGTGTGTGTGGCTTTATGTATTTGAATGTGTGTGTGTGTGTGCACATGTCGGCATGTTCGCGTGCATTAGTGCGAGCTTTTATTTTGTGTGCGCGTGACTGTGTGTTTGTGAGTATGTGTTTCAGATCAAAGATAAAACCCCACTGCCTTTCACCTCAGGGAGATGATGTCATTCTCTGCACAGCGAGAAGCGATGCTGGCAAACAGCTGGCTTTACTCACGATAATAGAAAAAAAACATTTTTTTCTCGCAGCTGCAGCATGACATCATGTGCCATGTATTACATTTGACAATATACAATATATGGTTATTTCTTATCTCAGTCCACAGTGCTTTTACGTTCCAAATCAGTGCGACAGATAGACAACCCTCACATCCTCCACAGTGGGAGATTTCATTGTTTTTTATGAGATTTGTGCTACATACATATTTTAGTTTCCTTAGATCAGCTTTACTCTGGGGACCACTACTGAAAACAACAAAAAACATAATGTTTAGATGCCACCTAGTTGGAGGTAAAAATGGATAATTCTATTCTTTGAGCCATTCTGAGCCATTCAGTGTTTTCTGACTTTAATGTGTGGTCAACAAATGAGAAAAGTCAGAGGAACGTTAGCGTGCATGTTTACAGGATGTAGCTAATGTGTGAAAAGGAGTTTCATAACAATGAGATTTTCCATGCTGTGCTTCAGCAATTTAGCCACAGGTTATCAAATGCATTATTCAGTGACTTTACTCAGATTTTGCAGGATGAGATTAATAATTTCATTACAGAGAGCAGCCTCGGTGTTCTTCAAGAATAAACCAGTGTTTTATTGGCATAGGTATTAACAGCACCGAACTGAAATATCTCTCTAATGATTCAGACGTACACATCCACGACAGAATGATTTACCGTTGTATGGCAAGAACCTGTACTCTGCTCTAGTGTTTATGCTGCAATGGCACACGATCCCTTTTCTATCCCAAGAATTGTTCAGTGAATTTTTCAGACAAATTAAAACAAAACTATCCTGTTCTACCACTAAGGGGAAAATGTTATTTTGAGATTTGGATGAACCTTGCATTTAAGATAATATGGTTTTTGCAACACAGACAGGTGAGTCGTTCAGTTTTGAAAAAGAAAAACCAGCTTAAGAAAGGATTCATCCGTGCAGTTTCATCTCTGCATGCAGTGATGATGCATCTAGCTAACACTCGCTAAAAGGCAGGAGGCCCGGTTAATCTACTTGGTGCATTTTGTGTAAATATAACACTTCTGTACAAATATAAAACAGGAAATAGTGCCTCAAGGAGCTGTTAGCTTATGCACCGGAGCTGTTTACTGACGAGCAACGGCTCGGCGAGTGCACAGCGTTAGTGTGCTCATGAAATTTCAGCCTCTTTCATAACTTTGATCAAAACCCAGATTACTATTGGATGGAAAGATTAGTAGTCTAGCGAACAAGATACAACGTGTAAATGAAACATTTTTGGATTTATTGGGAGGTGCATTTTGTCACAGCTTCCCCTGCTTCCAGGCATGGTGCTAATTTGGCTAAATCTTGCACCTAAGGGGGAATTGAACACAGAGAGATAAAACTGACCTTCCCGTTTAACTGGAGGAAAGATAGCAAACAAGCTTATTGAGCTCCTTTAAAGGATAATCACATCAGTTCACATTGGTGTGTATATTTTATAACACCGTGGGGTAAAAAAACAGCATGAGAAAAAAAAGCACAGCCGCGTTCGCTGACTCACAGATGTGCAAATCAAGGTCAGCCAGAATTATTACATGTCACATCGAATGTGAAGGTTATCAGAAACCCAGCACGCCTCCTTTGCCCTCTTGAGCAGCAGATAAGATGAGACAGAGAGGAGACACTTTTGCTAACATGACAGTCCCAGCTAATTATCATCATGAAGCCGGAAGCCAGTCATTTAGAAACTCCTTCTGACCACAGACGCTCCACATAAACACACCCAGTCCAAACGGCTGATGGAGTTAAGACTGATTTGTCGGGGGGGCTTACATGCGCATGCACACACACGCGCGCAACAGCAAATTCACACAAACCCACAAAGACAGATAGCAGAAGCTGTAATTACATAGTGGCTGTGTAGCCGAGGGTGAGCAACACAGTGCTAAAGAGACGACGCCTTACTCCAAGCACACGCAGATCTAAGGATAGGATGTTTTACCACTACTACAGCTATAATTACAGCCATAAAGGAGAGCGCTAGATAAGTGCAGATATGACAAGGGGTGGACACTTGCAAATGCACAAACATGTAATTATATGAGTACATAGATTAGGACATAGACACTCTGCAAAACGGAGGTCAATAAGAATTATGATGTGTTGTGTACATCCCTCAAGGTTATCACAATTTGTGTGTGTGTGTGTGCGTGTGTGAAGCCACTCAAGGAATCAAAGTGTTTCGTAGCAAAATGTGATGATTTGCCTCTCACCCTCTCTGTCCTTTGCTTTAAAGGCTCAAGCAGATGTCTGTGTGTGCGTGGGAGAGTGAGTCTCTGGAGAGGGAGAGCTTTTGTCTATTCAATTGCCAGTATGTGTGTGTTTGTGCATGTGTGGCAACTGGCAAAAAGAGTGAACAGTAATTGGTAGGCAGGAGAAAACTCACTCCATTTTCTTGGTTGGCTGGTCACTGTATGTTGAATTCAGGTGAGGATTAAGAACAAGAGAGAGGTGCGGTGGAATTTTGTGTAAGTGATTTACTGCCTGCCAGTATTTCTGTTAATTCTTTTTCAGCTGTTCTCTATTAATTACAGCAGCACAGTGGCAACCTGGAGCAATAAATTAAAGGTTACAGTATGTTTTCAAATCTCAGAGTGACATTTGAAATGCCTGTGTAATTAAGATGCATGCTGCTAACTGGAGGTTGTGTATGTATCTCTGTGCTTCTTCGAATTATTTGATCATCATCACTGTACACAAATCCATACACAAGTCATCCAAGACCAATTTACATCATCACTTAAACATTTTGAGATAATCTGTGGTAACAGTAAAACTATTCACTGTGAAATAGGTGTGACTCCGGGCCAGATTAACCCTCTAGCAAGCCCCAGCGCAAAAAGTAAGATGTGTTTACAGGAGCAGAACAGAGCCAGCAGTTAACAAAGAGAGACGCGGAACACAGTCAGGTTAAACAGCATTTACATGAAGTAAGACAAAAGGCAAAACCTGGTGGAAAAACTGATCCCTCAAAACGATAGACTTGATCGTGTACAAAAAGAAGCTGAGAAACAAGTGAATGAACTCAAAAAGCACCGGAGGCAGTGGTGGGTGGGTTCCTATTTACTTTATTTTTCCAAGGAAATCCTCCACCTTATGGCACTTGCCGTGCATGCTGCCATTAAATATCTATAAGCTGTCTTTTTGGAGGGAGAGAAGAAAGAGAATACAGATACAACATGTCCGTCCAGTAGATGACGGTCAGCAGTACCACATCACCATGACCATGGCTTGACCAAGATGTTCGCAATTGTTTCACTTGTAGTCAGGTTGAAGGCTTGAGTGACTTTTTCACCCCCCTCTGTTCTTTTTGGGAGACTTGCATTGAATTTTTCCTTTAAACTGCCTTAATTGTCATTTTTGCCGCCTGGGGACAGCAGTAAGGTGTAAACACAACGCTGACACATTATCACCTTATAAAGCTGATATGGTGAACATATCACTGACTACATGAATAGCAGCCAACCCGACAGATGGAGGGCATCGGGGCTGAAAATGGGGGTCGGGGATGACAATCGTTTCATCCCGTGTAAGGTATCACAGCGCACAACAACCAAAGCATTGTCTGGGACACCTTGTGATGTCTGAAAAGAAATACTTTTTGCCTTCCACAACAAATTGCTAACCTCCTTCCTAGTGATCGCAGAGGTCGGTTGTGAGAGATGGCAAGATACGATTGGTCAGTGACTAATGTGTAGTCTTTTCATGTCTCTCAGCCAAGTCATGGCAAGAATGCTGTGTTTGTGTAGTCTGAACCAAGCATTAGCAAATAGTTTCCTATTTACACATCCGGCAGACACAGAGTAACACGTTCTTTTGGAAACGGTGGTTGTACTTCAAATATTGACTCTGTTCTGATCTGTTTCTGCCTCTTTAGTCAGCTAGTTGCTAACTTTGGCAGCTGGACAGTGAGTTTATTCGAAGTTTTTTTGTCCAAAAACTGTTTGGCAGGTGGTTTGGCTAAAATCTAAAAAAAACCCTCAGTATGTCTATATCTACATTTGGATGTGCTTTAAGCAGTTTTGTGAGCCTTTTCCTTTGTTTTTCACCCACAAATCCCACCACAACCTCTTCCTCAACACTGAACCTGGCAGTGGGGGCCCAGAGGGTCTGGGCTTTTGGGTGGTTGCCCGCTTTGCCTGGTTGATAATCCAGTTTTGGTGTTTCTAATAGCATTAACGATGGCTGCATTATATTCAAGTTTCACTGTAAGCAATGACAGTGTGACAGTGAGCCGGCATGCTCGACACCCAGGCTGTGAAACCGAAGCAGCTAAATGAAGTTCAGCTCTCATTAATGTTATAATTCACAGCAGTTCTTTTCCTACTGTGACATGTCAAAATGTCTTCTATAAAAAAGGCCGATTGTACTAGTTTTAAGAACATGTGTCTGGCTTTCCAGAGTGCTGGAGAGAAAGTAAGTCAAGACTGCAGTAACTGTCTGTGCTGCTGCATGAGTTTGATCAAGCTGCACACTAAAACCTACTAAATATTTCAGCGGTTTTTGCCCTGAAGTTGTCTTTGTGTCTGTCTCTCTTCCTGTCTTCCTCCTTTGTCTTTTCCTCTCTGTTGGTTTTCACCTCCCGTCTCCCTGCTGTTCCCTTCAGGTGTTTTGTGGAACCTGTCTTCATGTGACGCCCTGAAGATGCCCATCATCCAGGATGCCCTGGCCGTGCTGACCAACGCTGTGATCATCCCACACTCGGGCTGGGACACCTCCCCGCATACACAGGAGGACCGCAAGCTGCACCTACACTCATCCCAGGTCCTCCGCAACGCCACAGGCTGCCTGCGGTCAGTGTCACCATCTTTTTTCTCCAATGCTTTTTCTTTTTCTTTCCAAAGTATTCACACTTTTTCTATCACATATTATCAGCTTAATCTTACTTGCAGAGATGTTTTTCAGTTTACAGTCTGTTAGCAATCACAATCAAGCATGGAAATAAGTCTGTCTTAGTTCAAAGTGTCTGTTATTTTTAGACAGTGTTCTGTGTTATTTTTAACACACAGAGAACTGACAGACTTAGCTGCGTTTAAGATGACTCATCACTTGGCTTTAGAGTTGCTGTGGCTTTTTATTTTCTCACTTGAGACATGATGCTAGTCATACAGTACAGTCTGGAAGTAGTACGACTGACACATATTTCTTTTTGTTTTGGTTCTGTACTCCGGCAAGTTGGGAAACGAGGGTTCAGTTCATTTCTACATTGTCAGTGAAATGCATACATTACTTTGTGTATTCAAGTATAGTCCAGGATGAGGGTTAGGTGCTGGAGTTTCTGATTTCGGATTCAGATTCCATGCACTGATACTCAGAGACGTAGCATTAGATACTGTATCATTGGCTGTGACTTTGATCCTTTGCCCACAATTCAGTTCAAATTATGGAAAATATGTCCTGTTCCTCCATCTTACTAAACACGTACTTACTTATTTTCTGCATTAATTCTTTTTTAGGCCAGTTGGGGCCAACACAAAAAGCTGTCAGCACAACAGCTGATACAGAGCAACATTCATGACATGGAATAACAGCCACATTTCCTCGCATAGGTCGTACATCTGGCTCTTTAGCAGCTGAAAGGCTCCACTGCATTCCCCAGCTAGTGGCTAACTTTGTCTGCTGTTTGGTGCTGGACGGGTCGCGTAGGTGGGATCATCAGAACCAGAGGGCTGCTGAAAAATGAAAACAGCAGTGCAGCAGCAGTGTTGAGAGGAACTACTGTCATATGGAAACTCTGTGAGTGTGTCACTATGGCTGACCCACTGCGATCTATTGTTCAGATAAACATATTTATCATAGCACCTTTAATTATGATACAAACAACTACATAATATCAACTTTATCATACTGAATTTCACTTGTCAGCAGAAAATGAGCTAGAAACTGTTATCGGCCACTGATTAATTGCGTTAGCGTACAGTGGCAGTATAGCTTCCCTGCAAACCCCCTGCTCTAAGGTACCTGGTGCCTTCCTCTCTCAGGTGTATGAATATGCTTATTATTAGCTTATTTGTGCTTGTTGTGTGCAGTAATTGACTCGGCTCACTTTACTAATGATGAACATAAAATACAATAGGAAGAGAAGTATGGATAATGAAGGCAGTCTGAGTGTTGGTGTCAGACTCACCTCACAAACTAATACATCATCGGCCTTTTACACACCGTAATTAAACATAGTGTCTGTGTGCGTGCGTGCGTGCGTGCGTGCGTGCGTGCGTGCGTGCGTGCGTGCGTGCGTGCGTGCGTGCGTGCGTGCGTGCGTGATGCTGAGGCTGCAGTCCCTCTTTGCTCTGTTCTGTGAAATCCAATAAAAATGCTCCGTGGCTCTGATAGCGATGTATAGAAGTATTAGCTTTTGGAATTCTATTCGCTAAATGCTTTCTAGTATTGCAGCTGCAGGAATCCATTGTAATGTTGTTTTGTATCATGACATCTGCCTTAAAGAGAACAGACTCAGCTTGTCTAGCCAAGTATTAAAGCCTAGAATTCCAAAGATGTGTTTCAGTATTTTATGATCAGGAAGAGTAGAGTTGAATAATGTTCAGTCTTAATGAAAGAATACAGATATAATGAAATCATCCCATACAGGTAATTATGATACAGATTTTATATTTCAATTAGTTATAACCCCTTTAAAATTCCAGCACTTGCTGCTGCAGAGTGATTATAATAAAGCCAATTTCATACAATGTGACTGCATTCATAGTATCCATATGATTTCAGGTCCACTTTGTCATTGAGGAATAAGTCAACACTTACTGTAGACCCTAGTGCATCAACAGTTTGAAAATGGACTTTTAGATTTTATATAAAGTGTATAAGGTATTATTGTTAATACGAGTTTAGCAGTCAAAGTCCAAATTAATCTGCCTCATTCGGTGTATAGGTGTAGTTTGATCAGATTTGATTGACAGACTGGCAACATAAACAAACCCCCAAGTACCCCAGTAACTCAACTTTTGTTCATGTAACATACATTTAAAGTTAAACAAAACAAAACACACCGCTCCCAGTTTGGCTAAAATGAACACTATGTCTGGCTGAATGAATGAAACTAAATGGCAGTTCAATCAATCACCATCACTAATAGTCAGAAGCTAGTAAAGAAGCCCCTTTAAAGCTAGATATAGATGATCATTAGATATTTCTGCACATAAAATCTGTCAGTGAGTTTCTTTCCAAACTCTGTAAGTATTTGTAGAAGCGCATGATGAAATTTCCACGGCTGAGACTGAGCTCATAAATATTTCTAACAGACACGCGTCCCCTCTGTACCAGACATTTTTTTGATGTGCTACTGTTTCCCTTCCATCAAACATTTCAGTATCAAAAGAAAGAGAAAAAAAAACAAAAAAAAAACACGTCTCGTAGACAGAATAATGACAACATTGTCTCTCATTACACGGAGCTATCTGTGCAGACATGTATGTCATACAGTAAAGCAAACGAGTTTGCCTCCTTTTTGTTTATTTTTTAAGGTTTGACATCTGAATCAGGGCTGTATGTCACATTTCTCAATATTTCCTCTTGGATGAGGCAAAGGTTGAGCAAGAATAGTGTGGGATTACTACCATGACTACATTTGCATGTCTGTCAGCGAGGTTGTGTAGCTTCCTGTTTGTGTGTGTACGTGTGCACGCTGCTGTTTGTCTCTCTATCTAACTATACGTGTGAGCCATTAATCTGCTGCAATATGTCTCCTCACCTGCTCTGGATGAAAACAAACTAGACATACTGGGTGCTACCAAAGGGTTTAGATGGTTCTAATACTGTACGTGTGTGTGTGCGTGCGTGCGTGCGTGCGTGCGTGCGTGCGTGCGTGCGTGCGTGCGTGCGTGCGTGCGTGCGTGCGTGCGTGCGTGTGTGTGTGTGTGTGTGTGTGTTGCAGGACATGACTTTGTGTGGATCAGCTCCCTACACTCGAAGGGCTAATTCATCTTTCTCACGCCTCGTTAGGGAATGCTGGGAGTCTGATTAAAGATTGAATATTTCATGGTGGGTTTGGTATATCGCCGGCCACCTGCTCTCTCTCTCTCGCTCTCTCTCTCTCTCTCTCTCTCTCTCTCTCTCTCTCTCTCTCTCTCTCTCTCTCTCCCATTATCTTCCTCACTTTCTCATTTTCTCTCTACCTCTTTCCTCCTTAGTCAGTCTCTTCTCCCTCACTCTATTACTCTACTTCTTTCTCCATCATATTTTCCCTCCTTATCCCCTCTTCTTCTTCTTCTTCTTCTTCTTCTTCTTTCTCACCCTGTCTGTCCCTTGCTGTCTCTCACTTTCACACACACACACACACACACACACACACGCTTTCTGCCTCTCACTGGTTACTCACTGGTCGTTTCACTCCTTGTGTGTGCATATGCTGTCGTGCCAACTAACAGCAAGGGCTGAAATTCTGCAACAACTAATGAAACCAGTTTGCTTTTTACTGTATGAGCTGATCAGGAACACGAAAAGCATTAATACAACCTAGACGTTTAAGAGGTGTAAATGCATCCATGTCTCCAAGACCCACAAGTAATCTTTATTCCCTCCCAAGTGTAGCTGCATCAGTATGCGATCTACTTACAGGGACTTGCCCTGTGATAATGGCAGCTGAAATTACACTAAAATTATCCTTCTTTCTCCCTGTCTCACTAAAATGTCAAGAAGAAAGCAGCGCCTGCAGCTTCATCTCTTGCAGTCATGCTTAGTCAGGCAACAGGTGTTGCTGTAGTGTATATCTGACCCATTGTCAGTACATGTATGTCAGTGCGTCTGTGTGGGTGAGAGAACACAATGAACATTTGTTTAAGAATGCGTCCTACTCAAGCTAAATATCAACTGACATGACAAGGAGTCCTGCTTTATTAGCTGGTTTGGAGCCCCTCTTCATTATCTCAGTTTTGTGCTTACATGTATGTTTTTTAAATGTTAAATAGAAATCTCACATGTTCTTGCAGCTGTATTAGCTGCAGTGCTAAAGGAAACAGATTAATTATCTTGTGTGATAACTGTCCAGCTAGCTACCTCCCAGTGCTATTGGCTTGCTAAGCATAGCTTCACCAGTGTATGCCAGCGGAGAAGCTGCAGTATTCAAGTGTTTGCAGACAGGCTAGAGTGCAGCAAAAAAAAAAAGGGAGTCAGACAAATAAACAAACTGAGGCTGCACTGGTCTGAGGACAGTTCAGCTAGTCAGAAGTGACATCCATTGAAACATAGCTTGGCTTCTGAAAGTAGAAGAGGTGGTTGAAAACAAGCAACTCTGGGTCAGCTGTATATAAAGAGAGGATCTTGATGCAGACGTCATGACTGCCAGCCCGTCAGGGGCGTGAAGGGGGATAGTAATGAGTGCTGTGAAAGAGAACTGTGTGCATCGTACAGAGAGTAGGTGCAACAGAAGATATAATTGGCTTTCTTATGCCCCAGAGCTCCGTATCAGGTTAATCCTGCCATGGTTACCATAATGGTCAAATATTTTCCTTCCTTGTAGTTCATCTACACCACCAGTTGCTAGACTGGTGCAGGATCGGATTGCAATCAGTTCTGTGATTTGGCTCAGAGATGCTTGCATGCATTTTATCCTGATATTAGACACTTGAAATGACAAGTGTAAATGGGGGCAAAGGATGTCTCCTTTATGATATACAGGACTCGTCATTAGACCAACAGAAGTCATTTTTCTTATTTTTTTAAATCTGAATTATCCAACATCTGCTGCTGCTGTTCCTCCCTTCTTCTCCATTATATAGTCCACTTGAACATGTAAGGACAACGGGCTCCATGATACATATACATTCATATACATCCATTTCATGTGGATGCTGACACCTGTCACACACTACATTTGCACACTAACATTGAACATACGAAAGCTTACACGTGTAGAACAAGGACTTTTCTCATTTTGTATATTGAATGAAATGTAGACATAGCTAGAATGTCATTAACAACAAATAGAGAAGTGTTCATGCATTGGCTTCATCACTCTTATGTTGTGCTAATTGGTCTTGAGTGGAGCAAAATGACAATGTGTTTTTATTGAAAATGGCTGGGTTGAAACTGAGTTCAAACACTCATGCAGAGACATCCAGCAGAATGCTGCTTTTGATTGTAGAAGTAGACACAAAGAAACAGTCTCGCCCTGTTGTTAGCAGAAGAGTGACAGTTTTTGTCAGTGGAGGTTTGCTCACAGCAGTGGCACGCTATTTTAATCAAAATCAGTTCCGTTTGAAAGCTCCCCTACTCGACACATAACCCTTTTTCCAGCAGTGAGATTTTTTTTTTCTCATTATTTGAATTCTTCACACTAAAAGATCATAATGAGAGATAATCTGCAACCCTGTTGCCTTGCAAGGGGAACGCTTCAGAGGGATTAATTATGCCAAAATGAGTGAGGTTAATTGAATTGATTCCATTAACAGGTAGAATCTAAATGAAGGAAATGTCTGAAAGGCAAAAGTCTATAAAATGGTTTAAAAGTACCATTCAAGTGCTTTTATTTTGGTGTTTATCTGTTTGTGTCCTTGTCATATGTTGCACTGTATACCTTTTAGTCAGTGCCCTGCGTGTGTGTGTGTGTGTGTGTGTGTGTGTGTGTGTGTGTGTGTGTGTGTGTGTGTGTGTGTGTGTGTGTGTGTGTGTGTGTGTGTGTGTGTGCTTTCTCAGGTAACCTTGCATCAAGGTTCCAGTTAAGCAAAAGCCAGAGGCGATGCAGACTGGAACACAGCAGCTTGTCAACACCCTGAAAAACTGAAGGATTTTTTCACTGTATAATTAAAACATGATGCACCACTGAGGGTCAGGATAGAACAAACAGTTGCACTACTGATGAAAGATAAGTTTGATCTGATTCTAGAGACGCTCAAACTGGCATCATTTGTTTTTGGATGATTATGCCCTCTGTATGAATTCTTGTTACTTAAAGCAATACTATTTTCACAAATGTAAGCCATACATTCACTTTCACTTTCATTCTGTTTAGGTCTTCAGCAACTCTTGGAAAATACAGCATATCTGACTCTTAAGCTGCTAAATGTTACACATTGTTCATTCACTGGTGCTAACTTTTTCTGCTATTTGGGGCTGTGCAGCTAGCTTTTACAATTTGTTATTTCTGAAAGTTGACTTAAAACCATCTGTTCATCTGCGTCACTCTTGTTGCCATTTGTCGCTTTCATGAATGCAGCTAGTTAGCTATGCAGGAAGGGGATGTCCCCATTGTTAAACCATGCCCATAAAGGTCTTGCTGGTTGATTGTCTGTCCGGTCAATCAGTCCAGTCAATCCAGAGGTAAGATTGAGCATAACCCTAGACCTGAATGCTAGAACAAATTGGAGAAGTGAGAAACTTCACTGCAACAACACAAATCTATGTTTTCCTTCTTGTTCTTACATTGGATGTTTGAGCTTCGCCGAGAAGGATGTTGTCACATTCTTTTACTGAAAGCAGAAAGTTTTTCTGTGGGTGTACAAGCATGATTTGTGACATCACAATAGATTAGAGGTCAATCCTGGTGAAATTTGTAACTTATGTGTGTGATGTGAAGAGTTGAGACTGGTGCACATAAACTGAGAATGAACTTTAACAGTAAAGTAGGAGACATCCGATGTCAAGCAGGAAGACTTAAGAAGTGAACACAATTTCTGCAATGTTTAATGAAGTAGAGGGAGTAGAGGACTTTTAATTTTTAAATATTGTAATGTGGAAATTATACATATCAGACACATATTATTGTTCCAAGCGGATGATTTGTATATATGCCTTAATACATGTCTGGAGGGAATCCAACAGTATACACAGGCCACATAACAGCTCATGTTTCTCTCACATGACTGCGACCCAAAGTTAATTTTTACTTCAGATCTATTTTCTTCCATGTTTCATCTGAAACTACAGTGACTGTATGTTGAGCTCTCAGTGCTGCCAAAACACAGTTGACCTACACTCAATGTGGCCTCAAGCTGTCTAACTTGACACAGCATCTACTGTACAGTATGTCTGACAAATTTAGCATCGCTGTTCTTTCATTTCTGAAAGCTTCCTGACATCACTGGTGTTCCACAATCAACAAAGTTGATTGTAAGTGCATCAAGGCCATGTATACACTGGCGTCATGCCTACTCAACCACCGGACTTTTGATGTTTTCTTCTAATTATGTCATTGATCATGTCTTGAAAAATCACACACCCCCTTTCCCTATGGGATTGGTTTCCTCCAAAAGCTGCAGGGTGGAATCAGGTAGCCTCTGCTCCCGCATGCACGCAGCACTCACTCTGCTGGAGGAGGCTACAGCTTAGCAGTGTGTTGCTGGTTATGCACATAAGTGCATTTGAGAAATATAGGCATGAATTGTTTTGATAGCATAGCATCCTCTTTGATATTGGTAAAGGAGAGCTGTGTGAATCTTGTGGCAGTGCGCTAATAGCTTTTACCATCACTATCTCAGGTCATAGGTGGCAAATGACTTCAATTTGATATCTCCAGGTCAAGATGCAGACAAGTATCCAGTTAAAAAAAAAAGCCTTTCCTTAGCCACTGTGCAACTGGTGGGTTATCTTAGGTGAGATCTATAGTGCGAGGCTATTTCTCCTTCATGGACATGTATAGAGATTTAATTGAAAGATTTGTTCCCTCTTTCATACGATCATTTCAGATTAATCAAGGGATGATAATGCTGAACAGGCAACAACAACAACAACAACAACAAAAACAAAAACAACAACAACAATAATAATAATAATAATAATAATAATAATAATAATAATAATAATAATAGCTAATGGAGTAGACACTGCTATGTGATGTCAGCATGGCCATTGATTCCTAAACATTGTGTTTAACAGTACAGCTATGACCATGTTGGTAGGTTCCTTTCATGTGTGGCTTTATTCTCTATGTTTTTTAAATGAATTTGCATTGTGGATATACTGTAGTCTTTTATGTGAATCTGTGCCCCTTGAATTTTGGGGTGAAGCAGAAAAGAATTAGCTCTTTTTCAAGGAAAGTGGCAGCAGTGTAGAGGTGAGTGAATGAGTGTCATTTTCAATAACTATGATAATGGACTGGGCGGCACGGTGGAGCAGCAGGTAGTGCATGTGCCTCACAGCAAGAAGGTCGCCGGTTCGATCCCCGGGTCGGGCAGGGCCTTTCTGTGTGAAGTTTGCATGTTCTTCCCGTGCATGCGTGGGTTCTCTCCGGGCACTCCGGCTTCCTCCCACAGACCAAAAACATGCTCATTAGGTTAAGTAGTGACTCTAACATTGTCCTTAGGTGTGAGTGTGAGCGTGAATGGTTGTCTGTCTCTGTATGTTGCCCTGCAATCGACTGGCGACCGGTTCAGGATGAAACCCGCCTCTCACCCGCTGACAGCTGGGATAGGTTCCAGCCCCCCCACAACCCGGAAAAAGGGATAGTCGGGCATAGACGATGGATAATTGACATGGAAATCTCTTAGTTAATATACAGTACAGTATTTACTAAGTTTTAAAATAATCCCCCCATAACATGTCTGAATCTTGTAAATCACCCTGCCCTCATTAGTAGTAGCCATAAGGGGCATAGTGACGGGGTCTGTGATGGGTGTATGGAGCATAGAGGTGTCTGGTGTCTTTGAATATGTCAAATTGCAGAAAATTGCATCATTATTTTTTCTGGGGAAGGGCCCCCATGCCCCCTGCTCTAATTGTGCGCCCCGGAATTCTGGCGTACCTGATACCCCTGCTTGTATAATAATGTATTTGTTATTTACTTGTGTGATGGAACGTGTCATATTGCTGCTGTATAAAAATCACAGATCTGAGATTTACGTGGTGAAGATTGTTATTAAGGACCTGCGAAAACAAATGCAACTAATGGAGTTTTGGCAGCTTATTGCCATTTCTCACTGACACTGAGGTCTCAGGCATCTCCTAGCCATCATTAATAGTTTGACATTTAAAGGGCATTACACTCGGATTCTCTCCGCTCTCTGTCACACAGACATGCAAACACATGCAGTAGCACATATCAATATGGTTCAACGTACACGTGCTCACGCAAGTTTTCAGTGTTTCAGTTGTATTATTCATTGATGAGATGTGTGTGCGTGTGCTTGTGTGTGTAACAGGAATGTGAGTTCTGCAGGCGAGGAAGCCCGGAGGAGGATGAGGGAGTGTGAGGGCCTGACAGACGCTCTGCTGTACGTCATCCAGACCGCTCTGGGGAGCAGTGAGATTGACAGCAAGGTAACGCTCCTGCAAACATACGAGCAACTGGTCCACTCACAAACTCTCTCAGCTGTGAGCTCATACATGCACAAAATCATAGGAATAAAATCACAAAAACATGCACAAAATGATGGAAATAATGTCGCAAAAAAAGTCCCTTTCGTGTGTGTACGTGTGTTTGTCGCATGTTTGTGTGTATATCAATTTCCCAAAACTCAAATATTAGTTATTAGAATTTGCTCTGTAAACATATTTCATGTTAATTACTATGTAAAAATATTTCTAATTTGCATACATTTACATTAGTTAAATGCCAAAACTGTTTTATCTGTGTCTTTGCAGACTGTATGTATACACTGCATATGCATATTAATTTGTGCAAGTTGTTTGCCTGTGATTTGTATGTTAATGCCTAATGCTCGCCGGCTCATGTTTTAAAACAGCCAGAGTGGACCAAAGTGCTGTGCAAATTAAAGTGAACGCCACAACAAAGCAAGAAAAAAGGGCCCAAATAGAAGTGAAAAGGCACATTAACAACAATAAATGGCAATGATAAACCACAAGGCAGAAACAGAATTAAGGGGGAAAATTTGAGTGAAAGTGGAAGGCTGTTCCAAAGCTTGGGAGCTGCTGCTGCAAAGGCACGATCTCCGCTGATCACGGAACAGCTAAGAACAGTTGGTCTAAAGATCTAAGAAGTGTAGAGTCGGAGCAGGGCGGAGAAGTTCTGAGATGGACAGGGGTGCCAGCCCATGTATGACTTTAGAAACACATAAAAGAACTATGAAATTAACCCTCTATGTGACAGGTAGCCAGTGCAGGGATGCTTCTACGCTGTAATGCTGTCTCTTTGTCTTGAACCAGTCCAAAGTCTAGCTGCAGCATTCTGCACCAGCTGCAGACGAGACAAAGACGAATGGCTGACACCCAGGTACAGTGAGTCACAGTAATCAAGCTAGGAGGAGATTAATGCGGTTGTGACAGTCTTCATGTCATTGAGAGAGAGGATGGACTTCAGCTTAGCAATGTTTCTTAGCTGAAAATAGCAACCTTTCAGCACAGAGTTCATCTGTTCATCAAGTTCCAGTCAGAAATGACACCAAGATTTCTGGCAAGGGCACAGTGGTTTCATGTCAATGGGCCCAAGTGGCTCACTATACTCCCTGTGGTATTAAGGGGACCAAGAACATCACTTTTGTCTTGTTATCGTTCAGCTAGAGACATTTTTTTGCCATCCAGCATTTCACATCCTGAAGGCAATTAAGGATGAATGAGATGGAGCTGGAATCCCCTGGACTCAATGGAAGATATAATGTCGCTGCCTCGCCACATCAGACATCCCGTCTGGCGTCTTCAGCACACAGTGTGGGAACAGATTGTACACACTGCTGCCATCCGTTTCTTTGATGCAGCCATGCACTGCTTCCCTGGAACCACAGTCCCTGATATCCTGGACAACCTCACAGTGCTCACTCCCATCCTCCACCAAACCAGGAAAACTGCATGTTGGGTCAAACGATGCAGCTCGCGATGATTTGATGACCTGTTTAACTTGTAAAGTAGTTGTGGAAAGTCTCTTCATATTTCCGCTCCTACTGACTGACTGGCCCAAGGAGCGGGGCATTTCTGCACAATCTTCAGCCTCCACGCTTGGCTTCAGTCCACCAGCAGAGCTCACAACATAGGTTTTATTGACAACTCTAATCTGTTTTGAAATCGTCCACCTCAACAAGCTCAGTAGCCAAATGCCAGCAGCTAACCTGCAGCAGGCTGTGTGGTCCCTTTCCTTTCCTGAAAAAAGTCAGAAAGTTCACATTTTTTACTGACAGAATGATTCAAGCCGGTGATGGTATTTACAAAAATACAGGATAGAATCCCAAGACGAACAAGCCAAACTTGTTTTTTCATTTTTTACAGTGAACCCTATATTACTCAACCTAGATAGCCAGTGAGACAGAAACATCACTAGTGAGAGTGTGTTTTATGTGAGCCTGCGAGCAACCATGTGTATCCGTTTGTGTGCATGTGCTCTTGTATGTGCTACATGCATAGAAGTGTGTTTGATGTGCAAAAAGTGTCTCGCTGTGTTACCAGTGTGTGTGTGTGTGTGTGTGTGTTGAGTGTGAAGTTTTTAATCCTTAGAAATCCTTCACAAGATCAAAGTCTCGAGACTGTTGACTGCATAGCCACTCACAACAATAGGATTAGTGTGTGTGTGTGTGTGTGTGTGTGTGTGTGTGTGTGTGTGTGTGTGTGTGTGTGTGTGTGTGTGTGTGTGTGTGTGTGTGTGTTTCTGTCTGTCTGTCTGTCTGTCGACATTATGCACGCAGCATGTGTGTCTGTTTATTCATGTTTATAAATTGTATATTATAAAATCAGCACTGCACAGTATGTTCATTTATGTTTGTGTGTGTGTGTGTGTCTGTGTGTGTGTGTCTGAGTGTGGTTATGCATGTGTCCACAGTCTGATTTTTAGTGTTTGTTCGCCTGATTGCCATCTGTCCCTCCTTCATGTCTATGTTTCTTTCTCTCCACACTTCTTTCCAATCTTTCTTCCTTTCTTTCCTACCACCAGACCGTAGAGAACTGTGTGTGCATCCTGAGAAACCTGTCTTACCGTCTGGCTGCAGAGACGTCTCACAGCCAGCAGGGGGGGTCGGAGGAGCTGGACGGTCTGCTATGTGACACCGGCGGGAAAGACGCAGAGAGTTCCGGATGCTGGGGAAAGAAGAAGAAAAAAAAGAAGGGGCATGACCAGGTGGGAAAACAGAAAGTAGTCTTTTCACATTTCCTCTTTTTTTTTTCTTTTTATTTTGTTTTTTTGCTCTGATTCAGTTGCTGGTGCTTCATGCGAGATAAAAGTGGTCAGCTGCCTCAGCTGAAGATTCAGTGGGTTTCTTGTTTGGGCGGGGTGATCACAAAGGACTGCAGATCCATGTAGTTAATTATTAGGTGGATGAGGCAGTCCTTGGATGAATATCCAGTCAAGCTGGAGTCGGCTTATGTTGACAGATAGCCACACTTAGCATCTATCTGTGTATTACGTGTTTTTGTTAAAAAAAAAAAATGGACTGCAACATGTGGTTGCTTCACACAAGTAAAGCAAAACTAAAAAGTTGCGACGCTCGAATGCGCCCAAACAACCGTTTGCACATACAGACTGAAAGATTGAAGAAACGCTACGATGCCAGTGAACATCAGTTTAGCTCACATCAAATCAGGCTTCTCATTTCTCATGGTATAATTTCATCATGCCAACTTGAATAAGAAAACAATGTATAGAAACAGATCTCTCAGGAAATGAACCACTTCACTGTGCACCAGCAGAAAATAACTACCCAATCAAAGCTGAGTGTGCAAAGTACTGGCTGGCTGCTTAACAGGCCCACAAGCTCCAGGGCTGATGAGCGACGAGGGCGCCGGCAACTTCGTGTGCCTGTTTGTGAACACTGCTTTATCAAAGGAGACATCAACGAGCAGGAGCGTGGCAGCTGGAAGCAGAGATGGCAGATGGACATTATCTCTGGAACATGATAAACTGTTGCTTGTGTACGTCGTTAGTTCAGTGGTCGCCAGTTAAATGGGTGATGTTTGATTGTTTTTCTTTGCATCAGTTATTCTGTTGTGGCTACATTAATGTGGGAAGAAGTTACTGCCTCTTAACATGACGGGAGCAGTTTCATCAAGGGGATGCGTTTAATTTGTGCTTCTGATTGTTGACTTATCTGACAGTCTCTCCATGCTTCTCTTTCTCTACCTTTTTTACTTTCCCCTTATTTTACTATAAAGTATCTTAAAACTCTGCATTTGCACGCTGACTACATCGTGCATAGGCATTGTTTGTTTGATTCTCTGACTTTAATGGTCGGTTCTCTCTGTCAGATATCCACATCAGAAATTAAACAATATGGCAAAATAACAGTAGTAGACGTAGAAGGCTGTCACCTTGAGCCTTTATTACAGAACATCCATTGCATATTTTCCAAGACTACCACACTATCCCTTATTATTACACTATCCCACCATTATATGTTTTCATTTACATCATTTTGTTGCGTTTTGTGTCAGAGCAGGTGTCACTGTTGTTTTGTTTCCAAACGGAGGATTCGGCATCTCACTTGGTAAAGCAACTCTCTGCTGTTTCTGGTTCAGGAGCGTTTGCTCAGTTCATCCTCGGTTCACGCTATCTGTAGTCTCAAATGAATATGTATGAATGCACTGCACCTTTCTTTGATATTCATGATGTTTGAGCCAGAGTTGTTTTCCACGTCAACGACTGGCGTTCGCCTAGCACCTGGATTATTTAGGGTCACGTCCGCAGAATAAGGCACATGTACCAAGGAGGGCTCAAAGATGTGTTACAAACGTGTCTTCTTACGTTAATGCTTTTTGTTGTTTTGTGCAATATCATCAACAGATGCTACAAGGTTTTCACACAACAGGATCAGAAGATTATGGCTGTACCTACAGATTAAGCCATGCTTGACATTCTGTACACAGACTACCTCTGCTCAGAATCTGAAATACCAAGCCGATTTAGTCTTTCTCTGGATTTCCAGGGTCTGTCCATCTGTTGCCAACAGGCAGAGTTTCATCCTCCTTTTAGTTAAAAAATTAGTGTTCTTGTAGTTGTAGAATTGGCAGAAGCCAAATGGCTGCCTTGGAGTAGGCTCTAACCTCTTGTTATGCTAAAAAGCAATCAGCATCACATTCTGGTTGAGTGGAAGACGTCTTTTACAACTTCTGGTGAAGCTGTGGGGATTGAAAACCCAACACTTCCGGTGGATCAGAGTGGGTGAATTGCTCATTAGCCCTGCATGCTTTTTTCCCCTTTCATTTCCAGAAAAGACAGAGAAATGAGATTTTAAAAATGGTAGTGATGAGCCAGGCCTTTGACTTCCATTTGTTAAGCGAACCCTCCACAAAGTTTTTGCGTATCCAAGCAGAACCAGGCAGATGAGGGATCTTAAAACTAACTCTGGGATCAGATTGTAAAGGGACAAATCATAACCTCTCCAAAATGATAATACGTAAGCCCCCCCGCCTCCCCTCTATCTGTCTGTCTCCACTTCAGTGCAGCTGTAGGTGATTACCATGAAGTAGTGACTGGGGAGCTTGTTGAAGAGGGCAAATCTCTATCAACTGTGGGGTAATTAGAGGAGAGAATGAGGAGAGGAGAGGAGGAAAGGATTTGTCAGTGGAGAGGAAATATAAAGGGAGAGCAAGTGAAGCTGTGGCAAAGGGTGGAGGCTAGAAAATACAAAAGACGAGAGAGGAAAGAGGGGAATAGGAAGAACTGTAATGATGAGGTCAAAGACAAACAGGGAAGCAAAGGTGGAGGACAAGACACAGTATGTTGGTGACATTACAGAACCGTAACAGATGCCATGTGACATTGTATCATTACAGATGGAAGCAGGAAGCAAACGGGACATCCCATTTTTATCAATGTATATAGAAAACCTATAAATCAGAATCAGATAAAGAATGAACTCTACAGCCTTAGTGTGTTTAAACATCCAATTACTTTTAGTCCATTTTTCAGTAGCTCTGAATAGCCCTTAACACAGTGCACAGAGCGAAAGGAAGCTACACAAAGACAGCAGTGCCTGACAGAGAAACGCATTACATAACATACACATAATACCTATTATGTACAGAAAAATTGCACTTTTGTACAAATGGCCTAGTGATAGTTCACTAAGCCCAGTCCCATCCCTCCTTAGTCACTGTTGTTACCCCGTCAAGCCTTTCATTCTCACACATGCAGTCTATAATGATAACAGTGGGAGATTTACCACTCGCAATTCTGAAACAGTCGGTCCTTGATTTCCGGCAGTGGTCGACAAAAGCAGGCTTCATATTTTTAACCAGTGTCCAGAATTTCTTCCACCTGAAATGTGTCGCTAGCAGATCTTAACAGTCAGAGCTAGGTAGCCAGTTATAAGTATGATAAAAGCAAAATGTCAATGAGACTGGTATTTCATTACAGCAATGTTTAGCTGCTTAGCTTGCATACTTTGAAGCCAGAGGTTACATTAATGCTTTATTGTCTGTGTATTCAAACAGTATGTTTCACTTTTATCATTATTAAGGACTTTAGGATGTTTGACAAACTCACAAAAGGCTATTTTCTGGTATCAATATGTATGTGCCACAATATGGGAAAGGTATTCTGAATCATGTAAAATAAAAATTATGTTCTCATCCTGGGGTGAAGAACCTTTTTTCTGTTAAGGGCTATTTCAATTTTTATTACATCCTTCGAGGGCCGTACTAAATTATTTAACACACATCACACTAACCTCTGCGATGGCCGGACCTGCTTCTCTTTGTTGAGGCACCTGATTTCAGATGGTAGTGATGATGAGAGCTACTCAGTAATGTCCACCGTGAGGGCCAAATCGCACAGAGACTTGCTGTCACTGAGTTTCTACTTCAGGTTTTCCTTCATCTCTATAAATTATTTCAGACAAATAGACACTTTTGGAACAGTTTTACTTTGTCTGGTCATTGTAGTAGCTTTGTTATGTTTTTTTTTTTTTTGTATTTATTGTGACTGAAGTCAAAGAGTATCTCCAGCTCAGACAAGCTTGCTTGGGGTTAGTCCAATCAGATTGTGGCTCATTGGTTAACAGCTGCCGAGAGTCAATGGAGGCCTAGTTCATCTACTTCCAGGTTGGTCCCACCTACATTAGTTAACCCTTTACTGGTTGTTTTTGAGACCTTTTTCACGAGAGTTGCTCATTGTTATTGGATGAAAAAAATAATTTATACCTCCTACCATTATTCAGCTAGTCCACAACTTTTTGGAAATAGTTGATGACTACTAAATTGCAGCATTTGCAAATGCCCTACTTGGCACCACTGATCTTCTGTCATATTTGAATTTAAATGTGTAGTGCTCTGTGTGTTCCAAAAATAAGGGGGATACATTTAACAACAAGTCCAATATCCAGTCCACTAATGATTACTTTTTAGTGCAAATTAATTTTTTTTCTTAATGCATCTACTCATCAACACAGTAGTCAAACGTCAGCACCACGTACAGTATGTGTGTCAGTTATATTGCGGCATCACTGACAAATTACTGTATTTATTAGCCAATGCTTTCACACTTGTTGATTCATAGTATGTGTGTGTATTTTTCAAAATGCATCATCAATGCGGGAGGAAATGTCAGATTTCAATTACAGAGGAGATAGAAGAAGAGAATGCACAAATAGATGAATGCCACCTTATTTATACACTGTTTATGAATAGTAAATCCCTCCCCCTCCTTTCCCTGTTTTTGCCTGAGGGGACCACGCTGGCACCCTACCACAACCTCACCTCACACTGAATTCAAAATGCTTTTCTATTCTGAATTACGTCTCATCCTCCGCAGTGGGATGGCGTCGGCCCATTTCCAGACTTGGCAGAGCCCCCGAAAGGCATCCAGATGTTATGGCACCCCACCATTGTCAAGCCCTACCTTACACTGCTGTCTGAGTGCTCCAACCCAGACACCCTGGAGGGAGCAGCTGGGGCTCTGCAGAACCTAGCTGCTGGCAGCTGGAAGGTAAGAACTGAAAGTGCTGTGCCTATGCCTGTGATACTAAAGGGCATCTGCACAAGTGTATTGAAATTCCAGTGGGTGCCACAAAGCGTTCTGAAAGTGAGAATTCTCAGCGCACTGCAAAATAACAACCCGAAATGCCCCCTGTATTCTGGTTGTTTTGTGCTGTGGGATAGCAAACCTTACTGACTGGCCCTTTAAAATTCCCTCATGCATCAGTGTAACATTTGGTGCACGTCTCTTTGAAATAAACACTTTTACGTAATAGCATCTAAAAGATAAAGTCAGAATACACAATAATAATAAATCTTATTTTTATCATTACGTTTCAGATAATGACATAAAGTATGCAGGGAACCATTTGATGACTGCTTCAGATTTGAAATGTTTGTCATTTTTGTCACTGAGCAAATACAAACAATAATCCTGCAATGACTTAGATAGTGCAGCATCATTGATTTGACAGAAAGATATCACATTTACTCCATTGGCAGGGGACGGCCATAAGATGTGGCTGAAAACTTCCGAAATGCCTACCTCATGGACCTGACATTGAGAATTTTTTGTTCTCTGGAAGTCAGGTCCACTCAGCTGTATTTTTTGCGTAGTGCTAATTAGCAAATTTTAGCATGCCAGCACGCTAAACTAATGGTAAATAGCATGGTAAACATTATACCTGCTTACCATCACATTATCATTGTGAGCATGTTGGCATGTCGATGTTAGCATTATCTCAAATACTGCTGTGCCCAACACAGCCTGACAGAGCTGCTAAGCATGGCTGTAGACTCTTTGGTCCTGTTTGAAAATCTTTCCTCACATGTTTTAAAGTGCACTGGTTGTCAGTTGTGATAATGAATCATGTCATGAGCATTTCCAGTATTGCAAAAAAAATTAAAAGTGCTGTGATGTTCTAAAGGAAAAGAATAAGACTTCTACTAAGAATAACCTTGCTACCTCTGACAAGAAATAGCCTGTACTGGATATCAGTAAAGAAGGAGTTAGTCATAATATGGTACATCAGTTAAAACGATCAAACAGAATACATCAGCAATAAGGCAAAGGAATAAAAAAAACAAAGCTCTGATGCTCTCGCTGTCCGCCTCCAACCCTCTGTCCCGCCCAGTGGTCGGTGTATATTCGGGCTGCGGTGCGCAAGGAAAAGGGCCTCCCTATCCTGGTGGAGTTGCTGAGGATAGACAATGACCGGGTGGTTTGTGCCGTGGCCACCGCGCTGAGAAACATGGCTCTGGACATCAGGAACAAGGAGCTCATTGGTAAGTTGTTCAGTCACAGCTGACAAAGATAGACAAAAACACACATGCAAAATAGTTGACGTGAAAATAGTCAAATAGTTGACGTGAAAATAGTTAAATAGTCAACTTTCAAGAGTTTTATTTGTGTCATTTTCTTTCATACTAGAGGAGTAATGTGCTTCATGCTGCTTTAATTGAAGATAATGACACTGAAAACAAGTGCAGTTGTATTGACCCACTTACAGAATTAGTCACTTGCATTAATAATGAATGTGATACTTGTTTAAGTAGAAATGTTTAGCAGTAATTACTTAAAAGGAGCTGTGAAGATGTCATTTGCGTTGGGGGTTATTGCTGTTGAGGATGGCTGACTGACAGTGGGTTTGTGGATTTGTTGAATAAAAGAAGAGATAAACGTCTCTATAGTATTTGTCCATATACATTCAGAGTGTTTCCTCTTTAAGCAGATAGTAGTGTCGCTGTGACTGATCGTTTGTGCTTGATTTTCCTTTAGAGACCGAGCGATGTCTGTAATAAACTCTGCTTTTCTGCTGGTCTCCATAGCAACAACCTCATGCCTCCTTTCACTCACTCTGTCTGATGCTTGAGGCTCTGAGCTAAGCTGTCTGTGTGCATGTGTGTGTGCGTGCGTGTGCTATGTATGTGAACCATTCATGTGTACGATGTATGTAGGTTGTATTGTCAACCTTATATCCCGCTGCCACGGGGCAAGCATGTATGTTTTGATAGGACTCATTGTCCTGCACTCACTCGCGTTGTGTTAACATGATGACGTTGCATTAGGCCTTATGTATACCTGACACTAACATGCATGTTTGGTGATCCAATCAAGTGGACAGCACTCGGATCTCACATCCCTGCTCTAAATTCAAACCTGTACATCATTTCCATCTGCAAAGACTGAATGCTTGTTTTTAACTGGTGGCCCAGATGGAAATCAGACAGTGTGTTTCATGTGTTCCTCATCCACGACAATCCATTTTGCCTGTTGCGGCTTCTTCTTCCCATTTCACACTTAAATATGAAACTGTTGGCGCCCAAATGAGTACGTGCTTCTGCTTATGCCAGGTGTAAACAGGGCTTAGAGACATGACATATTGTGTCCTTGCATCCTCTGAGCTTTCAGCAGGAGACATCAACACTGTCTGCACAGACAGGTCCACTGTGAGCCACTGTTAGTTTATTGGCTGCAATGCAAACTTGATTGAGAGCTTCATTTTCAGTCTATGTTTGTAATAATAAGAATATTGCCAATATTGCAAGTATATGGCAGTAGTTAAGTTAAACTGCTTACATGGCTCAATCATGTTTGCTAACTTACTGTAATGGGTTTATATGTGGGAATTACTTTTATCTGTAGAGAAATGTGTTTTTTATTGCTGAAATAGAAAAATTCATTAAGAAAGTTCAACTGAGCAAGTTTGTACAAAGTCAGAGACAGTTTTGTGTCTGTATGGTACAGCTTGTGTGTTTGGTGTTATTGTTATATTTAGTATTAGTATGTTCATATGTATGAATCAAATGAATCTGGGCTATATGTGCTTTATGCACCGGGGGGATTTTTACAGCAGGAAAACACTTTGGTGGATGTGAACTGTCAGTGAGTCATGGCGTGCCCTCAGCACCCAAGGGTGATGACCCAATCAGAATGAGGGGCAGAGGGCAGAGTGGACAAGATTGCCTGACAGCAGGATTGGGGTGTCATGGGAAATGTAGTCAGCCAGTGCTAGATTACATGGTCAAGTCAGCATCATTGTCTGACAGCCACCAGCCAGGCTCTGTTTTCTTAGTCGTACCTGGGAGTTTCAGCTTTCATATGTTTTGATGGTAAGAAAAGGAACGAGCATGGACCACAGTCGACTTAGGGACTGTAAAAAATGATTAGGGGGTGAGGGGTCAGCAAAGAGGAAGGGTTAAATTAAAAGTCTAGCCAATAACACAATACATACAGTCCTGATCAAAGCATTACATTAGCTCAAACTGTCTATGTTTTTTTTCTGTTTTCTCCTTTTACCGTCAATCTCCAATTCCACCCCACTCCCACCCACCCTGTTACCCTCATCCACCTTGCCAATAGGTAAATATGCCATGAGGGACCTGGTGCACCGCTTGCCTGGAGGCAGCAATAACAACAACAGCACTGGCGGGGGAGGAGGAGGCGGCAACGCCAGCAGTCTGGTGGGGAAGACCATGTCGGACGACACCATCACAGCTATCTGCTGCGCACTGCATGAGGTCATCACCAAGAACATGGAGAACACCAAGGCCCTGAGGGACGCCGGCGGCATCGAGAAGCTCATTGGCATTGCCCGCAGCAAAGGAGACAAGTAAGCCGAATGAGAAGATGTTGTCAGGTGGGAGAAGCTGGAAAGAAAGAGGTACAGAAGGATGAGAATATGAGATTGTGGGTAGAAGTACCATCATGGGGCAGTACTCTTAGCTAGTATTAATTATTAGTGAATAATCACATGCTAAAGCTAATTTCTGTTATTATTCCAAGCATAAATGATTAGAATCTGTTTTCACACATACTGAAGGCATGAATCCACAGATTTAGACAGACGTCATTTCTTTTAAAAACTGATTGCTCTTCAGCGCATATTTTGAAGTTCCCTGCTTTGCATCACTGCAAGGCCAGGATAGGCAATCCCAGAATCCAAACCACTAACATTTACCCAAATGACTTGAAGAAATAAAGTTAATTTCCTGGACACTGATAAGGCCATATGGGCCAATTACACCCACAGCCATTATTCAGCTGCATCAGACCCTGGAGGATCAAAATGAAATACGGGCCAATCAATCAATCAACTGAGCAATTAGATCATTTGGTAATATAAGTGTCATATTTGAGGGATACGTAAGCGTTTTCGTTCTGCATCTATGGTCAATTCCCCTCGGGAGGCTGCAGTGAGATGATGCTTTCCATGCTGGTGTAATGTCTCTGCTTTTTGTCTGTTTCTTCATTATTCTGCACTGTGATGTTTTCTAACTCTCAATAGCACAAAACAAAGAACCGTCAAGCTTTATACTGTATGTGTTTTTCCTCTCTGCTGAATTCCCAGACATAGTCCTAAAGTGGTAAAGGCAGCATCCCAAGTCCTGAACAGCATGTGGCAATACAGAGACCTCCGCAGCCTCTACAAAAAGGTAAAGTGCGCATGGCTGAGCGTGCTCTGGCTGTATTAACACGGGAAATGTCAGTCATGCTGGTGTTTCTGTAAATATCACTGACAGACTGGAAACTGAGTAATAATGATATTGTTATTCGTGGAGACTGTTCTGACACGGTCTTCTCCTCTCTCTTTTCATCTTCTTCAGGATGGCTATTCCCAGTACCATTTTGTCGGCTCTTCCTCCACGATAGAGAGAGACAGACAGCGACCTTATTCTTCCTCTCGTACTCCGTCCATCTCTCCCGTACGAACCTCTCCCAACAATCGATCAGGTGAGTCTACCCCCCCTCCCCACTCTCCTGTCTTCCCTTTTGTCCTCCATCACTCTGTCCGTCAGTGCAGCACGGTCAAACAAACACCACTAGCTGAAGTCTGCTTTAACCTTCACATTATGACAGCTAACTTATTCTGCTGCACCACCTTTTCCTCCCTCGCATTGTCGAAATAAAGGTCTAACTACTATGGGCTTTCCAGGGATTTAGTTTTTCTGGTTTCTTTAACAAATGTATGCCAAAAAAATGGAATTAATATTTTCCCCTGAGCTTAATTTTCGGCTGGATCCTCTGAAACTCACTGTGTGAATAAAGCGATGTCCAGTTAAATTAAAGATAACAATGATAAGAGGCTAATTCTAAAACATTTCCATGAACACATGCACGTGTATAATGTGATCAAAATGTTTCTAGTTAAAAAGATGAATTAAAACCCTTTCCACACACGGACTGTGTAACATTGCTGGTGTCAAGTCATGGCTTCTCATCCTTCAGACATCTTGTTATTCAGTCATTAAAGGGCTGTAGGCGAAGAGCCTCAGAGCTTCTGTGATATTTGAATTCCTGGTGTATGAGAGGAGGCGGCATCAGTGCCGGAGAACAGCAGTGAGTTAAAGGTGATGAAGGAGGCAGAATACTTTTACGCTCTCTCACAGGCTGCATCAGTGATGGATTCTAACGACCACTTTAAATGATAAGCTTGCCCCCTCTTCTCCAATAATATGAGAGGAATCTCGTCTTTGACTTTTTCTCTGTGCAGAGAAGAGATGATAATGAAGCAATACATTTTTTATATTGTTCTTAATGAGGAGAACATGATGTGCATTTAACTGTTTTATTTTGTGCTGCTGGGACATCCAATTCAGACTTGTGCTGTGTTGGAAGTTTGACGGAAATGTTAACCATTATCAGATACCAGATGTACCAGGTGATTACTCAGCAAAGGGTCAGTAATTCATATCATGATACTGTATGTAACAATTCATCAAAGAAATAGAAATAGATAGCAGGGAGGGGATATATGTATTTATTATTTGTCTTGCTTACACAAGGCAGTGAGTCAAAACCCCTCGTTATTATTCTTTCATTTGAAATGGCAAAAGCAATCCACAAGAAAAGCACAATTAGTGAATTGGTATTGCCCTCACGTCCACTATGGCCACATCCTTTACTGACTGCCGGCGGAAAGACACTTTCAAATGAACAATGGCAGCTCCAAAATATCACTCAATTGAGATTGTTAAGAATGGAGAATTTTTACCATTGCATGAGCTTTTAAGAATTGAAAAAACAAAAAAAACAAATTGAAAGAAAGCACATAAGACTGCTGTCGTGACTTTGGTGCTCATTCAGACATGAGACAGACATGTAAAACTTTCATGGCATTAGGTAACATGATGCATGTTGGATTTATTACCAGAAAAGCTGCATTGTTTCCATCATATTTCTTGACACTGACTTTTAAAAGGCCCACTCTGGGAATTGTATTATTCAATATCTATTAGTCAAGCCATGTTTTAAACCAATTTGAAATTACCCATTTGAATGGGTTTCATGGTACCACTGATATTTTCAACATTCTGGATATTATGGGGCTGTCAAAGGCCAGTGGCAAAATGATAAACACTTTCGTTTGGAAGCTAATTTCATATTTTTATTTTGTTTCTCATTTTAAAATTGTCAAGCAGATGGACCATCATCATTTGTTTCCATTTCACATCTGTGGAAATTTTTCACACCCGGAATAAAGCGTTTCATTGTGTCTATAAGCCTCAGGCATAAGTGCTGTACATTCCTACAGCAGTTGTTTACCACAGCAGCGGGCAGAGAATAATTGCTAGAGTAGGCGCCGATATTACAATGGAGTGGCGATATTAGCGGAGGATTAATGAGAGTACGGATCAGTGCTGGCTGTGTTATAACATACAGGAGAAGCAGATGCAGCCTCACAAGCAGGCTGACAGGCTGCATCTTAGCCAGCAGCTTCTTTGTCAAAGGCTGCTGACAATGATTTGAATATTAGAGGAAACACTATTCAGCCATATGGCACTGAATCAATAGCCAGGTTTCCTCCAACATGGCTAACTAGATCTAACTCATTATCTCTGCCACTGATCCCACCACCCTCCTCAGAGTCCAGCATTTATTATTTTCTCCCAACTGTGGGTGTGCATATTTCCTATGATACTTTTTTGATTTGGAGCTGTTTGGTACGAGCGAACCGTTGGGTGAGTAATGCTAAGACAAAAAGAGATTAATAGGCCAGTGGGTAGTGAAAATATGTACATGCAGTAAATGCAGGTGGAGAGAGCGGCTTGCAGCCAGACACAGAGAAAGATAAGACAGACGCAAGAGTAAAGCAGACACAGGCAGGAGGGATGACTCAGTGTTTACCTCTTTGAAATTACACCCCGGTCAAAAAGCTAGATTTGTTAAGAATGGCACAATATCTACGGTCACAATACAAACAGCAGCCGGTGCCCCCGTTTTTCATTCATTCCAGGGTGATGCTCAGAGGAAATGCAGACAGTGAAGCCTCAGTGTTGTGTCTTTGTTGAGATTCAGGCAGGCAAATACAAAATCTCACACACCCAGAGAAGTACAATCTTCAAATCACCCTGGTCTTTCTTCTATGAAAGGACTCCAGTGTAGCCTAAATACTTCTCTTTCCTGTTGTGCTGTCCTCCTTCCGAATCCAGAAGTGTACTGATAATGTGTAGATGATGGATTGAGGGTCACTCATATTCCCATTACTAAATATTATCTGTGTGTGTGTGTGTGTGTGTGTGTGTGTGTGTGTGTGTGTGTGTGTGTGTGTGTGTGTGTGTGTGTGTGTGTGTGTGTGTGTGTGTGTGTGTAGCGAGCGCCCCTGCTTCCCCCAGGGAGATGATGGCATTGAAGGAGAGGAAGGCAGACTACGAGTCAACTGGCAATGCCAGTTACCATGGCAACAAGGGCGAACACACATCCCGGAAAGACGCCATGGCGGGTAAGAAGTCCATCCTGCATGTCTGACACAAAGATGAGTGTGCAGAGAGTTTGATGAGAAAATTGATGGTGCTGATCTGTCCAGTGATCATGAAGCCAGAGCGAGGGGATGGTTAGCTTAGCTTAGCTTAGCACAAGGACTGGAAACACTGGCAGCTTGTCTGGCTGATATCGATCTTATCTCACCATCAGCAAGAAAGCAAATGGCAAATTTGTTTGGTTTCTTTCATTTTCCTCGTGGTCTTCAGCGAGTGTTTCATTATGTTAATGTTTGCAGATATTTTTGCACACTGTCAGAGCTCCAAACTCTCCCACATCATCGTTGTTCATTGTCGTTTTAATCCTTTCCTTCCTAATCAATTACTTGTCACATCCGCCTGATAACACTGACAGCCTGCTCACACTCCTCTGCCTGTACAGTAATGTCTGAATAAAGGGTTCAGAGCATCTGAAGTCTTCATCCCTTTCTATCTCTGCAGGTCAAATCTCTGGTGGGTCTTCCACGCTACTCAGAGGAGCATATGTGTCGCCTACTGATGACCTGAAGTATAATCAGGTATGACAAGTCACTTTTCAGTGTTCAGAATGTTCATAAATACATTACATGTGCATACTGTCCGTGACCACTGTTGTACCCCTAAAAATGGGATCGTGAAGCAGTTAATCCAGACAAGTACCAGAGCTTTGATCTCAGTATTCACTTCCTTTATGTGATGAATTCCTGCTACCAGCTGTCATTAAAGGAAGCTACTAGGATCACTAGTCATGAAACAAGCAAAAGAGAGATGCTAACAGAGGGGTGGGGGATGGAAACACCAAAGCCAGATGTATTATTACATTTCAGCCTCAAAATTTTGGGCGTCCCTGGCTCTGTAAGGGAAAAACATTTAAAGACCCACAACACTCTAGACGTAATAGACGAGAGGAGCTTTCTTTCGCTCTCTTGCTCTTTGCATTTCTCTCTCTTAACATTCGTGTGTTCAGGGCTGCATTGCAAGCTCCTCTTACCGCTTTATGACTCATATAGACTTAAAGAGAAGGAACTGCTCTATAGTAACCCTATAAATAGTTCTAGGTGGACATAAAATATTGCAGCAAAACCCGTCCCTTTATTGTATGGGAATTAAATAGTGACATCAAGGAGGATAAAAATACTATGAAGTCCAAATAGGTCCCATTTATGCTTTATAGGAATACTGTAATGAATTGCTCTTGGGGTCTGCCATTTGATTCTGCATTGTTGCCAATAAAAGCCTTTCATATTACCCACCCACCCTTTGGCAGCGATATCCCAGGCTCGTTACATCTCAGTCTCACAGCAATGTACATCACTGGGCATCATGAATGCTATCCATACCAGTTTGCTAGCTACATAAATGAACTGGGCAGCCAGCCACCAAAACTTACTACACTAAAACCAGTTTCAGTTCAGTTCAGTGGAGTCACGTCCATACAGTATGTCTCACTGATATCCTGTGTGAGAGGACACACCTGTATGGGTTCTTCATTTTGTATGCCCGTCTTACAGCAGCTCACACATTATTCGGGTGGTGTTCAGCTCCACCTTCCCATTTCCACTCCAGACAACCAGAACAGTGTAAAAGTTCTCAAACACACACACACACACACACACACACACACACACACACACACACACACACACACACACACACACACACACACACACACACACATTATTTCTCATAACCTCACTTTGTGTAGTCTGGTTAGAGCTCTGCTAACCTTTTTGTTAAACGTCAGGTTCTAGTCTGGATTTGCTTCTTGTTAAAGTCTAATTTATGAAGAAATTTCAGTATTTTCGCAGATGGTAACAGTTGTTTGAGGAAAATATGGAAATGTGAGGAGTCACATCCAAATTGATTTCTTAAAGGGCAGTTTTAATGTTTTTTAGCACAGTGCATTATTTCTAAGTGCTCAAATTGTCTGAAAGCTATCAGTACTTTGTGGCAAAGTGCTTTCTGACCCATAGCTCCATGTAAATCTGTGACTGCGTGTCCCTCTATTCCTATGAATCTTTCACAGGTATTTTAACTGTACTTTGTTTTGGGGGTTTTTTGCATCTTCAGTTTAGAGCACTTGTTGTTGCTGTTTTGAACGTATCCATCATAATCTTACTTTTATCTCAGTGATCTCTTTTGTTTTCTTACAGGTGTCTTCTCAGGGCCTGCCTTCAGAGCCCTACCCTCCTTTCCAAAACCCTCCCCCACCCGACAGCGGCCCCTACGAGGACCAGGCCTTCTACGAGAACCAGGTTCATGCCGGAGGGCGCCCCCCACAGGGTGACCTCAACATGCACTTGCAGGGCCTCAAATCCACTGGCAACTATGTAGACTTCTACTCAGCCTCACGGCCCTACAGCGAGCTCAACTATGAGACCAGCCACTATCCAGCCTCACCAGACTCCTGGGTCTAAGGGGAGACGAGGGTGGAGGATTTGCAGGAGGAGGAGAGGTTGGATGATGGGAAACAGGATGGTGAAGGGGGTAGTTTAAAAAGTGGAGGAAAGAAGATGAGAGGACAGTTCCCTCCCTCCCCATCCTCCCCTGTAGTTCCTGAGTAGCATCATAGATAGCAGGACCACCGAGGGGGAGGATGGAGTGCAGGACAAGAGACAGGAGGAGAAAACCTAAGACATTACACTCCTTTCAGAGACACCAGAGGGAGGAGGGAGAGGGGACAAAGGAGGAACCGAAGCGAACAGAGGAGCGGCCATGCATGTGCATGCACACCACCAACACAACCGACAGACACATTTTCTTTCTGTGTTTAGTTTGTGATCAACTACTCCTAGAAGGTTCAGCAGACTGAAAGACCTCCTGCACCTGAAGGCCTCTGGATACAGAACGTAGGAGGGACGGATATGATGAAGGAACATGAAGGGAAAGATGTGGAGATGAAGAAGGACAGTGAAAGAGAAACATGGAGCAGTGGACTGGGGGACGGAAGGTTTTGGATTGCAAATAGAATGTGTGAGAGATACCCAGGAGAGTCCTGTAAATATGTGGTATAGCAACATGGCTTTTAGTAATGTGAAGCACAAGAAGCAGAGCTGTAGGACATGTAGGACATCTGTCACATGAACTTTTGTTTCTCTCTATGGCTTCAGCGTGATGTTTCCTCCTCTGGGCAAAGAACGCCTCTGGACTTTGTCATTTGTAACAGGTTCTTTTTTTTTCTTTTTCTTTTGTTGTGTTTCTACTTTTTTAATTCTTGATTCTGGTTGTATAGTATTTGATGTACACTGTACATTTACGGAGATGCATTGTGTACTGTACATTGCACTATTTTCTGTGTCATGTCAGGCCTTTCGCCATTGGGTCAACCTCACTTCCTCACTAACCACCCCACTCACCCCCAATAAAAAAGACAAAACACATGCAATCACACACAGTATCTTCACTCAGACTTTCAAAGTTCATATCATAGCTCCAGACGGACGTTAATGTGAAACACTGGGTATGAATTGGGTATTGAAGCATCAATTCTGGTAGGTCATGGTGCTCCTTTTACTGCCCTACAGATGACAGTTTTCACAGAATAGCTGACAGTCCAGCTGCCAAAACAGCTAAAGAGAGGCTCAAACAATTGAGCGGCCTTTTCCATGACAAAACTCATTTCTATGAGGCTAGCTTTGCTTTTTTGGCGGCTATCTTTCCACACGAACACCTCCAAACCCCCCTTTTGTTCCCATGAGCCCCTCCTTTGAGTGAACTGCGCTCATTGTGTATATAGTAACCGTGCCAAACAAGGGTTACTTCCCCTCAGCTGAAGAAGGCAGGGGGGAAAGTTCGAGGCGTGTTAAAGGGTCCAAGTTCAGCTGAAGCTCTCAGCCGGACATCCTTGTGGTTCTAACGATGCCAGTTTGTAAATGCTTTGGTTTTTCTAAACTGTGTTTTACTGGGATGAAAACTGTCTAACTGCACCGGGACTGGGGAGAAAAACAGAAAAAGAAAACTAAAAAACAAACAAAAAAAAGAAAACCACGGAGGGACTGTGACCAGGCGGAGCATCGCTTCCTCCAAAGCTGTACAAATTTAGTTCATTTCTGTGTTGTAAAATAATCAATGTTTGAAGTACAAAAAAAAAAAAAACTTTTCTGAGAGATGGGTGGCAATTCTAACTTCATGGTAGACAAAACTGTTAATAGAGTACGGATATATATTATATAAATATAAATATATACTTTTTATGTGCAGATGTGGATGTCACTTATAGCAGCAACATTATGGAAAAAGACTTGTAAAAAAACAGCTACATGTAGGAATTTTGTTCACATTTTATTTTCTGGTCAACACACTAAATTGTCGACTTTGTGTAGTAATGTTGTTGCTATGTGGAGTAGAGTAGACCAGGGCCCAGGGATCCATGTTGTCACTAAAGCAGTCTGAAAAGGTGCTACATCCACGAGAAGTATTTCCAACATGTCTGTATTTTAACTGTGCCCAAAATGTTTGTTCCCCTTTTCATCGATAGCAAACTATTGATGATCAGCTGTGCGTCCCGATCATATCACAGGTGACTGTTTCAAACGGCATAACAAAGAACAATCACCCGTGCATGAAACCCCCCAATTCTAATCAGTCAGTCTCATGATGCTAATTAGCAAAAGATGCACCCATGATTGCATGAGTATTTGTTGTCAGTAAATCAGAAACTACATGTAAATGTTGATTTCTTATTCGTTTTTATTTTCGAACGTGAGAAAGGCTAAATTGTAAAACGTGACGACAGACCCTGGTTCTCCCTACCCACTGCTGTTTAGAAGTCCTAGAGGTCATCTTCCGATGCTTGAGAAATGACTCATAATGCAACTGTCCCCACAAAAACACTGGATGAAAAACAGATGTACTGTATTTGTTAGTGAGCATCTGGAAACTGACAACGTTATGTATGTCCTTGTGATCCTTAGGCAGAAAAAACCTGACTATACGACCTGTATGGAGATATAACGTCGGTAACCTTTTTGTTGCTAGACCAAACGTGTTTTAAAAAGAGAATTGTGAATCTTTCTATTGCCTCAAACAGATTGCAACTGCTCCAAAAAATATAAACGGACCATCGAAGAACCTCTGACTTCAGTGGTTGTTTGTTCTGTTGCCAAAAAAAGTGTCTTTTCAGCCTTTTTCGTGGTTTGAAAGAGTATTTGCCTGGTTCTCTGTGTAAAAACTACAGAATGTTACACGAGTCCTGATGCATCATAAGCTTTTCAGGTTGAATTCCTACTTTCCATGCAGCCTTTGCTTTCCTCTCCTTCAGTACTTATATGCAAATTCTCTTTCAATGACTTGAAACTTGCTTGAGACGACTAATCCATCACAGTGAACATGGTCTTGCTTCAATTTTTCAGTCAGTCGGTTATTGTTGTGTGGTCTTGTAGTTCCAAAGAGGGACCATTTTTCAAAGCTCTCCTGGCTGGTGCATTCAAGGACACTCCAACAATTTGGCATCAGTTGCCAGAAAGTGGAAACACCATGAAAATACGTGAGGTGTATTAGTATTATTATTTGCATGAGAGCACTGATAGTGTGAGTACGGTAGGGGCTGTGTGGGTGTGGGTGTGGGTGTGTGTGTGCATGTGTATGGGGGCAGTTTGAAAGAGAACCAAATGGGCTTGAGACCAAGTAAAGAGTAAGACCAAAAAACAAAACAGTGCCTAATATTCTACAGTTCTTTGGATTTTGAAAAGTCTGAAATGTGATAAAACAGGAAACAAAGTGAATAAACTTTGTGTTATTTACTAAAATCATGATTACAACTCTGAGAAAAAAAAAAACATTTTACAAGTTAACCATCAAAGTCTGATACCTTTTATACATTTGTGCATAAAAATACAAGTCTAAAATGATGGTGATGGGTTGTTATGGCAGACGCATTATGCAAAATATGGATTACCTGCATTTGTAAATGAAAGAATTGTGCATCCTGGTGGGCTGACAGATCAGTGGCAGCTGAAAAGCCTGACCAGTGTGCTGCCAGAGCTGCAAAGCTGGGCAGGACAGACAAAAAAAAACAGACCAAAGACCAGGGCTGAGACAACTTGGAGTCAAAACACTCATGAGACTGAGATCAAGATAACACAAATGCTGTGAGACCGGGGTCATGTATTCCAGCACTGTCCTGTTTAAATTTCAGCTCTGTATAATCCACTAGGTCAGCACATTTCAGATACTCATGGGCCATGTGTATGCCTGAGCACACCTGGGAGCACATGTTTATCTTAACGCTACGTGTCTATATTGACATCTAAAGGGTCCTGAGTCCCCTCTAGTGGTCATTAGAGAAACTGCAGCACAGGTCAGGGTGGCAGCCATTTTAGTCTCTGCAGATAGATCACCACAGGCGCAGGCTTTATCTTTGAGAGCTTCGGGTTAGGTCACGTCTTTTTCCATTACACATGCACTGTTGGAGTGCAACGCAAAGCACAGACCTGGTGTCAGTCACAGCTCCACAAATGAGACGGACGCTGATGTGCATCTTTATTCTTATCTCCGCTACACCAGAAATATTCTTTGCAGGACCCCTATAGTTCAAAACAACATGCTGCAGACTTAATAAATTCTCCCTCAAGCTGCCTTCCTTCTAGCATTCAGTGTTTCTCTGCTGCTGAGGAAATGAAGCAACAGAGGTTTGTGAAATGTTCCACCTCAGCACATTATCTGATCAGCCTAAGTTCCCCAGTATAATTATTTGTTGGTCCATTCAAATATTTGACAGTATTTTTAAGCTTACGTTTCTGTCAGCAACAACCAAAGTTCAGATCACATAGGAAACGCCTGTAGTGATGCAGCATTGGAAGGTTTCATGGTGAGTGTATGGGGGAGTCAAAACTCCCCCCAGAATTTCACTGATTGTTTGTCAGTTCTTGATGAATGCACACGCAGACATTTCAGCCGGAGACAACATCCTTGAGAAAACAGTAAATCACTGTGGATTTACTGTGCAGTTCTCCTACAAAAACATATACTTCAGGTTGCTAATGAACAAATTCTCACAGAACATTGTATTTTTTTTTGTACTTTTCTGTTTTTCTCTACTGCCAATGCATCATGCAGTAGTAAGAATTAGTACCTTTCATGATGCCAGCAGCAGCCCAAAAATAAATAAATAAATAAATAACTACATATAAAAAACAGTATTAACATAAAAGCATTGTGGAAGCTACATCATTTGTTGTAGTAATATTAGGGTGATTTTTCAGTAAGGCAGCCTCAGAGCATCATCGACAGGGTACACTGCAGCCAACAGTCATTTGGATGATCTTTGTCGGTAATGAGAAAACACAGAAGAAGACATTAAACAATTACAGGCTTCATTACTTCATTACTTTATGCGAAAGTGCCCTCTTGAATGAATGACGAAGAGGTGCATGGAACTGACCAAAAGCCCTTTAATGTAGCTTCATTTTCCCCAAAATACAGTATTTTTAGATATATCAAAGAAAAGGTATACGTAAGTCTACACAATCAATGAAGCGTAAATGACGATACAGAAAAGATTCATTCACCATAACATTCAAGTATGAATCACAGTTTTCCCTCAGAAGCTGGAGATGTGTGACTGTGGTGGTGTGTGTGTTGTGACTGTCAAGTTTCACTTGACAAATCAGGTGAATTTGGCATGTAGATCTGGTTTTCCTCAATCATGTTGTCAGCAAATGAAATGCAGTTTGTTGAAGTGACTCCAATGTTGATACTGTTGATTTTAAATCCCGCTCCAGAGTCGTTCCTCCACCCTCAATCCTCCATCAGCTTCAACACATTGCAGAAAGATTTGCTGTTGCTCAGTGTTTTGTCTTGTGTTTTGCTACCTAAGAGTTCCAGTTTTTGGCAGAAATGTGAAAAGGATCCATGCAGGGAGGTCTTGACAGTCTCCACTCCATTTCAGCACAGTTTCCTGTGGTCCAGCACAGACCACTTCAGACCCAAAGTCTGTCATGATGGATTAAACATTAAAGGGTCATTTAGTGAGATTTGTGTTGCCTCATGGCACAAAATGGCTCACACCCTTTAAACCACCACTTAAATATATTTAGTTTGTTATTTGGATTTTTGATGGGTCTCTGCACTAATTAGTTTAATAGTTTTGTTGCAATTCCCAGAGATTACCACTAGAGAGTAATAAAGGTGAATAATTCATTTAAACCTGTCTGATTTATCGTCAATACAGATTTACATACTAAAAATGTCATATTTGATACTTTTTCCTCACTGATATTTTGTAGAATTATGTTTGGGATATTTCTAGTTAGCCAAAGCTCCCCTTAATCCTTTTTTCATCACTGCCACTCCAATGAAAAATTCAAATACACATGCACTCGCACAGCAACAACTAATGAAGGCCCACAATTTTTCCCAGAGCAGGAGATACATACAGTAGCAGACAGTAGTGGTGGACTATCTCATTTTGGAAGTCAACAAGTCTCACACTAAGCTGTTTATTTTTGGCTCTGTCTTTCCAGTTCTCCACAAAGCCCTTACAAAGCCTGCGTGAGCTGGTTCCTCAGCTCAGTCACTGCACATAAGTTCGTCCCTTCCTCTCAAATACCTGTTCTACTGTGTATCAGTGTAAAATGGCTTCTTGGCTTCCTCCTGTATGCTCAACGATCCTTTCTTGTGGCAATCTGCTGTAGCAGCCAGCCACCAATCTTCATTTGGCCGTGTCGGAGCTCTTCTCTCCATCCTGTGAAATCCCTCAGACTGGCTGCCACCTCCCTGCCTTTTCAAACCCCATTTCTGCCCTCTTGATAGTCCTTCCTCTCGGGCAAATTGTACTGTCAAATTTCACTTGTTCAAATGTACGTGTCCTGTGCTCATTCCTTCCAACTCAGCGTGTGTCTTGTTGCTGTTTTTTGTCTGTCTCCTAGACCTTTTCCCTTTGTGATCTCTTTCTTCTCTGTTCCTGTTTTCTCCCCATTTCTCTTACTGAATCTTTTTTCTCTCTGCCTCCTTCTTAGTAGCCTGGTAACAAATGTTCTGAGTTGGAAACTTCAGCTTTAGACCAAGTGACAAGCACTTACGGTATTTTAAAGAGCGCTGAAACCCTTACACTTCAACTTCTTTTGTTTTGCCACGTCATGACCATAAACATAAGCTGCCAACATGGAAAAACGTGCTTCATTAGCATCCCAGCAGAAATTACAAACATTATGCAGATTTTTTTTCCAGAGCCCCCATATCTCCCACATTGCACCACAAATTATGCCTCATAAATGGAGTATATGAACTCAAGAAGAAACAAGGCAACAAATCCAATGTCTGCAATCAGAGCAAACAAAAATGAGCATTAGCAGTTACAGAGCACATTTAAAGAGTCAGTTCATGGAGTTATTTTTCTAGGACTACAACACTGTGCGTTGTAAGTGCTGGCTCTGAAGCTGCAGCAAGTCATGTCCTGCTTCCTCAAATAATGTGAGTATACTCCTCTTTCCCCTCATCTCCTCTTTGTCAGAGACAACAGTCTTTTCCTCTCCTCTTCCTGCCTCCTCTCTATTCTCTTCATCTTGTAGTTCCACTTGGGGATCTGGAGCTGGTTGCGGTTGCTGCTGCGTTTCAGTTTTTCTGGCATAAAGCTCGGAGCCGGGGCTTTGCAGAGCCTCACTTTGGGCACCACGATGCCCGGCCGCACGCTGCTTCTCCTCAGCATGTTCAGAGGCAGGAGACTTGCTCGTCTCATGGCCACCGTGGACGCCGTGGCCATGTCACTCAGCAGCTGAGGCTGGAGGCTGGCCCTCCGATCCATCGCCTTGGGGATGAGGAGGACCCGCGAGTTCTGGAAAAATCTCTTGTAGTTGTTCAGTCTGTCTGGGCCCAGACGCTTGAGATCAGCCACCCGTTGCCTCCTCAGGATCTCCTGCACAGCATGACGACGCTTCCCAATGCATGGCGGGCTGCCTGGACTTAGCGTGCGGCAAGCTGTGGCAATGAACGGACTGGAGATGCTGGTGGTGATCCGGACCATGTGGTCGAGAACACCATCATCCACAGGGTTTACCTTGTTGTTGATGTAAAACTTATAAGGGCAGCAAGAGAGGAGGTTGATCAAACGCCTCCAGCAGGACTTCGGCTCTTGGGCCTTGGCTACCAGCTCCTACACAACAAGAGCAAATGTCAACTTAAAAAGAACACATTCTCACTGCTTGTGTTGAAGTTCTCACGGGGGGATGAAAAGCATTATGTGCTGCATTCAGCAGTACCCCGATTCCAAAAAAAGTTGGATCGCTGTGTAAAATCCTTTTTGACTTATAGTCAACTGAAAACAGTACAAAGACAATATATTTAATGTTTCACCTCATCAGCTTCATTGATTTTTGTAAATATTTGCTTATTCTGAATTTGATGCAGCAACAAGTTTCAAACATGTTGGACAGGAGCAACTAAAGACTGGGAAAGTTGTGGAATGCTCCAAAAACACCTGTTTGGAACATTGCACAGGTAAACAGGTTGATTGGTAACAGGTGATAGTATCATGATTGGGTATGAAAGGGGCATCCTGGAAAGGCTCAAGCAACGATGTCATTCACAAGCAAGGATGGAGAGAGGTTCAGCACTTTGTGAACACATGATTGGATTAAGGATATGACTGAATGGACTCAGGAACACAACACAGTTTGATTGCAAATGGTTGCATTCTATCTAGAACATTTCAACTTTTAAGGAATCAGGGTTGCAGGACAGTAGACATGATCATTCTTTTTAACCTCCAGCATGGGCCACTCCTTGGAGAAGGAGTCACAGAACTGCTCAGCACAGGGTTTTGTCATTAGCCGATACATCAGGTTGGCTGTCTCGTATCGACCGGTGAAGAGAGCCCACTCCCTGGGTGTCATACTGCGGCCATTGTCCCGTGCCTGAATATCACCTCCTGGAAACATAAGGAGTTATGGAAGCGGTCAATGCAAGGGAGAGGCTCTACACTTGCACATTCACCCATACAGCAAAGGCAATGTCTGCCCTGACAGATACATCTTACCAACTAATGCATACATACACTTGTAAGAAAAATAAAGGTTTTTATTTAAGATTTAAGCTTCTAGAACAGATGTCCATAGCCCTCAGTTGATTGAATGCATGTGATTTACCAGCCAGCATGAGAGCTCTGACGCACTCAGCCCGGCCCTGCATGGCGGCCTTCATCAAAGCTGTGAAACCGTGACAGTTCCTCCTCTCAATGTCCAGACCGGGGAAGTAGTTGAGAAGGTAGTTAGAGATGATCATATGACCTGCAAACCAGAGAGAGACACACAGATGTGTGTTTAGCAGGTTAGCGTTCCTCCATGGCAGTTTCTTCTGATATATCTCTTTTACTGTCTGCTGTCAGTTAATGTCTATGTGTGACTTTGTGGTACAGTTAAATTCAGTCCTGTATACAGAAGGATAAGAACGCTGCCTCAAACCTATGTGTATTAACAGCTTTCTGCAGTTCAGTGGAGTTCCGACTTCATTTCAAGCTTATAATTTGTCAGCCACTCTCTGTCACTGATGGGATTTGAAGTCAAACTGCAGATTTTTACCATCAGCGCAGCTTCTTAAATGTTCACAACCCGAGCTCCTAATTGAGTAAATCCAGTCTAAATCCAGGCTAATGAAACGGCCTGATCTCCTGGAATTCCTTAAAGTGAGCACAATGCAGAGTTTGAGCATGCAACAGGACTCCATTACAGAGATCCAGCGAGAAGCATGGCTGAGTGGAAGGGTGAGGAGGATGGTTAACAATGGGAGCTCACCTGAGAACACCTGGGTTTCATTCCCAGCTCATGTGCACACTCCTTCTGCCTTTACTGACGGGTTTTAGAGGAAGTTTTTCATCTCATGGGTATGACAACTTGGCTGTAGTTGTGTGGACTCACAGTCTTGCACACCTGTTCCCCCGAGGTGTTGCAGAACACTTTATCATGAAAGGGGATCAATACTTCTTTTAATGAAGCAGAAAATGAAGAGAAGTCTGCAGCTATTCATCACAGGCCACAGAGAGCCATTCATCATCGTTACCAGATGAGAGGCCGGGGCACCATGTCTGATACATGTGGCTGCATCACTATGAAATCACTTACCATGGTACTTTCTAATGCCAGCAAATAACAGTGATTCTTGCAAATGGAAGCACCAGACTGCATAATATGCTCTGTGCTTCAATTTAGATCAAATTTGAAACTCAATTCGCTGCAATAAAATTTTCTACCACTGTAAATTATGGATCAAAAGTAGTGGGCAGACAGAAATGTTAAAGTATGCAACATGTCTCACTGGGAGACAGATTAAATATTAGATGGATCATGAGGAATATTTAATAAGGCAAAGAAATGGTTCATGAATACACAAATTGTGACACAAATGTCATATTTGAAATTAGACATCCTGGAAGTTGTGTGTGTATCTGAAGTGATGAGAGGTTGTTAGTTACTACAATGAAACTGTTCCATATTGTGGTAAATGAAGGAGAAAGATTGGGAACTCAACTGAAGAAGCTCTCGACCATCTCTACAGAATCTTCTAATGGATCCCTGTCAAACAGAGCACGACTCTGTCTCCAGCAAAAAGATGTTTCCATTAGCTTTGGCTTTGGTACTCAGATCCTGAATATTCACTAACGCTTCATTAGTAAGCAGATCTTCGCCTTTATGTATGAGGCTGGTCTTAGTTTAAGCTTGTGTGCTCCAGGTCTTTTGATTTGTATCAGAGAAGATGCCATCACCATTTAAAGCAAGATTAGGCTTTTAACAGCAGCTGCATGTAGTAATTACAGGATCATGGCACTTCCCTTTAACCATAAGATCCTTTTGATTTAAGTAAAAGTCGAGTTGGCTGCGGCCGTTGGATCTATCGCTAACTGTATTCGCCAAAGTCGTTGCTGGAATCTTGGAGCGCAGCAAGATGGCTAAAAATAGGTTGCATCAAGGAGCCCAAGCTTTCAGATGATCAGACAGGGTGTAAACCAGCCAACGGTTTAGACAAATGCATTTGGAAGAGAGGAAAACACATGGCTCATTAGCCAAAATGTTGACTGTAAATCTATTACAGTCCAGCACAGCTGAAGCTGAGCCTTCAAGCTCAGCTTCAGCTTTGGCGTGTGGCTTTGGCTTGTTCACTTTTGGTTTTATCTCCAAGTAGTCGCCAGTCTGGCTAAACTGCCAGCTAGCTTCCAACCTGTGGAACTGTCTGACAGCTTGTGTCTGTTTGTGGGACTAAGTTAACCAGAAAAAACATGAAAAAAGCTGAAGTTGTAAATAACCAAAGTTTCTATTAAGTTGCTTCCACATCATCATGGAATCATCATCATTTGTTGAGCTGCCTGAGAGCAAAAGACGACACAAGCAGAAAATTACAACCATGTCTCCAACCGGTAAGCGTATTTCCCAAAATGCCACACTTTAACTAAAGAAACAGGAGAGTACAGACTGCACACGGACACACAGCCAGGACGAGGGGTTCAATTCAAAGGCAGGAGATGTGTTTACCTGCTTGTGCTGCAGTAATAAGAGCAGTGTTGCCCTCGTTGTCCTGCCAGTTAACATCAAGGTACGGGCACTGAGAGAGGGCGATGACCACGTCCACGTAGCCATGGTAGCATGCCACAATCAGACCAGACTGAAACACAAAAACAGGGGTGCTTGAGTGTCCTCCTCTCTTTTTGTCTGTGATTGATTTTGCCTCCTAAAAACACCAAACTGGATCTTGGAGCTGTTGTGGAGCTTTTTTATGGATTCATAACCATATTTCCTCAAAGGAGAAAAACACTGCAGTGACTCTATTTAAAAGAAATAACACTTATCAGTCATGCTGCCTCCAAGCAAAGTAAAAGGCTGTTTTTCACAGTGTGTAATGGACTGATAGTGAGTCTGTAATGGACTGTTAACACAGGCTAAACATGGGTTTCCAACTGGAGTGGTCACTTGCTAAGTATCTAATGTCCAAATAGCTACTGGCTGGTTTGCTCTTATGTAAAAGTGTAATAGCTGTTAAATCAGAGTTACTGTTTGGATTAGGGGTAAAAAAAAAAAATCTTCTTGGTCAACGTTTCTTGCTTAGATCGTGTTTCACTCTAATGTTGCTGAAAACAAAATTCCAGCCAAGGAAATAACAAAGGTGGTCAGACGATCATACAGTTTATAAGCAAACCACCACTTTAAACTCATTACCTAAACCACTTATTAGAATCCCTACATTTCAAAAAACTGTACAACTCTGACTCCAGTTACATTTGCATTAACATGCAAGCTAGGAAGAGCACATGTTAATGTCTGGTGTAAATGCACACAGAATACATTGTGATCAGCCAGACCACATCTGGACGTGGTCCGTGGGTCAGATGCCATTACCCACATAATGTATCCAGATACAGATCACAACTGACAAACTCTGAGCTGAGTTCCCACACTGGGCTTCACATGCATGTGAATAGCAGGTGGACAGTAAATGGGGCCTTGGGTAAGTACAATGGGTCAAGATGTTTATGACAGGAAGACTACATAACAGTTTGCCCCTCTGCTCATGTACTCCAAAGACAAATTCTAGACTCCTGACAAGATGAGGCGAATGGAGCAACCAAGATACTAATGCACAAATCTTCAAAATGTTTGAAAATAATCACATTAAGTAAGTAAATCAAAGTAAAGTGGAAAGGTTTTTGTGGTTTGGTTTATATCAGTAACCAAATCCTGGATACAAAAAGTTTTATGACCGACATTTTTATTCCGTTCAGTGGCATTTTGTTGTAGTTCGCACCTTAGTGCCAGTCTTGCCAAATTAAATATGACAAGTAATAAATTATGCCTCCCTGACTGCCTCATGGGTAGTAATAAAGCACCTCAAAAGGTACAGCTGGTTGACCAATTAAATCTTTATGGAATATGACAAGAACTTAATTTAAACATGGATCAAGAGGAGAATTGGGATTGTGAGACAGTGGTAATATCATGAATTCAAGAGAATGACTTTCAGGCTTTGTTTTTAGGGTGACAAATAAGAGAGAATGTGCATTAATAAATGAAATAGTTGGGACCAAAATGACTTAACGTTAGCTACATTTGTGACTTGCACACAATGTTACGCATCATGTGAACTTTGAAACAACCCAGACAGTACTTCAGTCATTTCCTGTGAATGGAACTGTCTTGAACAAAGAGGAAGTCAAACCTCTGATGAGGGTGAGGAGAGATTAACTTTCTCACAGTTTCTTAAAGTTGAGGAAGGTGAAGATTGTGAATGGCACAGCATGCATTCATACAGAAAATAAGGTCAGCGCAGCACAGTCAGGAGGCCAGCCTGGAACACATACTAAAGGGTTGTTTTACTGGGATACACTACAAACAATGGGTGGATGGATTCGGCTCATTTCCATGGCAGCATATGTTATGTCAACATACTCTTCAGTGTCCTGAAAGACATTACTGGCGCAGTGCTCCAGGACAAGTCTTTCTCTGTCTGTTGCAGCTCCTTAAGCATACAGTATATCTTTCCTAGTGCTCAGGTCAATGTCTCAGCAAACCCTTTAAAAGCTGAGCCCTGATGGCAAGCTGCTTCCTGACACTGTCATTGTACAGTTGACACCCCCCATCTGCCACTGAAGGCTTAACCAACTGCTCTGAACGCTTCTTCAGGATTTGACCTTCAGTGTCTTGCTGGTGTTCAGGACCTGCACAAGGCTCAACTGACCTGACCACAAAACCAGCCGCTGAGAAAAAGGGCCAGGTTCAAACAGGGTCAGCATGATTTTTATCAGTTGCTGTTATGTTGTGTTACACTCTATGACACGTCTAAGTCATTGAACTTGATCAATCATAGGATTATATAAACAGACATTTCTCAATGGAATTCTATATTTCAGACTTCTAATTGATACTTGTAAGCTGTGAACATAACACTTAGCAGCTTACAATGGCCACAGTTGTACTGAGTGGCCAATTAACATTGCAGGCACAAAAGATCATATGCATGCTGGGCAACAGAAACAGCTCCCATACCAAGGCATGATTTTAAATAATGTAATATTCCCAGTTGCTGCAACAGCTCACTAATGTGAACCACAGGTCTTGACCATGTCCATGACCTATACAGCACTGTTTTGAACCAGAATTTAAGCTAAGCTGTCATATCCCTGCAAGGCTGTAATAATGATATATATCTGGAGGGAAACATCCCTCGAATATTCAAAAAATTAAATATAAACAACAGCCAACCAAGCAACGCTATCAAGAAATGATCATTAGCAAATGTACTCTAATCATAACACAACCTAATGAAGGGACATTATAATTACAAGCAGTTCTAATATTATGGTACACTGCAGTTCTGCATGTGTGGTTTTTGTCCAAGTAGTGTTGCCGTACCCCAGCAGAAGCAACTGCTGTATGTACAATCAATGTCACATGGTGTACTGTGTCTCTCTATTGTGTGTGAAGGCTATGCTAGTGTCGATTGTGATTTAGCAGCTCAAAACCAATGCTAATCAATCAACCATCGTTAACATCAGCGAACATAGCTAAGTTACCTGAAAGGTTAATCAGCCACACATTCACGGCGCAACCCACAACAGTGCTCATGAGTGTATTTACCGAACGTTAATGTCTTCATTGTGTTATATTTGTCAGAGGTCTGAGTGAAGTGGCAGTCATTTATGTTGTGCTGTTTATGCAAACAGCTGTACAACTAACTTTCACTTATTGCATATTTGCATAGTACTATAGCTGTACTGGGTTTTGATATAAACTATTATTGGTGTTTGATTAAAGTGCAAGCAGCTTTCATTCACAGTAAGTGTCAGCATGAGCAAGAGGAAGGGTGGCAGCGACGTTGGCCAGTTTTCTTGAGCAACCTCAGAGTGAAAGCTGAGAGCAGGGTGTGGTCACGGGAAGGTGCATAGCTTAGTCTGGAGGACTGTGCAGTGGTTTTGAATACTGTCAACATGATTATGTGGAACCATGGTCCACAGGTTACTGTTAAAGCTGAAGCACTAAAAAAAGACCTTAGAAAAGAACGATGACATCACTGCAGTCCAATCCTACAGACTCCTCCTGGCTTCCTTTCTGTATGGGCATTTCCATCAGGAGAGCTGGAAACAAAATAAAGACTTTGCTGGTTTCAAGTTAGCAGTGAAAACAAGCCAGGCGTGCCTGAAAATCAAACATTTCTTTAAAATACATTGAAGCAGAGACACCTACTCTTCTGTTCCTGTCTGTTTCTTTCACTTCCTCTTCCGTCACTCCTTGTCTGATCATAATCTTGACGATGATGGCGTTGTTGTTGCAGCAGGCATTAAAGAAAGAAATGGGCTCTGGGCTATCGGGGCTCGGCGAGCGGTACAAGAGGGACACGACTGAACTGTCCGGGGGATAGAAAGAATCATCAGAGGCGATGCTCCGTGTGTCGGAGCGATCCGGCAGGGCCTCGAAGTCCAACTCCTCGAACTCTTGGTAAATATCGTCCTCATCCTCCCAATAGTTTCGTGTGTAATCAACTTTGATTTCTTCGTTATTGTCCTCTCCTGACTCCTCATACTCATTACCATTTTCATCATCATCATCATCGCTGGTGACAGACATGACAGGTGTATCCATAGCAACTTTGTCACCCAGTCCCACATGTCTGGCAACTCCATTCTCTCTAACCTTTGAACCTTCACTTTGTTCCTCTGTTATTAACACCATTTAAACCGTCCCCTTCCCCCGACTCTTTCAATTACTGTGGGGTGCCAGGACAACTCTAGGAGGTCCTGGAGTTTATATCCACCATCCTGCTGCAATACGTTGTCTCATCCTACCCGACAGAAGATTGAATGCTGTCAGGCTGTTGACATTTATCTGTTTTGGTCTCTGTCAGGTCTTCCAAGAGATAAGGGTCACCAGAGGTCACAATGGAGGCATGAGATCATTGCACATGCTCCCAATCCTCCGTCAAATAAATCTCTTCAAGATGCCATAGAGGACAGGATTCCCTACAACTCCACAAGAAGGGTTTGGTCATAAGCATGATCTCAGGCAGTCACACACTGGTAAAGTGACCAAAGATGCTCAATATGATGACGTTTTCCTCTTGCGTGAGTTTGACAAGCCCAAGAGTATCCATGAGTTGCAAACTGTGAAAAAGCAACTGCCCATTTCCAAGTGACTCTTTGCAAAGGCAGCAAAGGCTTCATCCGTCACATAGTTCAATCACAGCATCAGAACCCAGACGGCAGCTTGAATTCCTGAAGTCTTGAGGACAGATTGAAGCTAAAGTTGTCCTCTGGAAAGTAGAAGAACAGGCAGTCGTCTTGGTTGGAAACAGGAACAGTCACTGCTAACGGCGGCAGCTAATCCCGTGTTTCCCTGTGGAGAAACACTGGGCTTGCTTTGATGATGGCCAGCAATGGGATGAGACATTCTCTTGAACTTGCGCATGATAATCCCTTTAGTCGCTCTCTCGCTAGCTCAAGCTGCTCTGTCGTGTTCCCCTCCCCGGTGACAAGAGAGTTTGAGTGTTTTCTGCCGGAATACAATTAAGTGTAAAATTGAATGGTACAAGCACAGAGGGAATGTCTTCACTTTCTCTTAATATGTGAAGTGTTTTTACAAAGGGACAACAGGCAAGAGCAAGCAAGTGAAACAGTATGTGTCATGATAGATGTTTACAACTCTGTGACATTAAAAGCACAAAATAAATATGTAAAGAACAACCAGGAAATCCATGCCAACGTTTACACCATCGTTCATTTACTATTTTTGTTCTGACAGAGATAACCCCATTAGAGTTAAAGAAGTCATTAGTGCAACTGGTCAAGCCAGCCCAACCCTCTCTGGTGTCATCTTCTGCTGCACTTAACGCCGTCCGCTTAAATTAGATCTCTCAACCACGTGACTTCATTTGTCTACAGAGTATAGTGGAAGGAAGGGGATCACCCTAAACCCAGTCAGAGCTCAGGTCCTGATGCCACCTTCATCATTGTCTGAATACTTTTTGGTGAGTCACCAACAAGACTTGGAATATTTGGATCCTTTTGATTAATAAATAACTTTTGGAAGTTAAGGCAGTAAGAATGTGCATCAGAGTGGATGACAGAAACAGATGACAGACAGTAAATCAAGCAGAGAGTAAACACACTCTTGTTGCATGCCTGCTGAAGTAAATGACAGCCATAAGAATTTTAATGTTATAGACACATGAATACCACATTGTGAAATGTAACCATATTACTTACAGTGGTGTTATTTTTATACCACTGATTTAGAGCACTCAAACCTGTTACCTTGATAAGCATCTTTATTAATTTATGGTCTGACTTTCCAACTTTGAAACATCCAGCTGCTAATTTTAACTGCTGAAATTTCAGCAGTTAAAATGAATGGGTGGTGCCGCCTCTTTTGGAGGATAGCGCACTAGCTGTCATTATCTGTCAGTCACTGATCATTTGTCACATGTTCAAGTCTTGGTTTGAATTTTTTAGGTCAGAATCTGATGAACTGAAATTTAACAACCTGAATGGAGTAGACCCTAAACGATATACGTAAAATCAAGTTTTTGCATTACTACCACTGGAATTTTCGAAGAGAGAAAATAAATCACATATTCTCAATATTTCAATGCTATAAAGTCAGTGGTATTTACAATTATTCTGTTTTTGTTTTTTGTTTTTTTTTAATAAAAGTATGCATTTATATAAGATGCAGTATTTGCTTCCATACATGCCAAGTTTGCACGAACATGAAATATCATTTACTGTGGTGGTTTTGGATTCCAGTGACCGGGCTGGCATGTAAATCAGTCAGGTTCACATGGTCATGAACTGAGCAGCTGATCTGAGCATCTGGCAGACACCTTGGGATTAATTCCTAGCATTTTGTGCAGACTGCCTAGGGCAGGTAAGGTTTGCCACATGAGGACACCATTCACACTGAGCCAACATGTTTTCAGGCACAGTAACACTAATCTCTAGTGGTTAAATCCTGCCTTTCCTGAAGAACATTACATCATAAAAGAGTTATTTGCAAGTTCTCTTTGAACAAGGTCTGACATTTCTTTTGCAAAATACAGTGTAGATTTTACACGTTTTCTTTTCTGTTTGGGGGGGGCCTCAAGTCTGGTTTTACAATAGTGCAGAAAAAGAAATCAAACTCTTCCTGACACAGTACTAATCTCTTCAGGGCTCCTTAAAGAGGGACAAATCACAGGCTCTTAGTCCATGATTTGATCGCCATGAAAAGGCTGATCTCATTGTGCTTGTGAAAAATGAAGCACAGGTTGGAAAAATCAGATTTAGCTTGACAGCAGATATGTTGTTTCAGCTGCATATGCTCCTAATCTCCACTTGGCTTCCAAAACTGTTAAGACTGTGCATTAGCAGAAAGGTAATTGGATTCAGCAGAAATAACCCCACATCCTGTTTCCTGGAGCTGCGCTTTCCAGCAGCACCAGACGTGATCCCGAATCAGAACTGGGCGCTTATAAACTGCTGATGTTGGATTATGATGCAAGACAGATATTCAGTGGTTGTTACTGTGATTAACAGCCTGGCTTCCGTGATACTGTAGTCACATACTTTATACTTTAACGGACTAGAACAGGATAGTCGGTGAGATGCTACTGCTTGAACAGGGAGTTCTTGTCAGAATGAGTGCTGTACATCTCAGCTGACCTCAAAATTCAAAGCACTCCAGTACTCAAGAAAAGAACTACTTTGTGTTTTGTCTGAATATGTCTGAAGGCAAAAGTGTTAATAGCTGTCTTGATATTCATTGTAAATGGAGTAATGGTGCACACTTTCAGACCGTCTCTCCTGAAGCCATTCGTAGCCTTGCACCAATTTGCACACACAGAAAGAGACTGAAATAGTTGTGTGAAAAGACTAGAGTGAGAAAGTCAAAAGGTCTCACCTTTACACTGTCAATCGCAGCATGAAGTTAAAGAAATAGTTGGCCACACGTGCGCACACACACACACACACACACACACACACACACACACACACACACACACACACACACACACACACACACACACACACACACACACACACACACACACACACACACACACACACACACACACACAATTTCAACTCTGTCACTGCAACTTGGCAACCCACAACCTGATTTCAGGGACGTGTGCAGCTGCTCTCTGCTCAGGCAGCCAGGCCAGCTAACCTGTATGAATCTAGCCAGAGTTTGAGACGATTTTGTTGTGGCTGACCAATTTCCAGCTTTGTGGTTGATCTTGAACGACAACCAAGTGTCTGTACCTGTGTAGCTTGACATCCTAAACGACCTATTGTGCAGCATCTGGGACACCCAACGACACCCTGACGAGAAGTCTAACAGGTCAGAATTTTAGACATCTCATGTAGCATGTTCCTTTGTGTTGATCAATCACGTGCTCTGTCCAGAGCAGTCAGGACAAACAGAGGAGGAGAAGGGAGGCTGAGATTGCTGCTGTCAGGTGGGACAACAAAACAAGGAAAGTTCGTGTCCATACTGTCCTCTCCATGCCATCCAGGAACTGTCTTTCACCACACGAGGCAACCAGCATCACACACATCTCTTCTTTCATGGCTGACAGTTGCTTCACCCGCCTCCCAGATGACATCTGAACTTGTGTGTGATCAAGACACAGCAAGAATTTATGGCACAGTGATGATCAGATCTGACGTGGTGACCACCGTCTTCAACAAAAATGTGTGGTCTGCTCCCGGCAACTAACAAAAACAAGGCATTTCAAGATATGGCTGAAGATGCCAAAGAGTTCATCTGATTCCTTCTCAGAGGCCTGTGGAGGGATAATTATCCTGTTCTTGACAAGGGGGGAAAAAAGCTTAGAGCAGAGTCAGAAAAAAATATGATTCTGTGTGGCAGGAATGTATTTTTTCCTTTCCTATCGTTTTAATCATCTCGCAACCCTCCTACGGGTGTCACATCATGGGGAACCACAACTCTCCAACAAGCCAACAATAAACAAACCTGAGTAACATCACTAACATTTGTTTGACGATCTCATCGTCTGCAGCGTGAAGAAGAATCTGCACACACAGAGAAATCATTACAGCTATTTATTATTGTTTCATATCACTGAACCAACAATTTATAGACCTTAAAGTATAGAACTTTATGTTACAGTACATGCCGCTGCCTTTTTGCACATAGAAAAATAGAAATCATTTGCTTCTAGAAATTGAAATTCAAGACCAAAATTTAAAGTGTCCAGCTCAAGAAGACACTAAAAGGTCACTTTATAGCATCATAGATATTATGTGAGCATTCCACACAGCAGCACTACAGCTGTCAGCACTAAAGTTAATGAAATTCACAATCTAGATCAATAGAAAAGCAGTTTATATTTACCAAACTCCTAATGAAACAACTTGTAACACAAATGCAGTGTGAAAAACAGAAGCAAAACTGAAATTTGTCGTTTAAGTCAAACCCATTGTGCAGTCACCACAGTGAAATACTGACATCTTTCAATCAGTGGGACACACACACACACACACACACACACACACACACACACACACACACACACACACACACACACACACACACACACACACACACACACACACACACACACACACACGCCCTGCTATGTCGACTGTGTTACAATGGATTCTGAAATGATTGCAAACTGTGGTATAAAGTGCAACACATTAAAACATTTGCATAAAAAAAAAAAAAAAAAATCACAATTTCTACTAAACCATTACAGAAAAAAAAGAAAGAACAGAAAATGAGCTTAGATCATCTCAAACATTTCTCTCAGGATTTGAGGAGCAAGGACACGTCTGAGAAATGGATTCAGTTTTCGTTGGCAGTTTGAAAGAACGGCCGTGGGCTCGTTTCTGTCGCAGAAGACATTTTAACCTCTTTGTTTCTGAGAGGCTGTAACACCCTTTCATTTTTCAAATCTTTCATTTCGCTCTGATGGCTTTGTTCTGTGGTGGCTTTAGGAATATGACTACTCGCTAAAATTATGAAACTTTGTGCGAAACATGAAGGAAGTAAATTTCATGCATTTTCTCAAGGGCAGTGGAGCAAAGGAGACAATGACGTCACAGTAAGACGCCGGGAGTGCAAGGCTATCCAACACACCCCCATACGAACAGCGCCTTTAGGAGGACAAGTTGTAGAAACTGAAATGTTTGGATCGTTACAGCATTATCTTGCTTTCTTGCCTTGAGTTCGATGAGTATACTTGCTAACGTCTCACCAGGCGACACCAGGAAGTCCATGCCCCGTCCAAAAAACAGCTCTAGAATGGAACCGCTTGTGAAAACAGAAATGGTCATTTTTACAGTCCCTATAAAACAAGCAGAATGTGTTAACTGGTGAGCTTTGGGGTGGTGGTAGGTGGATTTGTTACAGTCAGGATAGCTGTTTCCAGTCTTTATGCTAAGCTTAGTTAACCATGTCTGAGTTTCACAGCCACCATAGGTTCTTCTATGCCCTTGGAAAGGGAGGGGTGAGACAAGGGGCATTCAGTCGTTCATAGTGATTGTTGTGGATACTGTGATTTGAATGTAGTGTTATTGAGATTGTCAAAGAGGACTGTGGGCCTGTGGTGAGTCTGTCCAGTTTCTCAGAATATCAGACATCCTTCAGTGGCAGCAGAGAAAGCTGACCCTGATTCTTCCAGTCACCAGTGTTAGCGTCAAAATTCACTTAAATCGGAGCACCGGCTGTGAAGAGGTAACGCAGAGAGGATCTCTTTCAGTCTGCTGCAGCTCATCAGTGTGAACACCTGGAATGCTCCGGCCAGACAGAGATCACAAAGTATCACAGAGAGAGCTCTGTTTTAAAGGGGACTAAGTACCTGGAGCTCAACAGCAGCCACTGTGGGACCACCTGGTAATCACAGGTTAATGGCACATTCAATTCTCTTAAGTCAGTCGCTTTGAAGACACCACCGTCAGTGGATGAAATGGGACAAGCGGGTTACAAGAAGCCAATCTCCTGTATTCGCAACGTCAGTTCCACAGCAATATCTAACTAAAGTTTGCCAGCATTAGCTATAATTAGTCACCTGGTCATATCAGAAGAAGGACAATGAGCCTGAAGCTGCTGAACTGTATATTCAAATATATTAAGCTGGAGTTTGTTTAGAGTGTGAGCTATCAGCTTATAATAGAGCCGTGTAGCCACTTACTGCGGGAGGAACCATATCCAACAATGCACCTCACATCACTCCAATGCCACAGCAAGCTAACACAGGTTACATCACAGAGAGCCTTTTGGATTAATGGTCAACCAGAGTTCCTTCTGCTAACTTGTGAAGTTGAGGAACTCGATGAACCTGTATTGGAGAAAGCTGAAGAAAAAGCCACAACTCACAAACTCACCCATTAGTAGACAGACAAGTAGATCAAAGTGAGATTGAGTCAGAATGCAGCTACCAACACAGCTCCCAGCTGGAGTCTGAAGTCAGTCGAGGACCAAACAGAGAGAACTGTGTTGGATTCAGGAGCTTTTTCAGTACCTCTTCAACACAACAAGACCATTCACCTTCAGAAGACCCTGTCTCTCTTCAGCTGACTGTCCTCCGACTGAACCACAAGTCTCATGTCTGACAGAGTAATACTGAAAATCAACTTTGTAAATGCAGATATGACTTTGTTTTAATTACATCTGCGCTCATGGACAAAGAGTTTTTCTGAGTTAGTAGAATTCATGCAATTTATAGTGAGTGTGAAATGTCTGATTATGCTACTCTAACCAATACTACCTAGTTAAACATTCACTGAGTTGTATTATGAGATGTTTTATTTCTGTGAAACGGTGTCATTCGTTTTGTATGTTACGAACGTCAAAGAAAAGCAGCCGATTTGTTTCTGCTGTTTCATTAACTCCAGTCTGCCAGATCTGAACTGATGATCAGTATAGTTCTATTATCTGTCAGCACATTTCACGGGAAACACTGTTTTCCCTCTGAATTTCAGTTTTTTGTTGCTTTTAGTTGTTTTTAGCTGTTGGCTCCTAACTGCTAACAGAACGCAGACAGGCAACAGCTGATTAGCAGCACTGCAAGCCTCTACGGGCCAGCTAGCTCACATCTAATTTTATTCTATTGAAAGAAATATTTCGATAAAATCAGTGTCAGTCTAAGGGTGTAACATGTGCACATTGTGTGATGTGCTGAGATGGTTTTTCCAGTTGAAATATTCTTAGTTGAAAGCTCACTTTTTGTGTGCCACAGTGCTCATGTTAACAACCTGTCCTCCCCTGACAGTGGATCTGCTCAGGAAGGTGCTAAACAACCCAGACTGTTTTCAAAATTCACAGGGGAACATCTTAAGAAAAAACATGACTGGGCTGTGTCCAGATTGCCTGAAAAGTCCCTTTCTTCTTTTCTTTTCATTCTTTCTTTTTCTACATCTTTACTTCAAAGGAGTCCTCAGAGGACTATCTAACAGCTCATTCCAGAACACTAACAATCAATGAAAACACATCTAATAAAAACATCTTAAAAAAAAGAAGAAGAATACAATCACATTGTTACATCATGTATGTCCCTCCTTACCACTGAGACGAACACTTGAAACAGAGCCACAGAGGCGCTTCCATTATAGAATCTCCTCCACAGCTTTGAAAAGTCAAAGCCGTCCCATTGAGAGACACTCAGTGTGACCTGGACAACATTTCACAACACACATTCAAAGGGAAGCACAATCGGAGGTAAAAGGTACGCTCAACTGACCAAACTTCAACTCAAACCTTTTTAAAATAATGTAGTTACAACTTAAAATCTCAGCTGCTTTGAAGACAAAAACGGAAACATGAAACACGATGGGCAGCCAACAACTCACGCCAGCTGTTTCTGCAGGTTGGCTGACAACCCTGTTCAGAAATCAAAATTTTCCGTGAAGAGTTTAGAGACTATTTTGTCTTCACTCTTCAGCGTCTTTTGTCTCCCAACCTGTGACAGCAGTAGATGTCGGTGAATGAAAGGACTAGACTGCAGTCAAAAGTTTAGAGGCTGTGTTTGAAGTTGGCATTTGACAGCCAAGCACGGAGGAAACAAAAAGGTTTCACCACAGGAGCTGATGATAGCTCGCAGTGCTGAGCAGAGTGAGTCAGCTCCACTGATCCCACAGCAACGTCAGGTCTATGAGGAGGAGCTGTATGAGGAGGTGGACGTGCTCCTGCCTGTCTTGCGTTCATAGTTCACCAGTCGCTGTCCAACCAGGTATCTGGAGGAGAAACAGGAAAAGACAGAGCTGTTTACAAATCACGTTTAACATATTAATCCACACAACTAAATTACACATATCTCTTTGGTGGTGTAAAAAAGGTGCAGCAGTGCTGGCTAAACACAGAACACTCTATGGTTTTGGCATCAACAGTTGGATAGAGAGGACAGATGAAATCTACACTGAAAGAAACTAAAAGAACAGAGAGGGACACTTTAACAGTCCCGTTTGGCCCCCGCCGTCCCAAAGGGAGCTAGACTGCTAGTTTGACACAAAACTCAACTCTGTTGAAAGTGTGGATCATCAAAAAAGGAAATACCACAAGCAGTGGTTCCCAACCTTTCTCCTTAAGGGACCCCTTCAACAAGACCTCAGGATCCCCTGTGAAGCTTTGGTGACCCCTAGTGGGGGTTGGGACCCCCAGGTTGGGAACAAGTGCACTCAGAAAAAGCACCCAGACTGAAAACTCAAGACTCAATATTTGTTGAGCCTACTGACTTGTCGTTCTTGATGTGTTCATAGAGGCGTTTGAACTGTCGTATCTGGAAGGACAGGATGGCCAACAGCATGACCACCATCAGCAGGAACGGATAGATCCTCCTCTCCACCAGCGTCTGCATCTCCGGCTGCACACCTATAAAGGAAGCGAGGCAGGGAAGCAGACAAGTAGGGGGGGAGGTGGGGGGAAAGAAGAAGACAGTGTAAACAGTGGAACAGCAGATCCTTTTAATGAGTGTGCGTGTCTGTGGTGTCTTTTCTCGAGGAGCTGTTGGACTTAAGAGTTGAGGGAACAGAGTAAATGAAAGAAAAAACAATCAATCACGCTTTGGCTTGCACAATGGCTAAAATCCAGATTACCACAAGGGCTGGGAATTCTTAATTGACTAGTTGTTTAAATGCAAGTGTTGTCTAAGTCAACATCAAAAACACTTGTCTAAACAAAAACCGGAGCCTTGGGTAGGCTTTGCATAAAAAGCACTTCTCAAATGAGCCCTGTGTCCAAATTAGTCAGGATCTGCCTGTGCTGTAGCCTGATGAGCGTGTCTGCTACCTCTGTGTCTGAATTTCATCTGCCACAATATCTAATTTAGTCAGCAGCCAAAACAACAAAAGGACCAACTAAAAAGTACAACTTTTTCAGTTGTTTGTTGCAGCTCAAAACAACCAGCTCACAGGGTAAAAAGGACTTCTAATAGCTTTCAATAAAAGGCAATGTGCCTTCTGACAAGTGAGTTCAATCTCATCTTTGACCCAACTTACAGACAGCTGGTGATGGAGGAGAAACAGTGAGGGAGACAGCAGAGAAAAGGGAGAGATGAAGGAGGCAAACATCTGTTTTCTTTTCCTCGACTACCTTGAAACTGATTCTTGTTAAGAGTAATTGAAGGTACAAAAAAAACAACCCAGACACACAAGCATACACAGACTCACCCAGCAGCGGTGTAATGCCTTTAGAGATGGTGTAGGGCACACAGAGAGACAACAGCAGAACACAGATGACTGGGGCAGCCAGCCTTCGCACGATGAAATGGAGGTCAATGTTTCGGATACCATTAGCATACACCTACAGCAGAGAGGTGGACAGGTTGGTTTTACTTCACTCCAATAAGAGTTCACTTTTTTTTGTCTTTAATAGTAATTATGCAGACAGAAGCTGAATTAATTTGTGGAATATGCTTCTATAGATAATTTTAAAACAGACAATCATCAATACAAAGTGGACAATATGTCCTAATCCAAATAACATTCTTGTAAAATGAGCCTAACACACCTATCCAAAGGAAATTAAAGGCTGTTCTTGAACCATTTGAATGACACGCATGGCTTTGGTCTCTTTTGAAATGTAGTACTCTGGAGTTTTATCCCCAAGAGTCAGTCACTGTAAGTGCTACTGGCATCGAGTAAAGGAAGTTTGAACACACTGAAGTAGAAGGTTTTTAATTCCGCTGAATAATCTTTTGTAAATTGATGTCTGCAGATGACTGTATCTGGGATTTATTATCTGGAAAACTGATAACAAAAGCACAAAAAAAGGAATCTCTTACATACTAATGGTATGTCTAGACATCCAAACAAATGTAATTTATTGCATTTATATAGATAAATATCTATATTTAGGCCATCTACATCCATATTAAGGGTATCTATACTTTTATTTGGGCTATATATCTTTATATTGAGACGTTGTGATTGTATCTTGAAATGGTTTGCATCCAGCGAATCACAAGAAGCTTTCCAGCGATGTATGGCATGAGAACAAACTTGAAGCATTTGTGACAACAGATGGGCAGACCAGTAAAAGTGATCCCATTTTACTTTAATGAAGGCAGACAGATGTGAGACCGACCTGCTCGATGACAGTTTTCAGCCACCATTGAGGGCCCATCAGTGTGATGGCAGCAATGATTTTTGCATGGAGCACGCCCAGGGCCCAGTCCTGCCACACACAGATTAACAACAACCACTGTATAACTAAGACAGGCCTTTTTTCCATGGCATACTTTGAGAAATACAAACAGTTTTTTTTCTGTAACATTTTCTCATGTGAAGAAATAAGGTCAATGTGAAATGTCATGAACACAAACGTAGCATAAAAGAAAAAGTAAACAACATCTCTGTTTAATACTGATATGGACCTGTGAGTCGGATATAAAGCTGAATTGAATTGAAAATACTACACTGTCATACCTGCCAGGGGTAGAAGAGAGGTGTCTGGTCTAGTGGAACTCTGAGAGGAGCTACGATGACCAGCTCAAACAGCAGACCCAACAGCAGAGGAATCACCCCGGCTAACATCACAGCCACCACAATGGTCTTTAGGATCTGTTCTCACCAAGACATCCATACCACCCAAATATACATTCAAATCAATGTAATACAGAACAGCACTGTAGTAGCCATTGGCTGGGAGGACAAGAGGCATATCCACATTACCATGAGCGTCCATTCATGGACTTTGAGCATGATGACGGACCGTCCCTGTGGCATCCAGGACAGGAGCACCGTGGCGGCTCGAATGGACAGCCAGCAGACGTACAGGCCACTGGCTGCTGTGTACAGCTCATGAACCATGGCGCTGCCCATCCAGAAAGACATGAGCCAGCGACCTGCACACACTGGGGGAGAAGAGGAAGAAGAGGGCAGGTAAGAATAGAGGTGTGAAGAATGACTGATGACAAGAACATGGCTTCTTGTGGCCTGAACTTACCTGGCAGTGTGAGGCAAATCAGACTAGCCAGCAACAGCGTGACACACATAAAGGCCACCAGCAGAATGATCTTAACAATCAAAAACACACAAAAAGAGAAATAGATCAATTAGCAGGAAACAGTGACGGGATATAATATGTGATTTGAATAATTATAACATCGTGAGTCACCCTGAGGGGGAAGTTGAGGGGCCGGTGGTATGACTGGAAACCCACAGGACCGCCCTGCTGCAGAATGGCCTGATGGGCAGCGTGAAGCCCTTCCCCCAAGCCAGGGATCCTGTTGTTGTTATGGCGGCCAGGAGGCTCGTTGTGTAGTTGGTTGTCATCATCTTCATGGTCACCCAGCAGGTAGGAGTGAAGGTCACTGTGGGGGGGGGGGGGGGGGGTGACGACTACAATTTGAGCCACTGAGGTAACTTTTATGCCATTGTACTATTTTATATTTGAAGTTGCAGTTAATGTGCCTACAGCATGTATCCAGCAGTGAAGGTCCAGGCATGGACGAGCCGTTTGAGCCACTGGCGAGTGTGACCCTGCTCCAGCAATGCAGGCAGAACAACCTGAAGCAACAGCAGCTCCAATGACAGCTCGCTGACAGGGGCATCGCTGCCGAGACAAGACACAACCCAAACCAATTCATATTCACTTTCTAACATACATGCAGCTAGAAATGGCAGCTCATTTTCTCCAGCAGCTTCCTATCCTGGTTATGCCTGGGTAGAGAACAGACAATGTCACCTTCAACTCTGAGATACTGAAAAAGAAATAATGGTGTGGTGTTGTCGTGTGTACCTGTAAAGCATGACGTTGTATGGAAGGAAGGTTGGGAAGAGCAGTTTAATGATTCTGATAGGAAGCCAAAGCATCAGCAGGACTATGGAGCCAAAAACCACCTGGAAATACACACACAGAAAAAAGACAGCACATTTTGTCACTAGGGATGTCAAGATTAAACAATAAGGGAAACTGATTTTAAAAACAGAGAGTGACTCAGCTACTATTAAATGCAATTCTGAAACAAATGAATATGGCTGTAAAAAATATTTTCAATGAACTCTCCCTGTGCCTCTGTAGCATATGTGTATGTGTCTCATTGTGTGCAATCCATCTCTTTCTTTGTAGCTCACCACATTCTCCAACAATGCACATGCTTCTAGCCATCCACAACACTCCCACACTGAAGCAAATGTCGGGACCATGCTGCCTGAAATCCTGACATTGCATTAACAGTCTTCAAAATACCTTGCTTCTAATTTAACAAGTTGACGTGCGCACTGACAGCAAATTAAGTAACCCTAACGTTACCAGTTGACCCCAGTTCCTTATTTACAGGGACATATGCCAATACAGTGTTACTGTAAATATCACATTAGCAAGGATTGCACTGACAGAGATAGAGATTGTTCTATTTATTTGCAGCTTTGGCAAACATTAATGAGGGAGAGCTTTTCTCCCTTCTCTTTTATTCTGTTGGGAATTCCTGCTATTTCCGGATTTTACTGCGTCCTCTTCCACTGTCCCACATTATTTAAGTTCAGTCATTTCTAATGTCACCACATCTGGCCAATGTTCTCTCTGCCCATGTTCCTCGAGCCAATCAGTCCTCAGAAGCACAGTGTTATTTAAATAGCAGCCTGTGTCATTCTGACATTCAGACATACAATTGTGCAACCCTCCCCATCATCACATTGTCCCTAAGCATGATTCAGGTGTTTCAACATTGCATAAAGGCGTGCTGGTTCTACTCCACCAGCAGTGTTGACACTGTGGGGGATTCTACCTATCTTATCTATCCCACAATGCCAAAGACCTTCTCTGCTGTAAACTCAGTAAACATTGTTATACACTTTCAACTGAACAAGTCTAGTAGTAAAGTAAACAGAAATCTGGGCGCAGGCACTGAGGGCTGTATATGGGAAAGAAGAGAAGAAGAGGATACTAGACTGACCACAGAGAGTATGAACCTCCGCAGGTGTCTGTAGATGGGCAGGTGGATCATCTCTTGGACTGGGTTGAAGTCTGGATCGTTCAGGTTCCTGAGGAACCACAGCACACCAGGCCGGAGCACCTGCCACCAAACAAACATGCAAAAGCTTAAGATTTATGAGCTACAGGTGGACTGTGAGGTTTTACTGGCTGAAATCCTTCACTTTACCTCTCTTAACAGAAGAATGAAGGAGGCAAAGTAGAAGACATAGACCATGCCAACCAGCCAGTGGAGGAACATGGTGGTACCAGGAGCAGAGTCAAAGCTCTGCTCCCTGTCCTTCAGAGTCGCATCAAACATCTCCTATAATGAACAAAGGACATGCTAAATTGTCTGTGTTTTAGTTAATTAGTTAGTTTTGGGGAATTTCTTTTTTCAACTTAAGTGTTCATCAAGCTTCTTGATCACATTTGTACACTGCATCATCATGATTGCATTTATTCTGTTTGGTTAGGCTTTCAGAGCCAGTGTGTGACTGTATCAACAGGATCAATCGAGTTTACTCGATGGGATTGTCTTACCAGCGAGCAAATGTCGAGCCACCAACCACAAATCAGCGGGAACAAGCCTATCTCCATGACAACCAGAAGGGACACCTGCGACATGTAAAAATAAAAATGCAATTTAGTTTCTGTTTTCGTAATTTGTTCCAGTAATCATAATTTTCCTAATTACTGCTCCAACTGAAAGCTTTGTTAGTTTGATAAAAACAAAATAGCTTTTTGGAAACATTCCGATCTTTCATCTCTAATTTACCTTGACGACAATGTAGCAAACACCCAAGAGGCGTCTGGACCGCTGGAACTTCACTAATGAAGCCAGCGCCTGAAGGACGAGGCACCGTTAAGGACTAACACCAAAACATGAGATGAAGAACATTCAGTCTGCATTGTAAACATTTCTCATGAACACAATTCCTATAAGGTGTTGAAGCCAAAATAGACCACTGACCTGACCTTTTGGATCCCTATATGACTAAACAACACTGCTACTGAGACGTGTGGTCATGTGAGACATACAGTAGATCATTTCATACACATACGGTAATTTATAGAGGATACATGGCAGATGATGAGAGCTCCGGCCAGGAGGATGTACCCCAGTATTGTGGTGACGAGGCCATCAAAGTGTGAAGCTTTGACCTGCAACCAGATACATTATCATCATCAAATAAGCTCCATCACTGCATGACAAACCCGAACACTACTGTACTCGTGAGGAATTCAAACTTGACGAGCGTCATTGCTGTGCACTTACATACTCTTCAAAGCCAAGTCCAACCACTGAGAAATGGCCGATGTGATAAGGGCAAAAAGCTAGAGAGAAACACAGGGGTCAGATTAGAATCTGCAGGTACACAGGACTAATATCACTCGATTATGGTGGACAAACTGCTTAAATAAGGAGTAATTCCACTGTGACGGTACATTAAAAGCATGATAGAGTCTCAGAGTTAATGATGGTTATCTACAGTACATCATCACCACGCTGTAGGTTTAACTTACCAAAGACCAGGATGAAGAGTGTGTTGAGAGACACCACCCAGAACACATGTTCCTAGAGAGGAGACACACAACAAGGGTCTCTGTCAATGTTAAACTATCTCTCACTTTAACCACTGTTTATGCATCATATCAGTATATAACCCAATGGAAGTTGTTAAAGGGAAATTATAGTATCTACAGCAGGATTTCAACATGCTGTATTTCTCATAAATGTAGCGATTGCGGCTCTATGGGTCATGCTAACTTTGCACCCATCACCTCTGTTGTACAGATTCACAAAATGAGAACAGATCACAAAACAACATATACTGGGGCAAGCTGCTCAAGCCTCCTGTGGAGATTGGTATGGAGTTAGCCAAGATGGCTATTCTATGGTTCCACTTTCTGGGTTTGTTTGGATGAGACTCTGAGACAAGCTTTTGAAATGATTCATGAATAACTTTTATTTGGAAAGCTCGCCTCAACATACATATGTTGTTTCGCATGAATCTTGGTTCCCTCCAAATCTCTCCAAAAAAGGAAGGCTGTGAGTGCAAAGTTAGCATCCATGGAGTCACAATGGCCACATGTATGGGAAATATTGTATGCTAGGTTGAAACATACAGAAAGTTCCCTCTAGGGCAAACTTGAAACGGTGCATATGAGTACAAACAGTGCTTGTACTTACCAAGAACACCAGAGAGCCATCCAGCCCCAGCATCTGCAACACAAACACAAAGCAATGTCATAATGATCCTTCATGACACATATAATTACAAATACAACTGGAACTTTGACTAATACAATGAAGACATTTATTGAGCCCAGGCCAGCTATAAGCAGCCTGCCTGGAAGAAGTGAGAATTCAGAGTGCTGCCTAAGCACACTACAGCAAGATGGATATTTCCTGTCACAGGAGCTTTTAGCCCAAATTCATCTGCCAACTAACTGCTACCTTACACTCTGCTTTTTTAGCACTGTGCCCCAGCTGCATCGCACCCACTTTATGGAGCAGGAGACATAGAGATAAAAAATAGATTCCCACCCTTTCCCAGGTCAGCTCCTCTGCTGCACGGTCCCACTCCAGGGCGTTCCAGTTCAGATCTTCTGCAAAGGACAATCAGAAACAACTGAAACAGTACAGAACACCAACACTGTGCAGTGGAAATATGCTTCTGTGGTTGCGTCACGCAGCAGGCTTCTTTTCCTTACCATGATTTAGGTATGAAAAAGCATTTATGTTCCTGCTGTTTAATTAAACTGATTACTGATTACAACTTTCATATCATAATTTAATAACTTTATTGACAACTTCTTGAAAACCTCTACTCCCAAGTGTATCAAACCTCTATGTTTTTATCCTCACACTGACCTTGTCCTCCATTATTGGCATCACCAGCATCCTCTTCCCTGCCTTCCTCATCGTCCTCCTCCTCTTCATCTTCCTCCCCATCGTCGTCTTCTTCCTCGTCATCAAGTTCAGCCTCATCTCCACGGTTGCCAGCATCATGTAGGTTGGCAGGTGCCAGCCCGTCTGGAGCAGGGTCTGCGTGGCGCTGGCCGGCTGCGCCGTCTTCAGCAGCCTGGCCGTTGTTGCCACCTGGAACCTGTGGAGTCATTCAATGATTCAATTCATTCAATAATAATTACAGCTGCTTACCTGGAACATGGCCTGCACACACTGGAAAGACTGATGAGGTACATGAGGTAATATTTTAGTTCTTATTTGTTCATTAACCATACTCATATTTTTGGATTTGGAACTTGGAAAAGGACAGCCTGACAACTTTTGGAGATGCCTTAAACTTACAACGTGTTGGGGGGAAAAAACTCATCACCAACTGCTTTGTCACTTGTAATTAAGACATTTAAGACCTGAACTGTATTTCTCATTACCAGTTATGACAGCAGTGGATTGGCATAATTTGGCAGTCACTGCTTTACTCATTCGGTTATGTGTAAACACAGACAAATGTCAGGGCCAGCTTGGCAAGCGCGTTCTCTATCAGAAAGGATAACTGTATCGACATTTCCTCTGAGAGGAACGCGTTGGCCAGAGCAGGCTGACAGAAAACAAATGTGACCCGACAGAGAAAGCTGGCAAAATGTGGGAGAAAGTTTAACTGGCATGAATTATTTTTCACTGAATCAAAAAAGTGAAATTTAATCAAACTTCATGTGACAAAAAAATAGTCAGATTTGAAATAAACCAAATGACACCAAGAATAAATGCCTTAGATAATCATAAACTCCACTGGCCTATCATTTACAGAAATGAACCTGTCATTGTGCCAACTATGGCAGAGTGAATCAGTGGCAGAATGTATAGGAAAGCAAATACATTGGACTCAGCCACTATCTGTCCAGCTCTGTGTGCATGCAGAACAGAGATGCTAGTTGGCAACATAAACTGATCTCACCTCATTCGGTGGAGCAGGACCGTTAGGCTGATTAGGAACAAGAGGGGGCTGATTCTGCTCTAGCCACTGAGGGGCACCACCGTGGACAATCTGCTCTCTGAGCCACACCAGGCTGATGAAGGCGCACAGCGTGCAAGTGACTACAAAACAGCCCTGGAGGCAGTCGGCAAGCAGGTTTTGTCTGCAAGGAAGAGATTAATGTATTTTACAACAATTTCATACAAAGAGCTGGACAAACAGACAGAAAAGATGATGTGATGGATGGAAGGAGCTATTGTGAATGACCACACTTTGATTAGCAATCATGGGACTCCAATGTACAAAATATGGAGAACACATAGACATACAATATACAGGAGTGTGGCAGTGTGAGAGAGAGAGGGCACAACCAAGACCAGAGAGTAATTCAAACTTACGTTGAAAGCATATCTAATGGCAGCGTAAGGAGAGAGCTCACAGAGCCGGTAAATAAACATTTGTAGATACGACCTGTTGGAAAAGCAAACAAAGAAAAAAAAATGACGATCTGAGAATAATTTCTTAAAACGGCAACTGGTGCAAAACTAAAACTAAACTTAAAACCATGCACCCAAATTCTGACATTTTAACTGAATTGTACTGCACTTCATACTGAGTGAAAACACTTAATTACACCACAAGTGAATAAATGAGTATAACACCTGTGCCTGCACACAAGAACCAGGAAACCTAAACAGACTGAGTGGATAAACTTTACTTAAAAGCTAATTGTATTAACCTTTCCCAAGTAAAAGCATTTGTAGCTTAAAACAGTAAAGTTCAGTTGCTGCTGCAAGCTGACTAGAATTGTTCTGTTTGAGTTTGTTGGTCATATCTAGATACAGTTCTTGTAAAATGAAACCTTTCACTTTGGTTTTACAACGGAATGATGTGACGTACATGCTGTGAGAGGCACCACGCCCAGCCAGGCAAAGGCCACCAGTGTGTAGTGGAACCAGTATCTGATGGCTGTTCCAATACTGGTGACCAGCCCTGCAAAGATGTCCTGGACAGGCAAGCGAGATGGCATGTCTGGAGAATAGACTGGAGAAAAGAGAGAACAAGTGAGGTAAAAGTGAGTGAATGAGTAGTAGAATAGTAGTAGTAGTAGAAGTGAGGGAAATCATTAGCCACAATCAGGCACTTAGAGGAGCTAACAACAAATTGATGGTTATTGATGCATCGATTGATTTATTGAAAAGCAAACAACTTACTTGGTGTAAATGCAAACCTGTGTTTGCATAATTCACAGTATTCTTTTCTGCTGTGTTTCAACCACTGAAGTAAACTGTGAAAACAAATGGACATCTAATGAGATTACTGTGTTGATCCTATGCAACTTTACATCATTTGCACACTATGTGACTAGATTCAGGTTTGTTCTGGTTGTTCTAATCTCTGCCATTCTCCTTCATGCCCAGACAATTCTCTCACTATGTTGGAATACACTTCAACAACAAAATTCAATCATATTCAACATCTGCAAAAGCAAGCTGACTCACTAATTGAAAATGTAGACAGATGAGATCAAATTAAGGAAAGGAAACACAAGAGAAAACATTGGAATCATACATATTTGCAAATTTTAACAAGTTGGTCAATGAGCGTACCATTCCTGATGGATAAACTTTATGCTGCCAGTGCAGACACAGGGATGGTAGAGCGGCTTGTCCTGGGTCCCCTCTGAACGACATACCCGGCAGATGTCTGCTGCACAAGGGGCAAACAATGACATAATTTGGCACACCATGAGGTCCTACTTGTGCAAGATTTCATTGAACTAACTTGGCCCTTTGCATTTCTATCCATTTAATCATGAGATGGGTGACTTACCTTGATTCAACCTCATGATACATTTAAGATATAATGCCAAATGTTATTAACCATAAAAACGCATGCAACTTTCTACAGAACTTTAACAGCACACAACAGTGTCAGTGAGACACACTTGGGACGACAGGAGTATGTCTTCAGTGAATAGAAGAGGACAGCTCACACACTGACAGTATGGCAAACTGTAATCCTTGGATTACCTGTGTCACCGGATACTGGAAATAAAATAACTATTATTAGCCCTAGATGCAGGAGCATAAAAACAGGATACCCAGACTGCTTTCTGAATGTACTGCCTTCATATATTTACAAAGATTAAGACATATTCATGATATAAGAATATGACAATTTAGACGCAGAACAGCTCAGCACATGGCTGAAGGTTATTCTCTTCCCCGCAGCATAAACACCGCTCAAAAATGTGTTAGCTTAACGTTAGTTGTTCAACATTCCATTAGTCCAGGAAAAATGACAACTGCAAGATTAGAGAACATATTTGAAGGGTTAACCGTATTAAATATTTTAGTCTTTGCTGTGAATCAATGTAACGTAGTCAACGAGCCTTGTCATTTGGCAGTGCTGACCGGTGTGTCAACGTGACGTTAGCTAGTTATCATGTTGTACGTAATGTTATGATAACGGCTGCATTAAACTTACTGAACGTTGGTATATAACTTATAATTAGCTTGGTTACGTTTGACTTTAATGCCAAATCGTCTTCGTCTTTCTATCATCACAACGCACTTGTGGTATCTGCAGCGTTTAGGAAATAAAACAGCAACAACGGAACGTTGCTGTTTTTATTCAGAACAGCTGATAGCTAACAGAACTAAGCTAATGCTAGTTAGCTAACTAGCTAACGCTAATTGGCTAGCGGTTTATTAAGTCTGATGAACTTTTGTCATTGTTTAAGACGGTGTGGACTCAGTCCTTGCGACTGATAGTAGTTAGGAATAGGTTAGAATATGTCACACTGTTAAATGAGCGGTTTGACCAGTTAACGCAACCACCTGGGGCAAGCAAGTTTCAACATAGCTAAAGTTAGCTACCTTCCTCGGCGGTGTCCATCTTGACTGCTCCACAGTACTCAGCCTAGTCAGTGTAAAAGCGATGACTGCGAGCTATCTACAAGTAAACATTTCACGTTAGTGTTTAGTTCAAGCTCCGACCATCTTTGACTTCACCATTCGTTTCGAAATAAAGCCTTTTCACGTCATAGTGCATCAGCGAGCGCTCAGGACATACTCAAACGACATGTGAATGTGCAGTATTTTCTCCACTAGATGGCACCCGAGCGCAATCACCCAACTTGACAAGTGCACCTTGATTTTATTGAATACACAAACCAAAAAATAGGACACAGTGCAGGAGTTTTCTGTAGATACCACACAAAATAATGTGGTGGATATTCTTTTGTCAGGCATGCTGGCTACATTTTACAGCCACTTGGCAACTCCTCTGTCTGTCAGGAAAGGATGACACAAGTCATACATGTGTAAACAATTCAATGTACACTGCACATTTCTGTACATTATCAAGTTATGTGGTCCTTGATGGTGAGTACCACTTTTTCCCATTAAGAATCAAATTTTCTTGTGTCATCACCACTTTGTTCTTTGGTCTAGTCTTGAGCATCACACATGCATCAGATGTAAAACGCTTGTTTTATCATTCATCCCACATTAGGCACAAGTGTGCTGTGATCAATGGAACAAAGTGACTTTAACAGTCAGAGTGTAACAACACATCAAGGTAAATCAGTTTCTTTGAACTACTTTTTTCATGCCTAATCTCAAAACTTGGGCACTGATGTACAAAGACTTTCCATTATGTGCACATTTAAAAAAAACATCATCAAACATCAGTCTCTCCAGCCATCTCAGATCCACTGGTGTAGCAACAGGAGTAGAAATTGGAACTTAACAAGAGTGTTAGCATTCATGTGTGTGAGTCTGGTGAGTCCCCATGTTCCTGTGTGATCTTCCTTGTCATCCCACTTTGCATGTGTGCTTTAAATGTCTTGGCATTGTACACCCACACAGTGTCTATGCCCTCCCCAGCGGTATGTTCAGGGACCCAAGTCGGGAAGGGAAAGCGGCAGGCCACCACCTTGGCTGAGCTCGGTAACTCGCTTGCCAGCTTCAGCTCCAGCTGGTCCATCTGCAGACACAGACAGCAAAAACCACAAGGTGATGGAGATAATGGAGGTCCTGCTCTGAACAGCTGATTATGTTTGATTTATGGTGAAAGAAATGCTGCTAAAATTGCTGTAGCACAAACAGAAGAACTCACCATTTGAGGGACTCCAAAAATGACAACATTGGAGTACTGAGCAAAACTGACCTGGCAAAAGAAACAGAAATGTTAGGAGTGGCATGTTTAATGGCTCCATGTTCTTACGCTAACTGACACCACACATCTGTAATGAAAGGAAGATATTAACTGCTATGGCAAAAGAAATGTATGTCCCAAAACCTGAGTCACTACATACTTTACTGTATTAATCATGCATGACTGACCTTCCACAAGTCAGAAATGTGGAAGGAGGTGGAGCGGTGGACTCCCTCTCTCCAGGCCTTGTAGCGAGAGTACCACACCAGCCAGGGGTTCAGTTCAAAGCCCGATGCTTGAAATCCATGCTTGGCTGCTGCTATCACCTGCAAGAGGAAGAAGCCCAAAGGAGATTCAATAAATCAGCAGTGATGTTCAGAATCTGTAGCAGCAGGTGGCTGCAAGTGAGCAAGTGAGGGAGTACTTCTGAGAGTTTCTTTCTGTGGTATTTCTGATGCACATCTCATAGATATCAGATTGGTGGGGACTGAAATGTTTGGGCCCTTTAGTTTTCCCTCTGGTGAAGTCTGAATTTATGGAAGTGGTGCCTTTTAAGAAACACATAGCTGCCATTGGTTGCTATGTGAAAACAGCAAAACACAAACCAGACAATGTATTTTTGTAAGAACTTTCTGTAAGAGGTGAGGGGGAAAAGATGGAGAGTTATATGTCAAGGACAGGTTTCATTTGTTCAAAGGTCAAAGTAACAAGAAGTTGCAGTAACAGTAATGTATAAAGAAATGCTCCTGCAGCATTAACTTTTTACTTTTCAAAAAGATGCTGAAAAACTGATTCAGGCCTTTATTTCCAGCTGATTTAATTACTGTAACGCACTGTTTACTGATACCGGTCTGAACCTTTGGTGCTTTGCCTTGTGCTTACACTGCTGCTCTTCTTTTAACATGTGGTATTTTACTTGATTTTATTCATTCTGTCTACTCTATTTCACCCATATTTTGTTTCATGCTGTGCTTGATGCTTTATCCTTATTTATATTTTGACCATTATTCTGTTCTAAGTGAATAAAGACTTGTGAATGTGCCCTATAGGCAGATGAGACCCACAGTGAGATTACATCCACAGGAAGACGCTCTGAGGCAGCTGTGAAATGCCTGCTTCAGTCTAATCGAGACCTGTGGTCAATCAGCATCTGTAGAGGAGGAAAAAGATTCTGTTGTGTGTGAGGAGCACAGAGCTTTGTCCTGATAGACTTCAGATTTTTATCCTTATTCTACTCTATTTTTTTTACGTAGACTCTAATATTTTATTGTGTGGTTTTATGCATTGCCTTTATTTTAATTTCCATCCTTATCTCCATCTTATTTCACATTTATTTTTATCTGTTTTTATGTCCATTCTGTCTTTTCTATGTGAAGCACTCACTTGGTGCATGTGATTTCTTTCTTGTAAAGCACTTTGAGCTGCAATTCCTGTGTGAAAGGTGATATGCAAATAAAGTTTATTGTTATTATTATTCTTCCTCGGGGAGTCCTGGTTTGAATGAAGACCCTCCTGTTTAAGTCCTCCGAGGAGATCAACCTCTCTTCTTGGCCAAATGATGTGAAACTGAAAGTACTCTATTGGAAATACATACTGCAAAGTGAAATGATGTGTGTGATATGAGGCAGGTGGAGAGGAAATATGATGAACCAAATGCACATTGAGTCAGTCAGGTCAGTATAATGAGCATCTTCTGGGGCAGTGTTTCTGTTTATCGTGGGCAAAATCACTTCTTCTTCACGCCTTCTACACCCAGCACTTACTATTCTTCCATCTCCGCTCCCAATGTCCACCAGTGTCCCTGATCTGGCTCGCAGCACCCTGAGGACATTTTCCACCTGAGCTGTGGTCGCTGGGACAAACGGGAGGCAGACTTTTCTCAGCGCAGGAGAGACAAACGGAGCAGCCACTGCGTACAGGGCGACCAGCGACCCTCCCAGGACCCCCGTGACGATGAGACCCAGTCGGCTTCTGCTCTTCGTCTCCTTGACATCGTCTTTAAACTGCCCTGCCGGTGAGTCGAGGAAGAACTCCTCTTGCGGCATGATATCTGAACGGAAACGGTAGCTGAACTTCAACGGTACGAATGACAGCTGGGACCCTGCTAAAGGTTAGCTGGCTAAGCTAGCTGTCCAAGATAAATGTCATGTTTAAAATCAGATGCTAATCAAACAGCACATGCTCGTTATACTCACTGCTAAGTCAAAAGCGCAGAACGAATCATAAAAAACCCAATAATCAGCCTCTGACACAGTGACGGTCCTGAAACTCTACTATTCATGCGTTTTAGAAGATGACCTGTGCAGCGCTGTTACAAGTCCGTACGGGCGATGTCGACAAGCTAACAAGGGTTCCGCTCTGCCTTCGTTCCCAGATCAGTGACACAAGTAAATAAAGAAAACAAAGACAAATAAATAACACAGTCACACATTAAATGATAATGCCACGGTGCCATGCAGAGTAAAGGAAAAAGAAGACATTTAATGAAAAAAAAAAATAAATAAATAAAATAAATAGAGACAATCATATAATAAATAGTCAGACAAAGCAGGACAAACCAAACTGAAAAACTGACATAATAAACATCAACAAACACTCCCAACCAAACAAAACAAATAATTAAATAATATATTCATTTAGCATCAGAAAATATAAGTTTCAAGCCCACTGGGTATCATATCTTGCATGAAGCATCTTTGTGTGCCCACCTTGTGTGTCCCACCACTTCACTGGGATGACTCATGTGTTTCCATTATATGCTGTCCTTGTTAATATCTGGTTCAGTGGTTTTTCCTACTTGATTCTGAGCCAGTGAGTGCTCAACACAAAAACACCTACCCTAAAAATTGCAACATTTTTCTTGCTCTGGGGGTGCAATAATATCCAAACATATAGGAGACACCACAATGCACCAGTCACTCATAAGATAATCTCATATAACACAGTCATACTTATATTCTGGAGTTGAGACTTCAAGCCAAACAATAAAAAAAAGGAACTGTGATTGGAATGGGTGGGAATTCAATTATCTCAGTTTTTGTGGACATAAATCCTGCTTTGATCCATTCCTGTCAAACCCTAACAGTTTATTTCCCTCCCTCTCCCGTGCGCTCTCATTACCACAGCAGTAATATTCAAGATGTACAAGAGTTGCTGCTAAACTCTTTGGTGGAGGGATCTATTTTATTATAAATACTAGTATGTGGTCCACAAGCTCCAATTCACTTTGCATACAATGTAGAAGCTCCATTTAATTTGGAACATTAGACCAATAAACTTAATTTGTATAAATTAAATAGAAATGGAACTTAAAGGGAGTTAAAAAGTCAACACAAAGAACTGAGGTGATTATTGTTTTTACCATTTTCTTATTTCCATGGTGTCTTACATCAGAAGTCATTAGACAGTGTGCGGTGGACAGTGTGGTCCAGCCCTGCCATGCCATGGTGGATCTGATGGTGGTGCATGTGGTGCTGGCTGGTGGTGGGACCATCATCCATCATCAAATCATCCTCCTCTTCGGCCCTGTACCCCTCTGCCCCATCCTGAGAATAGCTATGCTTCATCACCAGGATGCTCCTTCGACCTGCTGGTGTGGTGTGGTGGGACAGGCGCGGCGACTGCTGGCTCACCATTGCTGGCGGCAGCGGCGGCACAAGAGCTCCCCCGTCGCCCGCGATAGTAGCGTCCCTCATGCTCAGGTTGCTGCGGCTGCCGTGCACACTGCCGTGCACGCTCCCTTGCTGAGAGCCACAGTGGTGGTCGCGGATGCATTTGGAGGAGGAACGGCGGAGCTTGTGGAACTTCTCGAAGTCTTCGGCCAGGGCGGCATCAGTCATGTCACCAGATGGGGCGCGACGCAGAGTGCAGAGCTCGTAGTGAGGAGGCTCAAAACCAGGGTGGAGGAGGGCAGGGTCAAAGTCATCTCTGTGTATGAACAGAGCAAAGAAGACACATACACACAAACAAACACCAACATGATGCAGACACAAAAAGCAGAGAATATGTTCAGACACTGTCAGACATGTAAATATCCTCATGGATATGAATAAACGGTATGTGAGTTTACTCCTCCTTGAACTGCCACCTTATCGTGGTGGAGGAGTTTGAGTACCCGAATGATCCTAGAGGCTATGTTGTCCGGGGCTTAATGCCCCTGGTAGGGTCTCCCAAGGCAAACAGGTTCTAGGTGACGGGTCAGACTAAGAGCAGTTCAAGAAGCCCCTATGAAAGAAATTAAAGCAAGGAAGCGTACGTCGCCCGGATTGGCGTCACCGGGGCCCCGCCCTGGAGCCAGGCCTGGGGTTGGGGCTCGCAGGCGAGCGCCTGGTGGCCGGGTCTTTGCCCACGGGACCCGGCCGGGCACAGCCCGAAGGAGCGACGTGGGCCCGCCTTCCCGTAGGCCCACCACCCGCAGGAAGGATCAGAAGGGGCCGGTGCTATGTGGAATGGGGAGCAGTCGTGGGCGGGGGCCCCGACGACCCAAATCCTGGACAACGACTCTGGCTATGGGGACATGGAATGTCACCTCACTGTGGGGGAAAGAGCCTGAGCTAGTGCGGGAGGTTGAGCGGTACCGGCTAGAGATAGTCGGGCTCACCTCCACGCACAGTCTGGGCTCGGGAACCCAACTCCTTGAGAGAGGCTGGACTCTCTTCTACTCTGGAGTTGCCCGCGGTGAGAGGCGGCGAGCTGGTGTGGGCTTGCTTATAGCCCCCCAGCTCAGCCGCCATGTGTTGGAGTTCTCCCCGCTGAGCGAGAGGGTCGCTTCCCTGCGCCTTCGGGTTGGGGATAGGTCTCTCACTATTGTTTCGGCCTACGGGCCGAACAGTAGCGTAGAGTACCCGGCCTTCTTGGAGTCCCTGGGAGGGGTACTGGAAAGTGCTCCAACCGGGGACTCCATTGTTCTGCTGGGAGACTTCAATGCTCACGTGGGCAGCGACAGTGACACCTGGAGGGGAGTGATTGGGAGGAACGGCCTCCCCGATCTGAACCCGAGTGGTGTTCTGTTATTGGATTTCTGTGCTAGTCACAGTTTGTCCATAACGAACACCATGTTCAAGCATAAGGGTGTCCATCAGTGCACGTGGCACCAGGACACCCTAGGCCGGAGGTCAATGATCGACTTTGTAGTCGTATCATCTGACCTTCGGCGGTATGTCTTGGACACTCGGGTAAAGAGAGGGGCTGAGCTGTCAACTGATCACCACCTGGTGGTGAGTTGGATTCGCTGGCAGGGGAAGAAGCGGGACAGACTTGGCAGACCCAAACGTACCGTGAGGGTCTGTTGGGAACGTCTGGCGGAACCCGCTGTCAGGGAAGTTTTCAACTCCCACCTCCGGGAGAGCTTCAACCAGATCCCGAGGGAGGTTGGAGACATTGAGTCCGAATGGACCATGTTCTCCACTTCCATTGTTGATGCAGCCGTCCATAGCTGTGGCCGTAAAGTCGGCGGTGCCTGTCGTGGCGGCAACCCCCGAACCCGGTGGTGGACACCGGAAGTAAGGGATGCCGTCAAGCTGAAGAAGGAGTCCTATCGGGCCTGGTTGGCTCATAGGACTCCTGAGGCAGCTGATAGGTACCGGCAGACCAAGCGTGCGGCAGCTCGGGCGGTTGTAGAAGCAAAAACTCGGGTCTGGGAGGAGTTCGGGGAGGCCATGGAGGAGGACTACCGGTTGGCCTCGAGGAAATTCTGGCAAACCGTTCGGCGCCTCAGGAGGGGGAAGCAGCTTTCTGTCAACACTGTTTACAGTGGAGGTGGGGAGCTGTTGACCTCGACTGGGGATATTGTCGGGCGGTGGAAGGAATACTTCGAGGATCTCCTCAATCCCTCTGTCATGTCTTCCGTAGAGGAAGCAGAGACTGGGGACTTGGAGGTCGATTCATTCATCACCGGGGCTGAAGTCACTGAGGCAGTTCGCAAGCTCCTCGGTGGCAAGGCGCCGGGGGTGGATGAGATCCGCCCTGAGTACCTCAAGTCTCTGGATGTTGTAGGACTGTCTTGGTTGACACGCCTCTGCAGCATCGCGTGGCAGACGGGGACAGTGCCTCTGGACTGGCAGACTGGGGTGGTGGTCCCTCTTTTTAAAAAGGGGGACCGGAGGGTGTGTTCCAACTATCGGGGGATCACACTCCTCAGCCTCCCTGGTAAAGTCTATTCCAGGGTACTGGAGAGGAGAATCCGGCCGATAGTCGAACCCCGGATTCAAGAGGAACAATGCGGTTTTCGTCCTGGCCGTGGAACACTGGACCAGCTCTATACCCTCCACAGGGTGCTTGAGGGTTCATGGGAGTTTGCCCAAACAGTCCACATGTGCTTCGTGGACTTGGAGAAGGCATTCGACCGTGTCCCTCGCGTCATTCTGTGGGAGGTGCTCCAGGAGTATGGGGTTGGAGGCCCTCTGTTGAGGGCTGTACAGTCCCTGTACAACCGGAGCAGGAGCTTGGTCCGCATTGCCGGCAGTAAGTCGGACCTGTTCCCAGTGCATGTTGGACTCCGGCAGGGCTGCCCTATGTCACCGGTTCTGTTCATCATTTTTATGGACAGGATTTCTAGGCGCAGCCAGGGGCCGGAGGGGGTTCGGTTCGGGGGCCGGCAGATTTCGTCTCTGCTTTTCGCGGATGATGTTGTCTTGTTGGCTTCCTCGAGCCAGGACCTTCAGCATGCGCTGGGGCGGTTCGCAGCCGAGTGTGAAGCAGCTGGGATGAGAGTTAGCACCTCCAAGTCCGAGGCCATGGTTCTCGACCGGAAAAAGGTGGCTTGCTCCCTTCAGGTTGGAGGAGAGTTCCTGCCTCAAGTGGAGGAGTTTAAGTATCTTGGGATCCTGTTCAAGAGTGAGGGAAGGATGGAACGTGAGATTGACAGGCGGATCGGTGCAGCGGCTGCAGTAATGCGGTCGCTGTATCGGTCTGTCGTGGTAAAGAAGGAGCTGAGCCGAAAGGCGAAGCTCTCGATTTACCGGTCAATCTACGTTCCTACCCTCACCTATGGTCATGAACTTTGGGTCATGACCGAAAGAACGAGGTCCCGGATACAAGCGGCTGAAATGAGTTTCCTCCGCAGGGTGGCGGAGCGCTCCCTTAGAGATAGGGTGAGGAGCTCTGTCACCCGGGAGGAGCTCAGAGTAGAGTCGCTGCTCCTCCGCATCGAGAGGAGTCAGCTGAGGTGGCTCGGGCATCTCTATCGGATGCCCCCTGGACGCCTCCCTAGGGAGGTGTTCCAGGCATGTCCCACCGGGAGGAGGCCCCGGGGAAGACCCAGGACACGCTGGGGTGACTACGTCACTCGGCTGGCCTGGGAACGCCTCGGGATCCCCCCGGAAGAGTTGGAGGAAGTGTCCGGGGAGAGGGAAGTCTGGGCATCCCTGCTCAGACTGCTCCCCCCGCAACCCGGCCCCGGATAAGCGGAAGATAATGGATGGATGGATGGATGGTATGTGAGTTACAAAAACAACAAAATAGTATTTATTGTGCCTTGTTATTAATGTGTGGTTTGAGCCTGCAGGCCTGTGATTCATGCACTTCTACACGGAACATTTTGAATTTCTTTCTGCACTCAAAACTTTACAAATTCATAATCTGACAAACCTTTTGGGTATGGGTATCCTGAGTAGGGTTAGAGTTCAACAGCATTTAATTAAATCCAGCAAAAATTCAGCTTGTTGAATGAGAAGGCTTTCAAATCCCCGAAGAAATTGTCTGTTGATATTTTTCAGACTCAAAAAGGTGTTTAATGAATAATATTCATTTAACCAAATAATTTACTCAATATCAACACATGCATCGGCCCTTTAGATGTGGAGGACCACATTTACCCAAATATGAACTGGTTACACTGGCACCAGCTGGCTCAGGTCAAGCCCTTGTCTGCAAGTTTACTACCTTGGGGCCATAGAAATAGTTAAAAACACTATATTGACATAAATATGAGCTTAACTTGTTAGCAGAAACTTCAAATCCAGCAGACATGAAGTAACATTAGCATTTATTTGGAGTCATATTTGAAGACACTTGACAAAGTTCAATATTCACTGTCTTTCTACTGGTAGTTTGATCTCTATCAACCTCTGAAAAATTGGAGCTCTTTAATGCTCCACTATATTCACCAGCTGGTCTCTGACTGCTGTCAGGTGGTGGATGGAGGATTTATCAGAGCTTTTTTGCTGAAAACAGCTGCTTCCTGCAGCTGGAAAGGAGACTGGTGAGACTGTAGCAAGCAAAACAAAGTTAAAAGAGGCTAAAAAGCTCTAAGAACTAAAGGGAATGCAGATTCCATCCATCACTAAAGCGTGTGAAGCTCTCACCTGCGGATGATGTATTTCTTGCGAGGCTGTTTGATCTGGATGATGACGGAGATGATGAGCAGGATGACAACCAGGCCACAGGTTACTCCAATGATGGTGAGGTTAGTGTTATCCAGCGTGTCCAGGATACTGGCTTTCCTTTTCTCTAGATAACACAGAGAAGAATAACATCATATTCAGCCACAGCCAATACATGGCTGGTGTGAGTTTCTCAGCCCTTGTCTCTGCATACCTTTGCAGTGATTCTCATCCCATGGGTAAACACAGTTCTGGATACCATTGCAGACCAAGGTGTGGTTGATGCACATGTTGCTATGGCAAAAGAAAGTGTCTCCTTCACACGGAGCTGGAAAACAAAACGCAAGAGTCACTGCAGTCGTTGTACACGTTGATAAATGAAAAGCACAAAGGAACTGACAGAGATTCACTCACGTTCATGGAAGGTTGTGAAGAGGATCCTGAACTTGCTCTTCCTGCTTCCCTCGTCTGCCCACAGTCTCACTACGCCCACAGAGGACGCCAGCATGACGTCATTGGCCACCGTGGAGCAGAACTTATTCTTCAGGTGCTCGACTGAACTGCTGCCGTCGTAGATGGCAACAAAGTTACGCTTGCACTCGTTCGAGTTGTGCATCTCGTACTCCAGGAAACGCATGTAGATCTGTGGGTAAAAGGTTGAGGAGAATCAGGCTTTGATGGCTTTGACTCCTGCTGCAGGAGCTGGTAGTAACACAAGTACAAGTAACGCACATGAGCAAAAAAGCAGGATGATGACGGAGGCAGCTCTTTGCGCCAACATCTGGCCAGGTCTGGCCCCTCTTTTAATACCAAAGTGTAAAATAGATGACACTGACATGGTGGTGCTCACTGAGCCTCCTGATTGACACTGAGAAACTCCACTCCTAATCTCCACAAGCACATTAAAAATAAGATGCACGTACTGCAGGTAGTTATCTAGTCATAACAAATGTGTGTATTTTAGCTTAGCAGCTCAGTGTTAGTGCTGTAGCACAGTGTGAAACTGTTGTGAGAAGGATAGCTTTAGAGCATAGTGAGTTGTGATCCAGCCTCCTGCTGTCAGATCAGATTTATTTTATACACAAATAAGTGCCATCCTCAGCTGACATGTGACACCACCACCACACAACAAACAGTTTGACGTGTACAGACCCTCGCTCTCGGTGGAGCCTTGATGTACCACCTGCAGTCCACAGCCTCAGTCGGCAGCGCCTGGGTCTCTCCGGCTATCTGGGCGGACTCTACAAAGCCTTCAGGACCGCTCAGCTCAAAGTCGCAAACTGTGAAGGGCAATATTTTGGTGCTAGTTACACTCACAAGTATCTGCATTATTATGTGGTGACAAAATAACATACATTGAATACTCACATGGCAGAGCTGGCAGTTCCCCAAGCTCTTTAAACTCAGGGTCTAAAAGCAGAACATGATCATGTTAGAAACAAACAAGTCTTTGTGACATTTTCTCAAGTCTTTCCACAATTAAGAGCCATATATTCTACATACAAGGAACACAAAATGCATCTCACATTGTTAATGCAGATAAGATCAGAACGTGTTGAAACTGATTTTAACCTTGATGTTGTTTAAAACTGCTGCCTGTATAAAAGTGTTTCATGGTGAAATAATGATCCTGGAATTGCTGATCTTTAGGTTTTATATGGTGAGCACTACAACCACTTTTGATTGGTGGAAAACAAATCTAAAACTTATCTGAAGTATTAGAAGGGCTCATATTCAGTAGAACAAATGATTGAGAGATTAAAACAAAATCCAAGACAAAGGGAAAAAACAAAAAAAATTTAAATAAAAACAAAGATGATAATATTAAAGCCATACGGTGCTGAAAAACAAAATAAAAACACAGCTGGCCAAGCCTTACATAATCTATGTCCTAGCACATTCCCTCTGCCCTCTTTTAAACTCCCCTGAAATCCCGATGCCCTTCATCAGAGAAGACAAACACGCAGTTACTATCAGACAGGGAAGAGAAATTGTCTTCTAAACCTTTGTGCTGATGAATCTACTTGCTAGGTGGATTATAAATCCTGATTTACCAGCTTAGTTCGGGACAGATTAGGCCCCAGCAATGACGACCTGGTGATCAAAATGTCACTTCTTTTTTGTTTGTCAAAATTCTCCTTTAAGTATCCAGCTTGATCCTGCGTGAGGGAAAACCCCATCCTTCAGTGCAACTCAGTAAAATAGGAAATAATGCGACAAATACAAATGACACTAAACCAAGTCCAAGACGTAAGAAGAGCAGGTGATGGACTCAAATCCATACGGACTTGATACAGACCTGTTTCTGCATCAGGCCTGTCCAGATTATTCACATTCATTCCTCTGTGTGTGTGCGTGTGTGTGCATGTGTGTGTGTATGTTGCAACAATGCATTTCCAGAGGCTTTATGCCTAATATGAGGGAAAAAATGTATTGATCCGATGAAGGCAAGACATAGGATGGTTTATGTAAATCCTCTCCTAATATTATTCAAACGCATGGCCACCCTGATACAATCGTTGGACGCCCCCTATTAAAACATACAAAAAAAGAAACCATTTAACTACGTAGCCCCTGGTAGAAGCACAAACATCAAGAAAAAAAATGACCAGGTCAGGTGCTCAGTGTCTGGTTATACTACTAAAGCAAAGAGTTAGTGCTTGAAAATCAGACATTAAAGCTATGCTGCAGATTATTTAACCTCTAGTGGTGCTAGGGAGCCGTTTTTTTATGAGTGGGTCCCAGTTCTGTTTGCCTCATGCACTGAATGTAAACATAACTTTTGTTTGTTTATAAGAAAACTCCACTGAGCACCTTAGGTTCTGCTAAATTAAATGATTAAATAATTCATAAATTATGCTCGGGCAATCTCCGCTGAGCAATGTTAGCACTGTGTAGGCCTAGCAGCTGCACAATGCGTCATCAATAGAACCTGAGTGCATTTAGCTGGAATCTGCTGAGCCTCTAATGACCAAAAATGTGAAATGTTGATGTATTTTGTATGCACAGCATATCAATGTGCAGTCAGTGTATTATTTCATGCTCATGTGTGAGTCATTTTTCTGGAGTGCAGAAAGTCCGAATGTGCTCATGCTCTTTCACATTGCTCACAACTGCATCAAAAAATCCAGAGAAAAGTAAATTATATATCATCCCTCTAGGGCTATACGATGTTTAAATAGAAACGCTTTCAGGTTCAAGTCTCAGTCAAATCACTGCATTTTTTTATAGCATGTGAGCATGTGGGTGAATTAATTCTGTCCTGCCACCAGTGATGAGTAGAATTAGACAGAAGATTAGGCATTTGGCATGGGAGACTCATTACATGTGATGGAAACAGATGAAAAACAGCCTCTCCTCTCCTGAAGTATCCTCTGACATGGGCAGTTCAAGTTTTGGGAGAAAGTGCTTGCTTAAGTGTTTCAGTTTCTAAACGCTTAAGTATGCTCAGTAAGTCGTTTACACTGGAAGGTGACGTGACTGTACTTTGAAATAATACAGAAATTGTGTCTGATATTCTCAAAAGAAAAAATAGCACTGAGCCCCAACACGCACAGACAACCTCAGCCCCCCCCCCAGCAACTTAAAACTAGGGTGCGTGGGACAGACTCGCAGGACAGTAGTCTAAAAGTGGAACATCCCTTGTGGAATATAGAGATAATATACAGAGGCTCAATCATGTTAGAAGAGAAAGAAAGAAACATAGCGGGACGGCTGGATGGACAGAGGGATGCAGATTAATCTTTGCTCCTCGTCTGTGTAGGTGGCCTATAAAATCTTCTGTTAATAAAGCCTCTGCTTCGGACTCCCTTAAGCTGCTACTGCGGCTCAGCGCTGACAAGCTGTATTCCCCTGAAGACAAGCTTTCATTAACTGGTGTGTGTGTGACAGAGGGAACAAGTGTGTGTGTGTGCGAGTGCTTGTGTGTGTTTGAATAAACGCTCCCCTCCTCTTCCCTTGTCAGCTGCAGCTGGTGTGCCTGCACTACAAATGGAAATGAGAGTGCATTCCCAGCAGCATGCCACCAGACCACTATTAAAGTTTCAATGTGCAACTTTTTGACATCACATACACAATTAAAAACCAGCATGTATTGTGCACTGCACCACATCCTTTAATGTCTACCTTCAATCAAGCAGATTGCATTGTAGCGCTGGTAAGACAAGTATCCAGTGTGCATGCTAATGTGTGTTTTAATTGGACTGTGTGATCAGGCAGATGTGGCAAAGACAGAAGCGCAGGGACCGTGTAAAAGAGGTGGCCAGTTTTGGGATGGGGCAGCCAACAATGCCAAACTCACAGCAGGCTGATGGAGTTTGAGAGCGTGCCAAGGAGTCGAAGGCTTAGAGCTGTAGTAATACTCTAGACATTAACGCCCCCAGCCAGACAGAGCTGCAGCTGGTATGATACGAGAACAACAATATAACAGGAATGCTAAGTTACGTGCAAAAAATCAGTTATTTTTATTTTCCACTTTTTTTTGCCACACTCCAAAAAGGATCAGGCTGGGGAGACTGTCCTCCTCCAAGAATTACCAGTCAGTCTTTTCCAAAGTGTCCAAAATCACATATGGTTATGCAATGCTAATTTTTTTTAATTTGACCACAGTCAGTCACAATCTAACCTTAACCAGGTGTTTGTCATTGTTACCATGACAACAAAAGTCCCCTAACCTAACAAAATAATTTTAACCCAAACCATGATGCATCCATGATTTTGATTACTCATTTGGACAATGATCTTTCTCTGAACCCAAACAAGTCATTTCTGTGCCTGTTCCCAACCGATCCTTAACCACAGCATTGTGACATCATGAAGCAGATTTCTTCTTCAGCAATGATTCATCACAGGTTTGGACAGACTGATGTCGTCCTGCTGGTGGGAGGTTAAAAAAATTAACACACTTCTTTCTGATATTCCAGAGGGTATGGACGAAGCATTTGGACTTGTGCTGGGCCAAGCTCTGATGCAGGGTATACGCGTAGGTGAGGGGAGTTTAAGTGCATGTTACCCATAGAAGCCTCATATTCCAAGAAGCTAAAATCAGACTAAACCACAATTATAGTTCCTTTCTGCAGACAACTTAGTCAGTTACTAATTCATTAAGTTCACATAGCTCAAACAATTGCAGTCTAATACCTTCATGAAGGTTGCGATGTCCAGTTTTTGATGAAGCTTCAAGAGAGGTGTGAATTACTTACAGCCAAATCTCAGACTTTTTCAGCAATTTAGAGAAATCAATGGGAATGATTCATTATTTGTTTGTTATTCTTCATTATTCACACAGATTAATTGTGGGAAAATGAAATAGCATGTCAGTGTGATTATAGAGCTCCAACCACTGGAATCATGACGCAAATTTTGTTAAACGAACAGAGACTCAAACTGCATTACAGGGTCTGAAAAAATACCAGTCACACTGACCATTATGCTCCTCCATAAATTGGATTATGTGACAACATAACAAACAGGGTGCACATTTTCCCAAAGTAAAACCGCTTTGGCAAAGGCTAGGGCTAGTTTATGCCAAACATTTGGTTGGTTTGGTTTGGCATGTAGAACAGTTTGGTAAGACTTAAAGCAGCAATAACTGATTTTCTGACCACTTTTTTTGGCAAGCATGACACCATACAGTTGCCTATTTTCATTACAATGAGCAACCATCACTTTACACATAGTCATTTGATCCACTTTTAGTAAATAAATAAGGATAAGTGCAGCTTTAAGGCTGTGTTCTGAAATACAGCCCCTCATTCAGATTACTTTGCAATCCCTCACCTTGTGTGAAGTTATACCGGGCAGAGAAACCAATGGCCTCCAGTTCACCATCAGCCACAAACTTGATGTACAGGTACCTCCCACTGGAGCGGACGTATGCCGGGCTTTCCTGCCCACAGTAGCGACCAATGAGGGGCGAGAAACCAAAGGGCCCATCGCGGACCTCGATGTGGTCGAACTTGCACTCCCAGGACGGCTCTATGGAGTACTTGTCATCAAAGAATAAGTCGATGCACTGTCGGGGGGAGGCTGGGGGAGGAGGAGAGGTTGAGAGAAGATGAGGAAGGAGCGGAGGTGAGTGAGTGAAAGGCGAAAAAGAAATGCATGAAAGCCTCACCTTCTATAATGTAGACACATTCCCTCTCAGGCGGGTATTTCTCTGGGTAGTTGGGTGAGGTGAAATACCCTCCCTCTGGCTCCTTCACCCAGGTCCCACACTGATCAGCTGGGATCACACCTGAGTTGTTCTTCACTGACAGTGGACAGCGCACAGACAGACAGGCAGGTGAAAGTGAGACAGCTGTTTGCATTTGTCTTTTCTTCCTTTTAAAACGCTCAAACTTTCTTGTCTTGTTGGAATTTAACTGTGCAGTTAAATTAAGTTGTTTTATCAGTTTTGGTCATCTTGGGTTTAAAGGTACGCCCCGCAACACTGTTTGATTTGGTTTTCTCATAATCAAATCATGTAATCCAAAAAAGAAATGCGTATGACTTATCAGCGTGTTCTCTATTGATAGGCTGTAACAGAAAATAGAGCTAGAATCAGTGTCTCAGGAGGTGATATGATACCTTGACTTTTTGTTTTGGTGGCTGTGGCAGACAGCTCAGGTGTGATGAGACTTGCTGCTACAGCTGAGAGAAGAGGAGCGATTAAAGAGGGTGATTTACAAAAACAAACAAAAAAAAGGTCAGAAATCTCATTAAACTTTAAAAGAAAAGTCCTGAAACCATAGTGATAATAACACTAAAAAAAACAACAACAACAACAACACAGCGTAAAATATTGTTGGGATGCTTACTTCTAACAGAAGAGAGAAGCGCGTCATAAACACACCACACAGGATTACACACCTATGGCCAATAATGATTTTTCTCTGAAAGGGATCATATCTGCTCTGCTCACAGACCGACTCGTTATGAAACACGTTTACAGCTGAGAACTTACCGATGGGCAGCAGAAGTTTGTGCACCATTTCTGCTCCCTGAGGATGAGAAGCTCTGCCTCAGATGTTGCCATTAAACTGTCTTGACTAAACGTCCCATGATGGGGGGAAAAATGTTCTTCAGCCCATCACTTCCTCACAAAATGCGCCAAATCCGAGAGCAAAGACTTCGACATTTCCATCCCAGTGTCTCTGTCTCCCCGAGAGCTCAAAGGATTACACTCCCGTCCGCCACGAACCTTCACAATTTCCTCTCCACCTTTAGGCTGCATTAATCCTCTCAGAAGATACGCTCATTGACAAAGCTGCGCCCGCATGGGCCGATGCAACTGACAACTGCGCGTGTGTGTGTGTGTGTGTGTGTGTGAGAGAGAGAGAGAGAGAGAGAGAGAGAGAGAGAGAGAGGGTATTTATCACGTTGTGGGGACAAAAATCTGTTTACACAGTCACATTGTGGGGACTCACCTGCCTTATGGGGACAAAATGCAGGTCCCCTTAATGTAAATCATTGAATTTTAGGGTGCAGACTGAGGATAGGGTTACAGGTTAGGTAAGGTTAGGTTAGGTACAGGGTTAGGAATAGGCAAATAGTGGTTATGGTTATGGTTATGGTTATGGTTATGGTTAGGGTTAGGGTTAGGTTTAGGGTAAGGCTCCAGGAAATTAATGTAAGTCTATGTAATGTCCCCACAAGTGATAAAAACACAACGTGTGTGTGAGCGTGCGCGTGTGTGTGTGTGGGTGTGTGGGTGGGTGGGTGAGTGCTTCCGTGCGCAACATTCAGTGATTTAGTGTCTAAGTTCATCCTCCAGGGAGCAACACAATCAGCATCACTGTCAAAGCTGCAAGTCAATAAAATCAAATATTTTCGCAATGCAGATTTATTTATTTATTTCATAGTGTTTGTTGTCTTTTTTTTTTTTTTTTTTTTAATTTTTGTTCAAGTTTGAAGTCAATCAAGAATGCATTTTAATCCGTTTGGACTGTGTGCTCAGTGGTTGTGTTCCAGTGGTCAAAATGCTGCTGAAGTCAAGGAAAGGTTTGCAGCAGAATGCATTTAAAGTGTCAAAAAAAGAAGTTCTCATTATGCAGCACCTGTCAGTGTTACATTGCTGTTTATTATTGGCTGAGTGGATTATGCATTAATGTGTCAGCAGCATTTTACATATATGGCTGATCTTAATGACTGAATTTAATGCTACTGTTTAAAACTTAATTGGTTGCTGTGTATGCTGTTTGATAGTTAAACCCATTGAAATGCATCATATTTTAGAAGCTTATCTGTGTTTTCTATGTAAAATCTTACTCTGCAGTCATAACTACCACCACCAAACGTTATGTTTCAGGACCACTAGGATATGTACACATCATTTACACATTATGAAAGAGTTGTGATCGTGAGAGAGGCTACTGGCAAGAGAGACAATTGGTAGGAGAGAGCGATGGTGAAAATGGATGGCAGAGATGGTATAAATACAGTCAGTGGTGGAGCATGTTTCTGCACCTCTTGGATGCACTTATGCTTGTTAGATTTGTTTCTTTTACCTTCATGTGATATGCTGAAGTCTTGTGGCATCTTTTACAAAAAGCATGACTTTGACTGACATTACTCTTCATTAAGTACAGGTAAGCCTCCTCTCATCTCACGAAACTTGCACAAATTTTTTGCCTTTCTGGCAGGTAAACACATCAAATAGGCCATCAACTTTACAGCAACCCTGTTTTTTAAGACTGAAACATCTACATCCCCAACAAGCTCAAAATGAAAGACAGAAAATTAAAACACAGTTTGAGAATATCATACATCACCAGACCACTTTCTCCACGATGAGATTTAATTCATTTGAACACAATGGAAAAACTGATAAATTCCTCACTAATCAACTGAAAAGAAACAAAGAAAAAATACTCACTACAGCAATTTGAGACACATGGGGAAATTTGGAGTCCAGGGAATAATTGGCCATTTTTGACTACTTTTGATTTTACCCTTATATTTCACCTTAAAAACTGTTTACCTTGCATTGCTTGGTATCGCTGTTTTCAGCACAACCTCACATGTGTGGATTTACAGTTATTTTTCCATTTTGACATACTATATTAACGCAGTGGACCTAAAATCACACAGAAAACATAAAATTCGAGTAGGAAAAAGTTGTATTTTTTACTGTGAAAACCACAAATATGTTTAATGAACCATTTTTAGAACTGAGAATGCAAATATAAATTGTAAACTTCAAAATCTATGTACAATCCTAGCACACAACAAAGTAATTTACCACTATTTGCATTAAAATGCAGGCAATGCCTAGGCATTTTTTGTACAAATATTTACAAAACAATGTAATGGCACACAAATCATCTACACCACTCCAAAAAAAAAAAACAAAAAAAACAAAACAGTTTCTGCCTGCCACAAGACAGAGGGGCACATCACAGGCCTGACACTTTCATGGGGTGTCGCTCCTCCTGCTGTCCACCTGCTGGCATTGCAGGCACCTCTGTCTGCCTTTGGTGGGTTTTTGGCCAGCATCTGTGGCTGTGAGGATGGGCACATGAACATGTTCAGCCCTCCTATTCTGGGAAACTCCTCTCTTGTCTGTGCCACACAGCTGACACACCAGCTCCACCATGAAGTCCTTGTGCATCATGTGCTGCACCTGCCTTGCATTGCACAACTCACGGTGCAAAATGAAGGCATTAGTTGTTGCAATGTCCAGGAAGTGCAGCAACATGGTCATGTCCCAGCGAGCACTTTTTCTGTGGGTGGAGTAGTATTGAATGAGCTGGTCTGACAGATCAACCCCACCCATATTTTTGTTGTAGGCAATGATTGGTATGGGACAGGGAATGTCTCTCACAGCCCAGCGTCCATCTCTGTCCTTTATTCTTCTCTTTTATTATTCTTTATGCTTCTCTTCGTCTCACCTGAAAATGCAGGATGGATGTTGGAGCAGACAGACACCTCCCGTGTGTCCATCCACTTCACAAACACGAGTGGGCCCTCTCTGATCCACTTCACCGATCCTCTTCCACATCTTTTGGTGAGAGCATTTTCCCTCCCTCTGGGGAATCCTTTTCTGGCCTCTCTGTAGGTGCCACATGCTCCAAACTTCATGCTGGGCCAGTGCCCAGACAGGGTGGCTGAATCAGGTCCATGACAACATCATAAGCCAGCCCATGTTCACTTGCAGTTGCAGTCTTGCCAGTGTATAAGCTGAACCTGATGGTGTAGCCACTACTTGACTCTGCCAAGACAAAAAGTTTCATCCCCCATTTAGTTGGTTTGTCTTTCATGTATTGTGTCATGCCAGTCTTTGCCTTAGTCGCCACCATCCTTTCACCTACTGACAGCTCCCTCCTCAGCTGGAAATATGCCTGGCAGACACTGAGGATGTCATCATACAGAGGCCTGACTCTGAACAGTTTGTCATGGCCTGGTGTTCCCTTTTTCCTGTCATTCTCTACATCCTCCTCGGGATCACTAAGATGGATGGACCTAAACCTGTCTCTGGTCATCACTTTGGCTGGAAGGGGCACAGAAAAAATATGATTCTGTCTCCAGTAGTCCTGGAGACTCGGCAGCGACACCAGTGACATGTATATCAGAAGACCAAAAAACTCATACAGGTCCTCCTTCTCTATGTCAGTCCACTTTTTTCCTGATTCTTTGTTTTTTGCAGCATTTTTGTTGGTGTTGCTGCAGATGGTCCTGACTGTGTCACTTCCAAAAAACAAAAGAAAAAGGTCTTTTGGACTGTGGGGAGAAAGTATCTCCACCTGCACGCCTGGTGGTCTCTGAGGCTGGAACCTGCTTGCTGCTGGGGCAGTGTCAGCATCCTCTTCTGTTTTCCAGGGCTCAGGTCTGATGCGTGCTGCTGCGTGAGCCAGCGGAGATCGGGATCTGGTGGGCGTGCCGCGCTGTCCCCTCCTCTGGCCGGATCTCCGACTCTGCAGACACGTCGGATGCTCCTCTCCCTCTCTCTCCTCCTCTCCCTCCTCCTTCAAAACAAACAAGGGATCATCCACCACGTTGTCAAAGTCCTCACTCTCTGGCTCAGACTCCGCCCCTGCTCCCTCAGCTCCGTCCAGCTCGAGGAGCTCCGCCGCCCTCTCCACATTCATCCATCGCCTTATCATCATTGTCTTGTCCATCCATCCATCCATCCATTGTCTATACCCGACTATCCCTTTCGGGGTTGCGGGGGGCTGGAACCTATCCCAGCTGTCATTGGGCGAAAGGTGGGGTACTCCCTGAACCGGTCGCCAGTCGATTGCAGGGCAACATAAACAAACAACCATTCACACTCACACCTCACAGGACAATTTAGACTCACCAATTAACCTAATGAGTATGTTTTTGGTCTGTGGTAGAAAGCCGGAGTGCCCGGAGGTAACCCACGCAAGCACGGGAAGAACATGCAAACTTCACACAGAAAGTCCCTGCCCAACCCGGGGATCGAACCAGTGACCGTCCTGCTGTGAGGCATGCGCCCTACCTGCTGCTCCACCGTGCCGCCCCATTGTTTTGTCACACATAACAAAAAACGACAGCACTACACACTAAACACACGATACTACATGCTACACTACACAACTACACAACTTCTTAAGCAGCAGCAGCAGAATCGAAGCAGATAACAACTCCTCTGGCCTTTGTCTCCTCTACCCACCGTGAAGCCCAAAGGATTGCCATTAACTCAGACATGAGCACAGAGCTTTCATCAGAAATTCTAATACTAAATTTTAAATCAAGTTGCTCTACATAGACCCCAAACCCAAGCTCTCCTACAATCTGGATCCCTAGATCCATCCGTATATTAGCAACTTACTCTCCCTGACTGAATTAAGATACATTTGAACACTTGTAGTCATCTCTCTCTTATCTTTCTTCTGAAGAAAACTCAGCTCAATGTCTAGTTCACTCATTACCCACGAGGGAATGGGTGGCCAGCTTGTGTGCTCCACTATGCCCCTCTGCTCCATGTTCAGTTTTGTAGCCCACTGATTCACATCAACAATAAATGATTTAAATTTCCCACTTCCTTCCACCTCTTGTAAAAGACGCCTAGCCGGGAAAGTTTGAGTACTCCCACTAATTTTTACCCAGTACTGTAATCCTAACTTAACATGCCGTAGCCATAAGGGCATTTCTCCACAAGCAAAGCAGGGATTGAGGAGGTTCTAAAAACTCCACAGCAGAGCCTCAAGGACTTTGCCTGAGTTACTTCCAGCCTGGCTAACACTGTTTTTGAGGCCGCACCATAAATAAAACACCCATAATCAAAAGCTGATCTAATCATGGCCTGGTAAATAAGCTGCATCATCTCCCTGTCAGCTCCTCACTCACACCCAGCCAGGCTTCTTAAGACGTTGATGATCTTTTCACAGTTTTCCACTATTTTACTAATGTGTACAGCCCAAGTCATACGCCCCTCAAGCCAGACACCCAAAAACTTAAAAACCTTCACTTTTTCCAGTGGAGGACCATATATTTTCAACTCAGTAATAGGTAATTTTCTTTTAAACCCAAAGATCATATATTTTGATTTTGGTGCTGAAATCCTAAAACCCCATGTCAGTCCCCACTCCTCTACACTCTAAAATGCCTTTTGGACCTGTTTCACAATAAACTCCACATTTCATCCTCTTTTCCAGATGGCCCCGTCATCTGCAAACAAGGACAGCCCAAATGCTTCCCCTATATTATCAAAGATGTCATTTATCATTACTTTAAATAACACTGGAGAAATAACACTTCCCTGTGGAGTGCCGTTCTCTATTAATACTGTCTTAGAACTGACACCACCCACCCGAACTTGAATAGTTATTTCCTTTAAAAAATCCTTGATCCAATTAAACATTCGTCCTCCAACTCCCAGATCATAAATTTTAATCAATAATCCATCCTTCCACAGAGAATCATACGCTTTCTCAATATCTAAGAATACACTCATTACCACTTCTTTATTATTAAACGCCCTTTTAATAGCTTGATCCAATAGAGCAACTGACTCCATTGTGGAGCGACCCTTCCTAAAGCCATTCTGGAAATTAACAAAAAGCCCTCTTGATTCCAAGAAATCCTCTAACCTATTTATAACCATCCTCTCCTTTATTTTGCAAAGCACTGATGTAAGTGCTATGGACCAGTAAGAACTTGGATCTGACACCTTTTTGTGTGGCTTTAAGATCAGGACCACCACTGCATGCTTCCATTCCTTCTGTAGACATCCCTCTGCCCACACTGTGTTCACCAAAGCAAGGATCTCATCCAACACAAAGTCATCTAGATGTTTAAAGAGCTCGTAGGACAGTCTGTCTCGCCCTGGAGTGGTGTTTGCCCCAGCCATAATGGCATCCCTCAATTCCTTAATAGAGAAAAATAAATTAATTGGACTATTTTCCATGTTCCACTCCAGTTTCCACTGATTATCTGACATCATCTCTGCCCTCCTCCTAGACCCCTCAACCCCCAAACTCTCTGATTTATGCTTCTCCTGGAAAGTGTCTACAAACCTGTCTGCCTTTTCCTTATTTGACACTGCCTCAGCCGTGCTCACCGTTCTGCAGCACTGGGATAGATCTTCTCCTATAAACCCCTGACATTTTGTGCACAGCTGACCATAACTGCCCTACTGGCGTCTCTAAACTTATTGTATCACAAAATTTCCTCCAGCTATTCCTCTTTTATGACTTTCCTTGCCAAGGCCCTCAACTGCTTATATTCAATTACATTGACCGACATTGGATATTTCCTTAATATTCTGTGTGCTCTATTCCTGTTCCTTACAGCTTCATCACACTTTCTGTTCCACCACAGTACACGCTTCGGGCCTTAGGCTCTCGCTTCTCAGGAATGGTGCCACGAGCTGCTTCATGAATCATGGAACTAATGGAGCAATTCCACCTGTCCACAGAGCCCTCACTGCCAACCTCTCCTACTAAGCTATTTGCTCTTTCCCGAAACTCATCCCACTTGGCCTGAGAAAAGTTACATCCGGGTACCGTCTCTCCCTCTCCTTCCTCAACTCTCTCCCAAACCTACACAAAATTGGATAATGATCACTACCCAGCATACAAGTATCCATTACCTCCCACTCCCCTATTCTAGCTAAATTGGGGGATGCTATTGTTAAATCTATGCTACGTACAAGAGGTATTTCTAGTAATAGCATATCTTGTTGGCCTACCGTCATTCATCACTACCAACCCATGCTTATCCAGAAAGTCTTCTACTACTACCCCATTTCTGTCTCTTTTCTTACTACCCCATAAAGGATTTGTTAAGGCTATACAGCCACCGAGTATTTGGACCCAGAGATGCAGAAACCAGAGGCAGGGATTGTATGAAACCAGGTAAGAATTTATTAACAAAAACGAAGAACAGAAAATGCGTTCAACGAGCGGAATAATAAACAAACAAAAGGCCCACTCAAACGGAGTGGAAGACGAAGCAAACAAAAGACGCACTCAAATGGAGTGGATGAACAACGGGAGCCCCGACGAAGCGGGTATGGCACGAGGCACGCGTGGAAGCGGCAGACAGGCACTGAAACAAAGGAAAACACAGCACGTAAGAGGCTGGAAAAAACAAGGGACAAAATAATGACTTTTAATGACGAAGAGAGGAAGACAAAGAGACTCGTACTTATAGACCAACAACCAGAACTCGACATGGGGATGAGGAATAATCCGGCAAAGGAGAGGAGCAGGTCCATGCCTTAAATACTCTCCCTGATCAGGGAGAGTGACTGCAGGTGAGTCGCAGTGGGAGG